>NC_137193.1:53904500-54562000 GCF_960531495.2 Zeus faber | reverse complement strand
GTTAGACTACCATCAAATTGGGAATAATTCGTTTTTAACGGTCCTGGAAACTGGAGGTAATTTTCATTAGCTCTACAGATCGTAAAATATACTGGCCAGTAAATGTTCTTATTTGAAATCAAATTTCCCCACAACACCAGCTCGCCTATGTACCTCTATAGGGTTAGTAAGGGAATACCATCCAACTAGGTGTGCAATTCTTATTTAAGATTCTCTGGGCTCGGACAGTGCAGACAACGTGTCCTTGCTATGTCGGAAGCAGAGTGAATGTTTCTATTGTGACTGCCTGATCTTCTTTCTTCCAGGGCTCACTCTGTGTGCGACGATGATGTCCAGGGGGAGGGAACGGTGTCTCTAGCCAACTGCAGACTCCCAGAGTCTCACAGAGATTCGTTTACAGGTGCCGGCGCAATAGCAAGGTACACATGAGTGCGCCATATCACTTTCATTTAAGGTGGTCCGGCGTTATAGACAGGAGTGGACAATTCCATGTCCAGAAAGTAAAATTCTTGCTTTGCCCCAGCCGTTCACCTGAGTTGGTGCTTGAGTTGATGCCAATCAGCAAATCCTTATAGTTGACTCAACATCCTTGGGTGGAATTTTACTTTCTGAACTCAGGTTTTTCCACCTCTGGCCATCGCTCAGCTGCAGTATACTTGCTGTGCTCAACCAGACGGGTATCACCGTGCGCTGCTTTGCCTCCTGCTGATCTTCCAGGTTCTCTCACTTCCTGTTCATGCTGCGGAACTGGGCGTCTCACAGAGTTCACCGCGAGGTGGAGAGGCCCGACTCTTTCCTCGAGCGCTTTCGAGGTCCCGAGCTCAAAGACGTTTCCAGTCGAGAGAGCAACGCACAGTCTTTGGGTCTCCATGACAGCCTCCGTAAGAGAAAGTGAGTGAGTGCTTCATGAGGACGCTGCCGGTACAAATAATTTCACGCAGGCCCGCTCGGTTGTCGGAAAAATGTTGACGTATTATAGCGTCTATTCCTGGTTATACAGTAAATGGTGGAGATGTCCCCATTTCGAGGTCAATTTTTAAAGGACCTCTTCAACAATTAATATTCTATCAAAAAAAAATTTCAACCTTAGTCTAAAAACTAAATCTTTTCTGTTTTGTTTTTTTTTTGTTTTGTTTTTCCCCCTTTCAATGCCTGGTTAGTAAGTGGCCACTGGCTGCTTACAATATGAATAACTGCAACAACACAGACGAGTAAGTGTTCACATGAACTTAGATTGAATATTTAAGACTAGCTCTTTAGAAAAAGATATCTGTAGAATATAAATGTAGATCAACCCCTCAGTGGCCCCCCATTTGACTTGTGTCTCTCAGATGTTTGACAATGTAGATGTACATGTACCGCCCTCTTCCTCTGCTTGTTAGAAGCTGGTTGCAGGTTATATTTCTGTCTGTGTGGCTCTTTAATCTATGTCTACTATGTTAAAGGATATTTATACTCTTCTCAAATAACTTGTACTTTATGAGTAAAAAAAAGATCATTTGAATTACTGAAAGTACTGGTGTGAAACAGTGCCACCTGCTGGAGAAATATAACCTGCACCGAAACAAGATTAACTAGCACTGGATTTGACTTTGATCCCATTGAGTATATTACCCCAAGACCCTTAGTTCAGGAGTTCTCAACATTTTTTGGCCGATGACCCCAAAATTCAACAAAAAGCAATTTGAGATTGGGACAATTGTTATTTTCCCCCTTTCCTTATTATTTTGACTTATCATATTTCTTATATATAATATATTATATATAATTATATATAATAATTATATATACATTCCTTATTACATGCGCTACAATTCACATTTAGGCCTATAAGCACAAGACTGGGAAATAATAATAAACAACAATAATAATAATAAATGAATAATATTCTTTCTAACTGTACTGGCAGTGCATTGCTGGTCAAAGTGCAGATATTCCACATTTTTATTAGGCATCTTTCATGTGAATCATGTGAATATCTCATAGGCTATTTTTATAATGGATTATATAGAAATCCTGTTTCTAATGTATTTTATTTTATTTAAAATACATATCAATAAAATATCAATATATCAGTGAATATATAATATCCCACAACCCTGTGCACATAGGAAGTGACTCCACGTGGGGTCATGACCCCAAGGTTGAGAATGCCTCCTTTAGTTCATGCTGCTAATGCCGTAATAGTTCCCTGTAGAGCCGCTCCCAAAACATTTCAGCAACAACACAAAGGAAAATCTGTGATCCGTAGCAAGACAGAGGACAAGAAGGAGGAAATAAAAAAAGACGAGAAAAAAGACGAGGAGAAAAAAGAAGACAAGAAAGACGGGGACAAGAAGGAAGAAGAGAAGAAGGACAAGGATGAGAAAAAAGACGAGAAGAAAGATGAAAAGAAGGACGATAAGAAGGACGATAAGAAGGACGATAAGAAGGACGATAAGAAGGATGATAAAAAGAAAGAGGAACCCCCGTAAGTACTCCACTGCTGAGGCATCCCAGAGATCCTAGAGACGGGGTTTTTTTTTTTAAGAACTTTCAATAAAAGTAGAATTCTTGCAGTTTTAATAACCAAAAACAACCAAATCCAACGTCTGCTGCAAATTCATGGAATACAATCTAATATATATATATATATATATATATATATATATATATATATATATATATATATATATATATATATATATACACTGTATATATATATATATATATAATATTGGGAGTTACCAATTTCTTGTTTTTAGGAAGGAGATTTGGATCATGGATCCAGCGACAGACAAGTACTACAGGTGGCTCACCATCATCGCAGCTCCAGTTTTCTACAACCTCATAATGCTGGTGACCAGGTATTCTCCTCCTCGGGTAGAAAACCCAAGTCCAGGCTCAGCCTAACGATCCAAAGCGTTGACGTGTTTGTTATCTCTTCCTTTCTTCTAGAGCCTGTTTTAATGAACTCCAGAACTCTTACACCAAGCTCTGGATATTTCTGGACTACACGTCAGATCTGATATACTACACTGACACTTTTGTGAGAGCGAGAACAGGTGGGATTTTTGAAATTATCTGATGCGTTTGGATTAGGATTAATTTGCTCAAAATGTGCCGCGTGCAAAAGATTGTTTGGGATGGTGCGCATAACTGTGTACTTGTTCGACAGGTTACCTGGAACAAGGTCTGCTCGTAAAAGATTCCAAGAAACTGAGACAGAAATACAGGACAACATCTCAGTTCAAATACGACATGATTTCGATGATCCCCACTGATATATTGTTTTTAAAATTTGGCTACAACAACCCCGAGTTCAGACTCAACCGACTCTGCAAAATGTCGAGGCTGTTCGAGTTCTTTGAGCGCACGGAAACAAGAACCAGCTTTCCGAACATGTTTCGTATCAGCAATCTCGTACTTTATATCCTTGTCATTATCCACTGGAACGCCTGTGTTTTCTTTGCCATCTCCAAAACCATTGGCTTTGGCACAGACACCTGGGTCTATCCCAACATCAGCCACCCAGAGTACGGCCGCTTGGCCAGAAAGTACATTTACTGCCTGTATTGGTCCACTCTGACCCTGACCACCATCGGGGAGACCCCTCCTCCCGTCAGGGATGTGGAGTTCCTCTTTGTCATCGCCGACTTCCTCACCGGTGTGCTGATTTTCGCTAGTATCGTCGGTAACGTCGGCTCCATGATCTCCAACATGAATGCCTCTCGTGCCGATTTCCAAGCCAAGATCGACTCCATAAAGCAGTACATGCAGTTCCGTAAGGTCTCCAAGGACCTGGAGGCCAGAGTAATCAAGTGGTTCGACTACCTTTGGACGGAGAAGAAAACCTGCGATGAGAAGGAGGTGTTGAAGAACCTCCCGGACAAGCTCAAGGCCGAGATTGCCATCAACGTACATTTAGACACGCTGAAGAAAGTTCGTATTTTTCAGGATTGCGAAGCGGGACTTCTGATAGAATTGGTCCTCAAGCTACAGCCACAGGTGTTCAGTCCCGGAGACTACATCTGCAAGAAGGGCGATATCGGCAGGGAGATGTACATTATCAAGGAGGGAAAGTTGGCTGTTGTCGCTGACGATGGAGTCACTCAGTTTGTTGTGCTAAGCGATGGCGCGTACTTTGGGGAAATCAGTATCTTGGGTATCAAGGGCAGTAAGGCTGGGAACAGGAGAACGGCCAACATCCGAAGTGTAGGTTACTCCGATCTTTTCGCCCTGTCCAAGGATGACTTGATGGAGGCCCTGACTGAATACCCGGAGGGCAAGAAGGTTCTGGAGGAGAAGGGGAAAGCCATCCTGATGAAAGACAATCTGATTGATGAGGCCGTGGCTAATGCCGGGGCTGACCCAAAAGACCTGGATGAGAAGATCCTCAAACTAGAAAGCAACCTGGATTTAATGCAGACAAAGTTTGCTAAAATGATGGCAGAGTTTACCTCAACCCAAGTCAAAATGAAACAGCGGGTCACAGACATGGAGGAAAAAGTGAAATCTGTGCGGCCAGAGGACCTTTCTGAAGTGGTGGCCGACAAAGACAAAAAGATACAGTAATTCGACAGTGGCACATATCAAAATTTCCAGCGGGAAGGAAAATTAAGTCTTTCCTTTTCATTTAGTATATGGATTGGCACTTTCTAATGGTTTGCATTCACATTTATTTATACATCTATGTTTATTATCAGCTTTCCATATCTCTTCATATGTGTCAAAGCATGTACAGTGGATACAGTGTGACTGTTCACTCACTGAGCACTTTATTAGGAACACCAGTACACCTACTTATTCATGCAGTTAACTAATCAGCAAATCGTGTGGCAGCAGTGCAATGAATAAAATCATGCAGATACAGGCCAGCAGCTTCAGTTAATGTTCACATCAACCATCAGAATGGGGGAGAAATGTGATCTCAGTGTTTTCCACCGTGGCATGATTGTTGGTGCCAGGCGGGCTGGTTTGAGTATTTCTCTAATCGTTGCTCTCCTGGGATTTTCACACACAACAGTCTCTTGAGTTTACTCAGAATGGCGCGAATAACAAAAAACATCTAGTGGGCAGAGGTTCTGTGGACGGAAACGCCTTGTTGATGAGAGAGGTCAACGGAGAATGGCCAGACTGGTTGGAGCTGACAGAAAGGCTACGGTAACTCAGATAAACACTCTGTAAAATCATGGTGATCAGGAAAACATCTCAGAATGAACCACACATGGAACCTTGAGGCGGATGGGCTACAACGGCAGAAGCCCACGTCAGGTTCCACTTCTGTCAACCAAGAACAGAAAGCTGAGGCTGCAGTGGGCACAGGCTCACCAAAAGTTGGACAGTCATTATATTAAAAGACTGGAAAAAACATACCCTGTTCCGAATAAAGTGCTCATTGAGCGTACTTTGGCGCAAACTGCGACTGACCGACAATGTGGATTTCCATGAATGGAATTAAGCCCAGATACAGTTATGTAAGCATTTCAATGAAGTGCTTATCAGTGTGAATGTACAATAAATAGATATGGTTATATTTCCTGGCTGTGCATCGCTTTTTCATTTCATCACATTATACACAAACATGGAATTCTTATGTTAATTTAATAATGTAAATACTTAAGTTCTCCGCGCTTAAAATGTGTATTTGGTCTGTAAATATTGACAAAAAAATTCTAATCAAATGAAATGCATTGACTTAGAAATTTTAAAGTTCTGAAAGTCATTAAATGTAATAAAAACTTATTGAGTCTGCCTGTTTTGAAGTTTTTTATTTTATTGAAGAGATATATCATTTCTCCTACTATGTGTTTTCAGTGATTACGAATATAGACTCAATTATAGATATAAAATGTGTGTATAAAAACACTGATGTTTGCAATGAGACCAATTATATTTTGTGTGGCAAGGACCATTTTCTTGAAAATTATTTCTAAATAAAACCCATCTGAAAAAAAGCAATGTTTTTTATTTAGTATTTTTTTGGTGAACAAGACAGTATACAATACTAACAATTATGTTGCATAACCTTGTTTTCACCTGAGATATTGTTTCACCAAATAAAACATAGTCCCATCGATTCTCAAGCCTCTGTAGGCAGGGAGCTTACAGCACACTTCCAGGTATCCAACATTAGCACTTAAAATGCAAGACAAACATGACATGAAAATCTTTTCATGAAATGCGAAGGCCAAACTTTGAAGCGTGTACTACAAAAACACATTAATTTCAAATAAGTTAAGATAAAGGCAAACACAAGCTAAATCAGTTTGGCAAGTGTTTCAAAGCATGCCACTATTTCTCAGGTATTTCTATGGATTCAAAACAGTTCGTTTTTCCCCACGTGGGTCTATATCGGTTATGGTGAATGGTTTGACCTTGAAAACAGCTGGAGTTTATTAAATGATTCCTGGCATTGAGAATATTTTTCTTAAATATTTCTTTCTTGAGGTGAAATGAGAGGTACTATTGTGTAGCCATTACCCATATCATTGATATTCTCAATAAAATAGACAGAAGTTGTCCAGTTCAATGACCTCTGTAGACTTCTGAATTCTGCACTACTTGGAAATTACACAAAGAGATGAAAAATTCTAATGAAATCAAAGCTTACCTGAAATTGGGTGTGTATGTGCACTTTCACAGTTTCACAATCAAAACATATCAAACACATCCCAAAAAAAACCCCCCAAAAAAAACACTACAAACTTCTGTGTTAAACTCTTACGCAGAATATTCTTAGATTTTTGTCGATTTTACACAGATTGAGACAAGAAGGTTAATACCAACTTCATCCCAGTGTGTCCAATACTGATAGTGGTGCACTGTGTCAGCTCAATGCATGGCTGCAGAGGGGATTGACTATCCTAGCTCCTGTGAAATTAGGGAAATATACCTTCCAGCATCTCGTTAATGTGATACACCTTGCTGATTCATGCAGAGTGAAAATATCTTAGTTGTTTTAAATGCAGCTACACTCAGAGATACATTTGGAGTATAGCACTTTATCCATTTGCTGGGTGTCGTGATGACTGGACACACAGTGGTGGAATTGGCATTGACCTTCTCGTCCCATCTGGGTAAGATTAACGCAACACATTTCCCAAAAAAGTGTGTCTTAAAATGATACATTTTCTAAACCAATCGCTTACTAGTAATACATAGATTCACAGACAAAATGAAGTTAATGGACTATTATGTGACAAGAATAATTATTAAATATATGACTTGAACCCATCATTTAGGAACTTTCCAATGCATGCGGATCCTCTGTTGATGTGCTCTGTTGAACAATGAACTTCTCCTAATATCATTATTTTAAAAGCTTTTAATGATTAGCAACTGGCATCTTCCTCAAAACCAGATGACTCGGTCGCCAATTTGTCTGTGAATCCAAGTATTACAGGATTCAAATCATTTTGAATAAAATGTGTTACATTCTACAGAGATCAGACCATGAAATGGTGAAGGCAAGTGTGGCTGGGAGGAGTGTTCAGGCACTCATTGCAGCATACACTCACTTGGAACTTTATTAGGAACACCAGTACACCTACTTATTCATGCAGTTATCTAATCAGCAAATCGTGTGGCAGCAGTGCAATGAATAAAATCATGCAGATACGGGCCAGCAGCTTCAGTTAATGTTCACATCAACCATCAGAATGGGGGAGAAATGTGATCTCAGTGTTTTCCACCGTGGCATGATAGTATTTCTGTAACTGCTGATCTCCTGGGCTTTTCACACACACAACAGTCTCTAGAGTTTGCTCAGAATGATGCAAAAAACATCCAGTGAGCGGCAGTTCCGCGGACAGAAATGCCTTGTTGATGAGAGAGGTCAACGGAGAATGGCCAGACTGGTTGGAGCTGACAGAAAGGCTACGGTAACTCAGATAGCCACTCTGTAAAATCATGGTGATCAGAAAAACATCTCAGAATGAACCACACATGGAACCTTGAGGCAGATGGGCTACAACAGAAGAAGCCCACGTCAGGTTCCACTTCTGTCAGCCAAGAACAGAAAGCTGAGGCTGCAGTGGGCACAGTGGGACAGTTGAAGACTGGAAAAACGGAGCCTGGTCCGATGACTCTCCATTTCTACTGAGGCACACAGATGGGAGGATCAAAATTTGGCGCCAACACCATTATTTCATGGACCTGCCTTGTCTCAACAGTCCAGGCTGGTGTTGGTGGTTTTATGGTGTGGGGAATTTTTTCTTGGTACACTTTGGGCCCGTTATTACCAATCATTCATCACTTGAATGCCACGGCCTATTTGACTATTGTTGCTGACCACGCGCATCCCTTCATTGCCACCATTCAGCCATCTTCTAACGGCTACTTCCAGCATGATAATGCACCATGTCACAGTGAAAAAGTCGTCTGAAACTGGTGTCATGAACATGACAATGAGTTCAGTGTTCTTCAGCTTCCTTCCCAGTCACCAGATCTGAATCCAATAGAACACCATTGGGATGTGATAGAACAGGAGATTCGCAGCATGAATGTGCAGATGACAAATCTGCGAGAATTGTGTGACGCAATCATGTCAACATGGACCAGAATCTCAAAGGAATGTTTCCAACATCTTGTGGAATCCATGCCAACATGAATTGAGGCTGTTTTGACAGCAAAGGGAGGCCCTACCCAGTATTAATATAGTGTTCCTAATAAAGTGCTCAGTGAGTGCATCTTCTCAGTGCTTTTCGACTGACATAAGGGCGTTTATTGCAGGGTGTTATTTGGCCTATTTGTAAGAGGTTTTAGCACCTGCTATGGAGCCAATGCAGTACTTTAAAAGCAGAGGCAGAATTTCCCTTTAATACATTTCCTTTTGTTAAGTCACTTGGTTTAAAAAAAAATAAATAAAATAAAATAAAAAGTCTAACGGCGACGTTCACAGCATTCCGAATCCTTTGGCGTAGGTGATGGCTTTTAAAAGTCTTTCTCTCAGTTTTTCCTTGGAGGAGTATTCTGGGAGCAGCAGTGCATTGAAGCAGGTGTGTGACGTTGGTAGCCTGAAAGAGAAGCAGTAGAAGTAAACCAACATGTTTTACATAGAACAGGTCTGACTGGGGACAAACACATCAATAGCAACAGGCTTTTATATCAGATTCTTGCTTCTTTAAACTGCATGCAGCATATTTCAGTTACAATTGATCTTTAGGTGAAGCCTGATTTATGAATGTAACTTTAACTTGGGGAGCCCGTATTTTATTTAGACAGGAACTATGAAATAAAAGGCTGAGAGTTGTGCTGCGTTTAGAATTTTAGAATTCGTTGCACATTATCAACACCGAAGAACCTTGGCATTTAGACATAGAGAAGTAACATCAAACAAGCTTGAAATGAAGGCTCACAATCGGGCCATTTGCATGCTAACATCAGACTGTGTTCCTTACAGAAGCCATTTTTAGAAAGTGCTTAAAAAAATGAGCTGCTGTCAGAATGCTCTTGGAGCTCAGTGTGCTGTACCGATCTGTGTCTGAGCCATTCTTGGCGATGATCATTTTTAATTTTCCCAGGCCACCAACTGGTGCGCGGTCTGTGCCTGTGGTGAACTGAAGAAACAGCCTCTTCTGCTCCTCTCCAAAGGAGTGAATCGTTTCCCAGAAGTCTCTGCGTGAAGACGATAAAGTAAAACTTCAATCAGAAAATGAATAATTAACTGTGAGAGTCCTCGTCAGCTTAAATCGCTGTCGGCTAATTTTAAACACCACACAATTATATCTCAACTGGTTTTCCTTTATACAAGATAAAAAATGATTGCAGATTTACTTTATAACTTGACAATCCTTGGTGTAACCTCCGTCATATTCTGTCGTTTCCTGGAGCGCTTCAAAGTCCAGATTCTTTTTCCAAAAACAAAATGATTAGCAGCGCAAGTTAAAAATTTGGACTAAAATCTACAGAAACAATAACAACAACAATAACGACAACTTCTTCGATTCCTTACCCGGCTTCCACAGATGAGCAGCTCCACTTCCTCGGGTCTGAACAAATACTTCAATGGCGATTCATTCGTGACCATGAGGAAGCCTTTTTTGAAAGCCTTGAATTGTCTTTCTACGCTCTTGTTCAGCACGTACTCTGCATAAAGCTCCACAAATTCCTGTGAATGACAAATGCAAAAAGACCTTGAAATGGAAACAGAAATAATTTTCGTTAATCTGCTTTTGACGTAGAATCAACCCAAGTACTTCACCATTGTACAGTGTTTAGTACAATTTCTGTGTGTGTGTGTGTGTGTGTATGTTTATATATATACACACACCCCACCCCCAATTTTTTAAACATTTATTTATTTATTTTTTATTTGTATGTTAAAAAAGAGGTTAAAATGATCACCGAATAGGTCTAACATGCACACCATGTTTTATTTGCCTCTTTGCTTTGCATTATGTGTTTTTAAGGTAAGGTCACATTAAAACTGTGTCGTATAGGAATCAAAGAGAGAGGACCAGATTGGGATGATCTCAGATAACATTTGGCTTTTGTCAGCCTGGTTTTCAAGTGGATGAAATATCAGTGAACCCTAGTTGGAGAGACAGGTTCTCACAGTTGGTTAGCATGGCACAGAATGTTTGATATTACCTTACATTAAAGCTTTTTGAAAAATAAAACTGAAATCGACACGTCTTTTGTCCGTGTAAAATTTGGACAATGCACCCCCAGGAATGTATTCACCTCTTTATTGACATTAGTTACTGGAATCTCTTCTCCCTCTTCCTTTAAGTCGTATGTGATTGGGTTTCCAAAGAGGTCTGTTTGTGATATCTGGAAGGTGATCATCATGTCTTCTTTCACATTGCCGGAATATTCAAGCAGCTGCTTTAGAGTCTGGTAGAGAAGCTGTAGTTGGAGACATATCGAATACAATGTCAGAGCGATGAAAAAAGTCAAGTTCTTACTGACGCCAATGATGAAACGCGTTCCATTGTGTACCTTCTTCTAAAAAACACTGACACACGAATATTCCCAGGAAATGCTAAGTAAGTGTTCATGGGAATTTTTGAAATGTACATTAAAAAACTGAAATATTCCCCCGGGCTATTTCTTCTTTTACAGGTGCTTGGGGAAGAAAAAACGTAAGGATGTACAAACACAAAACTGTTATCAATGGCTGTTCATCAACTTTTGGGAATGTTACTGAACTGGGTGAGAATCGGCCAGATCCAGGTAGGTCCCTTTCTTGCCCATGAGTTTCCTGTAGACCACCATGGGGAAATGTACATCCAGGATACAATTATTGTAAATGGCAAGGCCCAGGACAATTCCGATAAGGGTGTACTGGGCTTCATTCTCCAATGAGGATGAATTGAACCAAAACAGCCTTGACTCGTGGTCATAGGTGAACATGCCTGTTTAGAAAACAGAAAACAAAGGCACAAAGTGAGGCATTGTGAATAGTATGCAAGTAATGAGTCATTTAAGTGTTAAAACGGCGACATACCAATGTCCGGATTGAAGATTTCCTCCAAGACCAACTGAAAGAACTCCTTTGAAACCCCACCTTCATCGACACCTTGCTCCCCCTCAAATTCAACAAACAGTTGTTTCTTCAGGTCAGAGGGGTTCTCCATGGAGATCATCTCCAACTGAAATACCAGAAACAATGGGATTAAATGTAAAACGGAGTGTATCAAGGGAATTTGTGATCATACGATTTATCGTGAGGCATTTTGCTTGGACGTACCCTCACGAGGGCGTCATCGATGATGTGGTCTCTGCGCACTTTGAGCTTGAGGTAGGGGTTGGGCTGCTGCCCCTGAGCCATGCTATAGAACGCAGTGATGCGTCGCTCGCTATACATTCGGATCCTGTTGTCGTAGTACAGACCTTGGTTCTTTGTGACAGCGTTCAGTATGAAGGGGCAGCTCTGGAAGGAAAACTTGCTCTCGGCATCCACCTTATAGAAGGTGAAGTCCTTGTCCATCTCCACGACCTCATTGAGGGGCTCGTTGATAAAATCCTCAAAGGGGATTACGGGCCTCCTGCAGTCTACTGTCCTAACACCCAACTCTTTCTCCAAAAGGTCAACGCGAGGACCTTTCCTGTAGAGCCGCTCCTCTCCGAGCAGCTCATGCAGGGTGAGCTCATCTGACTCCGAGTCCTCCACCTCTTCCTCGTTGTGCTCCACATCCGGGTCTCCTCCCAGGATGCTGGCGTAGTAAACCAGTTTCAAACATTTGGTGGCAGCCACGACAGTCTCGTCGTCATTGACTAGATTTGCCCCGTCATATTCATTGCTGACTATTGTGAAGGTGATGAGTTGCTGGAAGGTCTCCATCATACGACGGACATGTGCGCTGCCGTAGCGAGACCACAAGCGCGACAGCCTGGCGTGAGCCGGCGCCGGTAGCTTGCTCATGGCCTTGCAGAACAGCGGCATTGCCACCTCCAGGTACTCCGGGCTATGGAGGTTGGTGTTTTCCATCACAATGATGAAGATATTTAAATAATCTCGGTTTGTTTGGTACATGTCAAGAAATTCAAGGTCAAGATCCAAATTTGGGGAGAGGTACACCAAAGCGTTAACGAGCGCAGACTCTAAATGCTCGTTGGACAGCAGCCTGTCGTAAACTCTCCTCACAGCATCGATGTCCACAGTGATGTCCTGGGAGCCAAGACCTTGAACAGTGTCTCCCTCCAAAATAGCAGCAGCCCCCATATTCTTCCCGGGTGCGGCCGTTTCCTCTTTGCCATCCCCGTGTACAACATGGCATGCATCCTTCCTAAAGCTCTGAATCAAGGCCTCAGCATTAGAGAAGACCCTGCCAATGACACGTATGAATGCAGAGTAATCCCCTTCTTCCTCACAGAATTTAAAGATTGCACTAACACTGTCCTCGGTAAGGTAATGCACATCTGCACAAAAACAAAACGAATGAATGCAGTGGGTGAACAGGATTAATAAGGGTTTGTAATAATAGCAGAGAACACGTAAGAGTCGGTGTACCTGTAACGTCTTCCTCGCTGGTAAAGGGATCATTACTGCTCATCATCCCGCTGAAGCCACGGAGTGCTTTGTCACTGCCATCGGGGTCGGCAGCGTCAGATTCTCTATTTCGAGGCTCGCAGAGCTTGGCGTTCATTTTATAAAGCTCGAGCGCTTTGACAGCCGCCGAATTCTTGTCCACGGGTTGGAAGTCACAACATGAGGCGCAGAGCTCATTTGTGCAGTCAACATTTCCACAGCCATCAGTTAGCTGCCGAAAGTAGCGCTCGATTAGATGCTTTGCCGTGGCTCTCTTCCTGTGTGGGATATTTTAACAGCGAGTCAGAATGCATACAAATAATAGAGTTGACCGAATCATTTGCAACCCCACTAAAACACGTGACTGGGGTTGTACTGCAACAGTTGCATGCGTTTGTAATCAACAAAATTGCGCCTATACACAAACGTGCCACCAGAGGTGCAATGGTCCGGCAAAGAAAAAGCATGAAACAGTCGCAGCCTTGCATGCAAGTCCATTCACTCTGACTTACATTTGGTCGGATTGAGGCACTCGGGTCTTTAAACTTCCTTCTTTAAAATTCCCCTGAAAGACAAGTTCAGCGACGGGGCAAAGGTAAATACAGTGCTCTGAAAGTGTAGCGCTGGCCAGGTTTTACAGAGATACGCGCATCTGCCAGAGCCGTATTTGACCCCGGCTTAAACTACGGAATGTAATTTGACTTCAAAACGACCCACGGTGCGGAATGTTTTAAATCGGATTTCGTGTCGAACGTACAAATGCAAAGTTTTTGTGTTTGTTTGTCATCAACAAATTCAAAGAGTTGGGCGAAGCCTCCACAAAGCATGACAGCCCGAGTTTTAGAGACAAGACTTTACTGTAATCATCCTGAATTAGAGAACGTGGGGGTTTTGTTTTGTGTTTTTTTTCCCCCGGCCCGGCGCGGCACCCTGAACGCACCATCCGCGCTGGTAACAACACGGTGTTGCAACAGGGTGGACAGCTGACCGTTAGCCGCCGCAGCGAGCCCGCAACCGCCGCGTTTGTTACTCACGTTCCCCTCGGGCAGCTTTCAGACTTTTAAAACATCCACCCCCGTGTCCCCGTGCATTTAACCGGGGGGGGGGGGGGGAGAGGCCATTAAAACGAACGGCGCTGCGTGCGGCAGATCCCCTATACTGACCTATGACAGGGCTGTTTCGTTTCCTGATGTGTGACTGTGCAAAAAAAAAAAAAAAAGAAAATCACTTCTTCTGACTGACTCTCCGCCGTGTTTTTAACGTGGATATTATCTCGATGTTACTGTCATGTGTAGTGTTCTACTTACTACAACTCCGGAGGCTTATCATTGAAGGGAGAGGGCGAACATGTTCAAGTCAAGTAATATCACCTATACCCTAGTGTAAACAACACGGCGATATATCCCAGAATGCACTGCGAGCTTGTCAAACGACCCCCACACACACACACACACCCCCCCTCACACACACACACACACACCACCGCAACCCCCCACCATGCATCCCCAAAATGTTGGATTTTTATCATTTAATCAGTGCACATAAAATGTTTAATACGTGATATGGGTGTACAGTTCGGCTGCACCTTTCCCCCCCAACACTTCTGTAGCAGCCTATTTAATTTGGCCATATTCATCACGAGAATGATGAATCAGAATATTGATTAATCATCAATCCTCATCGGAAATAGTGAGGAGAGGGGGGGGGGGAGAAAAGAATAAAAACCAATCTGAATAAAATAAGATGACATTCCTTGAGCTGGATCCCTTTGGCATTGTTTTCGACAGTGGCGGAAGAAGTGCTCAGGCGTTTCACTTTTGGTAAAAGTACAAATACTCACTGAAATGATACTAAATATAAAATCACTCGAGCAAAAGTTAAAGTACCACATTGACATTTCTACTGTGGTGAACGTGTATATGTATAACATACGACAAAAGTAAAACCATAAAATACTGTATGTGGTGTCATAGTAAATTACAAGGATACGGACATAAATGGTCAAAGTTTGCAAAAGGTTTATTGTGTGTATGTTTAAAAACTGGTCGTACTGTATCTATAACTGACATGTACGGAGAGTATCAAGTAGAGTTGGCCTACTAGGATTTTATATTATATTAATATTCAATCAAAGAGATTGATTAAAGAAATAAAAATAATTGACCATCTGAGCTCCTGGAGCACAAACCCAAAGAAAAAGAGTCTGTCTAATTATAATGACCCGCTGGGTATTACAGTTGTCCTGCGGTTCTTAGATAGAAACAATTGTTGTTGGAAAATGTGCACTTTGTACAGGGCTCTAATAAAATGAGGGTTATAATCAAAACATTTAATTTGAAATCTCTGCAAAATGTCGAGGAATGACACGTGGCGCCGTTGAATTGTAGGAGGGGAAAAAAGCGCGGCACGCTGTGCTGCTGAAGGGCCAAAAGACAATGAATACAGATCCATGACTTTAAATCATATTCATAACCCATAAATCACTCCTGGCGACCACAGCAGTCAAATCCTGACGTCTAACTCTGCCAAAGCGTCTGGTAAATTATGCGTTATCTGATCCAAGTGCGTCGCCGGGAATGTTGTGTAATTCGGTCATCTTGGAGTTTAACAATGCAGCACGGCTGATTTGATTTGGGGTCATTTTGTTTCGGCGCCACTCCTGCACGCCACCCCTCCCACCGAGAGGCTCCTGAGACACAGCGGCTTTAAATCGGTGCAAAGATAAGGCGGAACGTAATGCCTGCTTTCAAATAGGAATATGAAACGTTGCGATGAGTGCAGCCTCGACATCCAAATGGGAGTGGACCTTGGATAGTTCCCCACACTGTTTTCCCATTATGTGAATTGAACGCACATTTTAAAGCTGATCGTCAAATATGAATGAAAAGGTGCAGATCCAAAGATGGTGAAGCGTGACTTCCGCGTAGATTGACACATTTCATGCAGTTTCCCCACACGAACACTGGGAGTCTCTGCCTCCACACCGACAGCGCCTGAGCCCTGTGTGATTCATGGATCGGCTCGCTCTTGACTCCAGCACAAAATGTACAGGAGTTCAGAGAAAGCATGTGCCAGATGAGGATCCGAACACGCAGCGCCGGCAGGTGCCTCCCTGTCGGCGCCGGTTTGCTGGTGAAGTCACACATTTTCGAGGAGGTTCCCTTGAAACTCGAGTTCCAGATAGCGTGACCTGGGGTGGGCCGTCCGCGGTGTTGTGTTTTCACGTTGAACATTCATAGATTCTGACGTGTCACCACGAACAAACTATTCGGCACAACTGCCATCCCAGGGTCATTGTTAGAATGATCTAAAAAACAGCTTGCATCGGTTTATAGACTTTTATTAATCTTTTTCCTCTTTCGGCTGCTCCCGTTCAGGGTCACCGTGGCGGATCATCTGTTCCCGTCCCTTCCCCGTCCTCTGCATCTTCTGTCGCGCCGACCACCTGCATGTCCCTCCCTCACCCGCACCCATAAACCTCCTCTTTAGCCTTCGTCCTCTTTCCCTCATGCCTCCGTCTCCGGCTCTAGCTTCAGCATCCTCCTCCCGGTATACCCTGCATCTCCCCCAGGCCCGGCTAGTTAAAGTTTTATGTACCACCCCCCACCCTACCCTGCCTCCCCTCCCGCTGAATCCGGACATGCCTCCCCCCCTCTTCTTCTTTTCCCCCCGGCGCCCTGCTGGCAAACAGCACTGGTGGCGGTTGTTGGTAACCCGGCCTTGACCGAGCTGGTATGGAAATCTGATTTATCATCCGCATATTTGATTTGGTATAGGTTTTTACACCGGATGCCTTTCCTGACGCAACCCTCCCCATTTATCTGGAATGGGGACCGGCCCTAAGAATGCACCGGTTTGTGCATCCCCAGTGGCAGGGTTTAACAGTCTGTTATTAATAGTTGTGAGAAATGAAGCACTGCGCAGGCACTGATTTCTATTAAATTTTACTTTCAGCAATCCTTCAGTAGTTTTGCCATCTTTACCATAAAAATGATATATCTGCTGCGTAATACATGCATATTACCAGCTGGAAGACATTAGATGTTCATCATGCTTTGTTCATCCATTATTTGGAAATGCAACCAAGGCCACGTAAATAAACATTTGAGGATTTCTTTTAATTTTTTTAATGGTTTAATGGCACTTTTTGATTGCTTTATCTGGTAGAATTGGTTTTGCTCAGCATGGACGAGAGCATGGACATCACATGACGCAGTGAAACCCTGTGGAAGTGTAGATATGTCCAAGTGTGTACTGGATAGTACACCAGGGGGAATTGGTGTGGTTCATCAATAAAGAAACGTGCCGACGTCGCGGAGGCAACTTGAGAATTGTGGGAATTAACAACAGTTCTGCATCGGTATCGAATATTAGATTTTTTTTATGAGGCAGGTTAGGAAATTGAAATTGTCTTGGTTTCAGCGTCTGAAAGCGATGGGAGATGAAAGGGGTCAAGGCGGCTATAACGACTTCAGTCGGCGGGGCCTTTATATGACAAAATGCAAATGACGTCCATTAACTACAGCGGGAATCAGACTCATACGGGCGAGCGGACTGCAGGTAATCAAAAAAGTAATCACGCCAATGAAAGAAGACGGGGAGAGATTGAGGATCGGCTCCATTCATCCCCGGGGAGGAGGCCGTGCAATCATATTTCTCGTGTTTTACACATCCTCATAACTGTAGAATTCACACAAGTATGAGAGGAACCCCCCCCCCTTTCTCTTACCCTTACCATCATTTCTAAAGCCACTGTGTGAGGACAGACTGAAAGGACACTTTTCGCTGCTGAAAGTGTAAAGGCGTCGCCACAAAGGCACGGCCTGCGGGAAAAAAAACCCCAAAAAAAACAGTGTGCAGGCAGAGAGAGAAAAACAGCTGATCGATCTTGAGGAATTTCGCTGGGGGCCTTCGAGAGCGACGCCACCAGGGTGGTGCAGTCATCATTATCCCCGGACATTACGACGAGGAGCCAGCTTTTTTTGAAAAGTGCAGCGATGGTCAGGAATTTGGCCGTCCCACTGCAGCGGCATCAGCAGAGCGTTTTTCTTTTTTGTCCCTTCTCCCTCATCAGGTCGCGGGGAAGGGGGGGGGGGTGCACCACTGCTAAGTTGTCCTCCCGGCAGGGGGAACACGAATTGTAAGCACAGGAGGAAAAAGACAAACGGGCCGAGGATGGAGCATCTCAAGGAGGGCCTCTCACAACCGAAAATAAAGATGAAGATAAACTGCTGAGCAATGGGTTCCAGACAGGAAGGCCCCGCCCCCTCAGAGGGCAACTCTTACAAAAGGGAATAAGGCAGAGCAACGTGTCGTTACATTCTTGAATGAAAATGGGAGGAGGCAGCACCATCTCATCTCAGATGACTTGCCTGTGAACACGCAGCACATCCACTTCTACTGTTAATACGCCGTTCTAATGTGTTCATGTCGTTGACGGCCGCTGATAAATCTGGGCTCATTTGCTCGGACGTACGTAGTTAGATAACTATTCAGTCCAGTTACTTCCGGTTTTTCGACTTCTAATTACTGGTTTACGTGCAAACCTCACAAGCACATCTCAGGCCCTTTCACCCCAGTGACATTAGTTTTAGCGGCGACGGCTTCTCCACGCGCCACTGTCATACCGTTGTGTAATCCCTCTATATAGGGCCACTTTTACCCCCACATTAATTCATGCACAGAAACCTTTTGAGATGAGAGAAAATGTCTCATCAAAAACCCCAAATGGGACAAAAAGCTTGAACGTGAACAACACTGATATTAGCAAAACCAGGTTTAATGGATACGTAATTGACTGTATATAAAATGCCCTATAACACTGACATACATCATAACAAAAATGTGAATGGGCTTGGCTTGGAGCCAAAAACACACACACACACACACACACACACACACACACACATATATATATATATATATATATATATATATATATATATATATATATATATATATATATATATATATATATATATATATATATATATATATATATATATATATATATATGGTTTTTTTTTAAAGAAAAATACAAATATTGCTTGACTATTTTCAAGAACTTGTGCATTGAGAATGTGTGTTCCTGTGTGGAATGTCTCCTCATGTGAAAGTGGGTAAGGTGGAATGCAGCCGTGGATAAGCTTGGATCGCACAGTTTGTTATGCCAAGGTGCAGTACAGATAGAGCGTCGCCGCTTAAACAACGGACATTCTGTAAAACACAACTGTGAACAACAGGCCGCAGCAAAACGCAGCGAGCCGGCACGCACGAGAAAAGAACGCACGTCTCATAAATATAATGTACAAAAAAAAAAAAACACCATTCGAACAACAAGAAACCCCAGTTTTAAAGGAAACTCTTTCATTTGAAATTTCTTCTCCAGTGTTAAGGCACATATTGTTTATAAAATACAGAGTAAGATATCTATATATATATATATATATATATATATCTATATATATATTTATTTATATGATCTTTGGTAAATGTTTTCTTTACAACTATGTACTGCATTGATAGAAAAAGACACGTCGGTGCAAATGAGAATCACAACATATTCAAGGTGCTGTTCCAAATCCTTTGGAAAAATCATATAAAATATAAAGAGGGTGGGCCATTTCTGTGTGTATAGCTTATGTTATTCTATGTTTGTATATGACGAACATAAATCATGATGAGGTTTGCATAACTGCAGATGGTCCACTTTTCATTCTTTTGAACTCTGTATCCCTCCCACACAGCACGTCACTAGCACCAGTAAAACTCCTTGGTAGCTCTGCTTCAATGTGCAAATGTTGTATATCAAAGCCGAGTGAGTCCCTACTATTTAAAAAGAGCTCGTCACTTGATTTTTTTTTTTCTTCTTTAAACAGCGCTTAACATTAAATGGTAAGTAACTCCATTCAGCAGTAAAAAAAAATAATTAAAAAACGCAAAATGTATAACAATAATTTGGATTCAAATGGGAAACAAGGGTGAAAATAAAAAGCTTGTATAGAACGGTATGCAAAATTGACCACACACACACACACACACACACACACACACACACACACACACACACTCTGTAACCCCTTACTTGCACTTAGGACTAAGGGACAGAAAGAGAGAGAGAAAGCACTTTACCCTAAGCGAGAGAGTTTTCCAGGGGAGAAATAGTGCCAATGCATCCCAAAATGGAGAAAGGAGGTGGCGGAAGAACTCCCGTTTCACTTTCGCTTGAATTGACGCAGCACCTTGCCATACTGCCGACTCCTTTTGACCTCGAGAGCTACTGTGGCCTCTGTGTTTTCAAAGGGTCCATTACAGTTCAGAACAGTCCCTGCCTGTTTCAAGATGCTGCACGACAAAACGTGATTGGAACTTAATTCAAAATACTTTCTATGTATAACTGTTAAGTGGAATTCCATTAATGACACAGTTGACATGAATATGCTTATCAATAGTCTCCATCTTTGAAACTGAGAAAAAAACAAAACAAAAAAAAAACAGACCACTTTCAAAATACAAACAGGATCTAAGGATTTCAAAGAACTTATGAAAATCCTAAAATATTAAATAAAGACATGGTTTCCTGGATATAATGAAATCCTCTCAAATTCCTCTCCTCAGGCACAGAGATTGATTGTTACAGGTCAGAATGGATGTCCATACATAGTTTAAAGAATGAATAGGGTACCATAACAAAAAAGAATGCAGATTCTGGAATAACCTAGTAATGGAATGTCTGTAATCGCCTCTTCTTAAATAAAAAGCCTGCGCAAGTACTGAAATTCTTCTTTGCTAAATAAAAATCTTTCAGAAATGAAAAAGAACATTATTCCAGTTCCTCAATTCTCAAAAAACCTCAACAGGAATTATACATTAGCTTTATATATCTAAAATACAAAAGTAAGTACCTATTTGTATAAAAAAAATCCTCTTGAAAATAACATTAAAATTCAATATAAAAAAAAAAAAAAAAAAAAAATTTAAACTATCGTGCAAATTGGAGTTTGAGAAATGTATTTTGGACCAACACATATACACGTATCAGGTTTGGACTGACTGTTCTTCTGAACAGTTTACCATCTGTTCTTTGGTCCTCTGGTTTGGATGAAGGGTGTGGTGGTCAGTCCTGTGTTTTTCCTCCAGGTTCCTGGTGTAGGTGACGGACTGCGAGCCTCCAGTAGGGGGCAGGCTCAGCTGGACGCTGTCCTTCTGTGTGGGAAGGGGTGTGGAGGTGATCCAGCTGGACAGACTGAGATCTGACAGATTTAAAGTCTTATCAAAACAGTCTGGAGGTGCATCTTTGGCGGAGGAAAAAGTCTCCGTAGAGAGTAACGTGTAGGCGTCGGGGTCGGATTTGGTGCCGGCCGCGACAGGCGGCGAGCAACCCCGGTCCTTCTTGCGAGACTCCCCGGTGTCTTCCAGTTGCGAGACAGGCCCCTGGCGGCCCTTCGGCTTCATTGCATTCTCGAAGCTGTGGTGGTCTTTGTGGGAATAATATTTATGAAAAGGCTTGATGGCGGACAGGAAGGGAGGTTTGAGGCCGAGGTGAGATCCCGCCTTGACTGCGCTCAGGCCGAGGATGTTCCTGCGCGTCTCACCAGGGAGTTTATCCAACTGCCTCCCGACCTGGACGGGGCTGGGGAACAGTGTGCCCTGACACGCCCTGTAGAAGTATCTGGAAAATGAATCGGAGCCAGACATCAAGGCACAGCAAAAGGAAGATCCGCTCTGACTGTAAATACCAGACCTTTAGGATAAAACATGGCACCCGATGTCGGTAAAAGACACAATTTACGATATTAAGCAACGTAAACCTCATGGATAAGACTTATGTCCCCAATCCCTTCCTAACCGTACCTGGGCAGCAGCGCGGCCCCGGGGGTGATGACGCAGAGCAGGTAGAAGAGCGGCTCCTGGAGCAGCTGCTGCATTGTCCAGTAGGGGTTGGAAGGGGTGTAGCAGGTTGGGCACGAGGCGTTATAACACAGGGCCACGGTGAAGAACAGTGTTATGCTGAAGGTGATGGACGCCCAGTTCATCCAGGTCTGGCAGAGAGGGAAAAGAAAAAAGACAATTAAGTAGGATCGAGAGACGTTGCGGAGGTTTAACCCACAGCCAACACTTTGGACACACAGTGATGACCACATCAAATCAAAAACTAGTGAGAAAGCAGCTACAATTCATTAAACGGATTGTTCCTTGACCACAATGTCAATAGAAAACATATTTTATGTCATTGTTGTTTGTGTCATTTAGCTATCTTGACATCTAATCAACATAGAGTATCTTAAATACATATCTTAAAAAATATGTACATTTATTTTTGGATTTCAATCAGATCGTATAGGCAGTAGCTGTTGTTTTGACCCCAAAATATACAGTATGTCATCAACTCCAATTTAAATTCAAACAGAGAAATGTAATCATTTCATAGGTTTATTGAGGAAATCCTTAATTGATAAACTCAAAGAAATGTAGGGGTTAAACATATCACATTAGATCAGATTAAACTAATTGTCATTGCACAGAGTGCAAGTACTGAGGCAACGAAATGCATTTCTCTGCATTTCACCATCCTAGTAACTGAGGTATCTAGGAGCAGTGGGCTGCCATGTAGTGGCGCCCAGGGAGCAGTTATGGGGTTAAGTCTCTTGCACAAGGACACACTACCAGGAGGAGCAGATCGAACCAAGGATCGAACCGGCAATCTTTCGACGACCCGCTCTACCTCCTAGTTAGTAAATAAAAGCATTCTGCATTTTGCAAATTAGCAAACAGAACAGCAGATCAAATTGAATGGATAATTGCTTCATTTGCTGAACTTTAATGATACTCAAACCCTGGACTAACTTTCCCTGCAGCCATGCATGAATGTCCCAAGTGGCGTGGGAATTAACACACCGCTTGGAAAAGTTTACTTTCCCGCGATGCTGCCATTCACTTTGAATATGGGCCTCACTGCACAAGGCACTATAATGTTCAGGAAGCCAACGAGCGAAAAAGGGACATTTTTCATGTACAAAAGTTGTCAGGCTTAAATTTACAGCCACGACATAATGGAAACTACTCTGATCCAATGCAGGGTCATAAATTTTAGATGGCTCATGACCAAGACTGCTGTGCCATTTACAAGAACCACACGTGACTATCTGAGTGTAAAGCTATGTGTTGTGATAATAAATAACGAAATACATAGGAAAAGAAAAATAAACATGTAATTTAGTGATCATGGGTGATCAAACAGTGACGTGAGGTAACACGGTGCAGTTTGCAGAACACCCCGATGGAGGCAGACGCATGGTGAGGCTGATATATAGTACCTGATGCTGCAATGGCTTCTGGTTCAATTTAATCAGCCAGAGTTAATGCAGAGGGTTCCACGGGCTCGTCAACAGTCACATTACGACACTTTTACAGCCAAGATGCTGATTTGAGTGGAGGAAACCACGAGGGGGGAGGGGGTCGCTCTGACTCAATATAATCAAAATCTTAGTTTTAGAAAAATTAAGCTTAATCACATTTAGTACTTCACCCACCTCGTGCCAGCCCAGCACATTTCTGATCAATCAATAAACATTAAAAAAAAAAAAAAAAAAAAAAAAGTCAAAATTTAATTTGCAAGTTCCTTTGTGGAGCGAGAATGGAATTAAGTCTTTTACCCAGGTCTTGGTTTCGATCCCCAGGTGCAGAAGGATGGTGAATAAAGCGAGGGTAGTGATGGGAGTTCCCCATGTAAACAGATCAACATCGGAGTCGGCGTAGGCCTAGAACGAAACAGCAGGGGAGGAGAGAGGCAGAATGAGAGGGGCGGCGTGCGGTGGAGGTCAAATGCATGAACGTCACTTCTCGTGTGAGCGTGACGCCGTCGCCAACCGTAAGATACGGATTACAAGGTGAATGGGAAGATGAAGTTGAAGCAAACTCACAAAGTAAGGGATGAAGAAACAGATCAGACTTTGATAGAATGCATCGATCATGTTCATCCAGAACATGTATGGCTTGTATTCCTGAAAGAGAAACTCAACGTCAGTTTATTTTTTTATGGAAACGCCTCATCTGCTTCCCAAAGCTTGGAATTAGAACAAACTGTGTTTCTGTACCTGTCACTCAATGAAGCTGCATCTTTGACTAAAAAGTAAATATTATGACCATATGAGAGGTAACCAAGATAATGTTAGTGAGCTACCATGGCCTCTCAGTTGGTTCTGGCAAACAATACAGGTAAGAATATGGCAATTCTGTGTAAATATACCAGCCACCCACACCCACCCCCACCCACACATGATTTTATAGGAGGAGCAGTTTGGACCTCTGAGTTCTGTCCGTTCATGTAGAGCTGAGGTAGTTGTTGAAGCGTCTCCGCTGACACGTCCTTGTCCAGTGTGCCGGTTATCAGTTGTGGGAAGGCGGAGAACATTAGGTTGAAGAAGATAAGATACCACTGGTCAATCATGGCAGAACCTGAGAATCCACAGTAGAACTGATACCAGAAGATGAGGGCAACAAACATCTGTAGGGGGGGGAACAAAAACAAAAGCAAAGCTGGGAAATGGATATACATGAACTACCACAGAAAAGGTTAAAAAATATATAATAATAATAATAATAACAACAACAATACATGCTTCAGTGGGGTATACAGTAACAGTGTTTCTCAAATGGGGGTACTTTGGGTACTGCAGGGGTACTCCGAAAATGTAAGGAAAATTGTTGGTTATCTATAATGCTTAAAAAAACACATTCAACGCACATACAGTACATAATTTATGTTAATTCCCTTTTTTTCCCCCCAATGCCAGGGAAGGGGTACTAATCTGAAAAAAAAAAACAAAAAAAAAAAACACTTACACTTCTAAAAAAAGGTTTGGGGATCGCTGCACTAACACTCCGCGTAATATCTCAAACCACAAATGATTAAATAGCCTCGATAGGTGGCAGCCATTCCCTGGTTACAGAGTAAGTGACTATAATCAGGACAATTTGATGCAGGGGGGGGGGGGGGGACTCATGTTTTTTTATCTGAACCTTATTTTTCGAACATTGGGAATATCACCAAGTGAATTTGTCCCACCACAGCAAAAGCCGCCATCTTGCGCATTTCTAAAATTGCCAGGAGCAGCCAAATAAGTTGAAAAACCTTGTGTATTCCTTTGTGGTTTTTTTTATTTCTCAACGTATTCGTAAACTGTGTTTGATTAATAATAGTAGAAAAATGTTAAGCCGTGGAGTTAAATATTCTCGTTAGATTACATGGGGAAACACAGTTCACTTACCGAGACGCTGAACAGCACTGAACAACGAGAATCGATCGTTCCCTTTAAAGCGACCGTCCAGGTGAAGATCATTCATCCATATTCCATGTGATGTGAAGTCACAAAGTGAAACCGTTTTGATAGAATTCAACCTTTAAATGGTACTACTGTTACACGCACGGAGCCATTGTTGTGAAACGGCGAAGAAGCAAAACCCGTCGCGTCACGCACCTACGACACTTCTGTAAACAGACGGTTTAAGCGCAGCGGGGGGGTGTTTCGGTCTCACTTGTCTGTGAAAACGTTCTTCTCCGTATCGTTATGGATTATGCACAGCGGGTGGCGGAAGCTCTGAATCATATTTTGGACCTTAATCTGACCAAGGCGATAGATCCAAGTCAGTGTTAGAAGTGCTTGCATTTTCTGGGATGATAGTCAGTTCTCGGACGGCGACACGGAGAACCACAGCCACTCTGAATTTGATTTTACTCCCGACTTGGAGAACATTTCAAACAGGGGATTTCAACCTGGATGTGCTGATGAAATGGAGGAGACCAACGTTACACACGTTGTTGTTACGACAGAAGAAGTGGATGACGTGATGAAGTCGGTTGAGGTTGGGGGAGATTTTCAGATTTCAGATTTTCTGAGACTCATAATATTGATACTCTACATTTTGTTGTGTTGTCTGTACTTTTAAACTCTAAAATAATTATACTTGTATAAAACATGTCTATTCTTACCGTTAAATAAAAGCTTTTTTTTTTTTTTATAAATTAGTTGTGTGTTGTTGAGCTGTTTGTGATTGGCCCATTCAGCAGTATGTTAATTAGCCATGAGGCTTGGTTTTTCTGCCAACCCCATTTGCATTCTGGGAGCTGGCTGAATAAACCTGGTGTGGGAAAAAGGTGGTGGAGGAGGCGGAGGTGATTATCTCAGAATCACAGTTTGCCACACCCTTGTCATTAACAAGTCATAGCTTTGAAAAATATTTGCTTGATTTGGAAGCTCTGATTCTCCACTTTAAAACGATGCAAAAAAAACCCAAAAAACTCAAAAGCCGCCAAAGGACCCTAAAGTACGCGGTGGGTCACATATTCTCTCAATGCTGGAACAATATAAAAGATTATATATAATGATGCCAACTCTGGCATCAAAACTGCTCTCTCTGGTTGAGTCCAAATGATCAAAAAATAAGGTTCAGGTTAGGAAAAAATACCAGTATTTAAGTTCAGAAGGAGTTTTTAAGTTCTCGTTTGTCACTTGACTAGAACTTCAACAGGGTCAGCAACATGTCCAGCGGATTATGACGAAACGTCATTTCAAAAACACCAGAATAATAATAGAACAGAGTGAGACAACATTTCTGGTGAACAAGGATAACAACTTACAGCATTCTTGTAGAAGAAGTAGAGGATCATATTGGCCAGGCGCGAATAACACCAGTGACCATGGACCAGCAGAAGTTTCTGAAGATATTGGAAACGTGGGAGGGCAAAGTCACTTGCCATTACTGCCTGCAGAGTAGCCAAGGACCAAATAATTGTTTTATTAATTGATTGCATTCACTTATACACAAAAACAGACATACACAAAGTACACAAAAGTACATGCAGTCAATTTCAGATGTTCCACTTCAAAATAGCTGGCTTTGCTGTAATTGCTTTTGTTCCCTAAATGGGCCAACAAGGTGCAAGAGTTTGCAGGTTTGTTTTTACCAAACTTAACACTAAACCAGCCCATTATTTAATAGTTAGACTCTTGCTGGTGGAAGATGTGCTGAATATTGACATATGCTGTGTAATCTTACGTTGGAATGAAAACCTGCCTGCTCAAGGAAATCAATGGCACATGTCTGGGAAATCGTGATTTGTATGAGTCTCAAATATATATAATATTAGAGTGCAAAATCTTAATGAAGCAAAACCAAACACTCCCAAAAGTCTACCACTAACCCTTAATGAAGCATCACACCTGTCAACCTCACTTGTCAATAAAAAAATAAATAGCAGGAGATGCTTCAATTTAGAGCAGTTTGGTTTCTGCTTCACTCTAATAACGCATTTTAAATGACCACATGGGAAGCGAGCTCCTATTAGCGGAACGGCCTGTTAATCATAATGCAGAGTGTGTTGGGAGCAGTGCAGAGAAATGTGCATCTCAGCACACCACGGAATCCCGGGGAGCGACTGCCGTCTCATTAAGACCTAATTTTATTAACAATGATTAATCTAGTGGTCCAGTTAAGGACAGGATATTGAGTCTATAACAGATGTGCAACTCTGCAGCTTGCCTGGAAAGCCCTTCCTAGAAATTAATGGGAAGGCTCCACATTGCTATGCAAGATCACCTTTCGGGAACAGGGAGCAAAATGTACATGGAGATGGGGGGGGGGGGGGGGGGTGTCATTGCCGAAGCGGGGACCTTAGCTGTGCCATTGGCAGCGACCTTAGAACAGGGACGAAGGAGAGGGCGTGCTTTGATGAATTGAAGCGCACAGAGTACACTGCTACTCCATAGAGACGCAGACGCTCTGACTCTGCAACATATATAACAAATCCTACTTTAAAACGCATGCTAATGCGCGTGGGTACGGGCCGCTTTAGGTGATCGTTACAATAATAATTCAACCCAATGCCAGAAGCTTGCTCGGCCCATCTGTCACCCGCTCACGCCTCCCACTCCCCAACGGCCCCGGCCATATTTCACCTTACCTGCATACCTTCCTGTCCTGAGATGCCCACGCCCACGTCGGCTACCTGGATCATGCTGACATCATTAGCTCCATCACCTGAGATTTATACGGCGAGAGTATGTATGACAGAGAGAGGAATAGGAAGAGAGAATGAATGAGAGAAACAGCTAAAGGTCTTTATTGCAACAGGGAAACCAAGTATATTTATTACTCTGATTATATATTTATGATCTATCTTCTATCTCTTGACTTTATGTCGTATACATGTACAGTGATTTTTTTTTTTTTCCCGGCACTAGATGCTAATACAGTGGAATTATCCCAATGGGGATAATAAGGTACATCAATCAATCAAAAGAAATAACCAATCACTAATAACTTGGAATCGATTTCTACATAAACTCCAGTGAGAATTGTGGGATATCAGCATGGAAATGGCCTTATCAATGGAACATAGAGCGAGTTAGGTGATGGTAAAATGTAACATGTTCGTTAAATTGTCCTCCTGCGACTCCACGTTGTAGCTGCGAGCGGAATCATAAAAGTGGGTGAAGTGCTCTTTAAAAGTGTGTGTGTGTGTGTGTGTGTGTGTGATTTTAGAAAGCTAGAAAGTCGCAGATGGCACCGGAGTGTGTTGTTATGTATCAAACAGGAGGCGGACGCGGCGTGAGACCAGTAACGATCGAATGTTTTATTTTCCATCCGTAAGTCTCTGTTCGCGGCGGCGTGTAAAGAGGTGTGCCGGAGGCGGCCAAGATGATTAGCTGTTGGCTTTTCGGGGATACTTAGCGGGAGCCTCTACCGGTTCGACTGTCTCTCCTCTAAACAGTGGCTAGGCTGCGAAAAAGTGCCACGCTGGGTGGGCGGGTGGGGGTGGGAGTGCCGTTTTCAGTTTGTGCTACATTGTTCGAGATGTGGACTTTTTTTTTTTTTTTTTTTTGCTTTTTATCACGACATGTAGGAGATGAAGTATGGGTTGCAATCAGGGTGTTATTGTCAAAACGGTAATGGGCGCTTCAGAGCCGACGTTCCATGTTAGCTCAGATAGGTGGGGATGGTGGCCTGGAACAGAGGTGTGGGGACGGCATCAACTTGTGATCCCTTGCTGCTCAATGACAACAGCAGCACAGTGCAAAAGGCACTTGGGTTCTAGGTTTTGCAGTATCAGAAGAGTGATTCAGCGATGGGATTTAGTAGTGGTGTAAAGGAACGTAGTTGATCTGTACCGATTAATTATGAACAGATTTTCATGAAATTTAGTTTGTTATAAACGTGAGATACTGGTTACTGGATACTGGAATTCAATTCCGTTACCGGGGGCGGATCTAATCATATTTTTCCATTCAGTACCATGTTTAAATGAAGAAGGTATCATGCGTTCCTTATATTGCACTTTAATTTAACAATTGAGTATTGAATATTTTATATATTTTAAGATTTTATTTAAACATTGGACATCTTGTTGTTTTTATTGAAGACCATGGGCAAAACTTACTCGCTTTAAGTGTTTCATAGAATAAATGGAAAATAAAGTTCTATTTGTCTCCCTTTCTTTTCTTTTTGTTTGCTGATCCGAAAAAGGATCCGATGCGTCACTCCAAACCGTGAACCGATCCAAACCGTCATTTTTGTGAACCGCTGCACCCTTAGGATTTAGGTTGTCAATACAAAGTGCAAGGCCGACGCTGGAGTATTAAACAGGTTAGACCCTGATTTCTGTAAAGGCAAATTTACATCATCGTTGCCTGGCACAGTTGGACGCAACCCTGTTAAAAAAAAAAAAAAAGATATTACCTAGTTGTACATAACAGGTGATGAGGATAACATGGATTACATTTTATTGTATGTGATTACTAATGATGTTGTACTCTCATACAAATATTTACATTATAACTATTGTATGTAGTTATCTAAATCTTGTGTGCTATCACCGCTAAATCTTGTGTGCTATCACCGGGTGCGTTGCATTACATTTCACTGCATATATGTATGGAAGTATGTATATGTATGTGACAAATAAAAATCTTGAATCTTGAATCTTGAATGTATTATTGTTAGCCAAACCAATAGTTGTTAGAGACAGTCTATAGGAAAACAAAAATGATGCAAAACATACTCCGGGGCTTTTTTGTTTTGTTTTTTTGCAAAGACTGATGGTGATCTGTACACACGTTTGAAAGTTCAGTGTCTGATGATAAGAATTCTGCGAGCCAAGGTAGTTGGATCACAGATTCTTGATCATCTAATGGGCCCATTGAATCCTGAAAGGCAATTCCATGTAGAACATCCCAGGAGGAGCGTTTGCTCCCCGTCTCTCTCTCTCTCTGCCCACTAAACCACTCCACCTTACTGCTAACACAGCAATGACAGAAAAGCGCTTGGCAGGCAAAAAGGAGATCCTCCCGAGTGCAGCAGAAACAAATAAATGGTAAACAAGGCAATGTCACAAGTCACATTGGTTTCTTCATGCAACATCTATTATGCTGCTGCTTCATTAAACCAAAAAGGTAAAACAGCAAAGCACATTTTAATATTATTATGGCCGTAACATCTACTGAAATTTATTCTCACATGGGCAAACAGAGGGAGTGCGTTTCTGTAAGTAAAATATGAAGCCAAGTTATATTTTTTTCCACAGGACAATATTTACTTCAGAATGGGTTTGGGGGGAAAAAAAAAACAAGCTGAATCATAAGCACTGAGTAAATACAGCTTTACAATTTCTGACGCAGGAATTGAACCAGCAAACTTTCACATTTAGTCACATCCCGGCAAATGTGAGAACGTCGAGCAGGTACGTACCGATGGCCAGTGTCATGACCCTGAGCTTGTTCCGCACCAGTTTGACCACCATGCTCTTCTGCAGCGGCGTGGAGCGGCAGCACAGCACCGAGCGGCAGCTCCGAGCAACGGCTAGAAACTTCTCCTCGAGGCTCTTATCCAGAGCGTAGGCCAAGGTCCGCCCGTCAATCACCAGGCCCAGACAGTGCACCATGAAGGGAGCGGTGTGGGAGGAGGAGGAGGGAGATGAGGAAGGATAGATATTAAAGGAGGAAAAGTCGCCGTGATAGGCCCTGGCAGCCGGGTCTGAGGAGCTGCAGAGGAATTTGGACTGGATGTAGTGTAGGCTCTCCTCCAGGAGCACTGCACACGCCTCCTGATGTAAAAACAGACACGCAGTGGGTCAGTCAAGTTCCTGGACTTGCTTCAGAGTAAAAGCACAAGACATCCCGAGCATCAGGAAATTTGAAAAATGGACAGCAGTGTAGGTATTCTGGAAGTACTGAAAACAGCCAAAGAGTCTGACCTCCTGCCTTTCACCTCCGGGGATTTGCAGCTTTTAAAAGAAAAGGTAGATCTTAAATATATAGAACCTAAAAGCACCCATGACTGTTTTGAAATAAAATAAATTGGAACCAGCGGGGTTTAAATATCTTGTAGTTTTGAGACCTCACACCTTTTATGAAAAAGTATAAAAAACATTTAAATGCAGTTTCCCAGCTGAAGTTGCCCACTTTATAGTGAAGCCTAGACTGATTGTGCAACTAACGTTTGGATTTAAACAAAAGTGAAAGTGACTGTGTCAGAATTAAGAAAAGGCCATCATTTAACAAATCAGAATATAATTATATCAAGGTCTATAGCATGTGCAGAAATGACAATGTACTGTAATCTGTTGAAATCATTCATATTTGTGTTTCATATATTGTTAACAATATTTGTGTCATTGTGAAGAGGACAAGACAAGATACATAGCTGAAGGTGAGTTTATTTAAGTAAGTTGCAAACAAATTGCCAAAGCAAACCTCAGATAGGACTTTTTTTGGCCTAGTTTGACATGAATTGAACACATTTTAAGAATCAATATTATTCACTTGTTAGTAATCAAGGAATATTATTGGTGAATGTAAAATGATATGTAATTACATATAGCATATTGCACATTAGCCCTAATCATGTAGTGGCAGCTGAGGGTCACCTGGGAATCAGCATTCAGGGTGATAATCTCCTCCTCCGGGTCGAGCAGCTTGCAGGCATAAGCTATATTAACGGCCGTTTCCTGTTTGTCCCCTGTGAGGACCCATATCTGCAGGCCCGCGTTCCGCAGCGATGCTATGGTTTCTGGAACTCCGTCCTGCAGCCGGTCCTCGATGCCTGTGGCCCCTGCAGACAAATACAAAAAGAGAATATCTATCTATCTATCTATCTATCTATCTATCTATCTATCTATCTTTCACAATTAGTCCCATATAATGCCAGGAACCCCTACCCAGAAGGTGGAGGTTTGTTTCCAGCCGTAAGGCGGATTGAAAAAGTAACTCCTCTCTTCCCTGGATGGCTGTTTCGGCCTCCAGATGGCCCTGCAGCCAGCGTGCATACTCCTCCTTACTCAGAATCTAGCACACACACATGAAACACACACACATGAAACACACACACACACAGACACACAGACACACAGACACACAGACACACGGACACGTTACGTAGGCAAGATACTTGGGAGATTCAGAGTACAGACAGTTTTTCGACAAACCATGTGAATATAATCTTCCAAAGGTGTTTCATGGTGTCAGGGTGGTGAAAAAGCAGGGATATAACAAGCCTAGTTTTTCACAGCATAAATTAACAGCCTGGGAAAGTGGCACAGATTGCAGCTGAGTCACGGAGAATGTCACTTTGGGAGTCTCGTCCATGTGATCATCTGTGCTGGACTGAACCCCCCCCCCCCCCCCAAAAAAAATAGCGGCTGAGATAAATGATCTTAACCATCCTTCCACTACTAAAACATGACGGGTGAAATAAGAGAAGGTATCTATTGAAAACTGGTTGCAGGTGGACCCGGTTTCTTACCTTTTTGGCAATGCACAGTGTTCGCAGACCATCTGCAGCATACAGGTTCAGGTAATTCTGGGTCTTGTAGAGAATCTTTCTTTGGCGTTTCCCTTTTGAGTTATCTTACCAGTAGAAAAAAGAGAGAAAATAAAGATTTATTATCCTCCTTTTTCGGTGGAACCGTAATGAGCGATGTACCAGATTTCTGCAGAATCTGAGAATTCTTCCACGACACACACACGGAGCCATCTGTCTTTCACACCTACAGGAACGCCACATCTCAGCATAACCAACCGAGTCTTCAAGCTGCTCACAGAGTTTATCAAAGCTCTCCAACGTGGGCACTTTGATAAAACTCCAGAATCGATCACACTCGCAAATAAACCAGATGTGCACAGCAGTGAAGAACTATATATAAAAAAATATATATTTATCAAACATTTCTAGATATTGTGTCCTAACTGGATATAGTTTTTCGATTTAAAGCTTTGCAATATCAAAAGGTCGCTGCTGTAAATATGCGGTGGGTCTATTTGCCTGAGAGCATTTCTGGTCTGGAATGGTGGTCACATCTTTCTGGCAGGAGGAAATACACCAGCAGACCGGCTTTATCAGCCTCCTTACACGGCTCCAGCAGCCAACAGTGCCAGCGCCAAGCAAGCGTTCTCACTGAGCAACTTAACACTTTGCCATGCACCATTTCAGAACCACCACAGTGAATAGTTATCTTTTACTAAAAAAACATGCAAAACTGTCTGCAATCTGAATGTTGCTCAACTCAAAACAAATAGCTTCTCATTAGAGAATAACTCTGTGAGGAGGATTTCCCTTTCTTTGCCAAAATAAATGAACTGACACAATCTGAGTATAATGAATACTTGAACATAATATTATATTTTTGTACTGTATTTTGGCAGGTATGAGAGCTTCAGTCGGTACTTTTGCATAAAAGCTTTATTCCTCTGTTAATAGCATAGACAGTCTAGACTATTTCCCGTAAAAATCGGGGAAAGTGTTTATTTCTCAAGCTGTCTAGTATCACAAATAGCTTCTAGACCTGCACGCCTCACAGATACAGGTGGAGCGGAGCTCATTGCTTGTTTTTCCCTTCCTGTTAAAAAGGAAATATATATCCACAGAAGCATTCCTGTACCATATGTTCATATTAGGATTCTGGATACTAAATACCAGGGAAAACAATCAATTAATTGCCTAAGATTTTTTAGCAGTGAGCCAAGATCGAGATCTAATGATAAAAGTATCCACACCAGGGGTGCTCCCAAATAGTCGACCAAACATTAGTCGACGAGAAAAGTGTTAGTCAAGTTTTTCATTGGACGGTTGATCGCAGGACAAAAAAAATAAAATAAAAATACTTCATTCAGGAGCTGCGTTTTGCCAAAATTAACCTTATACAGTACAGTATATGGCTGGACCTGTGTATGAAGCACTAGAGGCTTTTAATTTGAAACTAATTTTAACAAAAATAAATGTTCAGTCTCCGTCACATTCAGAAGAATAATTACAGCTTTATAATTACAGCAGTTTAAACTTCCCAAAGTCCGAAAAAATACTGCATATTATATATGTGTCGCCCTAACAAGAGTACACCGACAACGGGAAAACGATCTTCCATATGTCACATATCAGTGCAAATGATGTCTATGTAATTTAAATGTGTACATTAATCAAATAATAACAGGGCCTAATTAAGTTGAACCGATGTAATGTTTAACCAGTGAAATTAACAGCTTTGTCTGCGCAACGCTTGAAAAATAAATGTATATTTTAAAGGCTGGTTATTAGGTTTTGTATTTATCTGTAATTAGCACAGTGCAAATAATGTTAGTTATAACATTCTTTCTCAGCCATGGAACTCATTTTTTAAATATTTAAATAATTAAATTCATATCATAAACGTGTGACGATTAGTTGACAAATCGCTTGAACTGACGACTAATAGTCGACTAGAAAAATCTATAGTCGAGGGCAGCTCTCGTCGACATATTTATTCAATCTGTTGATGACACTTGTATGACACTGCCATAGATATATCTATGGCATGTTTTCTTCTATAACAGAACTTATTTCAGCTGTGATGTATGGAGTTGCACCTTGAAAATTAGCAAAAAAAATTAAGAATAAAAAAGAGAAAAAGTCAAAGCCCCCAAATTCCAGCGTTTACCTGGCACATCTTTTATGTGCAACTGTTATTAGAGTGACACAGAGTGACTTCACTGCCTGAATGGAGCCTTTGTAAAGTTACGAGGAGGCACAACTCGCACTGCGCCCCAATTGGCTGCTTCCACCCAATGGTAGACAAAGTGTAGCGTTGCCCCTGGAAGACACACCCATCCAGCCATTAAAGCCGCTCCCAAACTCTCAACCCAGACACATAGTAAGAGAGGTGGCAGGGCTGGGCTGGGCTTGTGGAAACTGTCCCAGTGGAGTCGTCGCCCCCTCTGCTCCATTAAAGCGAACGCGGCACCTGAAATTTAAGTGAGTAGAACTTCCAAAAATGGCCCATAATGCCAGGAAAGCAGATTGCTCTCCAGAGCGGTGGTGATATTGAATGGGAGGGCTACCGAAAAGTCTAATGTCTGTCAATAATTCCTACTTAAGAATCACATCTCGGAGCCTCTACATACCTCTTACAGCAGTGAAACTATAAAACCCACTTTCCCAGGAGTGCATCTCCAAGCGCACACGGTATGACCCAAGATGCTCTTTGGTTTCGGTACAAAATGGTCTTTGACGTGTACAGAGTGACCTGTGCGTCTGACAGGTGATCAGCTAACTGGCTTTCTGAAAAAGAGAACTGCTCAACTAAGTTTAGAAATACACCTTGATGTCATGATCACGTGTCCACAACATTTAACACAATCCACATCCTCTACACCTGTGTCTCCCAGTTTGTTGTGTCTCTGCAGGGCTGGAACCTTTCTCAAGCTGACTGGAGATAGACAGTTCCCAACGTGACTTGGACTGCATTATTGTTTTGTTTTTTTTCCCCCTGACTAAATGTTTTGTATGCTTTCAAAAACAAGAAACTGGATTTTTGACAAAGGAGTCCACCTCGTTCATGTTAATGCAAGCCGCTATTCTAAATTCTGCCACTTCTCGACCACTTTCGCACATTGATTTTCTTGCATCAGCGTTAGTGACCCACTCGCCAACGATTTGTTCGTTGTGAATGGATTGAAACGAACGACTCAGGAGTCAGGCGTCACTCATGTCAGCTGAACAGAGTCAAAACGCTCGAGTCACTGATTCAGAACTGAACTTTTCGTTCACTCTGCAGTGTTCAGCTTGCATGCACTGCTTCGTTTGTTAAACCCATGGGATGAATGTAAAGTTCAAGCCTGTTCAAGTTAAGGGGCTAAAACATTTTAGCCCTGATACGTTACAGGGCGGGGGCTGTGTAACTATGTTATCTATGCAACACGCAGCACTGTAATAAGCTGATTTGCAGAATTAGAGTAGGGATGGTAATTGAGAATCTTTTTTTTTTTGTTACTTTATGATTTTATGACCGGTTGCCGACCCTTGTCCGACAATATTCAAATATTAGGGCACTGTGCCCCGAAGAGAGAAAGAAGAAAGAAAAACAAAAAAAAGAATTATGGCAATATAATTAGAATAAGGGCTATCCTTATTGGACTTTTCATAATTTATTATAATTAAGGGTCATTCCAGTCTCAAGATAATCTTCTATCGCTAGATCTCTCTCTCTCGTCTCATCTCTCTCTCACTCTCAATCTCTCATCTCTCCTCTCTCTCTCTCTCTTCTTCTCTCATCCTCCTCTCTCTCTCTCTCTCTTTCTCTCTCTCTCTCTCTCTCTCTCTCTCTCTCTCTCTCCTCTCTCTCTCTCTCTCTCTCTCTCTCTACATCTCTCTCTCTCTCCTCTCTCTCTCTCTCTCTCTCTCTCTCTCTCTCTCTTCCCTGGTGGAGGACGACCTGTGCTTCCAGTCTGTTTTTAACGTGTAGGACTCTGTTAGTGAACCAAGTGTGTTTGTTGTATTGTCCGTAACTGTGAACTAGAGAAAATGTTAAAATGAAGATGCTTTAAAAATCAAAAAATCTCTCTCTCTCTCTCTCTCTCTCTCTCTCTCTCTCTCTCTCTCTCTCTCTCTCTCTCTCTCTCTCTCTCTCTCTCTCTCTCTCTCTCTCTTCTCTCTCTCTCTCTCTCTCTCTCTCTCTCTCTCTCTCTCTCAGCATTAATCGGTCAAAATTCTTATTGTCGGTTAATGGTTAAACGGTTAATTATTACAGCAACGCCTGTTCTTACGTACCGACCTCCATAAAAAGTATTGTAAAAATTTAAAAATTTAGTTACATACAATGGTTCATACTAAGGAACGGGCAGACTACTTTGCACGATGCTCAAAAAACACTGCACATTTTAAGCGGTTCGTCGGCCTGAGGGAGAATAACACATCGTCGTCTCTTTCTCAATTATAAATACTGTAGTTACATTTTTTTATTCTTACTGAATTTTATATTTAAGATGTTTTAGGATGAAATATACACTTTATAGTAAGACAACCATTTGACTTATTGACGCTAGATGTGAACCATACGCAACTGTTCCAACTTACATACAAATTTGACTGACAGACTGAAAAACGAAACTTGTTCGTAAGCAAGGGACTGCCTGTATATAACATTAAAAAAACACTAACTGGACTTGTGAAATAACTGTTGTGATTCCAAAGCTGAAAATGAATGCTTTAACTGAAAGGGAGGTCCTTAATATATATCTTTTTACATTTTGTACTTCATGTTTTGTTATTCATGCAAACAAATAATAAGTGAGAATTCACTTACAACCCCAAAGCATGTTTTTGGGTTGTAAGCAAACTATTTGTGAAAGAGCTACTCCTGAAATGTCAAAAATGTTTTCCCAATTGGCTGGCTTTCTTGTGGTAATGGAAATCCTACAATTTCTGGGCCAGGTCTAACCCCACTGGGTTCTTCTGGACAGACATCTGGTAACTGTGTACAAAGCATTAGTGAGAAGTGCCTCTGTAGCTCTTTGTGTGCCGGGAATACTAATGACCCGCTACACCTTTGCCATGACGTTTACCAACTTAGAGAGTGAGCAAGAGGAGGCAGGAATCCTGGAAAGGAAGTGCAAATTATTTTATAGGAGTCAATCAAGTGAGGCCTCAGGAGGGCTCTCAAAATCCAAGCTACCGATGTACCGTCTCATTTTTTAACATTTAAAACGTGTTGAAAAGATGAATCTTAAGCGCATAACAAGCACGTTACTCTGTGACAGTTCTAGCAACAGGCACTACAGGCACTACCCAGAACATAAAATACAGCTGAGAACAATAGAGGTTTCCCATAGAAAACAATAGAAGTCAAGGAATTGATCCCTTGAGATAGACTAGTGCGGCTAAAAAATAAATAAATAAATAAATACTGTTTTTGGTAATGTTTAAGCCTCCATGCTAGCTGGAGACAACGTCTTGCTTCCTAATTTGTGGCAACGAATCATCAATCCATGCAGAAAATCAACATGGATTCTCAATCATAGGGCTGGTGAAAATGAGAATTGTATTTGAAGTAACTCACCAGTCACCGGGGGTTTGATGAGGTCCATGATGACAGAGTCTGCTCCTTTTGTGTACACAGTAATTTGGTCCGTCAGAGGGTGTCTAACCACCACAGACATACGTTTCCTGGTGGAATCAAATCCCAGCGTATGCAGTAGCTCAAAGCTCAGCTTTCCCAGGTGGGGCAGCTCCACAGTCACCTGGTCAGGCAGGCGGCCCACAAGGGAGCACTTGTAGGCCCTGGCAGCATAGACCAGTGCGGCCTCGTCGGGCGACTCGGCCTCGTAGCGAAGCTCGCCATCCTCCAGCGGCCACGACTTGCCCTCGTAGCAGGGGGGGACTGGGCCAAAGGCATGTTCCAGCCCTCCAGCGGGCCTCTCCTCATCCAGCTTTGTCAGGGTGCTCTCGGCAGAGGGGTTGGACAGCATGCTGGAGCAGACCTTGTTGGAGGACCTGCTGGTGATGAGGCTGGACGAGCTGCCGCTGTTGGAACCTGAGGTCAGTCGGCTGGAGGTGAAGCGCTTGATGAAATCCTCAAAGGTTTTCACTGGGGACTTGAGCTCGAACCTCATTCGGACCTGGAGGGAATCATAGAAGAGGACGACCGGATCAGTTACTCTATCGGGCTCGGCCCTGCGTGGCCCTTCCGGTGGAGATGAGGTATTTGTGTTCTTGTGGCAGCGGGAGCGAGAGTTCTAACATATAAATCATCAGACGCTGCCTGAGCCACAAGGGCAACATAATAAAATGGAAACAATTACAGTCGTCCAAAGGACACACAGCGCAAACAAAGGAACAGGAGAAAAATGAAAAGCAATAGGATGATGCATCAAAGACATTGGATTTGCAGAGATTTACATGTCTACCCACAAAATCAGTTCACCTCCGAGCGCAAACGCAGAGCACATAAATCATGTGTCACTTTATCACATTTCATGTGCAGCGTTTGTGGCACTGACTGGCAGGATAGCGTGCTGGGGAGCGCGGCCAGGAGAAAAAAAAACCCAACAAAATCACCTCTGAACAGGACAACCACACCCTAGTTCCCACAGAATAAAACAAAACAAGGATACACAACCTAGCACTCTGGTCAGTAATAAAATCTCAGCCTTGCAAAGTTCTACAAACCATACAAGCATTTTAGAAGGTTTATAGTCTAAGAAGCAAAGATAACTCAAAGGGAACAATGTGGAAATAAAGGATATATCCATCAACGCTGCAATTTCTTTAAATGGCTTCTCCTTACAATAGGATGGGAAGCATCCCATGGGGCACTGAGACACTGCTCTATACTATACTACACATCAGCCATATTAATCAAAGTGTTTGGCCCTGTCTTTGTCACTTCAAATCTGTGTGTTTATACAATTGTTGTTGCTGTTGTTTTTTCAAATTATTCATGAATGCTACATAAAAATAAAAAAAACAGGTAAAGCAGTTCTGACACTGAACTTTTAGTTTGAGCCACTTCGGTGCATGCTTAACTGATAGAATTTAGTCAAAAAAATAAAGATAAGTGTTAAAACCAAACATAAGGACATTTTTGGAATAGGTATAGTTTACCCACCGGCTCACCGTGTTCTTAGCATTAGCACAAAGCATTCCATTTGCTGGTGATTTGGAAAAAAAAATAAAAATCATCCAAATGGTGCAAAATAAATATGATCCCAATTTCAGTTTTACCTTCTGCCTGGGCTGGTTCGGGGAAGACACCACCACAGTGTTACAGATGGTCAGAGCTATGAAAAAATTTATGACGTCGGAGAGATCGGAGGGCAGCTGGGACATGGGCTGGCTGTGGAAACGCATGAAGTCCATTTGGCTGCCGCACTCGTTGACTTTGTCGAGGAGCTGAGGGTCGGGGGTGATATCTTTCTCCTGCAGGGAGGAAATGGGATTCATCAAGAAAGGACCCTGTAAAGAAAGCAGAACTGGACCAATAATGGTATCGGATAGCACTACGATATCAGGACAAAATAGTGTGTTGGTGTATTTTCGCATTGCAAAACAAATATGATAGATGCATAAAAAAAAGTAAAATATTAAAGAAAAATAATAATATGACTTTGTATAATACTTTGAATACAATTCAATACAAGATGGATGAAGGCATATTAGATGTCTGCAGACGATTTGTTGGCAGCTCTGTGATCTCCCGTTGGTCTGGTGAATGTGTACTTTCTGAAGGATACATACAACATAAATACATGATATACTCTGTCAATCATTGTATTTTAGAGACCCCAAATTCACTATTTCTATAATCTGTACTATATACGATACTATACTAAGTCTATACTGTTCAGTACAAGTAATGAATCGGATAATTATGATCTAAATTTGGTATTGGTTCCATTTGCTGAATGAAGATCTCATCCTTCAATGTTTGAAGTGGTTCTGGTATCAAATTAATCCATTATTATTAAATGTATTTAGCTTGTTTGCGTTTGGATTGCGTTCTATTCATTCACTTTGAGTTGCATGTTGTATTTGGAAAATGCTATACAAATAAAGGTTATTATTATTATTATTATTATTATTATTATTATTATAAGTATAATTATCATAATAATAATAATAATAATAATAATAATAATAAAAATAATAATTTGTGAATAGTGGTATCAGTCCACAGACCACCCCTCGTAGAAAGCAGACAACATACAGACCGGAGGTAAGTGAATGGGACTGACCATTGGGCTGCTGAAGGCCGTGTGCTTGGAGAGGATGCTGGCTCTCTTGGCCTCCGCCCGGCTGCCCGTCCTTCGGTGGGACTTGGTGCTCTGGGAGCGCAGCACCACCCGAGCGCTCTGGTGGCTGGCTGAGCTGTCCCGCCTGGGCAGGGTGCCGCCGCGGGACGTGCACTCTTCTTCCTCCGAATCTACCTCTTGATACATCGCCAGTCTTCTAGCTGGGGAGCACGCGACCACAAACAATAGAAGCAATTATGAGCGTCTTCAAATAAGTGTGTGGAAAGGGGGCTCAAAAGAAAAACAAATGTTAATGTTCCCGATGTTGTCCAGCACCCCTCACCATTGGCATCGTGGGAGTACTCCACCCCAGCCACAGTGCAGCGTCGGAACACCATCTTGTTCTCCGTCAGGGTGCCTGTCTTATCAGAGAAGATATATTGCATCTGGCCGAGATCCTCAGTGATATTAAGAGCCCTGCATTGCAGGTGAGAGTCTGTCTCCTCGTCGTAGAGATCCATGTCCTGATGGATGAAGTACACTTGGCAGATCTTGACAATCTCAATTGACACGAAAAGGGAGATTGGTATCAACACCTATGAGGGAGGAGGAGGCATTTGTTAGAAAAGACAGAAAGCTCATTTTCAAGTCATTGAAAACATTGCAGAATACCCTGGTTGAGCAAGTCAAAGCCTACTTACCTTATCTGTCCTTGCTGACCTTAGTATAATTTCAATATGTTGCAATTTATCACAAAGTTAAAGCTGCTCTTTATTTCTTTTCTCATTATTTTAAATAGGTGTGTCTGGCTGACAGGGGTTTTGTTTTTCCATAAAAGTCAATGGCAAATTCAGCCAAGGGAAAGCCATGAGTGGCCTTATAGAACATGGTGTTGCTTGTTGACTATGCTAGACTTAAGCTGGACTTTCTTATATGGTTTGGCAATATACTGCATACAGCAATATGTTATAAAATTGATCTTAAATTAATTTAACCCCCGATAACAGAGAACAAGAAACTGACATTTTTCAGAATTACACTCGGGCATGACATTTTCACTGACATTTTACTATGCAAACAAACAACTGACCGAATCAATAAGCAGAATCAACAGCTTTTTTTTCTTATTGTTTTGTCTGCATTACACACTTTGTAATTCAAGAGAAGGGACAGTTTCACTTAAAATTCTAAAACACTGCTCTGGTACACACATAGAAGGTTTGCTTAAACTGCAACACTGAGGGGCAAATTCACCAACAATGGATTGCAGCCGCTGATAGCACCATTGCGCTAATGATATCACAGCCCAAACACGGCCATAATGTTTTGCCGTTGAGTGCAATTAGCCCTTGTTTTGCATCTGATTGAAATTACCCATGTGGCACAGTATAAATGGTGGCTTTGTGCCAAGAACACAGTACATAACAACGGCAGAGAAGGAGAAAAATGGGTATGAATGGCTCTGTGGATGCGGCATACTCACAGGGCATTTTTTGTTTTGTTCAATTACGAAACGGAGGAAAATAAATACATTTGAAATAAAAACACACTGTTTTTATTTGTTTGTTTGGAAAAAGGGGAACATGGAAAGCCCAGATGCGTAATGGAGAGCTCCGCCATGCGGAGAGCTCTTCTTCTCCATCACGCATCGGTGGGGGGGCACGACAGAGCCCTCTTTGGGTGTATCTGGATTTGAAGCGGAGGACAAAAGAAAAATCACACAATGCCTCACAAGCTTCTCAAACAGGACACCCCTTATGTGCTTCAGTTACCACCAACTCTCTGAAGACGTGAAAAACTTTCACTAACTGCATGTGGCTATTAGCGCTGGTGTTTGTGAATAGCACCCCCCACCCCCCCATGGGGCTCATTTCCAAAGAAAGGAGCCAATTTTGCGCCAAATTACTATATTACCTCATTTCAACATGTGAAAATAGAACCAGCGCACCGAGCGGCTATTTGCTTGGCAGCACGGTTAGGGGTGCATTGCAACCTTTGCAGGTGCTTTCAAAATTACAGATAATGTTTTTCTTATTTGCGCAGGGTTACTGGCCGCAAAAGCCATGCACTCCTTTTGTGAATTCATCCTTGAATGTACCAAAAACAATTGGTTACTGGGGAAGGGCATTATGTCAAACTTTGAATCCCTCACTGGCAATGTTTTATGCAATCATGACATTGGATCATTAATTATCCGTGTCTAGTTATTACCTGAAAGACAATAATCATGGTGAGAAACAGATATATGGCCGACAGGACGGGTGATAAGTCAGTCCCTTCAGGACTAAGGACATCAAACACGGGTCTCTTATCTCCGTACTGAAACATCCACAGCCCATGACCTGGAACACAACAACCACAAGGTCAGCGTGTCAGAGCGTTCCAAGTGACAAAGAAAACAAGTGGAAAATCCAAGAGAATATTAATATATTCAAGTTCAATTCAAGTGTTGTGAAAAAATGGGTTTAAGGCCATAATAATGTACTTCCACCTCACACAATATAAAACCACAACAATGTGCATGACTCCTGAAGTGGTACACACCGACGGCAGCAAACAGGCACATGACCAGCAGGATGATGACACACCAGAACACGTCAACATTCATTTGTCGTTCCAGTTTGCTGCGCTTGTATCGCGGGCCATTGTTGTTCAACATGGCTTTAGTCTCATGCCCTGCAAGAAAGTCAGTGTTAGGGTATTGTTGGCAGCATTGAATAACAGGAGAAGCCTGACAATGGGGCTGGTTTCGGTGCCAACCTGCGTAGATGACTATTCCCACCGCCTCCTCTGTGTTGCGAATGGTGCAGCCTCTGAGCAGCAGGTTCTCTTTGTACAGGCCATCTCTTCTGCCACTTCGATGGATTCTGTTAAAGTCAGGATATTATTATACGTCTACCACAAGAAAACAATTATATGCACTTATCAAAATGTTGGGGGGGGGGGGGGGGGCAGCCAAAGTGGCTACAGTCTGTTTTGCTGAGCGCCTCAATCGATCATGCTTTAAAGCATCACAGTCATCCCTCAGTGGAAGCCTTATCTCAGCACAAATTCTCTCAGATATAGAAGCGTTGACCTTACTACTCCTTCACAGCAACTCTATTGGCAAACCCCTCAGGGCACAGAGTCAATCAGGTGATGCACCCCTTCATCACTGACCCCCGGATCTCATTTCAAATCTGATGTTTAGAGCTTATCCTGCGCATTAAGGGCAATCCCATGCAAGGCTTGAATCTATAAGAAGCTCAACACCAGCCCACCAGGGCAGTTCAAACCCCTCTCAGTGTAATATTTTGACAAAAATCAAGATGTATATTGAGAAATATTAAGTGAGGCCAAAGTGCTATGAGCCTGCAGTGGGAAAGCATTGAGCTTTTAACTTCAGCCTTAATCCCATTACTAAATGAAGGATTACAAGTGTTGTGAAATATCTTTCTTTGCAGAGAGCAATGCTTATACATAAGCATAGATTTGCTGTAATTTCTCCCGTCCTGTCCCATTGTAAGCATGTTTACAAATAAGAAGGCTCAGTCCTCTTATCACAGCCTTTACAAATGAATCTCGGTCCCTGGGGTATTTAGAGACTTCAGCCACTGTTCACAGCTCACCCTCGATCAGGGGTTCTTTTTCTTATCAGGGTCCCTCAAGGTCACATGCATTAGACTTTAAACCCTGTTTGATACAATTTTGTCTTGATTTTGGCCCAATCTAAGAAAATTGGTATTGTTATATATATTGTAGTTTTTCACTGTTAGTTCCCTATAGTTAGGGAATTAAATATGACCAAAACAGTCACGGTACATTCTATTGCTGCTAATGTCTTGTAAATGAAATAAACGTGAAGTTTAACTTCATAAATTTTCTAGGGACCACCTGGAACCTCTTGAAGAACCACTGGTGGTCTCGGGAGCCCACATTGTAAACCGCTGCCCTAGATCATAGCCCTCACACAACCACAAGGTGGTTGGAAAAGCTAGATGCTATTGCCCATGCTATTGATGCAGTAAAACACGCCTGAAACAAGGCTCTCTCAGCTGTCACTCCCCTCACTCCCCTCTACTCCACGGTGGCCTAGCAACGAAATGCTTGTTGCATCCGGCCTCCATCAGAGCAGGGAATAAACACGGTCATGTGGATGAAGTTCAGCTGATTGCCAGGCCCCCTCTGAAAACTCTGGAAATTTTAAAATGTAATCTTTACGGAAACATCCTATCCTGTGGCCCTAATTGTTGAAGTAAAGTGAACCTGAGTAGACATGATGCTTGACATGGATTTAAGATAATGCACATGTTATGAATAATATGCTAGTCTATGACAGAATGCTGAGCATCAAGAAGAAGTATTCATTCATTATAAGTAACTCCACTCCAGCTCCTCTCTCGTTCTATGTTTACACTGCGACTGAAAATGTCCCGAATCTTTTGTAGCTTCACTGAAGCTTGACATAGATTTGATGTTTTCCACACTTTGTTAATAAGCTACAAGGAGATGCATTATGTCTGTCATGATCAATATGTGATATAAAATCAGACCCAAAACAAGAGACATATAGCAGACAAAAAAAAAGGAAGAACAGAAGTTCTACATTATATTCTACACTGGCCTACAGTTGAAACATAGCCCCTGACATTATAAGGGAAAGAATGGTAAGCCATAATGAACTTATTAAATATAAAAGCAATTACAGGCAAACTGAAATACATTAAAGGACCAGTATGTAAGATTTAGCAGCATGCAGTGGCAACCAACTGAACACCCCTCCCCTCACCTTCCACGAGTGTTGGAGAACCTATGGTGGCCACGAAACTCAAGAAAAACATGAAAAGGCCCTCTCTAGAGTCAATGTTTGGTTTGTCCGTTCTGGGCTACTGTAGAAACTGTTGGTGCAACATGGCGGCCTCTGTGAAAGAGGACCCACTCCCTATGTAGATAAAAACCGCTTAACGGAAACACAATGATTCAGATTTTCATTGGATTATACACTAATTAAAACATACTTATGAATATTATATTCCGTTTCTGCCAAGCCCGCTTCCCTAGATGCCACTAAATTTAACACACTGGTCCTTTAAATCTTTAAACATAGCTTGCACAGTATGGAAGACTAATTCAATTGTCTTGTGAAGTAAGGTAGGTCAATCGCAGGATTTATTAGACAAACTAAAACCCTGTAATTCTAAAGACCAACCTTTACAGGCAGTCACTCAGTTGCATCTCAGTTCCTCCAGTGTTCGATCAACAGCTGGGATGGAACCAGTCTTATGTATGACGGTAGGTATGACGTTAAATGAAGGTCACAGGGCCCATGGCTGGAAAAACAGTCCTGTGCTTACGTAGCAGCAACAAGCATGACTCTGACCAGGGAGACAAATGGCTGAATGGAGTTCAAGTTATGGTCTCATGTAATCCAAGTTAAGTGTTTCCAAACTGAATAATCTTAGCAGAAGACTGGCTGAATTGTTCACACCGCCTAAAGTTTGAAAAATCCTGGCAAAATCGCCCTCACAGCTGAGGAACAACTTCTGGTCTACTCGGAGCTGGAATTCACATTGGAACTTCACATTGATAGAGCATTTTAGAATCCATTAACTCCTTCTCTAAACTCATTCAGTCCACAAAACACAACAATCAAGCATAAAGTGTGTCATAAGACAGATATAAAGGTTGTGAGATCTATTTAAATGCTTGGAGGACATTGAGCTACTAATGGGTTTTGGTTCAGTGAGGGTAGGATGATTGGGGTTTAGGGGGTCACGATGCTTACATACATGGATTGACCCTTTACCATTGCACTGAGAGGAAAACCACAGACTCAGTCTTGAATTAACTTTTTAAGTCATCATTACAAGTGGGGAAGTTAGAAGAGTTCTAGTCCTTCCACAAAGATAAATTGGCAAAACTTGACTTACAAGTGCATTTAAAGCGAAAGCCGCTCAAGATGTCGCTGTTAATTAAAACTACATTCAAAATATTAATACATTCAAAATAAAAAAAATTAATAACAAAAAAAACAGCAATGAGGTTCAGTGTACTGTGTTGTAAAAGGTTTTTGAAAGTCAGCATAAGTAAACAGAGTTTCTCTCTCAAAGCAAACAATTAGTTTGCTTTGGAGAGAGAAACTGGTGTGGTCATGGAGAACCACAATTGAATACTCACATGTAGCCCCGGAATCTGTTCAGGTCATTGTTAGGCTTTTCGCACTCAATTACACTGTTGTACTTTGAGGGATCAAAATCACAATCCTGCAGATCAAACAGACAACAATAATTACAGACAATTAGTATCAGTGACCAAAGTGGACAATTGGCTGATTAGTAATGACCATCCCCATTATGCAGCCAAATTCCAAGTAAAGTAATCTGCATCTGGCTTCCAATGAGTGCAGCTGATAACAGCCTGACTAGATCACACGACGACACAAATCCTAATAAAGGGCTCGACAGGAACGGTTGCTCTCAGCAACTGGTGACTTGTATGAATCGTCCAAACTGATCCAAAGAGTTTGTTTTTGTTTTGTTTTTTCTTTGGCGGGGTGGGGGTTGTCATGCGGCGACCCATTTTCGCATCTATTATCCATCCGAGAAAATGACAGCATAATTAATGGACACGTTCTCTGATATTACGTTAGACGCAAACACCTTCTGGGTCCACTCCGGTTGAAAGCAATCCAAATCAATGTTGTGTTCACAGGCTCGGAAAACTGTATTGCGTGTTGGAAGTGTTCTTGGAATCCGGAAAACCGTTGAGAACCACCATAAGTATATTTCAGACCTTTTTTCCCCGTACATGTGTTTGCATCCCTGTACAGTTAACTAAAACAAAATTAAAACTAGGTGTGGAAAAACATTTTATTTAAAACTAGACAGAAAACAAACAAAAAAATGAACTGAAACTATATTGTGGACATAGAAAATTAAATAAAAAATATACAGGAAATGTCTGTCTGTCTCGTTTTTCTAGTTAATTTGGTCAAATTTGTCAACATATAGCTGTTACAATACAATAACCAGTTCTTATCTTTGTAGACACACAGTATTAATAACGAGGATGGCTCGGACCTCAGCTGCTGGAGAGCTACTTTTAAATGGAATGATGCAAATGCAGATGCAGCATCTTAATTACTCAAAATATAAGGTGACAAAAAATGGAAATCATTTTCAGTTTCAGCAACCAAAAGCTGATGCCTGGTTGCCAGCCTGGCTACCACTTTTAAAAGTTAGTGCTGAGCACTGTAATACTGGAAATGTTGTTACTTATTTTCTTTAGTGTAGTTTTGCTGTAAGAGCATATCATTGAACAATTACCTAGGGGTCTTAAAAAGGTTGCTCACAAACGACATAAAGATTTAAACTGCAGTCAAACAGTCTCAAGTGACAATGGTCATTAGAAGAGTATTTCAGAAGGGATATGGCTTATTCACACCAAGGTGTTTATTAGTAATTTGGCAGGGCCACTTAAGGTTAGCAAAGAACGGTGCAGCTGAATACACCAGCCTTGAGACATTCTACATATATTTAAATTTGGAAAAACTAACAAAAGCAATCCATAAGTATCTTTTAGGTAAAATATACAATAAACCATAATATCTAACACTAAAGTTTTAATCATCCAAAATAAAAAAATAATAATCCAAAAATAATCTAATGTTTCAATCTGTTAAATCTTTCAACTTCAACATTATAAATATCTCCCCATAGGTTGACATTTGAATGCCATAACAATCACATTCAAAATGATCACATTCCTTGCATGCATATATACCGATCGGCCATAACATTAAAACCATTGACAGGTGAAGGGTATAACATTTAGCTAATTTTGCTCCAATGGCACCTGTCAAGGGGTGGGATATATTAGGCAGTTGATGTGTTGGAAACAGGAAAAAGTCCAAGGAAGGACAACCGGTGAACCGGCGACAGGGTCATGGACGCCCATTGGCGCATTGATTAGCGTGGGGAGTGAAGGCCAACCCATCAGGTCCGATCCCGCAGAAGAGCTATGATAGAAAGCTGTCAGAACACACAGTGCATCGCAGCTTGCGAGGCTGGGAAGCCGCAGAGCGGTCAAAGTGCAGCCCATGCTGACCCCTGTCCACCGCCCAAAGCGCCCACAATGGCCATGTGAACTGGAACCGACCATGGACCATGGAGCAATGGAAGAAGGTGGCCCGGTCTCATGAATCACGTTTTCTTCTACATCATGTGGATGGTTGGGGTTAGGGTCCGATCCGATGGATCGAGCATCTGTGGGACACGCTGGAAAAACAAGCCCGATCCATTGGGGCGCCACCTCGCAACTTATACCGAGATCAGACTATGTGATTCTGGGCTGATTTTCTGGGCATGTTTGATATTTGGTCATGTCGGGATAGAGTCGGGGGTGATGCAATAAGCAACAGCCAACCAGAGCGTACACAGGGTGACGGGGGGAGGGGAGGAGTCGAGAAGGAGAGACAGGAGTGCACGGAGCCGCATCCAGGAACACACAACATACCTATTTTTACTTTTCTTCTCTAGGTTTTTAATATATTTCTTCTTAAAATTCTGCTTTTATTCATTTTTTTCACAGTGATCAAGAATATAATAAAAAGATAAATAACCCTGTCCTGTGCATGGTATTGTGTCATTTCCGGTGTCAATTCTCGCGTGTTTTCTTCACAAAACGTAGTTTGGAGGCCCGACAGGCTTGTTGGGGATTCCTCCCGGTGAAAGTCCTTGTAATGTGCCAATCTGACACGTAACGTGCAAACCACAAGATTACCAATCACAAGATAGAGGGTTGTGTAGTGTGAACAGTACAGCGATCTCACGACTTTGAAAGTTGTGTAGTGTGCCCAAGGCATTCCACAACTTAATGGATCTGCTGCTTCAGAGGTCTCATGAAGTCTATGCCTCGAGTCGATGCCCCTGTTTTGGCGGGACAACGGGGAGCTACACAATATAAGTGGTATTATTATTGTGGCTGATCGGTGAATGAAGGTTCTTGATAGCTTCTAAAAATACATCAAAAGAGGAACGGGGTCTCACCAGGTCAAAGAAGCTGCGGACAACCTGCCTCTGCTTCAGGTTTGTCTCTCCATCCAGCGTGGCGGTCTCGATATGGCACAAACGGTCCGGGTCGCTGGTGCTAAGCAGGAGAACATCGGCCGGAAGGATTTCATTACAGCGCAGCCTAATGAAGTCTCCCACCCGCACCTCCTTCCAGTACTGCTCCACGTAGCGCCTTTCCAATCTGCCAAGGGAAGGAGAGGATAAACAGTTTGGTTATGCTAAATGACGATAATACTCCGAAAGGTTACCGGACAGAAATGTCAGAAATTCCCCTCACAGAGGATTAAAGGATTCCACCCATTACGTGACAGTCTCTCTCACAACAACATCGCTTGAAGAAATTCTCCCCAAAACATTTTATCTTTACAGTGTGTGAATTGGGGAGATCACTGCCAAACACGTTTGTATCAATGTTTTCTGGTAGATGGGGAAAAAAATATGTTTTTGAGGGTCCATGTTTATAGTCTATGTTTATTCAAAAATTTAAAAAAAACAAAACATATGAGTTTAATGAATATTAGTTCAAACATATTGCCAAACTCTATTGTGGATATTTAGCATACATATTGATATGATAAAAATAAAAATAGCCTAAATCCATACTAGAAAACTATGAAACAAACAATCAACAGCAAACAACAGTTCTGAGTCCAAGGTCTCAGTCATTTCTCAATCTTGATTAATTCTGAATTCTCTTAAATGTGAATTTTAACATTTATATACTTTAAAAACATACTGGGACTCTATCCATATTATAGTGGGGTACTATGAATATCAATTAGTGCTTTGACCCTTTGTGATTTGGAAAACAATCTGGGACTTCATCGGATTTTGGCCACAATATACCATCTATTGTGAAAAAGTGCAGCAATGGGCAGCATTTGGTTAGTTCCCATGAAGCTCTTAACTCTGCCAAAGCACATTCTGGTGAAGAGAAATACTTAAAGAATATAAAATAAAAATCAGTTTACAAAATAATAAAATTCTTCATTGGACATCTGACGTCTAATGGCTTGCCTTAAGTGGCACAGGTCCGCCCATCAGACCCCTTGGTTACACAGGTGTTTGCTGCTCAGGGTTCTTCTGGGCAGAGCCAACAGACGTCGAAGTATCATAAAATACATTGAGTACCAAGTGATTCCGTCTCCAAAACAACAAGCTATGCAGCAGTAATTCCTGTCCACTGACAGTAAGCCCTATTTCATCAACCTCAGGCTTATCATTTACAGGAGTAAGAAAAATATGGACGATCTGTCATAACAAACCAAAGGACACTTCAAACGTCTGCTAATTCCACTGCTTTCCACTTTGTAAATATTAGTTTGTTTGATAATGCCGGAATTCCATCCATCATAAATCATATCATAAACAAGTCCCTCCAATTTACGGAATAAACACACCACATACCGATGTGGAGGAAGGAATTCAAGACAGAAGTTAATCTTGAAATATTCCCCCTACAAGCCATAACACTTGACATGCTGGCCATTTAAATAGACGCATCCATTACTTTTAAGCGTGGCGAGGTACAGATGTGGGATGTGGTGGACAATAGTGTCCACAGCAGAGGAATATTTTAAAACCACGTCCAACCTTGAGAACAGCTTTGACCAATGAGAAAACTTGTCAACTCACTGAACACTGAGCCCTTTGATGCCTATGAATATGCTCAGTGCATGGACACAGGGCTGCTTTTCATGAGCAAATACACTCTCCGCGCAGGCTGAGAAATGAAATAGGATACAAGATTTTTTGGGGGAGGCCCATAGTAACATCTGAGTTGAGAAATAACACATTATTGTATCATTAACAAACCTGGAATTGTTGGTAGAGGGTGATCACATAATTAAGGGCAAAAGGTGGGTACATCTACAGGCCCCAAGTATTTTTCTATTATATATATATATATATATATATATATATATATATATATATATATATATATATAAGGGCTGACTTCTCTCTAAACCCCCCTCCCATGGCGTCAGATAGGAGGACCAGTGTTGAGTGAAAGGCCCACAGTTTACACAGTCCTGCCAAATAAATAAATACAAATGAAACACAAAAACTGCTTTGATGCACGCAAACAACCACGGTGAACTCTTATCAACTTCCTTTTCGGAAGTATATCCACACGCACAGAGGACCTACGCCTAAATAAATCACAGTCGCACCGGTGCAATGGCAGCAGCCCCCCACCCACCGCGGCTCGAGCGGTGACCGGTTCGGGTTCGATCCCCAGCGGCCAGGCCTACCTGCTGTACACCAGGCAGTCCATGTGATTGATCTCCTTATCCGATCGATGCCTTCGGTAGTCCTCCCACAGATCTTTGATGGCGGTCACGGACAGGATGAACACCACCGGGGCCAGGGCGAGCTCCGGCTGGAACGCCTTGACCACGGGCACGAAGTTGAGCAAGGCGATGAAAACGAAGTAGACGTTGGCGAACCTGTGGAACTGCTCGAAGAGGTTTTTGGGCAGAAAGGAGAGGAGCGTGTACTTGGTGGTTTTGATCTTGTTGCTGGCGTAGTGGCGGTTGGGGTTCTCCTCTCCCTTGGCGCGGTCGTACAGTATGTTGGGGCGGACGGTCCTGGCCTTGCCCTCCTTGCTCTTCTTCTTCCTGGGCTTTTTGACCCGGGGACCCTGCCCCGTCCCGGTGTCCTCCGCGTCCCGCGCCATAGCGTCCCGTCGCTCGCCGCTCAAACTTTTCCACGAGTTGTGCGTCCGCGTCCTTCTCTAAAACAACGACGACGACGACGACGACGACGACAGGGCGCTATGTGATCATTCTTCCAGCACGTGCGGAACGGCCTCATTCTCTTTCCCAAACTATTTTCTCCTTTTCATCCATATCGAAGGGGGGGGAAAAAACTTTTTCTTCTCTCCCCCCGTTGGCGAGAAAGGATGCTGGGAACCCTTCAGACGGGCATAACTTGGAGTTTCCAACCACTACGTGCGCGACTTCCAAGCCATGCGGGTGGACCCGGGGCGGCCGAGCCGCGCATCCGGATGCTCTGCAGGTCCGCGACTCGGCGCGCGGGGGCGCGGCCTGGAGGGTGGGCGGACTCGCGGGCCGTGGGGAAACCGGAGCCGCGCGCCCCTCCCAGATCCAGAGTGGGACGGTTTCTTTCCCCCCTCCAAGTGCCACGCGGTGTTATTTGAGTTGAGCGGGGGGAGACGCCGGCGGGAACCTTCACGCAGTAGATATCTATGATAGAATATGTTCTGCACGAAATGGTCGTCTGTGTCGATAGTACGACAGTGCGTCTTACCTCACGACTTTTGTGATTCCCAACCTTTTTCCTACCGAGGGCCCCTCAATGTGGTAATCAGACGGGGCCACTTTTTTATTTATTTATTTGTTTTTTATTGTTGGATGTCATGCGCTTCAGTCCAAACTATGCCATAGTTAGAATGATAACAGTGAAACTATGATTGAAACATGCGCTAATGGTGGCTATTCATTCCGGTTAATATTCGTTTTATTGGGGGCCCCCGCAACCTCTTGAAAGCCTCCTGATGGTCCCAGGACCACAGGTTGAGAACCTAAACCGGGTAGATAGATAGACAGACAGATAGACAGACAGATAGATAGACAGATAGATAGATAGACAGACAGATAGATAGATAGATAGATAGACAGATAGATAGATAGATAGACAGACAGATAGATAGATAGATAGATAGATAGATAGATAGATAGACAGACAGATAGATAGATAGATAGACAGACAGATAGATAGATAGATAGATAGATAGATAGATAGATAGATAGATAGATAGATAGATAGATAGACAGATAGACAGATAGACTAAAGTAATGCAACTGTTAGAAATGAAATCGAGTAAAAGTATAAATATTTGCTTTGAAATGAGTAAAAGTTGAAAGTCCCCCAAACGGAATATAGTGAAATAAGTAGAGATACTTGAAACATATACTTAAGTATAATAACAAAGTACTTGTGCTTTGTTTTTTTTCTTCTCTTTCCACCAATATTCTATAGTTGTACTTTTGTTTTGTACAGTCGCGTAGTAGGACAAACTGATTTCAATCAGGTTATTATCATTTTGTTTCTCATCTGAGATGGAGCGTAATCATCTCTGTGTGATTAATAGTTTTTGTTTGAGCGCTGCGGTAAACAACTTTCTGGGGGGGGTCAGATTCAGCCTGTTGTCTCAGATCCACCTGACCGCGGCCATTCATCATGTGAAAATTGAATTGTTCCCCATGCCAAGATGCCAGAGAGTACAATCAACCATTAGTTTTTTAGCCCAACAGCTGGTGGTGTGGTAGCAAATTGCTGCAGACGGCCCAGGGATAGGCCTTTGATTTATATCCTCCTGGGTCTCTGCGGGCTAAGTGGCCAGTCTTTCTCTGGAAGTGCTGATATTTCAGAATTTCGAGACTTGTCTGCCAGTGAAGATATCACAGGGTCCATGGGTCTGAGGTACTTTTTGTTCGGTCCTGTCACTTCTGCCTGAGCCTTTAGTGCGATAAACAAGATTTCATAGCAAGATTTTTAGCAATGAAAAAATAATCGTTTTGCGAGGGCAAGACGCCTTGGAGAGAATCTTCCACATTTGTTGGAGAGGGCTCCCTCTGCAATTGAATAATTTGATTATTTCTATTTAGAATAGGAAAACATTTTAAACAAGCATTCTTACCAATATTCCTATTCTTAATTTTATTCTTATTTTTATAATAATTATAATAATAAGAATAATTATTATTATTGGCTGATGATGTGGCTTTTCGTCAGCATTACCATTTGACTAAATTAAATCAAACTCTGTTATAGATAAATAAATAAAGCAAAGCATTGCATCGTAGAAGGATGGGTGGTAGGTTGAAAAAGTAAAATAAATAAAAAAACGTGATTCCCTCACGCCTCCATTTCCATCTACTGATACTGTTTTGTAAGAGCTGCTCAAAACCTTCTTGGTGTTTTGGTCCACCTCAACACTTCTCATGCAGAACCTCATTGAGAACTATTTGACATCCTAAGAAACCTTGTGGTCATTGGGTAATGCCCGTGGCCTCTGGTTTGAATATGAAGATGCAGCTGCAGTTCACCTCTCATCAGAGACAGCGACTCATCTGCCAGAAGAGGGCATGATACTCCAGCCAGTCACATAATAACTGGTGTGTGTGTGTGTGTGTGTGTGTGTGTGTGTGTGTGTGTGTGTGTGTGTGTGTGTGTGTGTGTGTGTGTGTGTGTGAGTGAATTTTTCAACCTGTTTGTTTTCAGTAGATGAATGGGAAGGAGATGTTTAAATATTGGTTGAAGTATGAGTGCATGTTTGGCGCTCACACATACCTCAGCTCTTCTTCTCTTCTTTCTCGGCAGGTTACATGTCGTTGTCGACTCCCATCATAGGGGTTAATGGGACTTTCGCGAGACACAGTTTTTCATTAATTTCGCATTTGGCATGAAGTTAATTTGACCTCGCTTTGTGTCATTTTCAATAAAGAATTGTGTATTTCTACAGACGATCTTTTAATTTTCCGCTTGACCTTTGTGTCGTTGGCAGTTATACAGTAACTTGAATCGACAAAATGATAGTAGACACTTACTGTATAGTTGAGGTGGAGCATGAAAACAATGAAAGCATTCATTAGACAATTCCTGTATGCAAAACATTGGAAAGTAAATGACTATAGCAAAATGGTGAAAAGGACCCGAGACCCCCAAAGGTTAAGTGGTGCAGGGCTGGATTGTCTTACTAGAGAGGTTCAAACTCCAGATATGTATAAAAGACTAAGGGAAATCATCTTCCCATTGACTGGATGCATATATATACTGTGAATATATATATTTACAATGTCAGAATTTATACTGCACTCTCTTCATATATATGCAGCTCTCATCAAAATGTGTTGGCCCTTTGCGTACGCTGTGTCTACAATTGCAGTCCTCAGAGTCAGATAGATACCCATCACCTCCCTCAACGCTTTCATCTTTAAAATCACTGTGTCCGAAAAAATATTCTGAAAGCATGCATCAAGTATGTCGGATAAGACCTACATTCAACCTTTTTTTTTTTTTTTTTTTTTTTTTCCCAACAGGAGACACAGAAATACACCCTGACCTCTAAATATCTAGACCAGGTGATACAGCGAGAGAACCAAGCACAAAACACACGTCCTTCACACTCAAGCAGAGATAACAGGGTTTACTTTTGTGCACCATTCGTTCGAGGTCATCATCCACCCTTTTGCTCCATGTGCTTCCCTTAAAACCTCATTGACTATTTTGTTTTCCCTCTGGTTAAACAAATGCAAAGAAATCCAAATTGATAAGGACGTGCATAATGAATAATGACTGCCCATAATGTATCCAGAGGATGCATATCATCCCTGTCACACGGAAACACTGATCTGCAGAGAAAGCAGAGAGAGAAAAAAAAACCTGCTGACTCCATTGAAGCTGCAGATCAATCTGCAACGATGTACAGCAACTCCACAACATCACACCAAAGAACCAGGCGGCCAATCACCTACAGCGGATGTAGCGCATTTAGGACGCCCGCCAAAATGATGAGTTACCATAGGTACAAAAAGTCTTAATATACCAAATCTGATTTGAATGATCAGGAATTTTCCCCAACGGATTGAACTGCAAGATACAACAGAATTTATCTGCCCACAGATTGTCCAGTGGCTGGTTTCAAAGCAAATAGTGACAAGTGAAACATTCACATCTGTCCAAGCAGTTATGAAAAACTTAAAAAAAGAATTCTCTCAATGATATCTGATGCACGCAAACCGAACACAATATGAATAATCGGGCATTAACCTTTTTTTCTTATTCACGCCCAGGCCATTAAGCTGGTGCCGACAGGAGCCACGGACGTCTTGCTTGCTTTTGGACTTGACTGAGCGACTCTGCACTTGTTCTTTTTTGTTTTAAAGACAAAAAGGGTTTCCACGGCAATTCTGTAGTGGAAGAGTGGAGCGGAGGAGACACCGCATCGGCAAAACCAGCTCGGAATTGACGTGGTGGGATGTTCGGAGAGTGACAGGTGGGATAGAATACAACTCCATCCGGGTCACTTTGTGGATTTAAGTTAATCAGGGCACCTAGAATAGGACGTGATCATGGTCGTTCTTTCTTCTTTCTCTTTTTTAACATGAAAACATTCATCAGTAGCATGGCGCAACCAAAAAAGTGGGCAGGACCGGTGGGTTTTAAATGAGCGGCAGATCTGGGTCATGGGCGTTGAGAGCGAATCACAAACACCACAGAGTCCTTCGCCCCAAACCACCACAACTGAATTTGATTGTTGTTATTGTTCTGCTCGTACAGTTGATCACCTGATCGTTTTGGGGATAGAGGACGAGCAGGAAAATGTATCATCTGAGATCTGACTGCTGTTTGAATTAGAAGTGAGTTCTTATCACTTTCTGAAACCGCAGTTTGATTGTCGAGTGTGTGTGTGTGTGTGTGTGTGTGTGTGTGTACAGTAGTTGTCATTTTAAAAGCAATTTTACTGTTTTGTAGATCAGACAATCAGTCTTATGCCACAGAAAAAAAGCCAATTTATGTTTGAACTGTTCAAATATCAAATGAAAAATGAAAATAGCATTTGTTCTTCAACCGTTTCCAGTGGATGAAGACATTTCAGAGCAAAGGGCCATGAAGCGGACTATATAACAGCAAACACCGGTGCCAGCCCCACCCTTTAAAAGCAATACTAAATCAAGCCTCCATAAATGAGAAATACTTGTGGTCAAAAAGGGGAAAAAATCAATACAGTTGAATTCATTTCATTGCAGGAAATGGAACACTCCCACTGACGACCTGCTTTCCCATTCCCTCATAATATGCCATTATGGTGTTTTTTAGTATTTCAGCCCTACCTCTCGGCAGGGTTCCCTCTGCCCAGGGAGTATTAGATAATCGCACCGGCGACCTTCTTAATATGGAAATAAGCAGGAAAGGCGATCCTTGTTATCAGTGGTATTGAGTGCATCATAGTCGGTGTCACAGTAATCTCAATTGATTGGTTTCTGATTTATGGCCGGTGTTCATCACACCAACCCTGAAAGAAAATCCATAGCCACATGCCTGCGGAGACACCCTTCGGATTAAGGTGTGAAATTTGCCATGCGGCCTCACAGAGACAGTTGCAGAATTGGCCAAAAAAAAAAATGTTTTAGACATGGATGTCATACGCAAAGGTGGAAAATTCCAGCTTCTAGAGTACAAAAACCTGCCATATTTTCGCTCCAGCCTTGCCCTGATCCAGCCCACTCCAGCCTTCAATTGGACCTTTGGGTTGACGGTAAGTAGCAAATCCACATGGTTGACTTGACTGAAATCCCCGAATATAAATTTTTCTCACCGAACCTGGATTTTCCACCTCCGGTCATAAGTGATGATGGCTTCAATATCACTGTGAAACAGGGTTTTTTAGTTTCCGCCAGAAAACAGAACAGCCTGTTCTGCTCGATTGATTTCCAATGAAGAGGGCGCGCAGCCTGGAAGAGTTTAGGGTAAAAGACAGGACTTGACAATCAGGAGAACCGTCGTAGAAAAAGGCTAATCCATCTACAATAAAACAAAGAACACAAGGAAAACAATCAAGATCAAATGTAGACATGAATGCAATCATGAGCCTGTAAAAGTTGCTTCCCCGGGCTTAATTATTTTCAAAGCCAGAGGTGGATTGAAATGGAAACAAAGACGTAATGAGATGAAACCAGAAGTTGTTTATTGGAGACGATGATGATGATGATGATGATGATGATGATGGGTGAGAGGCTGGTGATTGATCGTGCGACAACGAATGAAATAAGGACAGAATTTACTTCTGGGATCTAGCGGTGTCAATTAAAGCCTGGATTAGCACGGCCCTCTTTAATGAAAAGTCTCCCAGAAGCCTGCACCAAGCGTCTCCAGTCTGATTGGTGCGTAATGAGAAAGCACACAGACTGAACATTTCCTCTGAGGGTTGCGGACATGGATACGTCTGCTCACCGTCTGAGCACTTACACCTATGACACGTTTTAAAAATGATTATCTGCATTAGCCCCAAAGAAATTGTGCAATGAGGCGTCTTGTCATCAAAATCCAACCGCGTGATTGACGGCGGTAAGGATAAATCTACATTGTTTTTTGTTATTTTCAGGCTAAGTAGAAAGAAAGAAAGGACTGTACTGCAGGACGGAGTGATACCTATCAATACAGTACATTTAAACCCTTTTTGAGATTTGAGAAAACATGAGAAGCATGACTTCCATTCTTGTATTGCGGTAGTACATGAAAGGGTTATTTTTTTTTTTATCTTTTGCCCATTTTTTTTTTCTTTTGTTTTTTTAAATGAGCTCAACTTGTTTATTTATTCATAAGGCTTGTATTTGTTATTACTGTTGATCCATGGCACTTGAAAAACACCCGTCACTCTCCGCTTTGCACGGCCCAGCTATCAAAGGATTCAGCTGACTGCCTGCAGAATGTATAATGCATTTGGAAGTTCTCTGTGCAGAGGCCCAAATAAATCAAAGTAATTAACTCAATAATTGATATGATACATTTTCCCGCAAAATGGAGACATTTTTTCTTTTGCAAAATCTGCAGAAGTGTGCATTTCGGGGAAATCATGCAGAGAAAGATCTTGCATAAACAATAGGCGTGTTGTGCCCGGGGGGGGGGGGGTCACTTTTAACTACACAACGCAGGAATCCGGAATCACAATACGACCCCGTAATCAATGATCAAACTGTGGATGCAAAAATCAAAACAGGATGGACGAATAAATCCTCCCCTTTCAAGCAGGAAATTCTTTTGGAAACTGAATTGTCAAAGAAAAGTCAGCTGTACTGTTCTTTTTGAGAGAGGGAGAGGGAGATTGATAAATGGTAACAGGGCTGACATATTTTTCCTTTGATTTATACCAGATTTGTGATTATAGTGAGGATCAACTCAAAACCAACCAGACTTAGAAAGAAAAAAAACAAAGGTAGACAAAGCATTCACAGTGAAAATGAGAGCGCTGCCTCACTGAGCCGTGCAGCAGGTAGGATGTAATAAATGGCTGTAGAAATAATGAGCAATTGCTTGCCACGTCAGTGCTGAATGACAAAAATTAATTATTAATTATAGATACGAGGAAGAGTGATTACAGAAAAATGGTTGAGAATGGTTTTGCTCCCGTGCGGCTCGTTGACATCATAATATATTGTGACAGCTTTGATTTACGGACAAACTCAAGGGGGTTTGATCTTATGGGAAGAAAAAGAGCAACTTAATACATAAATGAATAAATAAATCAGGAATCTCTTTTCACCATTAGCAACAACGTAAATGAATGTGATCCGATGTGTCCAATAACGCAATCTATCACTCAAATATTGATTTGTTAATGAGGCCCTCAAGCTGTGCGTTAAAATTAAAATGTATGACAAATCAGTGCCATTATTTGAACATTTGGGAGGAACTGGGTTTGTTAATTAAACTTCAGTATCGACAGGTTAATCGAGATCTTGGTTTTCTTGTAAATGTAAATTAAGAATTTTTATTTTCTTCAATATTGTGTTGCTGTTATAATTCAATCCCACTGAATATCCATACACATTCAATTCTTAATGACAATATGTTATTTCATTTGAATCTTATTTATTGTAGTTATTGTCACAGGTATTCACTGCAACAATAAATACAGTTCCACACAGCGAATAGCAAACAACCTTGCAGTTATTTCACTTTTGTGAAGAAAGTGAACTAAATATTATTTTTTAACAAGGTATTGATTGAAAGTTTTCTGGCGCAATGTAATTACTGTAGAAATAAACCTTTCAGACACATTGTTATGATCACATGGCTGGTGCTGGCATGATTCAATGATATTTGTTATATATTTGAGAGGAAATGCTGTAAATTTGGAATTTGGATTATTTATCCTGATCTGGTTCTTTTTTGGAAGCCAGTTGTGCATAAGTTTCTCTATTAACTGTTTATGAGAAGTATAGTAGACGACGGGGCGTGGTTAAGCCATAGTCTGTGCTATATGGGCCTGGCACTGATTGGCCCGACCCGGCTGGCAGAGTTTTCATATGTGTTGTGTGTCTTGCAGTGAGGGATCATGGGGTGCAAGAGCAGAGACTCTGGACTAGATCACGAGGACCCTGGTGCTTGACCCTGATGCTTGTCAAGAAGAATTCTGTTTGCTCACGTTTGGCCAGCGAGCCTTTTTGTTAACTCTTGTAATAAAAACCCCGCCTTGTCGGTACCTCACTGCCCGAAAGTCTCCGTCTCTCTCCCTGAACCTGTATCTGCGTGAGTCCCCCACAAGATGGTTTCTAATTTATCATCACCCTTTAAGGACTCAAAAATGAGAGAAAAGTGACAGAGAATGTTTTATGTATTTTATGTGGAGGAGGCTGGGTACTTTCTACTTTAAATGGCACATTAAAAAAACACAATGGCACAGGGCCTCCATTACTTTGACCTTTTGTAACGACAACAAAACCAGGAGGTGGAGACTGTAGGGACGACACCTGAGGTACTAGGCTGGTCTGGTGGCAGCGTTGGAAATCTCGGATGAGGTCTGGATCCAAGATGTTGCTGGAGGCCACCCATGACCTCTCATCAGGACCATACCCCTCCCAGGGTTAGGGTTAGGGTACTAACGTCCACTGACTGTGAACCAGCAAGAGCGGCTTGGCGGTCTTGACAAGTCCTTCATGTATGATCTGGGGGTTGACGGCGGCCTGGAGGCAGGAACCAACCATCTCTCCCTCACAGGTTTGAAGCTGCCACATGGAACGTGGGGTGAACCCTCATGGATCTGGGGCGCTTGAGTTGCACAGCCACTGGGTTGGCCCCCTTTGAAACACGGACAGGCCTCTCCAACCGGGGAGCCAGCTTGCAGAATTCCACATGCAGGGGAAGGTCTAGGATAGAGAGCCACACTCTCTGCCCAGGCTGTTAGGTGGGAGCAGGGGTTCGCCGGTGGCCATCCTTTTGTAGCAGTCAGGCTCGAACAAAGGCCTGGGCAGAGGGTACACAGACCTCCAGATCAGGGAACAGCAGCAGCTGGTAACCGTAGGCGCACTGAAAGGGAGAGAGGCCAGAAGCAGAGCAAGGTAAGGTGTTGTGAGCGTATTCTACCCAGATTAGTTGCTTGCTCCAGGTGGCCAGATTCTGGGAGACAAGACAACGTAGACCGGTCTCCCAGCTCCTGGTTCAGCCGCTCGGTCTGACCATTAGACTGAGGTTATCAATTTTATTGGCAAGGGAGATCAGAGAGTCTAAGCCAGCGGGAAGCTCTAGAGGAGCTAACTGGTACTTTATGGGGTGCGCTAACCCACAGAGGAAAGATTCGAACAAGGAGTGAGAGTTCCAGCCGCTGTCGGCTGCCAGGTGTGGAACTTAATGCTGTAGGTGGAGACTTCAGCACTCACCCTGGCACAGAACCCCTGATGCTCTAGCTGACTCTCGGCTTGGGGTAGTGTGGTATAAGATCTTGCAGAGGATGTTGGAGAAGAGCTTCAACAAGGAGAATACAGGAGAACCCCTGGACCACTCTTTAGTTCGGTCCGGGAGGTGGGAGATAAGGTATAAGCTACCTTCAAGCGCTCCAATGGAAACTAGCACACTTGTAGCTCGAAATGTAGCTCAAAAGCTCCTGGAAAGACTGGCAATCCCTGAAAAACTGTTCTGGTCTGGAGGGGCGAGGTCCCGGGGCTGGCGATGTGACGATGGGGGCTGGAGCCGGAGGTGGACCTGGAGTGAAGACTAGAACTGGAGCTGCCACTCGGTAGTGGGCCAGATGGGACCTCTGTAACTGGGTGAGTATTTCTTTTAACAGGTTAGCTTGAGGTGTCTGTTGTACACTGATGGTAAGGACCTACTCATGGAAGCCTAACATGATTCCCTGGGTGGCGATTCCCTGGCTGTGCACCGCTAGTTGGTTATTGGCGCCCGCATCATCAGTGGTGGTGGTTGCTGGGAATGCTCCCGCCTACTTAAATGTTGCCCCCCCCGGATGCTGCGCTCGTCAAATGAGCGTCGCCTGGCTCTGCCGGCCATACAGCCACGGCAATCCAGGCTATTCTCATTTGTAGTTCCACGTTGGTGGAACGAGCTGCCAAAAATGACCAGAGTAGGGACCTCCCTCTCTGTCTTTAAGAAGCACTTGAAGACCCAGCTCTTCAGTGAGTACCTCCTGTCCTAACCTACAATTACTTAGCACTACCTAGCAGTATTTATTGTTACACTAATGTTGTTGTTACACTAATCTCTGTCGCAATGTAGCTTAATAAAAGCATCTGCTAAATGACTAAATGTAAATGTAAATGTAAATCATCAGAGTCGGCCGAGTCCATAGACTTGGCCAGTTCGTACTGTAACGACTGGTGGAAAGACAGGCAAGAGGACTCAATAGCACAACTCGGAGACAGGAAATCTGCTAAAAACAAATAGTCTTTACTTGAACAGGACCGGTAGACAGTAGTCAGCGGAGCAAACAGTCCAATAGGAAGTAGATAAGGTGAGGCGGTTCGGTACACAGGTGAACAGTATATAGGGCAAACAATCTGACAGGGAAGAGGCAAAAGCAAGGTCCAGAAAACAGAGCAGGGAATCAAAAATACCAGGAACGCGGGAAACTGGGGAAAACCGCTGGAACGCTTGGTACAAAAACGAATTGTTACAGAGTGAGGAAAACACACCAACTAAATACACAAGGGAGGGAAGGTAAGGTGTCATTCGACAGAGAATCCATCCGGCTCGATTCTCTCCTGGACGTCCATGGAAAGTCTGGTCTGATGCTGTTCTTTTGTCATAAACCTGTTATTTTACTCAAGTCAGCGTCAGCGGTCACTCCTTCTTCATCAACACATCAAATTCATCAAGGAACTACAAAGGTAAAATGAGGAACAGGTAAAATTAATCAGGACAGGGAAGACAATCACACAGGAGGGAAACGACAAAACCAGGCAGTGAAGACACAAGGGAGCAGGGCGGCACATTACACCTTTAAGGTTCATCCAATAACCAGATTTATACGCAGGTAATATCACTCCCAGAGAGGTATAGAAAGAGCTTCAGAGCTGCAGAAAACAGAACAGTTTAGATAACCCAGAGCAGCATTGTGGACATTGTATTTATTGCACAGATGGCGAAGGCTTTCCATTTCCTAGCGACAGTGGAAGTAATGATTAAAAAAAGCGGCGCTCCCAGAAGGGGCCAGGGGACGTACGCTAAGGAAATGACCGTGGTGATCAATCAAAACAGATTTCATAATTACCAGATTAATGATGCATGACCTCTGGTTTATGTCGCTTGGATTAACGCTCTTGTCTACATCGCATAATGTTCGAGTGAGCAATGTGAGCCTCCATCCACAAAACTTTCCTGGAAGCTCATCTTCTTTTTTACCTTTTTTTTACGATTGCCGAATAAAGCTGTAGCACAATGAGAGTGAAAAGGGGAGAGAGAGAGAGAGAGAGAGAGAGGGAGAAGGAGAAGAGGAGAATTAAACAGATGGAAGTATGGAGGCCAGAGCTGGCTCAATGTGTGCAAACAATCAGAGATGATTTATTCACACCTTTAAGGGTTATTGAATTTCATTGGGAATACTGTTGAGTGGGTGAAATTGTGTGGGGTTTTTTTTTCTTCACTGAGAGCCCAATCATCTTCCATTTGAAAACCCTTCCAAAGGCTTGCGCTGTGTTTTCCACAAATCAGATTTTTATTTGATTATATTTCCTTGTATAATGCATACTACTGGAAGGTTCCTTGTAATGCTTTGTTGATGTCATTTTGTTCATCATCGTTTACAAATTGCCGGGCAGTGCTGAGGATGTGGAGGCCACGATCCAAGCACGCATTCATTCAAAATAAAAATAAAAATTGGCCACACTAAACCACAGAAGGGATGAATTCTATAATAGTGTTCTATAACAGTGGTGGAGAAAGTACCCAGACCTTTTACTTCAGTAAATGTAATACCCTGACACAAAATTACTCTATTAATAAGTGAAGGCGCTACGTTGACATTGTTATTAAGTAAAAGTATGTAAGTACTTGCTCTTAAATGTACTTAAAGATTAGTAAAGTAAAAGTACTGGTCATATCCACCGCTGTGATATAACAAAGCCTCTAATATGGTACAGTTGATTGGTTTCTCTTGATTTGGAATAAATAACAATACATTTTGATAAAGAAAAAAAAGTAAATTAAATAAATAAACAAATATATTAAAAACAGTTTGTTTTAGAAATTTAGTCAAGTAAAAATAATATATATTTGCTTTGAAATGTAGTGGAGTAAAAGTTGAGTCTCTGAATATACTTAAGTCCTTGAGGAATGTACAATGAAATACGTACTTGTACTTTGCTACTTTCCACCGTTGAACATGGTTGTATCACTAGTTCCAAACTACCCTAATTTTCTCATCAAAAAAGCATTCTTAAATACAGCGTAAGACGTGCAAATGTAAATAGCCTTTAAATAATAACATTATTATTATTATTGTTATTATTGTTATTATTATTATTATTATTATTATTACTACTATTATTATAAATAACATTTCTATCCTTCGCTCTTCAGTCCCTCCACATTCCTATGGGCATGGTAGTAAATAAGCAGAGAAGGAGAGCCAACCATTGTGACACACAAACTCTAGTATGACTAGTGTTAAACGGAGAGAGGGGGGCGTGTTGAGTAAGGATGTTAAAGACCCAGTGCCTCACAAGGGAGTCCTTCTTCCCCTCAGGGCCAAACAGAGGCTCATCACTACTACGAGACATGGAACGCTAAGCTCACATGGCACGGCTGGGCGATCCAGCGGTGGTATTTATATCTATGTGAGATTGGAAAACATTTGGTAAAAACAGAAATATATTTTTGTTTTTATTGATCTTATTATTGGCACTTCCAATATAACTTGGTCGCCTTTGCTGATTTTCTCAGATCAAAACTGGAGATGTGGGTATCATGTTTCAGGCAGCAGTGAAAGTTTTATATATATATATACACATTTCACGTTCTCCTCCATTGGGGGTTGGTTGAGGCCGGTTCAGCACTTCGGGGTGATGTGGCTTTGTTCTGTGAGTCCTGCATGTGAGGAGCATGAGACACAGAGCGAGCGAGGCAGGACGGAAAACCAGCAACATCCACCCCCCAGTGCTCCCAGTGTTCCCAATGTTCCCAGTGCTCCCAGTGTTCCCAATGTCCCCAGTGCTCCCAGTGTTCCCAGTGTTCCCAGTGCTCACAGCTCTCACGAGAGAGTTCCAGGAGCAGAGTTCTGATCAAACAGGATCCTGGCGCTCCACATCGCTGCGACCGCTCTTGGTCGCAGGAACCACCCGAAACTGTGGTCGTTCATGCAATTTCTCCTCAGAACCACAGAGCATTGTGGCATTGTAGATATTTACATCATTTTTTCATGTTTTTCATCCCACCAAAGGCTTTATGGTGTCTTGATTTGTTTTATTTTGTTTATTTTTTGGTATTGTTCTGCGCCACTCAGTGTGGCATGTTCATTGTAAATAATGACAAGCACTCAGGATTATTTATAATATAATATTGATATTTCCATTTCAATGTCAATATCAAATGTAATTAAAAAATGATTAATTCAATCAATGATACAGTGGTGGAACAACTACAACAGTACCTTTTTCTGTATTTACTGACGCATTTTGAGTTTGGTGGAGTTTTCCAACTTTTCCAACTTAAACACAAACACACACACACACAATAACAAACAAAAGTAATCAGGATATCCATGATGACAAATAAAGATACAGTAGTACTTTATACTGTTATTATAGACTCTTTTATATCAGGACGCTGAAAGTCAAACGACTGAAATGTCAATTTTGTCATTTTGAGTCAGGGTATTTGTACTTTTAAAGAACCTGAGTATGGGCTGAGTAAGTTATTCCACTATTGGAATTAACCAACATTAAACCCTCCTCTCCACAAACAAACAAACAAACAAACAGACCCATGGTTATTCACATTTCATATTTCAGGACTATGTCAGCCATTTTGTGAGGCGCGTGGGTGCCTTCTCCACGTCCAGCCTTAGTCATCATCAACTAACTGCGAGGTGCTCCAGCGGATCGTCCGCTGCTTTCGTGAGTCCGACCCCGTGGCCGAGTCGTGAGGTGGAGGGCTGCGGTCCCAAGTCCAGCCCGTGTGGGCATACACCGTGTGTATGCTTAGCTCATTATTTTAAAGGGTTTCCGGGCACGGGGCCAGCCTGCGATAGGGCACGCGCCAAACTATCAGAGCTTCATGGAGAGAACATTATTCAGAGTGGTTGCAATGATCTATGCTTTACTAGAAGCAGGGTTAAGGGCAAGTGTTGTACAGGGACGAATATCCCGAGGTCACTAATTTGATGCCAACAGTTAAAGGGACGATAACTGTCCCGCGTGTTAATACGTTATCTCCAACGCGTTTTACCCCCGCTGCGGCGTTCCCAACAATTGTGCTCTGAGGCTCAATAAATGTGACGAAATGTAGTTTTTGTTTTGGATATGTTGTTTTGCTTCTAGTTCTAGTTCTCGTTCTGTTTTGTGCTAGCAATTACATTAAATTGTGAAAGGGATCATAACTAGCACGCCGAACAAGACGTCACGCTACGACCGCAAAGCTTCTTACTTGAGCTATAGTCCACAACAACATAGCTAACTAAAACTAACCTGACTTCTTTTCTATTGAGCTAGTGAAATTGGACGTATCCACTTTAATCTTAAGTCTTCCATTGTAGTTTCGATGTGGCGTCATAAAATGGCGACAGTAGTGTTAGCATTAGCATGTAGGTATCTTTATACAGTAGGGAGGACAATGGTCAATATTAACAGACAGCGGTCATTATTCAAAAATTTCTGCCCGCTGATTGCCACTATTGACTCATAAGAATCAACTATTCCACAGAGCAATGAATTGCAAGGACGACAAGGACAAAGAACTTTTCAGCTTCAGCATTTTTGCACAAAACGATCTCTCTTTTGTTTTAGTTTTCTTTGATTCATGTTGTTTTGGTTCTGGATCAGTGAGGGGGTCCTTACAGTCGCGGCCACGCTGTGATGAATTGCTCGCGCGGCGGGACGTAGATGGCGGCCAGACACAGGTGAGAGAAGTCTGTGTTCTCTTTATCGGCACAAACGCCTGATAATAACATTCATTTTTCCTCCTGCTGGATCGTGCCACATGCACACCAATTCTTTACATGCGCACGCACGCATACTCCTAAACGCACTATTATCTTGATGAAGACAACAGAAAGTTGCAAAAAAGTCTCTCACATGGCTACAAAGGGGTGTTCAGTGGTGTCGAATGTAGGATACAAAATAGAATAAAAAAATAAAGGCTTTGGGAAATTTGTTACTATGGGATTTGTTACTAATGGGAAACACCCTCTTTATTCCAGGTATTTTCCCCCAAAACTTGTCCAAAACATAAAGGGCCTTTTGAATATTTAGGTGGGTAATTATACGAAAACGTGCCGTTTCCCATTCCTAATGTTGGATTTTCAAAGTACTGTTTTAAAAGTCTTAATGGATGAAGTAAATTCTTACCTCTCAGGAAAATGTGCCATGCCATCTCGGGCTATGTTATGTAAAAATATCTTCAGAGATAATCAACATGCAAATGTATGTTTCGTCAACGCTGTTACCCTAGAGCGGTTACAGAGTTGACAAAAATTGCTATTGGCAGCCATCACTAGCCATGTGGTCAAGATTAAAACACCACATGGTGTGCATTGATGAGAGGCTCAAATGTTGTTATATATGTACATTTAAAATTTCAAGCAAATAACTTTTTAACGTATGCTTTGGCGGTAACAGGGCTGACACAAGCTTTTCCCCCCTTTACATAACTCAACGCTAATTCATTAAAAGAAGAGGACACTTATTTGTCTTCTCACCATCACCTTCATAAAAGGCAGAGGATTTTTCTTCGTGGAAATGATGCAACTTTCGGAACAGTCCATTTTCCCTAAAATGGTGTTTTCATTAAATGTAACAGGGTTGACGACAACCTGGGGACCCGACTAAATTGTTGTTTACACATATTAACAATAAAAGCCATTCATGAGTAATGAAACGACACTCGAGGCTTTATATAACTTGACGTTTTTTTACGTAATAGTTTGACATTTTTTACCTCAATCGCTAGTAAAAGTACAAAAATCATACTGAGGGACAGGCCATTTTTTATTTTTTTGCATGATGCTTTGCACAAAAAAGTGTTATTTAAAACAAAAGAAAAAAGCAATGAATGTGTTTTTATGTTATGAGATACATAATGGAAACTTAATCATCAAATGTTTTATTTGTTTTTTATTGTTTATTCAGATTTACAAAGCAGTTTTGTTTGAGGGACACAAAATGGCACATTTTTGTATAACCACCCAGGTAATAATCTCTGCCCTAATTGGCAATGCACCCCGAGTTCAACAGAACAGGAACCATCTATTCACCTTTGCCAGTCCTTCAGCAGATGATGCAGACTGCAACCACTGTAAGAGAAGTTGTTATCCAGCATTAACTATTTTGAATATAAAAATGAATACCAGTATCCATAATTTAATTATAACAATGTTGTGAATAATTGATGGCGAAAACTATAAGAGACCTCCGAAATGAGTCAAATTCCTGTATTTGACTTGTACTTATTTAGTTATTGACCTTGAACTAATGGCAGGTGCTCTGGAGCGGAGGAATTGCTTACCCTGCAGCTTCTTTGCTCTGGCTCCATGTAAAACACAATACACCTTTTTTTGTGCTTTAGCCTTTGAGTGCTCACAAACAACAACTCCGCAAAAACTGTTTGCTGCATTGCATACCAGCTTATCATTCCACGCCATTTCCCTCGCTCTATTTTTTCCGGCTAATAAGCCATTTTTTAAAGGAAATTGTTGGAGGGGGTAGAACCATGTTAACAAATGATGCATTAGGGCAAATATAAACCTTTATAATGTTTATAAGTATTTGTTTAAGGTGAAGTAATTCAATTGCCTTCACATGGTCAGATTTATTTTTTAAAAACCCCAATTTGCATGCATAAATACACTTAAGTTAATTAAGTGGCTCATTTAACTACTTCAAATGAAATTGCATTCATTGCTTGATTAAATTCACAGGTGCCAAATAAAATAAAAGAAAGAAATGTTAGTGTTACATTTACCATTGAAAACACACTCCATGTACACACTCCATGTACAAAAGGAGATAAGATGCATTTAGGACCAAAAGTACTGTTCATTTTCTGACCCTACTGTCCCTGCTTGTAAAGAGTTTATGATAATACAACAGCTAAAATGTTAAGGTATTAAAATATAACAATATTAAACTACAGTGATCAACGGCTTATTTGGATCAAAAAGCTTGGGACAGAACCATTCAATACCATACAAATGCTGTTGAAATAATTTGCCTGTAATAATCAAATCCGCTTACAGTGTTCATTTTGCACATATGGAAAAAGGTGTAAGGTAGTGGCACAAATGTGTAATGGAGAGGGAGCAATCTCCGCTCCGCATCCCTGTTCCCCGTTTCTGTTTCCCATTATTCTGTATGAGATAATAATTTGGTTATGATAATCATCTGCTTATAGTGATAAATTTGATCCACATACACATGATCACTATAAGGTTTCCACTGTATTTAAGAAAACAACATACAAGTAAATTACAGTTAATAATACATTCTTCAGAGCCATTATGCACAGTTACATTGCACATTAGAATTTATTTCAGTCTTTCTTTCTTAAAAGTAAGTGAGTAAATTATAGGGGTTGGGGTACATTTGGTTTCTGTTTTATGGTCCTATTGGCTTTTGCTGACCCATCACGTTGTGACCACTTCCCTGTTTTCACTGACTAAACCCTAATTCATCATTTAGGACGATGTGGAGACTTCAGGCATCAATCACTGTTTCCCGAAACAGGAGACACAAGACGCAATTAGCTGGAAAATGAGAACAGATTAGACTGATATGTCATTGAATGTAGTGTATAAGCAAAATAAATCAATAAATCAATCAATAAATCATGTTTTAAAAAAAAAGGCAGGCTTTAACGTTGATGTCAACACTTCTTGCTGCACAGTTCCACGTGGTCAGAAGCGCTTTCTGACCCCACAGTTCTAAATTTAGCACCGGGCCAAGTGGGCAGAGAGGTGCGAATACACTGAAATTAACCATTTTCCAGTGCGGTGGATGGACGAGAGGAGCTGGCTGGTGTCTTTAGAGACTCTGCATGTATGAGTTTTCCAGCTACGGGGAACTATGTTGAAGCCATCAGTGTGAGGTTTATTTGATTGATGTTTTTTTTTTTTCACCTGGAGAGTGAAATAAGACGTACGGGCAGTGAGGGAGTGAGTTGTGGTATCTATGGTGATGCGGTCTATTAATACCCCTCTGGTCGGTGTAAGGGTATTGAGCCCCTTCTGTTCTGGCCAAACCAAAGACGACGACGCCGGCCTGAAATTCATAAGCACTGATACTACGCCTGCATTTTCAAGCATGATAAAGGACATTTTTTTAAAGCCCACAAGAAGACAATAGGTGATATTTACCAGGAATTGCGTCCAGTTTGCCTCCATTACCATGGTTATCTTAACTCCAGTTACTGGTTTTGCTCTCAGAGCTCCACCTACATGAATATAGCACAAGACAATGTCAATGACTCAATAATTGTTTCATGTCCAGAGGAGCTTCTAAAACCTGTTGGTAATTCAATCAAAATATGCATTGATTCAATTCATTCCCCACAGAGGACGGTGCCGTCACTCTGGCCTACTTGGGAGACACCCACAGTTTACCTATAAGCACTGTAGTAGTGTGGCCTGTATTTATAACACCACAATTGCCACGTCTACTTCAACAATTAAGTAGGGCGTCTATTTTCAGGGAACGCTATTTTCACTCCCGCTCAATGACTGTAAAGTTTGCAGCAGTTGGTCACAGTGTTTGTTATCGCGAGAATGTTCAACCTTTCTGGAAAGAGGAATCTACTACAGGATATTTACTCTCTTATAAAATGTTTTATGGGTTTGGGAAGAATCACATTTTTATTTTACACTCAAATAAAAACAAATGAAGAGGAACAAAAACCCTAAGAAACACGTACTAATACATGTGACATGTGGCGCCAGGCTCATAATGGTTCTAACTTTATAGAGTATGGTTTATAAATAAGACCATTTTATATCGGAAACAAAAAGCAAAATATATTCTTGTTCCTTTTTGCTGATGTCAAAAATAATGCAAACAATAGCTAATGCTCAAGTCAGATGAAATCTGATTTGTGAGCCTATTGATTTATCCACATAGTCCATGTTTGATTCATGACTTCTTTGATGAACCTGCGGATGAAGTATATGTTCAGGGAAACTTGAGTCAGCTGTATTATTTTGACTTGTGGAATAATTCACAGAGCAGCCACTCTTGACACCCCGCCCTTCCAGTTTTAATATCACTCACTTAGATGAATAATAGCGTGTGAATGTACAAAAATCCATGCTCCGTCTCTTACTACACCCGGTAAAAACAATATTGCCTCAGACTAATTATGTTTCTTGGCAGAAATGTTTCTCGTAGAAGGCAAATCGATTTCCTAATTTGTTTTCTTGATATGTTTTTATTGCCCCGTCTAGCACAGACATGCCCCCAGGTGCAGTGCATTATGGGAGGTTGAGAGGCACTAGCTTGACCAAAAATAGCCACACTTATTCCAGCAATCTATTGTGTGCTTGTGTCACAGTTTAAACACAAAAAAATAACTTGTTTATGTCTCTGAATGCTCAGCTTGCTGTGTTTTTGGGACACTGACTGTATTCCTTTTTCTATTCTCTGCGGAGGCATTGTTCCGCCTGATCCCCCAATTTCAAAATGGAACACGTCTGAATCTCATCATTACGGAAGGAATTAGTGGCACTCTTGCCCATTGCCCATCTGATAATTTCCCTCTAAATGACCGCATTATACGGTCACATTTCCAGAGAACAGTTTTGATGGTTGGCGGATCGGGGGCCGCCTTCTCAACGGTTTTGTAAATAAAATGTCAGAAGCTTTTTTTCCACCAGAAAATGTACAAATGTCCACTTTACCAACTATAACATCACTGTTGACTTTGGAGGCAACAGTCATATCTTCCTTGGTGCTCCTTTTGGTTTACCATTAACAAATATCTAGGATTTTGTTCCAACTTTTGAATGTGTCTTGTTTACATAGTGGCATGGACTTATCCCCCATCAAAAAGCATACGTTTATTTGAAAGCCGCTTTGATAATGGGACGACTTCATAAGTTACGATTGGTATTGCTCATTTATTTTTTAAATTAAAATAAAAAAAGGCTTGTTCATTAAGATGCTTATCTACAAAGTTATAACTTTACTTCATGTAGCGTCACCTTGATCCTTCTATCATAATTCATAATAACACAAATGTCTGTGTTTTGTATAAAATCTATAAATATGAAATCACAGGCAAAGCCACCCTGTGCCTTTCATTTCCAGAGATCTAACGCCTTTCGAGTCCCAATTAAGGAATAAAGGCAGGAAAAATGTCCTGCCTTTTATGCAATTCTCACAAGAGGTAGAGTGTATTTGAGTATTTCAAAGGGCAAGAAGCTGCTCGTCTTTTTGCCCTCCCCTTCTCCCCATACCACTTGGTGGACGGTGCTGTGATCTTAATTTCTTCAGTCAGGACACATGAATCACCATTGTTTTCAGTGTAAAATGTCATCTCTCATCAAATGCGGCCCAATGCATCTACTACGACCAGACAGAAGGACAAACAAACTGTCAACCTTGCACCAGCAGCAACACCCTCTGTATCATGTTCAGCTTTGTAGTGTAATCTGTATAGTAAGTGAGGATTTGAGGAATTGATAGGGGGGGGAAATCCGATTAAGGGGGGGCATTGGCACAGAAATGATCAGAACTGCTGTTCTCTCCATTCCCTTCCCTCTTTCTCTGCAGAAGTGTCTAACCAACGAGAGCAATGTCCAGTGTGTGTGGGCTACAGCAAGAAGTTGATGATGCTTGAACACAACTGCTGCCAGATGGAGCACCAGCTACCAGCCAATAAAAATCCATCATGCATCATATACATATACTTGCAATTCATTCAACCAATTAGTTCAATCGAGAGAAAAGTAAAGGGGGGTAGAGATCCTTAACTAGAGGATAACCACATGAAAATATAGAGGGATGAAAAATAAATTCCGACTGAGATGTTATATAATGATATATAATTACTGTAAGCGGTTTGTCATCCCGTCCTCGGCAGCGTCAGTCTGGTCCTAATGGGAGCCGTGCTGCTCGGTCCTCTGACAGTTGGTGTCACTCCTACGCGACGCAAATCCCTCCACTCAGCAGTGCAGATGGTCCATCGCTGGCTCGGTTACCTCAACAGTTGCTGCTTGGAGGCTGCCATCCAGTCCAATTATTTTTGTCATTTCAACTACTTCTATCAAGCGGATCAACTTTCTTAAGGGAAAGGAGGAACATATTGACGAGTTCTGACATTGTATACTATATAAAGTGACCGCTGAGCAAATAATAGGCTGACTGGCAGAATACCCAGTTGAAGTGAATGAAGGTATTTGAGAGGGAATCAAGGGATCGTTTTCATGTAAAGATTTAATTCAAGATCTGACACTGGATGTCACACCACTATACCATGCAGTCGTTACAGGGCTGAGTAATAGTGAAACTGGATTAAAAGAACGGTTTACAAATTTGATAAAATAAGTCAAGGTTTTAATGAGACGGCAGTCCTGAAAAGTACGATGACAATAACAACAATAAGAAAGTATTTAAATATATCAAATATTATACGTCAATTAAAAAAAAAAAAAACCTATGCCTGGGCTTTGCGTTCTAGGTTCTGTCTTTGTTGTAGTATAAAGTATTACTTGAAATAGATAGACAAAAAAAACACTTTAATAATCATTGTTGACGGCTATAATTAAATATTGAAAAGCAATTTTCCTATGAATTGAATGTCATTTGTGTATGATGGACAAATAGTTTCCTTCAATGCTGGTATGGATTCCATCAATGTGTAATTTAGTTAAAACCAACGACCGGAGTTGTAATTAGAAGTTACTGTATTTCGTATTATCCTCGCACGGTGAAACTCTTCCGCGAGGTCAAGTTGCACTTAAAAAAAACAACAAAAAAAAACAACTGAATATTTCGTGGCATTAACCTCAAGGCATATGGAATCTTTTCTCCCTTAAAAAAATAATTTAAACACATAAATAACGGAATTAGTCGGTGTGTTTATTATCGCATTAGTCTATCAATGTAAATTGTAAAGGAAAATTGACATAACTAAACCTCCACACACGTGACACAGCACAGCCAATCGTGTTGCATTTCACCTCGTTTCAGTGGGCTTATCTGCACAGTGACAATAAATCATTTATATTACCACTGCTTATATAAAAAGTATGGCTACAGCTCTGATAATTGGCGTAAATCATTCTAAATGATACGTTTGAGATCTTAGGACAATGCTGCGTTTTCAGTCCGTGTGCTGAGACGTCCTAGGACTTCAGGTCAAAGCGGAGGGCAGGAGTTAACATAAAAATCGATGCAAAATAAGAGTTTTGTCAGTAAATCCTTCACTGCACAGGAGTGCGTCTTCCTGCGATGAAGTCTGCACCCGTTGGATCGAAAGAAGTGTCCGAAAGGAATTTACCACGTTACGCTGTTCAGCGTTCTCATCCAGAAAGAAGAATGACACGCTGTAGGGCCTTTTTTTTTTTTTAAGCACATTAATTGACATAATAAAGCCAGTAGACCAGGTTGAAGAGGGAAAAGGCGGAAGGGAATATTATCCGTGACCATCGGTCGATGGCGTTAACGTCTGTGAGGTCTGGGATTTTGATTTTCAACTGTGAGGATCGCCTGCGCAGGCGGCTCTTCTTCAGGTGTACGTTGCGGTCCAGGCTCTGGCGGGCGGTGGCGTCACGCAGCGTGCTCTGCTTCCTGAACTGGATCCCCGAGTGGTCGAACGGCAGGGAGGAGTTGCGCGTCTCGCTCACGCTGGTCGTAATTTCGTTTCCCGCCACCTCGTTGTGGATTTCCAAGGTCGTTAGCAATATGTTGCCCTGGGAGTCGACCTGGGCACAGCAGAGAGATATAGTGTTGGAAAAGACGTTGCGTCTCCTGGAGGGAGTGTTGACAGAGTACAACGGTGTGACATATATCACGATGAGCCGGGGGAATCTCCGGGGAGTCTCACAAATTAAAGCTTGGGAAACTGAGAGCGGCCTTCAGAAACAGGTTTCCTATCCCACATCACCAAAATTACCTCTGACAAATCAGCCCAAGGTTGGACCGGACGCTCCCACCTATTTATCTACCTATTTCATTACAGTCTCAGTTTCCGAGACGAAACACATATAAATCATCAGCCCAATCTTTACAGGGCCAAAAATAAAGCTGTAAGATATACTGTACTATTATATGAGGCTACACAAGAACATAAACCACCTGAAGAAAAGTAAAGATGGCAAAAATCCTTTTGCTCATGTGGATATTTTGCTCAAAAAAATTGCCTGCTTTAATGGTACATTTTTGGTCCATCACTATTAGAAAAACCTCTTAAAAAGACTGCTTCCATTCTATCCATGTACCAAAAAAGTGGACCTTCAGTGGAAGTAGAGAAGTGCAGTTCAGGTGGAAAATTGTCTCTTATTATTGTTGTTCTTTTGATTGATTCTATTAATGTAAAAAAAAAAAAGACTGAATCCCATGAGAAGAGGACAGGATCTGTACAATGAAGACAATGAAAGGAAAACAAAGACAGAAAAAAGGATGCAAGAAGGATACACATGGTGTATGGCAGGGGGTTAAGATGACCATCATGTATGTTGGCACAGCGACAACCAAGCACGTTGCTTTTTTTTCCAGTGTGTAGGAGAACGAGCACTGTGGACCATGACGGGGTTTCAGGAGAGGTTCACAGATTTTAACGGGACCGGCAGCGGTGGACACTCACCCCGTGCGGGGGACGACCTCCTTGTACCTGATTGGAAAGTTTAACGGACGAAGTCTTGCAATTGCCTCCTCCCAGAACAGACTAGCCGGGAGAAAGACAAACAAACAGAAAACCTCCTTCATCTTCAAACCCCTTCAAAGTCCTTCCTCACGGGTCACCAGGCCAGGGCTCACGATCTGCAGTTTGTGCATATACTGTAAAGAGCGGAGGAGTTAACCACGACGACAGGCTCAGAGGCTTGATCTACGGCCTCGTTGGGGTGAAGGCCGTGCTGTTAACGCTGAGATTTTAACTTGTTACCATTAAAATGGTAACTATATAATGTAAGGTCTCAGGTGCCAGGAGGCATGGAGTCCAGTCAAGGAGAACCTTAATGATATGCAAGGTAAGCACTTGTTATAGGGCACTAAGAGCTTCAAGAGAGTCAAGCTTCACTTGGAAGAGGCAGAATGCAAATCACTAAATACTTAACAAATATTCTTTGCTTTGAAATTCTTATTTGTAAAAGTCTGTAAAATATTTTATTATACTGAGTAGTTTGGGGTTCAAACTTAAAACAAAAATGAAATTGACCTTGACCTAAAACTGTTATTCGCTGCACTCAGAAAGATTGAATAATGACAGATATTCTGAAGAATATATGAGCAAGGGTAATGATTGGGGCATAACGTTGAAATGTTGCTGCTGTTCAACACTACCTTACCTATGCTTATTAGGGGAAGAGAAGAAGTTGACATGCGAGAAGTTAACAACCTGACTTCCCTCCAAAAACGAAATGGGCCGTTGCTAGGAATCTTTAGAAGGCCGGGACCCGTTGTAAAAACCTTGCACCGGTGCCGTTAGAAATGATCACTGGCCGCCGTGGCTCCCTGACGTACGTCCGTGCAAATCATCCTTACCCTGGGCCCGTCAAATTTATCCCTGTCGTTGTTTGCCTTCTGCGCCTTCTCAGCCAGTTTCTTCTGCATCTGTGGCCCTCTCCCAAAGAAGATGTAGTTGACAAAGGCGTACTCCAGCAGTGCCAGGAACACAAAGACAAAGCAGCCCATCAGGTACATGTCAATGGCTTTCACGTATGGGATCTTAGGCAGCGTCTCTCGCAGGTGGGTGTTAATGGTGGTCATGGTCAGCACAGTGGTGATCCCTGGGGAAGAAATAGCACGGAGAGGTGTTGGACTTCGAATAGAATTATATTTGATATACTGTACATGTAATTATATTTGCAGAGTGGACATTATCTGATATCACAGATCTGTCAGTGTGATAATAATGTCGACTCTGCAAATACAATGGTCTTCAGAAAGAAGCATTACAATAGAATTCAAGTGTGAGAACGTGGCATTGCCACGCACCATAACCTAGATATTAAAATGGCCACAAAACAGTCTTCCTTCTACTACTACTTTTGAATGTTGCGGATGGGAAGTTTCTAAGCCTATAAAAAGGTATTTTGACACAATATTTGTTATGGCTATTTCAAAACATTTACCATCACCCAGTTATATGTATTGAGTGTAAAGTATCGTCATCAGTAGCGTCCATCTCCATCCATCTCATCATCCAGCGTCAATCTTTCTTGAAAGACAGACAAAGAGGCTGTTTTTTTATTAAATTGCGCAGGTTTTAGGGATTTCAAGCAGTATCATAAGATGTCCCCAGTGCATTATTTAATTTGAGGTAAAACAAGCTGTACATCCTAATGGTTCTTCAGGGAACTAATAGATTGCTATACATAGACTACAGGACTTCTTCCATTCATCTCTGATAGATTCACCCATTTGCCATCCGGCAACCATCGGTCCTTCTGTTTAATTTACCATATGGGGGAGTGGATATATACTATTATGTACCAAGAATCAGTTTATGTGAAGGTTATTGTGAGAAAAAAGCGATCAGCATCCCCTTTCCTTGGCCTCCAGGTAAGTACTGCTTGCAGTAACAAAATGTCTGCCTCTTTATTATACATTAAATTAAAAAGCAATATACAGTATAACAGGTACGAGAGGGTTTCCTCTTAGTAATTAAATGACCTCAATTGAGAAGCACATTTTCCTTCCAAGGTCTCATCAAGAGTCACTTTCAGAAATTGCAGGTACAGTATCATTATTTACATTAAATCTATATCTTATTATCTTAATACAGTGAGGGCGGAGTCGGAGATGTTCCCCAAATAGCTGTGACACTTACAGTAAGTGCCGTTTTGGTAATTCCATGTAAATTTTTTAATAAAGGCCCCTCACAAATGTCTGGGTGACAGTTCTTGGCAAGTGACCGTTTCTTTATCTTTGGAAAGGCGGAAAAAGCCCTAAAACCAAGAGAGAGAGCGATAGAGAGAGAGAGCGGCCGCCATATGGTCCCCAGCTCGTATAGCACGCTGGGACTCAAGACTGCACTCCACTTACACACCACAAATAAACGCCTGTGTAGTTATGATCCCAATATTAGGTAACGTCCACACAAGTTTCGTCTATCTATATTTAAAATCTCCAGTCTGGCTCCACAACATGCCCAGTTTATTTCTGTCTGTTCTGGCTTACATAAAGCCAAAGTGTTGAAGCTGAGTGTGTGTGTGTGTGTGTGTGTGTGTGTGTGTGTGTGTGTGTGTGTGTGTGTCTGTGTGTGAGTGTATGTCGAGAGCAGAGTTCAGAAGTACACGGCATCGATTTTCGTCCATAACACGAGGAACTGCACGGACCACAAAGCTTTTAAAGAAATAAAAGGAGAGGAATTACTCAACAAGCTTCAAAACACAGAGCAGAGTATTCTTTAAAAAAAGTATCAAAATCTGAAATACTACACAGCTTCCTGAGTTTCCTCTGAGGTCAACTATGATAGGAGTAGGATCATGGATGTCATGATGCACTCAACGGTGAAATCTTTTTCCTTATGAAACACCACCGATCATAGACCATAGAGCTACAAATTGAATCGCAAGTCATTTAAAATCAGGATGAATAAATTGAAATGAATAAATTGATCATTTTTTGCAAGTTGAGATCTAAAGCTCCAACAAAGGACAGTCATACAGTGTGCTGTTATGTGATACAATCACAACGGTAGGTTAAAAAAAAAATCAAATACAATGGTGAGTTAATTTGGAGTCCGGAAAGTGTAACCGTCTTCTAACCGCATCAATCTCCCGGCGTCTCGGACCGCCCCATCTTCCGAGCGGTGATGCATTACAGCAGCTAAATCCAAGTGGATCGCGCGTCTGAGAGGTTTCTTACGCCGCAGAGAAGCCTTCCAGATCGAGCTGGGAAACCAGATATCTGTGAAATATCCTCCATCCAATCCATCACGGGGCATCCACGAATTGTGCAATTACGCAAACCTGATCGCACAGAACGGGACGAGACTTGAGAGACAGGACTTTTAGAGAGGGCAGCGGAGGGTCCACGCTGTGTGTTTGCTTCCACACCCACAGCTGCTAGATGGCGTGAGTCACCACCGGGGCCTGAAACTGTGCCATTATGTCATGAAGCAGCATTGAAAATACTTTTCTGTGGCCTAGAATTACAGGTTTAGCGAGAGAATAACCCGTAGCTCTCACAAACTGCCATGTGGCTGCGTAAAAAAATACATCCAGGAATTGTGGTCATGGACGTTGTGATATTTTAGTGTTTTCTGGACTCTGCTGGATGGCTTATAACACAGTGATGCTTCTAAAATGTAAAGTTTCACATTCGTTATCGCAGTTTCCACACATTTAAAAGCTCCAAATGTGTCTAACGGCGGCTCATTGTGGGGCAAGAGGACTAGTATTCCCGTTTCACATGAATTGTGTTCACTTTGAAGGAATATAATAATCGCGACAATGATACACACAACTTGCAAGATTTGGAAAATAATTGACCGGTAGCCTGTGGGTTGATTGAAAAACTGATTAAAAGGAGCAAACCGGGCAAAAACGGCCCCCTTTTTTTACGATTTACGCAGCCCCCCCTGTCCTCACATACCTAACGCAACTCTGGCAGCTGAGGCATCATAATTGATCCAGAAGGACACCCAGGACAGGATGGTGATCAGGATGGATGGCATGTAGGTCTGCAGAATGAAGTATCCAATGTTTCGCTTCAGCTTGAAGCTCAGGGAGAGTCGTGGATAGGCACCTGTCATAAAAAAAAATGAATGAAAAAATGAGATCCACTTATATTTATTTAGAACGTGTGTCTCCATTGCCATGGAAAAAAGGACGGGTGGTCCAATTTACAAAATGGGTGAAGAAACTTGAGTTCAAGTTATCTTGAGCTTACAAAGCAATGGGAAACAATCAGGATTGAAATGGTAGAATTTTTACCGCTTCGGACTTTCTTAAAATACGAAAATGCTTCAAAGTAGCTGTCGATGAACACTGGAAACCCATGACCTACATCTGTGAGACACTACACAAGATTCTACTTTTGGCTGCCCCGGTGGTCAAAATGACTGTTGTCATCCTGTAGTCTAAACAGATCTCTGCTAACCCCGGCGAGTTCCAACCAGTCAGGCTGTTGGAATATTGCGCTTTTCGGGATAATCCGCAGCTCCTGAACACAACACATAATGGCGGTCGTGTTGCGTCCACTGAGTCTCACTGTTTTGGTTTAGCCCACAGTTCCACCGCTGTGACCAAGCTGAGTTAGGAGCGGAGGTGGAGAACTGAGACGCGACGGCGCCATAGTCGGCGGGTATTCATCGTCGTTCGAGGCCCAAAAAAAAAACCCAGCGTGCGCCTTGTCCTGTACCGAAAACACTACACAGCGAGGCAGAGATTATCTGCTGGGAGGCACTTATGGCCGGGCCACACCAATTAGGATTTTGAACGCCTCAATTCACTTTATATCGGATCATTCACCGCGCAAGGGGTGACGGGAATACCAGGTTTGTCTACAGTACTATATATTTTAAAAAGAGTATTAACCCACCAATTCACCAGTAGGAACAATCATTATTGCCTTGTTCAAGCATGAGACATTCATTTTCCCGTGGGTCATTTGCAGCTTGAATTTAAGAATTTCAGACGTTTTCCGAGTTCATCGCCTACTGATGATGTGTTGTTGCAATAGTCGCTGTGTCTCTATAAGTGCTTGAACAACCGGAAGCAACAGACTGCCTGCCTGGTCCCCAGATCACTCCCAGTTCTAGTGGTGCGGTCAGAAAAGTCAGTGCACAAAGCAAAGCCTGTAATTTGGAAAGCTTTGAAATGAGAAGTACACGGGCCCCCCGTGGGAAAAGTACAGGACACGGGGAGCCCAAAACAATGACTTGAGCCGAACGCCTTCGAGCACTACCTGTGGATTTGGGAAAGGAAAGAAATGAACATATGACAAGTTATGGCGATGGTATCTGCGTTGCCTGGTGAGTTACCTGTGGAAAACACCACGTTCCTGGAGACCAGTTTGTAGTTGACGATGGAGAACTGCGGGAGCTCGATACGCGTGACCCCCGTCACGGCCGTCTCTCCGCCCTTCCAGTAGAACTCTATATCATCTGTCGTGTAGCCGTCTGGAAATGGGTGCACACAAATCACGTCAAGTGGCCGGAGGATTCCGTTTAATTGAGAGTGGCATTTCGAAAACCGGACGACCACACATGATTTAAAGGTGCAGCGTGTAGAACTGAGTGGTGTCTCGTAGGGTTGGGAAAATGGGAAGAGTTTCAGGTTCCCAATGAACTGCGACAGCAATGGAGAGCGAGCGGTGGATCGGATGAGGACGGTGTGTGGTGTTGCTCCACAGTTGTAGGGTATAATGTGCGGAAACAGACTGAAACACGGTTTCAATCACCTTGTTTTATTATTCCACCGTATATTGACATTTCAAAGTGTAGACCCTGAAAATAAGACGACAGCACTATTTCATACGTATTTCCAGGAAATAAAACTGTCTTATATTCAGGTCAATATGGATATTTGCAAGAACGTCTAATGCTGACAAATTCCGGTTCGGTCCGTTTGCATACAATTAAAGACTTGAAACCAGTCCGGTAAAACTGGAAATCGACCCAACTCTAACATCGAGGGGTGAGGTTGCAGATTGCAACCAACTGAATAACCCTCTCCATGGCGGTGCAACATGGCAGCCTCCATGGAAGCGTACCCGCTCCCTATGTAGATAAAAACGGGTCATTCTAGATAACGGCAATGCAATACACTAATAAAAACACTTGTGAATATTATATTCCATTTCTTCCTGAGGCCGTTCCCTAAATTCTACACACTGCACCTTTGAGCCACTCGATTGGTTTCTGAAGGACACGGTACTGGAACAGCCAATATTGTCAATGGCCCATAGAGTTTGGCCATCGCAAAAAAGGCTGTGTTTTAGCACTCCACCTTTTAATGACAAGACAGCTCCAGCGAGAGCAACCCGTGGACGCCGTCGTAACGCCGCAAATACATGAATGGATTGTCATGTGTACACTTTTACATCAGGTGCGAGAGAAATTAGGAGATGTTTTTTTTTTTTACCATTTTAAGTAAAAATGAAGACGTTAGACATAATATTTTAACGAACACAGAGCACGGTGTTGAAACTCACAACTTTCTATTTCCAGGGTACAGTTTTGTTCGTCGAGGGGGTATCTCCTCAGATCCATCATACAGGCTGCTGTGGTTGTGATTCTGAATGGGAAACATTCAAAATTTAAAATTTAAATAAGTAAAAAATTGTAATTATTTTGCGATTCACAAAAAAAACCCACATTTTCTAATTTTACTCTCTTGGTACAAATACCAAAGAAATGGAAAAAAAACATGCTTCCCTAAAAAGGTCTCATAAACAGTTACAATTCAAAAGCTCCCAGAGGAAGGACAAGACAGGATGGGTCAAATGCAGAGGCCTCATTTCACCGGCCACCATCCAAAAGCATGGCAGCGTGTGCGTGTGTGTATGCATGTGTTGTAGTGTGGTGTGTTGCGTGACAATTGAAGATTCTTCTTCTAATACATCTTAAAACACTTAAATAAAAGAGATGCTTTCACAAATGTACAACCATCTTATCATATAAAACTGAGAATTCAAACTTTACTTTTAATAAATAAATCCCAATTCCAATACAACATCTAGCTGTAAGATTTTACAAGCAAATACATTTGAAAATTGCTGAATGTGAACAGGAGTGTGTGAAATGTGAAAAATGCTTAAAAGGCAAATTCAGCACAGTGACAACAACACTCTCAATCTCTTGTAGTGCAGGGATTGTCTTTGGGATTACGATCCAGATTATGATCTGTTTGAGCTGTATCATATTCATAATCTGGATTTAGCCGAGTCATAGGCAGCAAAACGTGGCCGATGATAATCCCCAAGGCTTTAATCACCCTGCCCGGGCATCGGGGTTTACGCAGGAAGGTATTAATGCACCGGGGTCATCGGGCGGCAGCCACACCACTGCGCTCACCTGAGGCCGTAGAGCACCGTGCCGTCCGGGTGCAGCCGAATCATGCGATTCTTGACCGTCACGCCGTGCACAAAAGACTTCTTGTCGTTGAGGAAGTAGGTGTCGGGCACCCAGAGCTGGTCCGCCACCCTGTTGTCCAGCGTCAGGTTGAGCGGGATCCCGGCGTAGGCCAGCCTCTTGTCTCGCCAGTACTGCTGGAAGTACATTGTCAGCGTGTAGTCCTGTAGGAGGCAGGAGAACACGGTCACGTCGCAGAATAAGTCATTTATTTCACATTGAACGTATGTTATATTGGGAAAACGCACATTACAGCAATAACACTGTACGGCAGAAATGCTATTTCACGTTCCATGTCTGCCATCCCTCCCAGGAAACATGGCCGACGCCGTCAAAAATGTGCGCTCCTTACTCACGGTACATTAGGGCTACCAAGGTCAATGCAGCAGCCTCGGAGAATGGGATGGATTTTCTGTTGTCAAGGTGATATTTATAGAATTGTCAAGCAGCTCCGACTCCCGGCGACCGGTGCCGAGCGGCCATATTTCAAGGCCTGTCGAGGGGAGAAACCCTCCACAGTCTGGTGGTGGTGCTCCGTATAACTATGGATTTCTGGCTCCGCAGCCGCAGCATCAATACTGTGCAGGCTGCAGGAGCGGGCGGCTTCACGCACTGCACTAAAAATCATGCCGCAGATTCAATTTTCATAATGAAATAATCAGAAAGCTGCAAAAAAATGAAGGCATGCGGCATCTCTGAAGCTTGAGTTTACGCGCTGAATCATTTAGTAACGCGTGTACTTTGTATTGTTTGAGGGAACGAGATGAGTGTGCGAGAGAGTGAGGGAGTTTGGGAGAAAGAAACAGAGAAAGGGAATTTGGGAGAAAGAGAGAAAGCTCAGGAGAGTAGGTAGATGAGATATACAGACAGACAAATAGACAGACAGACAGATAGATAGATACTGTAGACAGACAGACAGACAGATAGATGCTGTAGACGGACCGACCTACGTAAATATAAACATACATACTTCATGCTATGAATGCAGATGTCAATAATTCAGAACATTGTGATTTTCAAACGGTGCGATGGGCGTCGACCACCAACAGGAAGCTTTCTCAGGACTTTAATGGAGCTCTTTACCAGCGCCAGGCTTTGTTCTGCTGACTAATGCTGCCTTAAATAAATAACTAAGCAAGCAGGAACTCGGAAATAAACAAGAACTTGTCCATGAAAAGAAAAAATGCCCCCGTTGTGCTCGGGGAGCGGAGCGGTGCGTAGAGATAGGCCTGTTTGAGGGACTGAGGAAGATCTCTCCTCTCAACACCAAACTAATTGTCCCGACTAACCAGCGCCGGTGGAATCCATTTGAGGCTGCGCATTAATCAAACACTAAACCTCGAGAATAGCCGCACGTAAATGGATGACCTGCTCAAAATCTCTGTCATTTACCACATTTTTGCTCGTATTTCATTAATCACGTCTAAGGGCCGCGTTTCTTTTTTTTGTTTGTTTGTTTTTAAATCGAATTCATGAATCCAACATGAAATGTGCTTAAATGCTGACACAGATTAAGCCCAAAGTAGTTGTTACATAATTCATGGGAGAGAAAATATTGACTGTACGCTAGTTCTGTCTTTATTTTGAATATCTTTATTTAAAAAGACCTACTTGATATGTATAAAAAAACAAAACAGGTTTGCTATCTGTTTAAGACTAAATAGGCAATTTGAGTGACAACATGTAATGATACAAAAAATATATTAAAAGTCGTAATTACCTAATATAGAACTTACAGCAACTAGCAGTAATAGCTTTTTAGTGGTAGACCCTATGCTTCCTATAGGGCTCCATTGTTACTCATGGGTCCTTTAAATCAATGAAAGTGGAGGGTACACATGTTTTTACACATAATAAGGGAGGGTCAGTTAAAAAAAAACAAAAAAACAATAATAATAATAATAAAAAAAAAAAAAAAAAAAAAAAAAAATTTATATATATATATATATATATATATATATATATATATATAATTTATTTATTTATTTATTGTTAATCCCCTTAACCCCAATAATCCCCAATGCTATTTTTATGCTCCCCTATCCAAAACAAAGGATGGGATTAATTCATAAATGAATAGATTAATTAACCAAAGCAAAGAACTAATTAACCAAACAACAAATGAACAAAATGTATTATTTGTGCGTATTCAAGCAAATGATATGTATATTATGTGCACAAAATGGTATTTTGAGAGTGATCAATGTAGAAAATGGCGTCCCCTCTATAAGCCTAACTTTTATTCCTACTTATATTCTGTACATTACACACCAATAAAATAAGCCTTTAAAGTTTCATTTTAATCAACACTGGATTGGATTTGAGTGAAAAGTCAAATTACATTGCTTCCCTTTTTACACATTACATAGAGGTTCAAAATACAGTGTTTACAGCTAAAAAAAAAAAAAAAAAAGGATAATGGTTTACGATGAAAGAGCCCATAACTTAATTCTTGGAAGTGTCTCAGTGGTCAAATGGGTCCAAAGATCAAACTGTGTCATTATCAACCTTCTGCACTAATCACAGTATTATCTCTGCATATTCTCTACCCAGAACCACAACCAGAACCAGTTGATTCCACCAGGTACATTTACTTATACTAGGAATTTGTGCTGGTGAGATTTGGTGCGTTACATGCAGATCATTAACATTAAATAAAGCTTAACAGTCTGAAAAAATGGATAAAAGGAATAATAAGATAAAATATAAAAAATATTATAGAAAGAAATTCTACATTTAGATTGCCAAATTAAACAAATGTCCAAAAATAAAATAAAAAATACAAAACAAAAATAGTCAGATATAGAAAAGTTATACAAATATACTAAATGCAATAACATTCCCAAGGCCACATTTCGGAAAATCTGGAAATAAAAAGATGTGTTCTTTTAATGTTTTTTTTTAACCAAATGTGTAGACAGCAGGAAATAGAATGGGGTTCGTTGCGAGCATCAGTGGGTAAATGACGCCCGGTGGGAGGATGAGACTGTCGCGTCACCTCCAGCTCACGGTCTCCGTGTGCAAGTCAAACATCATGTACGTCAACTTAACACCAGCACGTCTGCTGGGACCACAGGAATAGCATTTAGACACTATAATAAAAAAAAACGCCACTTCGTAAAGTCCTTAAATGTTCCCAAAGGGGATAGAAACAGGATGAGCAGCAAAGCCTTTTATTAAATAATTGTGTTTTTGACAACTGTGAGTCCTCTTACTGGGGAGGGCTGATCTGACTTGCTATCCATTTGGAACGAGCAGGAACAGGAGGCGCTCATCAAATAAAGTGTTATTGCTGTTCAGTAAAGCAGGTCATAATTAAGGCTGGGTTGTTGTTGTTTTTTTTACTACAGAGTGAGAAAGTCATTCTAATATGACTAGAAGACAGGAGACACATCACTCAGATGTCCTACTATATGTCCTGTCACATACAGCATAAAATATCAGCAAAGGACTGAAAAAAACAAGCATATATCAATTAATTAATTTATCCTGTGCATAGTACCGCATATATTTTTATATATCTGACTATTTATGTTTTGTTTCTGCTTTTTTGGCTAGTTGTAGAATATATTCCGATCAGCTACAACATTAGAACCACTGACAGGTGAAGTGAATATCATTGATCATATCATTCCAATGGCGCCTGTCAAGAGGTGGGATATATTAGGCAGCAAGTGACCAGTCAGTTCTTGAAGTTGGTGTGTTGGAAGCAGGAAAAATGGGCAAGCGTAAGGATCTGAGTGACTTTAACAAGGGCCAAATAGTGATGGCTCAACGACTGGATGAGAGCATCTCCAAAACGACAGGTCTTGTGGGCTGTTCCCGGTATGCAGTGGTTAGTACCGACAAAAAGTGGTCCAAGGAAGGACAACCAGTGAACCGGTGACAGGGTCATGGGCGCCCATGGGCTCATTGATACACGTGGGGAGCAAAGTCTAGCGTGTCTGGTTCAATCCCACAGAAGAGCTACTGTAGCACTAATTGGTGAAAAAGTTAATGCTGCTATGATAGAAAGGTGTCAGAACACACAGTGCATCACAGCTTGCTGTGTATGGGGCTGCGTAGCTGCAGACCGGTCAGAGTGCTCATGCTGACCCCTGTCTACCGCTGAAAGCGCCTACAATGGGCACATGAGCGTAAGAACTGGACCATGGAGCAATCGAAGAAGGTGGCCGGGTCTGATGAATCAAGTTTTCGTCTACATCATGTGGATGGGCGGGGTTAGGGTCCAAACCAATGGAGCATCTGTGGGAAGTGCTGGAACAACAAGCCTGATCCAGGATCTGCTGCTAACGTCTTGGTGCCAGATACCACAGAACACCTTCAGAGGTCTTGTGGAGTCCATGCCTCCACGGGTCAGAGCTGTTTTGGCAGCACGAGGGGGAGCTACACAATATGAGTGGTTATCAGTGGTGGTTTTAATGTTGTGGCGGATTGGCGGATTTGACTTTTTAATTTTTACTTCACTGTTGATTTTGTTTTAATTTTTTTATCTTGATTGTTTCCGACTGTTAAGCTTTTTTTTCCCTAATCATATCTCATAAAAATGCACCAAAACTCAACATGACAAATTCCTGGAACATATGTCAAAGTACTTGGTGGGATAAACTGATTCTGAATTGAAAAGTCCCATTTCTCTTCCTGTTTTCTGTAGTGGAAAGTGGATCCTGTAAAAGAAACACCTTGAAAATAATGCATCAGCAAAAGACTGATGTTAATTATTACATTAATCAACAATGGAGCGATGGTCAATAAAAAATTACCTTTTTAATCTCTAAACTTAAACGACAACAATTTGTTTTGAATTTATTGTGGCTATTTTGGATGAAAGAAAGAAAGGTTGCTGGCTTTGATTCTACTGACTATCAAATATTCAATATTAGAGTTATAGAGTTCATATAACCCCAGTCCCGCTGTGGAGTTACTCAAAGTTAGGGTTAGGGAGACTCATTAGTATTTGGCCCAGCTCTCCTACCTTGTGCGGCCGGACCCTCAAGGCTTCTGGAGCGTTGAGTCGTACTTTAGCATCGAGTCACTTACTCAATATAAATCTAGCATCTGCACCATGTTTCTTAAGGGTAATACTACCTCCAGGCAAAAGGTGGAGAGCGCTAAAAACGCTGGAATGGATCGCTTCTTAGATGACACATTTGTCTTGCGGCCAACATAGATCCACCGGATAAAACGCACGACGATGCAACTCATGCATCGGAATCCCACTTTATCCGCAGCGGTGCACTAAATATCCGGTGATTTAGTACGCACGGTCATTGGAAAATGACACGGTGCTTTTCAGAAGTTTCAAGCTAAAAATAAAGGGAGTACAGCGAGCAAAGTAAGAAATATATTAATAATCGTATCTCCTTGACAACGAGCTCTCTGCAGCACGCCTACACAGGGTATGGACCAGCGCCTTGTGTGACTCTGGCTGCTTCAAACTGCTACCAACACCTATGCTTTCCACTTCTGAGGGGAGGCAGCAAGAGAAAGATATTTAAAAAAATAATAATAATAATGATAATTAAAAAATAATAAAATTGCTTTCCCTTTGCTGCGTGAAAACACCAGCCAATTGGTCATGTGAAAGCAAACATTATGGGATGGGGAGCAGATCACCACAGAGACGAAGGTTAAGGATATTTATTTGCGGCTTAAAACCATTTTGTGCAATTTTATTCAATCCATTTCTAGGACTTAAAATACAGGTTTTGGCAAATGTGACTTTTTTCCCCCACAAACTACAGTAGAACGACTTTCACTAATTATTTATTCACGACTATTTTTTGTCACCTCTGAAAAACGACTTGTGGAACTCCGGGTGGGGGGGGGGGGGGGGGGGGACGATGACGATGACACACACACACACACACACACACACACACACACACACACACCCTCAATCTATGATCTAATAATTTCCATCTCATACTAGGAGGTATGTGGCACAGTTAAAGTAAGAAGATAACATGAATTCATCCATTTTAAAAAACATCAAACATCCATTTTTAAGCATTAATCTGCAAGTTTCAACGTCCAACCTTCTTATCCTGATGTGAATGTTTATTATAAAGCACAATAATGCTTGCTTTTTTGATATCTGTGATTCTGGCCTGCTCTCCAGGTGGTGTGGGCATTTCATTGATGTTTTAAATGAGTTATATAAATCACACGTACGTATTAATATCAGACATTAACATTGCTCATGGTTTTTAGTTGCTAGGTTACACACACATCTCCTCTTCCCCAGTCCAAGGTTGGCTGCATGTCATACTTTATGTCGCACCGCAAACTTTCCTCTCTATCAAGTGGAGTCAGAAATTATGTTCATTAAGAATGAGATCCGAAGAGGGAGGAAAAAAAACATAAACACAGGACTTGAAATAACAACATTGAATAAACATTTGGGAAGAAACGTCGACACGGTCATGGTGCATGTTTTGTTTTGTTGAAACATTTATCTTTAAGGGACATATTTTAGCTGTGCAAAAATGGTTTTACTTCATTTGCTGAAGGATTTATCTGTGCTATTTTGACAAATGCGCTCGGGTGATGAGTCAAGATGTTGCACATTCCTCCTTCTGCTGTTTTAAATTTTTAACTTTAAATGCCTTCGTTGTGTTGGAAATTTGTTGAATTAAATGAAATATAATCAGATTAAATGAAAAGATGATCAAGACTTTTGAATGGAGAAGAATGGATTCTATGTCAACCACTTTGTTCAAATGACCCCAAACTAACACTCCACTGGGTTTAAAGTCATGGATCAGATTTCTGCTCGGTATCGGCCGATACTTAAAACTATATGATTCAGGATCTATAGCGTCCATTCCCACTTTACAGGAAGGAACGTGGTGGGAACGTGGTGGGAACGTAGTGGGAACATGGGAAGCTGCAGTGCTGATGGAAGGGTGTGATGACATGACGCCAGAGCAGCTTCTCCGTCTCAGCTCCGCTCCGCCGGTTCCCCTGAGGCGGCGGCGCTGGAACGAGGCAGCAGTAGCTTCACTCAAAATGCAGCGAAAACACCAACACCTGGGGCCGGAAGACCTCACTTCTCCACCTAGAGTTCTTTCTTGTTCCACCATCCCTTTTGGTCGCACACCGCAGTTCTGGTGTCGTGGGGGAAAACTCTCCCCGGGCGTCGCAGCTGGCTCAGTTTGAACTGGGAGCCGATTGTAGTAATCCATCTCTGCCAGCATCCTGGCCATTTCCATCACTATCCATCCCATCTCCACCAGCATTCACCCCATCTCCATCACTATCAATCCCATCTCCACCAGCATCCACCCCATCTCCATCACTATCAATCCCATCTCCACCAGCATCCACCCCATCTCCATCACTATCAATCCCATCTCCACCAGCATCCATCCCATCTCCACCAGCATCCATCCCATCTCCTCCACTGTCAACCCCATCTCCAACACTATCCTATCGCCACCACTATCAACCTCATCTCCACCGCTATCCACCACGTCTCCACCAGCATCCACCCCATCTCCACCATTATCCACCCCATCTCCATCACTATCCACCCCCACAGCTATCCACCCCATCTGCATCATTATCCACTCAATCTCCATCACTATCCATCCCCACGACTATCCATCCCATCTGCATCCCTTTCCACCCCATCTCCACCAGCATCCATTCCATCGCCACCACTATCTACCCCATTTCCACCATCATCCATCCCATCCCCACCAGCGTCCATCACATCCACCCCAGCTCTATCACTATCCATCCCATGTCTACCGACACCCAGCCCATCTCCACCAACATCAAGACCCACCCCATCACTATCCAACCCATCTCCACCAACATCCACCGCATCTACACCAACACCCACCCCATCTCCATCACTATCCACCCCATCACTATCCATCCCATCTCCACCTGCATCCATCCAATCTCCACCAGCGTCAACCCCATCTCCACCACCTTCCGCCCCATCTCCACCAGCATCCATCCCCATCTCACTACTGTTAACCCCATCTCCACGACTGTCAACCCCATCTGCACCACTATCCACCCCAGAGTTTCCGTTCGAAAAAATTGGTGCTGGTCCACGTGTTCTGGAAGATTTCAGTGTCCCAGACAAATGGGAGAGATTCCGGTCAAATATTATCTGTGTTAATTAAGCGTAAAAACAATTTGATAGGCAGGCTATAGAGAAAAATGACATAAACAAGGCATGTAGATGTGTAATATTTTTTATTTAATATTCAAAATTTAATCCGTCGGTCCCGTCACTTAACGCCATTTTAAAAATAAATAAATAGAAATTATGAATATTACTACTTGAAATCAAATAATTTCCATTCGTGATCAATAAGTGACAAGTGCAGCCGCTTTAATTAACATTTCACTCAAATAAAATTTTGATCAAATCAAAAACAAAATAAATACGACAAGTAGGTGTAAATAAATAATAAAGTTTGTGGTGTTGTCCGCCTTCGTCGGGACGTCCCGTCGACATATTTTACACAATGGATATTTACCGTCTGCTTGGGGTCGGAACTCAAAAATCCCCAAAAACGTGAAACTATGGATGTATGTGTCCCAACGACACATCATCTTTCTGCTTCTCCTCAGAGTTCTAGACGCTGCGACTCTGTCTCAGCTCCGTGTGTGTACTGTGTTTACAACCTGTCCACGAGAAACGGGGCGGGGCTTCGTTCTGTATCGACAAACGTGATTGGTCAGAGGTGAAGCTTTCAGAGCAGCTTTAGATTGTCCAAACTGATTGGCTTCCCGGTGCAACTTGCCGAGCGCGAAAATGAACAGATCTGCAGCTTTTTTTTTATCGAAATGATCCACCCAGGGAATTATTTTCACAGGACATTATGAGGTTTAAGTATGTCGGAATCAACAGATTTGCAAAAATCGTCAATTACCAGATAACGGAAACGCTGGTCCAATCTCACCATTGTCCACCCCATCTCCACCACTATTCACACCATCTGCACCAGCATCCACCCCATCTCCACCAGTACCCCCCCCCGCCCCCACCCATCCATCAGTATCCAGAGACTGATATTAATAACTGTCACCTTTAATCCAATCTATTCAGAAATGCATGTGCAAAAAAAAACATTTTTATTATTGTTATTAGTTTTGTTTTTACATCTAAAAAACGTAAGTTCTATAATTGATTTTACATTATTGTGGCAGTTGCAGCACGGCGCTGAAATATAAATTGCGGCAATTCAAATCATTTTGGTTCACCTCAGTTAGAATTACGCTGGAAAGCGACCAATCCTTCATCATCGACCCACAACAAGTGCAGTATGTAGAAAGTGGCCTTTTGATTGAGGATGATTCTGAGACAACGCAAAAACACGCACGCTGCTGTTACGAATAACCTTTATCGAAGGAGCAGACCATATTCGGTGCAGGTCTAAACATGGCGAAGCGAAGGTCGACACACTGCGTTCTGCTACCGGGCAATTACAAACCAGGAGGAAACAAAACGCACAATGGGTGTATTTCATCTCACGAGCCTGTCAGGCCAGCGTGTCAGTAGCTATTTCCTCACAAAAAAATGAGATCAAGCTTTATGCCCCCTCAGCAATTCATCCCAAAGATCGTTGTCGTGGAGATAGCTCTGTTCGAGTGTGTGAGTGTGTGTATGTATGTGGGTGTGTGTGTGTGTGTGTGTGTGTGTGTGTGTTGTTGGTACCCTCACACACAGCTTTTCATATCTGAAAGACAATGCAATGACTCTATGGACTCAAAGCCCTGTAATGACTTTACACAACATGAACCAGTATGTCAAACCAGTGATCGTTCTGTTTCCACACCCGCTCATTCATGTTGCATGAGAAAATAAAACAAAAATGAATGGATACATTTGAGAATTTCAGCTTACCATGTTGACTTCTGACACCATGTCTATGCTGGCCACGTCTATACTCATGCCGACTGCAACCGGTGCTCCTTGAAATGACAAAGAAGAGGTACATCTAAGTTGTTACCTACAGCGGTCGAAAGTACTTAAGTACATCTGTACTCACTTGAGTGAGTGTGTGTGTGTGTGTGTGTGTGTGTGTGTGTGTGTGTGTGTGTGTGTGCGTGTGTGTGTGTATATATATTATATATATATCAGTTACTGAGACTTTCGGCCTTTTGCTCTACTGTATTTCTAACACAGTCTTGCTGGTGCATTTAAACAAAGTCTATATATAAAAACGAGGAACGGCATCTATCAAGCTCATCAATGATTCATTCGGTCCATATCCTTGTAAATTACTATGACACGACAAATTGTAATCGGGGTCTGCAGGAAAAAAAAAAAGCAGAGTGGGTATAGGCCCTAGTTTATGCTGCAAGAGTTTCTACTTTTACTTAAGCAGAAATGTCACCGTGGTACTTTCCCTTTGACTAGAGTCGTTCCGTGCCAGGGTGATTTCCACCTGCACTTCAGTGGAAAGGTCCGAGGGCTTCTCCCACCACTGACCCACACACACGCACGCACACGCACGCACACACACACACACACACACACACACACACACACACACACACACACACACACACACACACACACACACACACACACACACACACACACACACACACATCCTACCTCCAAAGTCCGGGCGAAGGCGAATATCATATCCCTTCAGCAGCTTGTCCACGGTCTCCTTGACGAACGACATGTTCCCCGGCTCGTTGACGCTGAAATAAAGAGAAAACGTGGATCGCTGTGTTCCGTGGGCTACGCTACCAGCCGGGCCGGCTACGGGTGGAGGAGGACGTGAACCCGAACCTACCTCTGGGCACAGCACACCACCGCCACGAGCAGAGGCAGAGAGAGGACGTCGCGGGGAAGGGTTCCGCGGAAGCCCCACATTCCTGGTGATCTCTAGAGATCCCTAAACGACTGGGCGAAGGGGTGTGATCGCGCCGTGACCAGGGTCTCCATCCGTGTGGAGCGGGGAGGAGGCAGGTCCGCCTGGGGCTCGCCCCGCAGGGCTCCGCCGATCAGGTGAGAGTTCAGGCGCGACGTGGACGTGGGTCTACGAGGCGGATCGGGTTGCGACGCATGTGCCCGCTGCCTCCGATCCACTTCTTCTGGCCGAGTCCAACAGCCACGGGTGGACGATCCACGGCCACATGCTTTGCACGGATTCACGGTTTTGTTTTGTTTTGTTTTGTTTTGTTTGTTGTTTCCCTTGCGTGAAAGCGCGCGACACATCCACGGCGCGCTCCACTTGTTGTCTTTGCGGGGAACAAAGTGCACAGAGGTCCAGTAGTGGAGTTAAAGAGGAAAAGGAGGCAGGGAAGCTGCTCCCCATGCACGATGCTCTGCTTGACGCTGTCACGTCTGCTGGAGCCCACGTGACGCGACACGCTGCTTATCGATTCTCCTGATTGACGATTTGCACGATCCATATCATCATCATCATCATCATCAGCAGCAGCAGCATCATCATCATTATTATTGTTATTATTATTATTTGTATCATTATTATTATTATTATTATAATTGGTCTCCTCTGTAGAGAACACTCGCTGCACGGTGGTTTGGACTCGATGAGCTGGGTTGAGTTTTTCTATTACATTTTATTTATTTGCTTATGTGTTTGTTTATTTATTTGTGTGTATATATATATATCAATCTATTTGATGATTTATGGATTGATTTATTTGATTATTTATTTGTTGGTTTATTTATGTTTCATTGGGAAGACGAGTCATTTTCCTCCTTTGATTTACAAGCGCCTTTCAAGAAACCTTAAGGGCACTTTAGAACGAACGAATATAAACAAATGGAAAAAAAAAACGAAATCAATAAAATCGCGCGTACGGTGAAGACGCATCACATGGGCTTTCAGGGGTGGGCATTGGAAAATATTTTGACGATCCATTGGTGCATCTTAAAAGTTTTAAATCAAAAGACCTCCCGACATTTAACTGCAATATCTGTTCAGTTCACTCAATTAGCTGCAGCAGTGCATCATGAGAGCTGCTGAATCACTAATGTGCTTTTTCTGCTGATTCCCGATGGTTTTATGGTTTAACTTCCAGGCTTAGTAGTTATGATTCCAGGAATGCATGACCCCATCAGTGTGCAATTAGGGTTTATTACATGCATCCATTGAGTCCTATTCAACTTTTTTTCCCCTCCACCTTTTTCATCACAAATAGAACTTGTTTCATACATCATTGGCCGAAAGTAATGTCATCAAGAAAACCATATCACAGAGTGATTATGAATTATGTGGGAAAAGGAAGCCATCACTTGCACCCTAGCACCAACGCCTGGCAAGCAGAGGAACACTGAAGCTTGTCAATCTAAGGTTTCCCTGAACTCAAACATGAGAAAAATCAAAATCACTGGAGAGAGATGTAAGGATAAAATATGACAGCGATATTCAGAAAAGGCTATTGTGGAGGGAAACTTATAATCGCTTACCTTGTGTCATAAATTGCATACAGCTTTTTGTTTCCGTCAACAGCATTCCTGTAAAAACAAAACAATAGCAAAACGTCATCCGTGTCCATCCAGAACTTGATTAACAATGTAAATGACTTCATTTTATGAACAATATTCATGCGTTGACTCTATTATCTTCAAGACCTCAACTAAACTGCAATGAATCCAGCTGTACGCCTATCTACTGCGTTATTCATACTAGTTGCACACATATAGATAATAACAGGATGTCATTATTGTAACAAAAATGACATGTTACACAATATTACAATTTTGTTCTTTTTCCCTGAATCATCCCGCCGGGCCAAATCTTTGACACCCCTGATTTATATCAAACTTAATGGTACATCTGTGTGAAACATACAATCTACTCGACTGGATAAACCACAAAGGCCCACTGCCATGTAATAATTGATCATGGTCCAGTTTATGTTTTGGGGTTCAGTCTTGGGCATGACAGAATTCCATTTGATGTAAACATAAATAAAAATAGGTTATAATGGTTTGGGACAAACAAGCCTCTGCAACTTAAAGTTGAGATCCATAAGATTGTCTGTGTCGTATAGTATTCCATGCAAAACCGTTTTATTCTCCGACATCCGAGTTGACCCCCATCTTCGCCCTAAGAAGTTCACTTTCTTTTCCCGAAAGTTTGCCTTCTACCGATGGATTGATTCTCCTGTTTTGCTCTGTTTCGTTCTCTCTCTTGGCCACTTGAGGTGACGTGGATCTTTTTTCATCCCAAGGTGCTGTGCTTTGTGCTGACCGTTCATCTATATAGACAGTTTACTGACCAGTGACCACAACTGTCTACACTGCTTTCTCAAATTCACTGCGGCTGCCTTTCTCTGCATTCTTGTCCAGAAAGGCGGACCCCGCCACCGAATGGTTATTTATGGGGGGGGGGGGGGGGTTAAAAAACAAAGGAATCACAGATTACCCCTTTAATATTCGCATTTCATCACACTGACCACCACTGCTGTATAAAGTGTACTATTGTCCCATCGTTCTTTTTCCTTCTACAGTCCCCACCTTACTCACCACCACCCGCACACGCTCACAAAACGCACACGCGTCTCCCATCCCTCCTGCACACACTCCACCATCCGCCGCCAGGAGAGTGAGAGGCTGCGGAGTCAGAGCGAGGATCGTCGCGATTGGAAACCGTCTTTTACACGGTTCATTTAAATAATCGCTCACGCTTTACTTTTTTGCTCCTCCGGGATTTTTTGTTTTTCAATTTTTAATTGTAATTCTCCAACGATGGCGCGCACGCGGAGGTGACGCGACGACCCCACAAACTCTGCCGCCGCCTCCTTCCGTTCTTCCTTCCTTCCATCCATCCTTCCATACATTTTTTTTTTTTTTGAGGCAGTGTGGGCTGCTGAGGGGAAGTTGTGATCTGCGCACTAGTGAGATCCTGCAACTGCAACTGCAAAGCCTCCTGAACGTTCCGGGTGCGAGCAGCGGGGTGCAGCGGGTCCGCAACTCAACGGCGGACGGAGCCCCGCCGCCCGGGACGCACCGCGCTCTGCAGGACCCGCAGCCGACGGGGATGCGCGCCCCGCAGCGACCGAAGGTATCGACGCCCCTCTCTCTGTTTTTCCACGGCGAGTCGTGCGCGCTGCTCTGGGTCGTGGACGCGGACGTGCACCGCAGGGACCGCTGTGCGCGGAAAAGCCGCGTTGCAGAGATCACATTGCGGGATTCGCGCTTTGTTCGCGCATTTGAAAGGTTTGCCAGTTCCACATGCGTGCACGTGGAACGGTTGATTAGTGTAAAGTAAGAAGGGGAAGGTTTTTGTTTTTTTTTTAATTTATTTTATTTTTTTAACTAATAAGTCATCAACTTATGGAGGAGATGATGAGACCGGTGCAGGAGGAGGCAGGACGAAGCTTCCAACCAACACGGAGGGCACAGTGCTTCGGACTCTTCAACTCAATAGCGGTCTATGTTACCCACGAAAATGTGTCCAAAATCTATAAAAGTAGAGCACATGACAATTGACAGATCAGCAGTTTTATTTAGTTGTATCCCGGAGAGGATGCAGGGCTCTGCGGGTGTTTGGCAACTATGTCCAGTGGTCCAGATTTCTGTCGGACTATAAAAAATATCCTGAGCTGTTTTGTGTACCAGGAGTAGCTATTTTATTTTGATGTTGTGGGTTTCCTAGATGACACATTTGTGTACGTTTTAAATTGTTTTATTCATTCACATATGGATGAGTTATCATTTTGTCATTCAGATGGTGGCAGCTACTGAATTTGAATTCCAGGATAACCAACCAATTCCACAAACTGAATTTGCATCATCAACATTAGTTCCGCTTTTATTGTATTGTACAGGCGGTCTAGACATCCCAAATGCATGCAGAACATATGATTGGGCTTACGGTCGTTTGGAATATTTAACAGTCTAAGTGTTGGGAGTCTTGTTTTACAGGAATGGACAATGGAATGTGCTCGGGCCCTGCAATGAGGAGCCTGTGGGTGTGTGTCTGGCTTGTGAGCATCACCTGCCGTCTGAGGTGAGGAACTATGGCGAGGAACGGAAAAACTCATCTTCTGGGAATCAGTTTTAGTTACTTGTTGCTTTGTATGCATTTTTTCTATTTGAGCAAGCATTTGAAAACAATAACATTTTTTTTTTTTTGCTTATAGCCTTTGCCAGGTTGCTACAGGAACTCCGAAAGAGGCAGAACTAAATGACAACATCACCATATTCACGCGGATCCTCGACGGGCTGCTGGATGGGTACGACAACAGACTGCGCCCGGGACTGGGAGGTAGGTCCACACAGAGAAGACGCCTTTAAATTAAATATTTAGTTATGAAGTTCTGATAGATGAGTGTAGTGGAAAATGGTTTTGGGTAAACACACATACACGTACGGTATATATAAGGGAGGCAATTCCCTCCACTGCAGTCGGTCATCTGATCAATGCAGACAAAGGGAACATGGTTAGATTCATAAAGCAGACCAAAATATTTGACAGAGACACGATAAGACCTGTGAACCCATGGCACCGCACCGCACGCACACACACACAGTTCCATCCCCCTGCTGCGTGACCTTGCGGAAACAATTGCTCCTTTCATAAATAAACGCAGGACATGTGTTGTTGTGGAGAGGGAGCGTTTTTTTCCGGTCTCCGCAGAAGAGTCGGTGCTGTGATTCAAAGACTATAATTCTGCTCTTTGTCTATGTGGAAGAGAAACAAGGAGTTGTGATCACACCTGTCAGTGTTCCTGAAGTATTTCATGGGCGATGCTTGATTTTGTAGCACAGACCGGGTGGTTTTTGGTTCAGGAACGTGGGCCAGGTGGACAGTTCAGCATTGCTTTTGGAGTATATACCACACAGAAATGCTGGAAGCAGACAGCAAAACAGTGGTCTTCTTTTACGTGTGTGACACCATGTTACATACACTGAAATAACGACTTGGCCTTTTATAACTTGTTTCATGAAGAAAAGAAAAACAGTAATGAGCGCTCTGAGAGATGACAGCTGGCCCACACACCAACAGAGCTTTTGTCTGGTTGACCTCCTCTTTATGACGAGACTTTCCTGGATCACCTTCACAGTCGCCCCCCCCCCCCCCCCCCCCCCCCCGGCCCTCTCCTTCTGATGCCACCCCTATTAAGGACATCCCTAAACGTATCTCGGTGTATCACTGTACGGGCGACTGTACAGAGTGATAAAAGGTACTTTCGTATTCCATTTAGTATTCCACTCCGCCAGTGACAGGCCTGTGCTGATAAGATGATTAAATGTTGTCGATACAGGATGCGAGGCGGTTCAGACTCCGGGGCTCTGATGCTGCTGGCTCCAGACCAGGAAGTTGCTCTTAAATGCTGCATTCGAAAGTGCGTCATTCTAACCATTAAATGAGCAAGTATGCGTTTCTATTCGATATTTATAGGTATACGACGCAGCAACGTCGGTTCCTACTGTTTCTGAACCTTGATTGATTATTCCCAGTTTTAAATTGTGATTTGTTTGAATGGCTGCTCCAGCTTTTGCTGGAAAAAAGTCCCCAACTGAATGGGGATATTTGGGGGCGACTTTTACTCAGTCTGTTCATGACAGTTTAAAGCTTAAATTCACATTATGATGGTTGATAGCTGTAATAAAATGAGGATAATTAATAATATAAATCAAACTAAAAATGCTTTAAATGCTTTAGAAGAGTGAAATGCTTTTACAACATTCCATTTTCTTTTTGGATTATTTCCATTGTATTCATTGAGCAGTGTTACCTTGACAATATATAGAACAACTTATAGAACTCTTTAGATGTTTTTTTTTAATCTGGAGCAAGAGAACACTACATGTGCCGGTTTAAAGAGCTACTTCCGGTATAGTAAATCAATGAGCGGAACGACCGTTTCCATCTAATATTCCTGAATGGCAATTTGGCTGCCGCGCTCAAGATGCCTGCCAAGCACTCTGCCTCTAACATTGTCATGGAGATGGACACTTGAAAAAAACGAAAAGAAAATTATAAGGGGGAAAGTGGCACTCATCTTTATCATTCCAACTTTCAGAGTTTTGTCAATTGTCGATCGATTTGTAATCCTCATGTCAATGAAGGCTCTGGGCGCCGTCACAGCTCAACCATGATGTTACCAGCATAGTCTACTTCAATGTACCGATCTTAATAGACTCTTCATTAAGAGCGAACCGGATGTGACTGTAATCTTTGGCGAGCTGCATTATTTTGGGCTGTTTGGCAGTAAGCATGGGGAAGGTCTCTCATAACGGACAACGTCATTCTACCTCTTCTTCACAGAGAAGGTGACAGAGATCAAGACCAACATCTTCGTGACGAGCTTCGGTCCCGTCTCCGACACCGAGATGGTAAGAACTTCTTGAGTTTCGGTCACTTTTCCTTCACGTTTCCTCTACCTTGAAGGCTAGAACGCGTATTTAGGATCGAAAAAAAGACTCTGATACGGCCACAAAAAGCTGAATACCTCTGGGTTATTTACTTATTCCGTTAACACGTCGGCCTCCGCCCTTTTTACCAGGAATACACCATCGACGTGTTCTTCCGTCAGAGCTGGAAGGACGAGCGCCTGTGCTTCAAGGGGCCGATGGAGATGCTGCCGCTGAACAACCTGCTGGCCAGCAACATCTGGACCCCGGACACCTTCTTCCTCAACGGGAAGAAGTCCATCGCGCACAACATGACCACGCCCAACAAGCTGCTGCGGCTCAAGGACGATGGGACTCTGCTGTACACCATGAGGTCAGCGCTCTCTCCTCCTCCTCCTGTTAAAATGCACCTCGTCGCCTCGGTTCCGTCCCGTGCGGCATTTGAATTTTGTGTACTGTGCTGTGAAGTCCAAGTTACCGAAAGCCAGCAAACACAATATTTAATTTCAAACATGCACTATGTTCCTCATGAGTTCAGATCAAATTGGACCGGTAAAGTATTATGTCTTTCTCCTCAACCCAGTCCTCTGATGCAGGGAAATGCAGTAATAATGACCTTTTCACACACACACGCATGCACGCACGCACACACACACACACACACACACACACAACTCAGCCCAAAAAACGTCGAACCTTTGTGAACAGGCGCAGGAGTTTCCTGTGGAATAAGTTTCTCTGATTCTCTTGATTTTTCCCAAAATCGTATCCACAATATTTGGATGGGAAGCACAGAAAAGAGTAAAAAAAAAACACAGTACATTCTGCGTCTCGCTGCTTCTCGCTGTGGCGTCACATTCCGTTGTAAACCAGCAAGATTCTAAACTCTATGGTAAAAATGTCTGGAAATTGGACCTTTTTCTGGGACAAGGAAACTTCTGTTGGGGTAGAATCGTGCAGGACCGCTTTGTAAGTAAAATCCTGCGTAAAAAAGTATCAAGTGTGTGTGTATTACTAACAGTCGACCGCTGTGTGAACAGGGAATAACCCTCGCCTCCTCCCAGGATGTGCCAATGTGTCTTTTCCACTTAGTTGAGGGATAGCTAGCGTGTCTCTTACCTGGTGATCCCCCATGGATCCTCCTACTTTCCGCTCACCTCCTTGCCAGAGAGCACACTTTCTGTGAGTGAGAACTGTACTGCATGTGGTCAATTGCTTTAGTGAGATTGTACGAGAACGCTGGATGAAAAAAGGTTGGGGCGTGATCTCATTTACATCCTGTTCCATCAGCTTAACCGGACACTAAACTCTAAATCAAATATTGAAAAGGAAGCGAATGGAAATGGACGTTGATGCCCCAGCGGAAAGAAAAAACATCTTATCGATCCGCTGGATGCAGAAGTCGAGGTTCTCTCCCGTCGCGGACCATTAGGACGCTCCCACCGCGAACTCTTAATGCATTTCTCTGCTGAGAACACGGTTATTAGAGAGGCATTTTATGCATGCGTTCCTTCTCTGCCGGGCTTGTTCAAATAATAAGAACAGTGGCCTGCCTACTGTAGCGTGAAATACCTCTCAGAAGGAAGGGCGGGGCTTTGATCCCAGCGTTTCGCAGCGTCGGCCTCTCGCCGCACCAACGCGCAATGGAAGTCACTTTCTTACAAAAGAAACATGCACACGTTCTGCCTTCAGCACATACTGTACCACATGTGTGCCACGTGAATCAGGAAGCAACTTTGATGAGGATTAAAGCCATGACTCGTAGCGGAGGTCTCTGATCTCTGCCGTCAGCAATATTTTGTTTCAATTCTATGATTTTTGCCGCTGGCCTCTGTGATACGGATAAAGTCCATCTGCTTTTGTGATGATTTGTTAAGTTGCTGCTGTACAGTGGTCCAGGGATCTTCTAGGGAGGATGGTAGAGGGAGGTTGTTCCTCCTCTGCAGAATATCAAAGCTACCGTCCCAATTGACACACTGATTGTCTCAGGAAGGTTTCCTCGTTCTGAAACTTGCTACGGACGCACTTCTTATGAAGTATCTGCTCTCAGACAAAAACTGACAAGGCGCAGAGAGCCAATGCGGTTCTTAAAAAGGTTGTACAGCTTAAAGTATAGTTACATCTGAGCTCTGCTTTATAGTCGTATTAAGGTTATTTATGAGGGAAATACCATACGACGTGGTAGAGCCAGGTGTGGCCCATAGAGGGCAGTGTGTTGTACACCATGTGAACCATCTGAACTCTGCTTGTGCTGCCATCATGTGTATGTATGTTAACTTCCTTTTCAGTTCTCCTGCTGCTCAAAGTGTTTAAAAAATAAACAAATATATATATATATATATACTTTTTTAAAATGTATTTTATTTTTTTCCATCTATTTGTACAGAGAAATAAGATTCAGAAAATAATGAAGCAAAAGACATCCGGGTGGAAAGGAATAATGTGATATTCTGATAATAACACTTTTTTTTACTTCAGTATCAAAAAGAAAAGTAAATCCATGTAAACTAGAAAGAGCATCGTTTTTTTTAAAACCAAAAGTCTCAGACAGCTAACACGGACTGCCGCCAGATTTAAAGTACTTTTGACTTTTGATATTTGACTTTTATTGTTTTTTTTTGTTGTTTTTTTTCACAAATATCTGTACGGTAACAAAGTATTTCTATGTTGTCACTTCACACCCCTGTATGTGTGTGTGAGTGTACAGTGTGGGTGTGTATATGACCGTTTGTATATGTATGTGACAAATAATCGCCCAAAGTGCGTGTGCGTGTGCGTGTGTGTGTGTGTGTGTTTTGTCTTCCAAGGCAAATTGTGCTGTGCTGTGATTTGGATACTAGGGGGCAGCCTTGTTCCACTTCTGAATCAACCCTATTGCGAGCAGCGTGGTTTCATTTCTATAAAGGTGTTAGTCTGGATCATCCTGAACAACATTATCTGTTTGAAAACATACTAAAAACTCCACAATGACACAGGTTGGAATCAATTGTTACTGGACAAGATAATTACTGACGATGCAGTTCGATGATCGGTGCGGATAATGATTGAGAATACAGTATATGAATTTTTTTTTCAGATTAACAATTTCGGCGGAGTGCCCCATGCAGCTTGAAGATTTCCCAATGGATGCCCACGCTTGCCCGCTCAAGTTTGGCAGCTGTGAGTAAATACAGAATTTTTTAATAATTGATTTGACACCCCAGACTTCTAAAGGGATGAAAAAAAACGTGATCACATCATTAAGTTAACAGAGACCCTGGAGCTCACAGAGGGAGCTTGGCACTTGTCATACAAGGAAAAGGTTTTTCCTTGTGCCCCCGGTACATTTGACAGGCCGTCCCTCAGGTACAAAGCTGTCGTCGTGGCAACATGGGGGATGACCATGTTGACACAGACGCACCGCCCATGATTATGTCATTCATCAGCCTGTCGAGGCTGCTACCGCACCGTGTCCTTCGCTGCTGCTTTGGGGAGCGATTTGAAGCACACTTAGATAGATACACACTTTGGATATCTGTGTCCCACACACACACACAGACACACAGGCTAGTGGTAAAAGATTCCGCTCTTTTTTGAGATTCCTCACTCAGTACAAAGATTGGATAAAAGTTCATACTCTTCTTTTGGGTGGTTCAGTTGGTGTAACGCACGGTGAGCGAGAGTCAGAAGACTTGCTTTGGCTCCGGGTGGTGAACAGGATTATCGCAAGAATCATTTCATTCATTCGGGGCCAAGGAATGCAAATGGAGGATCCCAGAACATCTTCAGGCCTAATTCTCTCAAAATGATTTTGTTTTGGCAGAGTGTGAGTCACAAAAATAATTTCCTTCTACATATATTGTTTATTTGATCGAATGCAAATTGTAATTCGGTAATGATTGATGTGAATTATGCCAAATGCCTTGGCTGTTTTTTATTGAATTATTTGAGTAATTATTTTCAGTTTCTCACTAAAGGAGCTCATTGGGCACGTAGTGAGGCTGCTCAAGGCTCTTTTAATTCACAAATCAAGATGGAGTCTTGGTGAATGTGTGTGTGCTTGGCTGCAGCTGCAGAATCAAGTGTGACTCCAGACTCCCATATAAGTCATGATGATAATAATAATAATAATAATAGTAATAGTATTATAATAATAATAGTAATAATAATATTAATAATAATAATAATAATAATAATAATAATAATAATAGTAATAGTAATAGTAATAGTAATAGTAATAATAATAATAATAATAATTATAATAATTATAATAATTATAATAATAAGTCAATAACTTGTTTGGTACGATGTAAACACACGTCTCCATTGAGCTCCTTATAATCCACATGTATGTCACATGCACCCTCACCAGTAGTTTGTGGTCAAATTGAGCAAAGCCAGTGAGGTAGCTGACGTGTCCCTGACGCACAGATCCACCCGGGGACTTCCTGTCGTGCAAGTTTGAGATTAGGACGCGAGGGCTTTCCTTCAAACTGGCACAGCGAGGGTTATCTCGGGCTTTTCTTGGGGTTGAGACACATGACCGCCTGGCTCAGTATCACCGCACAGAGCCACTGCCACGCCTCTTTTCAATTCCTCAGCCCCCTGCGGAGGGGTGGAATGGGGATAATCAGGGAGCTTAGGACCCGAATTAAGGATACATTAGCTCATGTGCTTCATGCCAATCTACGAGCCGACCACATTGGAGGCCTCGGCCTGATTATGAGGAACTGTAATGTACTTTTTGCAAAAAAATATAACAACACAGCAGCGATCAGTTCTCAGGATATTACAGCAAAGATATATACCTCTATATAGGTACCTATATAAACCTTGTGGAAAGGAAGCCATGCTGCTGTCTGCAGCCGCTGCTTGACCATGCCCCTTGGTCCACCACATACCTATACCTACCTATACTTTGTGTTATTTTATATTTAGTATCAAATATAACTTTACATTTTTGTCATCTGACATGAACTGTCTGTATGTACTAAAGTGTATATGTTATAATAGAGTATTTAACAATATGCGATTCAAAACATCATAGTAACCGATTTGGAAATGTAGGTAATGTCTTGCCGGTGCTGCCATTTTTGGAGTTATGAAGTTATTCTGACTCTTTGTTTGGAAGAGACGACCGGTGAGATTGGATTTGTTTTTACTTCTAGTCGTCATGTTATAAACTTGTGATTACGATGCCAAGATGATTTCCCCAGCACTATAACACTGTAGCCAACCTGCCCTAATAATCACCCCTTAATAGACTTTGTCCCATTTAGTAAGGTGTTGTGCTTTTGCGGGTCTAAATTTAGGCTTTCTGCCGTTGATAGCGTGCCTTCAAAGCCAATTTGGCTCGGAAATAATGTCTATTATTAGCTTATAGGCTTAAATGACTGCGGGGGGCCAGACTACATTTGAAGGTGTTTGCCTAATAACCATTTAAATAAATAATTGTGACGTTGAATATAAAGCTTGTGTGTGTGTGGCACCGTGTGGCTAAGCAGCAACAAGTCACAGCGGTGATGTGCGGTATATCCTGGGATCTACGGCTCCATTAACCCGGGCTAATCCTCTGACCTAATGGACAGCACTCGCCCCCGAGCTCAAGGCTTTCAAAGCTAGACTCGTGCTGCACGCTGCGTTAATCACTTCTCTGCTTTTCCTGTCTCACCATGCCTTCCTTTCAACTTCAAACTGTTATCTCCTGTACCGTGTTGTGTCTTTCAGTGGTAAAGGGAGGAAACTGATTTGATGACAAATTCATAATAAAGCTCACAAGATATATTCCCCAGGATTCATTATTTTATTTGAATTGATATGCCAGTCATAATAAATGAATGAATGAATGAATAAATGATTGAATAAATCAATGAAAGAATGAATAAATGATTGAATGAATGAATGAATGAATGACAAAATATATACAATTAAGATGCCTTATAAGAATTATATGAATAAATAAATGAACAAACAAACTAATTAACAAATTAATTAAGTAATGACTTAATAAATGTAAAACAAGAATGAATGAACACTTTTTTTTTAATGACCATAATAAATAATAAATAAATAAAAATTACATGTAACACCAGAATTAAGTAATTCTTTAACATTTCTATATTATATTAAAAAAAAAGGTTGAACCTGTCCGAACACACACAATATCCATAGTTGGTTGATTCAATGCAGTGTCCTATATATATACTGTATGGGAGCGATACATTTTAGGATAGATATTTTTTTACCACTCTTTACCTCGTGTTTTGTTCAGCTTAGCTTTTTCTCCCGAGCTTCCCCTGATTGAATCTCTCTAAGTATCCCAGCCTATGATTTCCATCTCAGTCCCTTTCTTTCCCCCTCCTCTCATTTCTTTTTGCAATTATTTTACTCCAATACAAGCCTGCTTCACATTTTTAGAACTCTGCAGCGTAAGCCTCGCTTGGCTCTTACGAGAAGATGATTGTGAAAAGACAAGAAAAGAAAATAGATATTGCATGCTGGCTGTATTCTAGGGCTGAATGTCCTTATTATATCCATATTGCAATATGAGACTGAATATAGTCTTGGATTTTGGTAATATCATGATATTGTGAAATAGTTAAATGTTGTCTTTGAGGCTGCGTTACAGTGAATTAATGGAACGTTATGAACTTCATAGACTGTTGTAACTATTCTAATCAATGCCTCTACCTGCTTGGTCATAATATTTACATTTCTATTGACTGTACCTCAAATGTTTCTTGTGTGTGAATAACTTATGAATGCACCAAGAGCCATCCCCAAAATATTGTCAAGTTAGAGATAAGGTTAAGGTATTCGTCAAAAATGATCACAAAAATATCACAAAAATGATTGTGATACTTGAGTTTGTCATCGCCCAGCCCTACTTTAAGTATACTGTGTGTGTGTGTGTGTGTGTGTGTGTGTGTGTGTGTGTGTGTGTGTGTGTCCTACTCTGCTGCTTGTCAGACTTTGGTATTGTTTTGTGCGTGTGTGCTGGCTTTTATTTTTCAGTGTAGTCCATTCAAATTTTAATATTATGAAATATTACAAATTCGTTAACACAATATCTTTTGGACCTTAATTGGGTTCAGTTCCTTTCATAGTTCTTTATAACGTTCAATATCATACATTTTAATTTGGTCCATTTGAATAATCTGGATGGGAAAGTAAGAAAACAAAATAAGAGTCTTATTTCCGTGCAGTTATGCTGAGTAAACGTAAAACTTTCTACTTGAGGCAAAGATGGGTCATTATATAGATATGCAATTATTTATAAAGCAGCTTTTGTTCTCTCTTTGCATTTTAAGCTGAGCTAGAACTCATGCGATATATAACTCACTATCCTCACCAATCGGTTCCAGGCAGTTTTAACTATTCATTGAGATTTATTCAGAGATCGCCTATGGGGGTTTATTGGCGGAAATGTAAAAAAGAAAAATGATGGGGGCTTAAAAAGTTATATCTCAGAACTCAGTGTGTCAGCAAGTATCTGAGTGCCCACTATGGTTTATGTCCATAAACCAATTTGAATTACCCTCTTTACGTCCCGGGGGTGAGACATTCTGAATCCCACAGTACACCTCCCTGCGCTGAAAGGCTGACTCCACGAGCTAATGTAAAGCACGGAAGCCACTTTGAATCGCTGCTCCACTTTTAAGAGCAACATTCACTCATGTTCAAGATGCGTGAAGTACATAAAGGCATTAGAAGAGCCATCTCTCTAAATATCAATGATTATTAATCATAACTGAGAGCTTATATCCAATATGGAACACAGCTCTGTGAAAGTGTGATTGATACTAATTCAGTCTGAATCTAGATCTCTGTTTGGACCTTATTTAAACAGCAGTGGAATTTTGAGAATTCAAAAGGAGGAATTCTAGTGTTCATACACGTTGTGTTTTAAGAGAAGCAGTGTGGGCGTTATAATAATAATGGAGGCTATATTCAATAAAAGCAAAACAGCATCAATTCCCCTGCTGTATTGTTGAAAGAGAGAGAGATATGGAGAGAAAAACTCACTCACTCACTGACTCACTGACTCACTCAATCACTCACTCACTCACTCACTCGCAAAGCCTTGGGTGGGAACCAGGTTTTGGAATTACTCACACGCACTCGCACACTCACACACAACCTATCAATGGAATTAACACGGTGGAAGTAAAATGCCCCCAAATCTGACCTTCACAATTGCAGAACATCATTGCTGATGACTTTCGTGTTAATGTCAGTGTTAGTGTTCTCACACCAGAAAATCAGTGTGACCTTGTGGTGCGGGGGATGGTATGAGCAGCCACACCTGTCCTGGGTCTAGGTAATCAGAGTACAGCATACCTGTTGCTCGTTGGTTGGTCTAATATGCAACAGGTTAAACCCCCATCCCCACACACACTCAGGCAAGGAGCCCTTGTCATGACACATCTCCATCTGCTCCTGGGCTTGTTCCACCTAGCCTACTCTCTCCAATAAACTGGTGTATCTGAAACCCCCTTGCCTGTGTCTCTGTGCCGAAGGGCCCTGAATACGCCACTTTGGTGGCGTGTGGCAGGCAAAACTGCCACAGACCTATTATCTGTACAACCCAAATTTCAGACCAAATCACAACACTCTGTGTTGAGGACAAATAAGTGACACATACACTGTATGCAATACAATGCATTAAGAGATTGAGATTGAATTGAAGTAAAACATTTCCAAGGAAGGAAATGGAACTTTTCTGAGTCCTTGTTGACCTCTATGGACCTTTCACCTATTTGGTGGAAAAAAAGATGGGTATGTGCATCAGTAGTCTCCTGTCCCAACTAACATTTGGGTAAATAGTGAACTTTATTATATTAATATATATATATATATATATTATTATTATATTAAGTATCTTTTAAGGCAATGTCAATGATGTGTCTTTGTGTTGCACTTTATCAGTGAGAATCTTGACTGATAACTGATGGCTTAAAGAAAAAAAAAAATATTTACAATTTAACCGAGTTTGTATAATGTTGAAATGAAACAGTAGCTCAGTGAGGGAGGCACAACCAAAGACATTTTTCTGTGGAAACTGATGGAAATCAACATCTGACGATCAGTCATGCACCAGTACAACATATTTCAAACTAAAGACATCTTCAAATCCTCCATCCGAGTCCTTACAGGTCTGCCGAATGTGCCGGAATGATTTGCTTCCATCTCACATCTATGTTCTTCAAAACATCTAAACTAGAAGATCGTACTCAAGAACAAGACCTGAGATCCAAGACCTGAGATCCCAGACCAAGTCCCAGACCAAGACCAAGTCCCCAGTCCCAAGTACCGAATCCAAGACCAAGACCTGAGATCCAAGACAAAAGACCCAAGAACCAAGTGCCAAGACCTATCGTTGTAACAGCTTCTTCATTGATGGTTTTCTTACCATCTTGCTGTTTTTGACAAAGCCATATTTAAGTAGAAATGAATTTCCTCAATATTATACTTTTTACTCCAACCCTAAATTATACTACTGCTAGAATACTATTCATTAAATATTACCTTCAGAATTTATGTTGTGACATGTGCTATTTTGTCAGTTTGTTATGTAAATTGAGAAATTTATCATATTTTACTTTTTTCACTAACTTGATTTGATTAGTATTTAATTAAAGTTTGATAGCATGCGTTTTGCAAAATGAAGTTGATTGCGCCTCATTTTGCTATTTTCGTACAGAACAATATAAGCATGCTTATTCTTTATAAATATGTCATAATTTGGTCTGTTGGGAGTTAAAATCAAAGAGTTGTTTGCCGTATTACTCTACTGTCGACTCTGTGTTGCAGGTCTAAGAGCCTGCACCTACACCTTTCCAAAATCCAATTACAGCAACTTTCAACAGCCCACCCGGTTACACACAACCATCCAGCTTTAAGGTTGTAATTTCAAAACGGTGTTACATGCAATCTATAATACTTTTTATCTGGACTAATATAAGGAAGAGGTGTTGAGTTACTAAGAGATTTTTTTTTTTGACGTTAACTTTGAAAAAGGAGACTGAACTTCACAGCGGGTTTCATGTGGAACAAACTGAAACAGACTAAACAATGAAGTTAAGAAACAACCTTTTAACGTGAAGCAATTACCGTAAGACTGGCTTTAGAAATGTCAGCAAAACGTAACAATGAAGCCCTAAAGGGAGGCACAGGAACTACGACTACATTGTCCAATGTGTCCCTGACCTCAAACTGAACCCTGCAGGTGCCCTTAAATGGATGAAAGGTTTTAAAATGACTTTTAAATTAAAGTTCAATTATGTCAAGTTAAAAGCTCATATGCAAGGAAATTACCAATACAATACAAATGAACAACTTGCTTTGCAAGCATTGCGTTGTTCATTTCATATAATTATATAGGAAAACTGCAGAAGATACGAAATAACTTTAATCTTCTCTAATCTTTTAATATTTTTCAGTATTTGAAAATGTACTAAACTACAACTAGAAGTAATTGCCAAATACTGTATTGTAGGTAAAAGCATTGGTGAAATAAATCACTCAAGTAGTCGTGGTAGTACTATAGTTTACTTCTTATATGCCTGTCTATATATATATGTATACAATGTCTTTCATAGTCTCTAAATTAAACACTGTAGTCAAAATATAAATATGCATTGGCTGAATGATCAACACACAATATTCTCATTACTAATCTGTTAGTGAAAAAAGTAGTATGTATTTCAGTTTCCAACTTTGCAATCTACCAAGCCAGTGCAGAGCTATCTAGATATGATGTCCTTTGACCTCTTTTCATAGTTAACAATTTTATTTATATATTTTTTACATAAAGAGTACTCTTTATTGCAGGGACACAGGAAGTGTGTAACTGTGTACGTGTGTGTGTGTGTGTGTGTCTCTGTGTGTGTGTGTTTGTGTGTTTGTGCGTGTGGGTGTGTGCGCGTGTGCACACGCGTTTGTGTGTGTATGCGAGCGTGTGTAGGTATGTGTGTGTGTGCATGACAACTTGACAACTTGTGGCTTGAGACTAGATGTACCATCAATAGAACATCATTAAATAATGTAATATTATCTTCAGGATATACAGCAAATCAGGATATTATGTCCTGAAAGCAGCACGAGGCACTGAAAGTGGAAGCAGAAAATAAATATTCTTCAAATGCGGAGCCCGGTGCATCACTGTTGGATTAGCTAGCCTAAACATTTTAATCCGATAGTACATCTTAATCCTTAAAATATTAGAGCTATTATGGGTTATTATACTAATGTAGTATACTACAACCCCCTTTCTTGTATTTTGAGTTATGTTTTGAAACATCCTTGGAAAATCCTAATATTAACATGTCTCAGAGAACGTTTTGTGAAATCCATCCTTTGCAAGATAAAAAACAAACTTGTTCAGTGTTGGGGGAAATTCGGCCAAAACATTGAAAAATAAAACAAACCTATTCAGATTTTGCAGAGGTAATTGGCCAATAATCTGAATGTATTTTGTCATTGCTACGCCATTTGTAAGGCCACTAAAGTAACTAAAATGGAAAGATGAAGCCTGGGAAAAAGGGAGCCGCGGTTTGCGAAGGCCCGTCCAAGGCTCTGCAGTCCCACGAAGACTGGACGGAGACAATGCAGGGTGTCTCTGAGCTGATAATCCAACAGACGGGGTTAGCTGGGTCAGGCCAAATTGCTGTGAAGTCATCTAGTGCTGCAGTTGTAGGATTAATGCAAATGCTGCTAGATTGGATGCTTCGCCGAAGTGACACACACACACACACAAGCACACACACACACACACACACACACACACACACACACACACACACACACACACACACACACACACACACACACACACACACACAAACAGGGGAAGCAGAGTATGAGCGTGTGCATCAATCAATGTGGAGTGGGACTAAAAATCCACATTCAGGTTAATTTATGTATGTTCAAAGCACTACAATAAGAACCACATGATTCTGACTCTGGATGCAGTGTTTCAGGTTGGGAGTTCAAGATGTTTATATATATCCCAAATACTGTAGATAAAAAAAGACTAGGATAAAAGTCTAACAAATGTTATTGTATAATATCCAAAATAGAGTAGGGATGGATTTGTGGTTTGGCAAGTGGCAGGTTTATGGAAAATTCCAGGTTCTTTTCCCTGCGTTGTTAATAAATCAACATCAATTTTTCACTTTCTGAGAGCGCTTTACCCAAAAACCTCTTGTTGGTTTCTGGCGTCCAAACACTTCAACTTGGGTGTGATTTTTGGATTTGGATTTTTGAAAGCCGTCAGATTGTTTTAGCTCTTTACCATTTTGGCGATTTGGAATAAATATTGGACTCGTTCCCCTTGGGCCGTCCTACGATGACCGTCGTGTGCCTGATTCTCAGGGAAGCCTGAAGCTTCACGATGATAAAAATCTGCACTTTTTCCAGTTGCGGGTCCGGCACCGGCCGCTCCGGTCACATTAAATCTGCCCTGTCCATTGACACATTTATAAACCCTTCTTAAGGAATTGTTTTTTTTCCCCTAACCTTTGAGAGCGTTTGACTTGACCCTTGACCAGGGCGTGTATGGAAACACAGGGTTCAGTCTGGGCTGGGTTGGACTGTTTCTCTGACAGGTTATCGGGTGGATGACGTATTTCCCCGCCGCATGTGATTGTATGGTATCGTACAGTAGGATTGTACTGAGGTACATGCTTTGAAGATGAATCACAGAACAATGGGGAATTGGGGAAAGATGGAGTTTGGCATTTTGTTAGTTCAAGCCTCCATCTGATTGTGTGTGTGTGTGTGTGTGTGTGTGTGTGTGTGTGTGTGTGTGTGTGTGTGTGTGTGTGTGTGTGTGTGTGTGTGTGTGTGTGTGTGTGTGTGTGTGTGTGTGTGTGTGGCCGAGTGATTTTACCACATTCCTCCTTGCATGCTTTCATTTCATCTCTCTCTCTTTCTCTCTCTCTCTCTCTCTGTCTCGCACTGTCCCCCACTCTCTTTGCCCTTACAGTAAATCCGCTGGCTCCATTGGGATTAATGAAGTTGAATTGAATTTAGTAATCGCACTTCACTTCCGGCTGCACTTCCGGGTGGACAAATCATATCAAATTGGGGAGAGCGCAGCGCTGATCTGAAGCAGAGTATTTTTCATTGTACTCTTTGTTTTGTTTTTTATTGGTTTTTTTTCTGCAGATGCTTATCCGGTATCAGAGGTGGTGTACACATGGACTCAGGGAGCAGGCAAGTCGGTGGTGGTGGCGGAGGAGGGGTCGAGGCTGAACCAATATCACCTGATCGGTCAAACCGCCGGGACGGAAGACATCTACACCAGCCGAGGTAGAGCGTTTTATGGAGAGTGTTAGCACCAAATTGTCCGACCTCGTAATTGAACCGCTGGTGTATGAAGGAAATGTTTTCAAATCAAGCTGGATAGAGACAATCGGCAGGATTTGAGAACGCCCTCCCACACATAGCCAGCTGTCTCTAGGGTTGCACTAGAGAGAGAGAGAGAGAGAGGGTGGGTGGGGGATCACTTATCCCCGGTCTGAGCCATTGGGTCTGTAGGGTTAATCCGTACGCAGGTCCATCGGTTGTGCTTTTACCGAGTGACGTCACGGCACGGGGATTGGCCGCCGCACTGGAGACACGGGAGTCGCGCGGCATCTGCTTAATTCTGTTATGTAAAGAGGTATGATAATACACTTTTGATGCCGGTCGGTGGAGAAGTTATTAATGCGCGTGTGAGGAGTTTGTGTAATCCCAATGTAAACGGAGAAGGCTCCTTTAACCAATATCTCTATCCGTACGGAGAGTGTTTAAAGGTGCAGACTCAAATGTGTATCATCATCAGTATATCATACTGTGCATGACTCAATCATGGACAGTATACAATTGAGTGTAAACATTCAATCATCAATCACGATCGCTGTGACATAGAGTGTACAGCGATGAATACAATGGTGCCTTTCAAGTACAACTTAAATCTGCCAAGATGTTTGGATCTCTGAAACACAATTGGTGGACAATCTTTGTGTGCAACATGTTGGTCTGGGCGGCCAACCCCCATCCCCACGCCGGCCCCACACCCAAACTCCACCTTCTTTACAGCGCTCAGCCTGACTTATGAGGGAAGCCGGCAAAGAGCTATACCTCAATTAGCATAGGTAATCTGAGGTGCAAACCTGCTTTATCCGGCCAAGAATAGCCGGCCTCTTACCTGAAGGGTTAATCTGAGGAGAAGACAAATATAGACAGGGCATTAGAACTGAAACTACCGACCGCGGAAATGTTAGGACTCCCAAATCAAAACAGCAAAGTTGTCTCTGATAAAACACTTTGCAGAGGGATATGAATATCCTTTCAGTGCTGACATGTATGAACACCACCCCATCCTAAACGACAACACTCCTCTAGACCACATGTGGATTGTAGGCGGCGTAGGTCCCGCTCTTATTACTCACCAGTTGACCAGCATAGCGGCGTTGTTCTCCGCTATGAACGGCAGCTCTCCGTAGACACTCCAAAACCCCAGAAATAAAATCCACCAGAACCGCATGGTCACGCCTTTCAGATGTTCACGCATATCCGAGCAGAGAGCGCAGTCAGTTCTGGGTGGTGTCTCCCCAGTCGTCCCACTGCAGAGCAGGGCCTCCGGCCACCGGTCATTTGAGCGTCGGTAGGAGAGGAGCCCTTCTTTCCATGGAGGACACGTTGCTCGTCTCCTGGGGACTGGGACCAAAACCGGTCCAAAACTTCAGGTCCCCGCCACCTCGGTCACCTGAGGGTGAGCAGTGCCAAACTGGGTCTCTCCAATCAAGTGTGGCCCGGCCTGACGGGACGGAATGGAACAGTTTGTTGCTGTGAGAGAGAGAGAGAGAGAGAGAGAGAGAGAGAGAGAGAGAGAGAGGAGAGAGAGGGAGAGAGGGAGAGAGAGGGAGAGAGAGAGACAGAGGGAGAGGAGAGAGAAAAGAGAGAGAGAGAGAGAGAGAGAGAGAAAGAGTCCTGCAGGATGCAGATTGTGACAAGGGATTAGTGAGACACAAAAATCCGATTTTGCCAGGAGAAAGCAGCAGTCATCTGTGGATTTTCTATAGTTTATCAGACTCCAAGGTTCGACAGGATTTAAAAAAAAAAAAGAAGAAAAAAAAAAAAAAAGCCTCAAATGCAATCTTAAGCTGGTTAACAGGATATGATGATGTTCCCACATTTCCTTTTCAATAATTTATCTCAAGCTCTCACAATTTAATACATGCAGATCCCATGACGTCTACATTTTATGCCAGTCTTTATTCCTCAATATAATCAAGTTATAATTTTACTTTAGGAGGATATCTTTTTTTTTTTTTTTTTTTGCTATCACTACACTAATGTCATTATAATCTCAAAAAGATGTATGTATATTATTAATGATAATATATATTAATATATTATTATTATTATTATTATTATTATTATTATTATTATTATTATTATTAGTAGTAGTAGTAGTAGTAGTAGTAGTAGTAGTAGTATTAATAATAATAATAATAATAATAATAATAATAATAATAATAATAATAATAATAGTAATAATAATAATAACAATAATAACAATAATAATAACAATAACAATAATCAGGGAAGCCTTTATAGTCTTATTGTAGCTATCTTGTAACAGCTGTAAAGGTACATGAATGAACCCATAAGATACAGTATAAATCCTTCTTGAACTGAAAACAATCTTGAGATTTACAAAGGAAGAATTCAGAACCCATTAAGTAGAGCGCAATGCTCACATCAGTCATGGAAATCACTGATTTTTAAAAATTCATCATCACATTCATATGAAAATCAACAGTTTCAATTTCACACAAACTAAAAATTTGCGGACAACACCACCCTCATTAGGCTCATCTCTGGTGGGAGCTTGACCATCTGGTGACCTGGTGCAGCCAGAACAACCTGGAGCTCAACGCAGTGGAGCCAGTGGAAATGGTTGTGGACTTCAGGAAGAACGCCGCCCCACACTACCCCATCACCCTGTGACTCCCCAGTCGACACCGTGGAGTCCTGCCGCTTTCTGGGAACCATCGTCTTCCAGGACCTCAAGTGGGAGCTAAACATCAGCTCCATCATCAAGAAAGTCCAGCAGAGGACGTACTTCCTGCGGCAGCTGAGGAAGTTCAACCTGCCAGACACTATGATGGTGCACTTCTACACCTCCACCATCCATTCTCACCTCCTCCATCGCCATCTGGTACGCTGCTGCAACCACCGAGGACAAGGGCAGACTGCAGCGTGTCATTGGCTCCGCTGAGAAGGTGATTGGCCGCAATGTGCCATCTCTCCAGGACCTGTACGTCTCAAGGAACCTGAGGCATGCAGGTAAGATGGCGGCTGACCCCTCCCACCCCGGACACAAACTGTTTGAAACACTTCCCTCTGGCAGGAGGCTGTGGTCCAACAAGGCCAAAACCTCTCGCCCCAAGAACAGTTTCTCCCCGTCGGCAGCTGGCATCACCAAGGCCCAGGACCCCGACTCAGACGGACCCTCACCCCTCCCCCCATAGACACCACACGGACCCTTCATGCAGTGTGTTTCTCTATATTCTTTGGAAGGTTTTCTTTTGGTCTGGCCTCCTCCGGAGCCCATAGGTTCGCCCCGGCTGAGGTCACGGATGAGTGCGGAGAAAAATTATACAAAGTACGACTTCTTAACGCTTGAAGACAATTTTAATAACAGCAGGGTACATCGGAGAGAAGTGTGAAAGGTTTGTGGCATTAGCAGACATATGTACTGTATATGCTGAGCATAAAGGAGGCGTGCTTATACAGTACATAGAAAGAGTCTGAGTCACATGTCTTGTTCCACAATAATTAGCAGTTTATAGTCCGAGCACTTTCAGGCGTGTTCACAGTCCGCAATCTTAACGTGCGGGTGGAAGATGACTATCACATATGAGACAGGTACGTCTGCCAGTTGTTTTCCACTCCCATGACTGTCCCCTTTGTAATAGATAATCAGTATATGAAAGTAAATAGTCAATATCTAGGAGTAGAGTGGGAAGGGGTTAACTGGATGTCTCCATCAACTTAAGCCCCTGGCTTACTGTAGCACATACTAGTGTGTACAAACACCATATTGTCTTAATCTCTCACAGGGTGGAAAATAACAAGATCATTAACCCAAAGGATGGCGCGACCCTCCTCTTACCCTCCTCTTACCCTCCTCTTACCCTCCTCTTACCCTCCTCTTACCCTCCTCTTACCCTCCGCATAGAGGGAATCTTTTCCCGTCCTGTGCTGGGTCACCTTGTGACCATAGCTTATATGAGAAAAAATGTGATTCATTGGTTATATAAGTGAGAGTTCATATGAAAAAGTAATTGAAAGAGTTCATGAAAAGATCAATTAAGGATATCTTCTTACTCAGGTCAATACACTGTGATGATGGCTCACTTCTACCTGAAGAGGAAGATCGGCTACTTTGTCATCCAGACCTACATGCCGTGCTTCATGACCGTCATCCTGTCGCAGGTTTCCTTTTGGCTCAACAGGGAGTCGGTGCCGGCCAGGACCGTCTTCGGTGAGTTTGGATTAAACAGCCGACGCCCAACGTGAACAAATTCATGAATGCAGTACCATTAACGAACTTTCGACAATTTGACAATTTGACAATTTGAATTCTCTCCTCTTGTGCTCCAGTCCGTGTACTTCTTGATCCATTTAACCTTGAGTAATCAACAAAAAAACAAAAACAATATTTTTCATTAAAATGAAAATGAGAATCCGCCACTGAAGACTAATCCCTCTTGATTACACTGATGTGTTCACGCCAAGCGCCACAACCTGCTGCTGCAACGTCTCCGCTCACAGACGCTCTAGAAGGTCTTAGCTTCCTCTCTGCTCATGCTCCTTTTCCGAACCTCCAGGTGTGACCACGGTACTTACCATGACCACCCTCAGCATCAGCGCCCGGAACTCCTTGCCGAAGGTTGCTTACGCCACAGCCATGGACTGGTTCATAGCAGTCTGCTACGCCTTTGTGTTCTCTGCCCTCATCGAGTTCGCCACCGTCAACTATTTCACCAAGAGGAGCTGGGCTTGGGACGGAAAGAAGGCCATGGAAGCCCAACAGCCCAAGGTGCGTTTGTGTGTGCGTGTGTGTGTGTGTGTGTGTGTGTACAAAGGCCTAAATCTAATTGCAGCCCAATATTGTAAGATTGCGCACTATTTTCATTGTATAACATTCAATTTGGTGTGTAGCATTTGGAAAGATTGCTCCTTGACCGCAGAATAATAACGCTGATGCAAGTAATTCGCAACCCCCCCACCCCCCCAAAAGCAACGTTTGACTCCGAGGCTCCGAGTCGCATAAAGTGAGAGATGAATCGCACGTTCTGTATTTCCTAAAAAACAGCCATATTGGTGCAGCGAAATTGCAACATCATGGCTCAGAGCCAGTTGGTTATTGACTGCAAACATCGATCGACTGCCTTAGTGTGCAAACTCAACAACTTCTATATGTCTGTGTGTGTGTGTGTGTGTGTGTGTGTGTGTGTGTGTGTGTGCGCGCATTTGTGGTTGCATTCCCTTATCTTTTCTGAAGGCCTTGCTGCCTTTCAAATGTAAGGCCGTGTGTGAAAGATTATGTCAAAGGATCCAGCTGAGCGTTTAAACATGTCCTCCAAGTAATATATCAAATGTCCAGAACTTCCTCCATCGTCACCTCCAAATATAGAAAAGCATTTGCCTAGAAGGTATATTTTAATTTTATTTGACATTATAATCCCGGTTTAATCAGCTTCAGGTTGAGACTATTCTTGGACGGAACACGAAAATAAACACTAGAAACCCAAAGTACCCGTGTGTTGGAGGGAAAACCATTGTTTACTACAACAGCATCTACGTCGTGTCATTATTTTAGAACCACATTTTACAATAATTGTAAATACTCCTCAATCGATCCATGTGACCACAGATTTGCTTCTTTGGGGATCACAGGCAATCGATACGGCTGAATCGAAGAATTGCGTTCACTCACGCATGCATTTGTTGACAGAAAAAAGACCCGTTGACGCTGTCCAAGAAGCCCAACAACGCCTGCTTGGCCGGGATGAACTACACCACCAACCTGACCAAGGACGCCTCCATCTCCACCATCTCCAACAGCACGGCGGTGCAGGTCAAGCCATCCGAAACCAAGGCCCCCGACCCCAAAAAGACGTACAACAGCGTGAGCAAAATCGACAAGATGTCCAGGATTGTGTTCCCGGTGCTGTTTGGGACCTTCAACCTGGTGTACTGGGCAACGTACCTCAACAGGGAACCGGTGATCAAAGGAGCCGTGTAACTTTTTACCCCCCTCGCCTGGTCCAGGATTTGATGGGACTGGAACGCTATCCGAGACAATGCCGAGCACTTCAATCCTCCTTTGTTTCACCGATGAGTCACGGGAGTTTTTCCCTTTAATTTGTACTTCATTGCATGTCCAAAGCAGTATCGTCACGTTTGTCTTTTCTATACAAATGATAATCTATTCACCAGTGGTTTTATTCATCTCCATATACTGACTCCAGTCACTGATACATTTCTGACATGCAACGTTTTGCATTTGGCATTTCTATTTTTTCCCCTCGAGTCCATGTAGTGTAAAAAGAAGACGTGAAACTCAGCCAAATGCTATGCAAACTCACTTTTAATTGTGTTATTACTAAAGAAAAAACAAAACAAAACATGCTTTATCTGTTGGGAGTCTTGCTTTGGAATAACGACAGCCCAGACGACCAAATATAAATATTTATAGGCCTGTATATGACTTGTGACTTGGCCCCCCCAGCACATGGAACCTCGCTTCCGCATTAGGAGCAGAACAGCTGTGCTAAGTGTGTTGCCTTCAGACAGAAACGGCGCATTATGAACGCACCGACACCTCCCGCATCCACCTCGTCCAAATATTATTTCATCTGTTCGTACAGGTGTGAAGAGGTGCCGACCTTTAGTCCCGGGGATAAAGGCAGCATCTGGTTTAGGGACATGGAAAACCCTCGTTATGTGTTTATGGTTGCCGTTTTAGGAAGGTGTGTATTTAATGCCCCCGCTTCTAGAAAAAGCTCTATTAATCTGGTGAACTTAGCTTCTATGTTACGCAGCAACACAATGTACTTTACTCTAGTCTAGCGCTTCAAAAAAGCACAACAGCTCAAAAATACTGTATATGATGCTTTTTACACAATTTTTGCATTTTGTTTCTATGAGCTTTGATGATACTTGCGAATATTCTTGATGAACCTTTTTTTTTTTTTTTCATTCCTAAAATGGAATAATCTTATTTTTGCCACAGTATAGGCTGACTAGTTGCCGTAGTGAGACCAAGTACAGTTAGATGAACGCTTTTGTTGTTTTCTTTCCTTTTTGTTTTGTTTCAGATCAGGACACAGATTGACTGGGTTGTTGTTGAATTTTGACAATTATCCATTTGATAATTTAACAAATCATATCACCTGTTGTTATTTGTCTAACCTTTCTGTATAAGATCCAATAATGTAATTTTTCAAAAAGTGTGCCATAAATAGCCAAGTACAATTAAATTAAATGACCTCATGAATAAGTACAGCTTTTTTACCTCGCATCGATTGGATTCCTAATCATTTCTACGTTACAGTGCAGCTTGGTGTCTGCAGAAACAGTTATACTTAGACTCTGTCGCTCAAAGTGACTGTACGCCTGTTTGGTCTGAATGGCATGTCACTTTCAGACAAGGTAATGGACCTGAATTGTATTTCATTATTACATTGAAATGAATCTTGTGTACAGCCAGTCTTTAATGCAAATTAAGCAATAAATAAATGCTGATATGAATAATAAGTAACACCTTTGCGGAGACATAGTTGTTTTAATTTCATCTTTTCATCCGGGTGCTAAATTGAGCTTTCTCCAGCTCTTTATTTATTTATTAATTATTATTTTATTTAATTATTATTTAGTTATTATTATAACTACATATTGAGCTTTTAGAAATTGTTGTTTTCTTTTAGTCATTTTATTTTTAAATGGTGGGCCATTTGTTAGACCAACAGTTGACCACAGCTCCATAGGAATGCTTATATTATTTATTATAATTGGAAAAAAGGTCAAATCCTCTGGAGCATTACTGTAGGATAACGCTTTTCTATGTGCACATTCTGCAATTTTGTTTTATAAAGCTGCACAGACACCTTCCACCTTTACTTTAGATAGATAGATAGATAGATAGATAGATAGATAGATAGATAGATAGATAGATAGATAGATAGATAGATAGATAGATAGATAGATAGATAGATAGATAGATAGATAGATAGATAGATAGATAGATAGATAGATAGATAGATAGATAGATAGATAGATGGATTGATATTCTGAGGCTTTCCTGCTGTTCTACAGTAAAATACTGGCTTAACTATTCACTTAGGCCTGCCTGATCGAACCTTTAGCACGTGCTGTTATGCCTTTAATTATAAACACGCACACGCACCCAGATCGTGCGGCTTCTACAGTAGTTGGAATGTCAAATCCATCTCAGGGGGGTCTCTCTGGCTGGAACATCTGGCTCACAGCTGTTTATCAAGGATTTAGTTCCACTTAAGTTGCTTTTTCCATTCAGCGTGGCCATACTCTACTTCAGTTTAAGCTGTCACTGATGTCACCAAATGACAGCAATCATAGTATATATCCTGAGCAGCTAAGAACGACCCGACTGTACGGGGCTCATCTTCTCTTATAGCAACCATGTTGTGTTATCTACCTCGCTGTTATAATATCCTTCACACCGTCTGAACACACATCCCGGAGGCCAATGCAGAGAAACAAAATGTAAAATTATGTTGTTTTTTAATGGTTAATGTCTAAGGTGGGATTTCAAGCTTGAAGTTACATTTATTTATATATATATATATATATATATATATATATATATATATATATATATATATATATATATGTATGCACACACACACACATACAATATTCATAATATGTATTGTGATCACTGGCTTTAAAGTTCCTTATGAGTAGAAGCAACCGTCTGTGATCACAATTGTCACGTGTGTTCTTATATGTTTGTTAATATGTGAAAACATCCTGTTTGAATGTTGAAAAATGAATTTAAGTCAAACTTGATGTATAAAGCGCATTTCATAGGGCAACACAACGTGCTTGACAGAGAAATTACAATCAAAGAAAATAATATAAAATGTCTGTGCAACCATAAGAACAGCCAGTGCATTCAAATCTCACCACATACAGAGCACACACACAGACATGCACGCACGCACGCACGCACGCACACACACACACACACACACAGAACTCAGTCAGAGGCTGTGTGAACAGCAAGGTATTAAACCTGCTAAAGGTGTTGAGTGTGGGGGCCTCTCTCAGGTCCTCAGTTCCATTTACTTGGGGCATAGATACAAAAGGCAACCTCCCCTGCTTTAGAGTGAGTACGAGGGATGGTTAAAAGACCACTGACTGTGGACCTGAGAGTTCTTGCTGGTTCATGTGTAATGAACATTTATTTTATATGCTGAGGTGCAAGGCCATTTAGAGCTTTATACACAAGTAGCAAAATCTTAAAATCAATCCTAGTTTTAACAGGGAGCTAATGTAGAGATCTAAGAACAGGTGCCGCACAGCTGATTTCGGGAGGCCGGTGAATAGGCCATTACAGTGTTCTACTACTGTACAACTAATGTGTACTACTACTTGTTATGAATGTATGGATTCATTTTTCAGAGTCTGCTTTTGACAGGAAGCCTCTTAATTTTGAAATGTTTTTTAGATGGCAGAAGGCTTATTTCATGATGTGATTGATATGGCTCTTCAAATTTAGATCGCCATCTATGATTACACCCATATTTCCGGCTTCATTCTTGCTCTCCAGAGACAGAGAACTGAGATGAGCTGCAATTTCTTTGTCTCTGAGCCTTTTCACCAAAGACGAGTATTTCTGTTTTATCTTTGTTCAGTTGTAAAAAGTTCTGTGACATCCATGCAATAATTTCATTTATACACTGAGTGGGGGAGTGTATATGGAGTAGGTCATCAGGAGATATGAAGAATAGGAGGATATGTACAGTTGTGAATAACCTGCATAATTATGGTAATTTATTTTGTGTTGCTTTATAATATGTGCAAGTGGGAGCATAGAGATTAAACAATAATGGGCCAAGAATCGAACCTTGGAGCACTCCACAGAATCCATAATCCACTCTTCCACAAATAACTGCCTGTCCTGTAGATACTGTACCTTCTGAACCAGTTTAGAACTGGGCCAGATAGGCCGACCCATTTTTGTCATCTCTCTAATAAAATCTGATGGTCAACAGTGTCAAAGGCAGCACTGAGATCCAGGAGCACAAGAACAGATAGCTTTTTAGGATCAGTGTTTATATGCAGATCATTCACAACTTTAATAAGAGCTGTTTCTGTGTTATGGTGAGGTCGAAAACCAGATTGATACATGTCTAAAAGGCTGTTTGATGCTAGATAGTTGTTAAGCTGAAGGCAAACAGTTTTTTTCAAGTATTTTGCTGAGGAATGGCAGGTTGGAAACGAGCCTGTTGTTGGCAATAACTGTTGCATCAAGATTGCTCTTCTTCAGGAGTGGTTTAATAACAGCTGTTTTAAATGCTGCAGGAAATATACCCGATTGAAGAGAGCCGTTTATAATTTCTAATACCTCATGTGCTGGGCAGTTAAAAGCCGTTTTAAAAAATGTGGTAGGGAGAGGGTCCAGGCAGCAGGTGGAGGACCTGAGCTGGCCAACAATATCGTCCAGTTTCTTTTTTTATGTCTAAAGGGAAGAAGTGAGACATGGCAGCAGTCATATTACTGGAGAACTGGAGGGTAGGTCCATTTTTGGATGTTGAAGCACTAATATTCTGTCTGATAGCTACAATTTTGAGATTGAAAAATGAAACAAATTCTTCACATTCTTCAGTAGAGAGCATCTCTGATGGGGTTGTAGATGGTGGATTAATAAGTCAATCAACAGTGGAGAAGAACACTTTACTATTGCTAATATTTTCATGAATTCATGAATTTAATTTATTTGTTGCGCTGACTGAGTCTATCCTTATAAATTTCATGATGAACCTGAAGTTTTGTCTTTCTCTTTGTTCTGCCTGGCAACACTCTCTCTTAAGCTGCTTAACAACCGCTCCATTTCTCCAGGGGGCATTTTGTTTTTCTATGTTTTTTGTTCAAACAGGTGCAGGTTTGGCATGTTTTCAATGATATTTTGTATTCTTGAGTTGAAGTTGTTCACAGGATCCTCAGTTGAAGATGCCATGAACAACAGTAACTCACTTACAGTTCTCTTAAACGTATTGTTAATGATAGGTTGCTCAAGTGTTGAGCATCTGTGTCTGTTTGATTGGCAACATGAATATTAAAATCACTTGAGATAATTACACAATCATAACCAGTGGAGACCTTGGACAGCGGCTCAGAGAATTCATCAAGAAAGCCACGTTTAGATTTCGGCTGCCGATAGACAGTAATGATTCAAATCGGAGCACTGCAGTTTATAGATAAAGCAAGGTGTTCAAAAGACGTGAATTCCCCGAGGAGGATTTCCTTGCAGCTATAATTATCAGAGCAGACAGCAGCTATTCCACCACCTCTCTTATCAGCTCTCGTGGTTTAGATGAATTTGAAGTTAGGAGGCGCTGTCTCAATGCAACTGTGCCATTTCCGTCCAGCCAGGTCTCAGTCAGTCGAGTGAAATCCAGGTTATGTTTGCTTATACGCTCATTAACTAAAAATGACTTATTAGTTGGTGACCTGATGTTTGATCAAGCCATTTTTATTGTTCTGGGCGCATAGCTTCGTGGGGACTGACAGTTGAAGTCCGAACTGGTAATGAATTGTTTAGATTCCTGTATGTTACAGGGCAGTTACGTGATGCGGGTCTATGGTTTATAATCACAGAAATTTGTAAAGCAGAGTGACAGTCATTAATGTTCGTAGAGTGGATCGAACTCTACCAAACATCAGTAGTCAAGAGAGAATTTTAACGTAAGTTCCATGTTCATGGCGAGGAGAAGTAAGGGGAATTAAGGGTGTTCCTGTATGATCACTTTTATTTATTTATTTACCTATTTGTTTATCTATTTGTCTATTTTTTATTCATGTATTTGTTTGTTTGTTTATTTATTCATTTATCCATTCATTCATTCATTTATTTACTTATTTATTGTCTCTGAGCTCACCATCACCGAAATCTCAGCCGGCGTCATTAATGTTTAATTGATGCAATTTAATTGATTTTATTTTTTCAAGAAATGCATGGCTATTCAGCTCAAGGAGTGGTCGTTGTGGATCTACAAAACTGCATGTATTGTTCAAGCCTTGAGTGAAATGCAATTTTTTTTTTTTAAAAGTAGGCTGTGCCCATGAGATTAGAGCTTCCACTCTGTGTGGCTCTGGGATAACAGTGAATTCCATTTGCGGATGGAATTTTGTGCAGTTCTCTGTATCTCCACTAGAGGGCGATGGTGTTCAGATGGAAACGGAGGCTCCACTTGAGCTCCGCTGCAGCTCAGCCGCGGTTCAACTCGTGTTCATTCGGAAAAACCGACGTCTTTATACTTTGTACTTGTTTCTTTTTTATCCCAAAGCTGGAAACCCGCGGTTGGATCTCACTAAATTGAATGCATTTTGCAACGCTCCGCTTTGACACCACGGGATAAAAGGTTGCCCGTGCACCAGCTGCACCCTCCTCAAAGTGCTGCGTTGAGACTTGGCCAAAAATCTTCCGGAGAGAGATCCGATCACCTGCATTGTCAGCCAAGGCATGGAGGGCAGATTAGATCGTTTTAGATTATACAAGGGCATAAGGACTCCAGTGATGAAGTGTGTGTGTGTGTGTGTGTGTGTGTGTGTGTGTGTGTGTGTGTGTGTGTGTGTGTGTGTGTGTGTGTGTGTGTGTGTGTGTGTGTGTGTGTGTGTGTGCGTGTGTGTGTGTGTGCGTGTGTGTGTGTGTATACGCGTTTTACTTATTTGTTTCATTTGTTATATTATGTTTTAAAAAACAACAACAACAAGATAATTGTAGATAAGACTTTATTATCTAATTGCATTATTATTATTATTATTATTATTTTTTTTTTTTTTTTTTAGATATCTGATCTTACCTCGTGTGGAGCCGGTGGGAGGGGGTCCACCACCTGCACGTGAGTGAGGAAAGCCCCCCAGCTTCCTCCACCTACTGCGGTGGGAGGAGCAGCATCCGCCCGCACCTCGTCCATCCGTGGAACATGACCTGGAGAGCGGCTGGCTGCTGTTTTGGAGCCGGATTACCAACAGTCACTACATGCTTTGTTTGTTCTCTTCACGACAACAACAACAGCAACAACAGCAACAACAGCAACAACAACAACAGCAGCAGCAGCAGTGCGCCGCTCCGTCCTGCTCACGCGCCCTTCTATTTTCTTTGCCGTTTTTCTTTTTGTTGTTTTTGCTTTTTGGAAGCATGTGGCCGACATTATTGACGCACTTTCTACTGCTGTCAGTGTTTCCGACATGGTAGGTGGCGTTTTGTTCCCGTGTTTACCCGAAGCACTCGATGGTTGCTGATATGGAAAAGTTGAACCGTGATCTCTGAGACGAAGTTTTAGGATGTTTTTAGTAACTTTCCCCCGACTCTCTCGGCTGTTTGCGCTGCCGGGGAGTCGCGCGATGTGATGCATGATCCGCATCTTATTCACCTGCACGTATCCCACAAACAAACAATATGACTTTGTGATCGAGTAAGGCGACCAAAGCAGAGCTGTTAAGTACGTTATTTCCCAAACACACTGTTACGTTGTGTTATGTTGTGTTATTTCATCATTTCTCCCTGGGGATTAATATGATCTCATCTTCTCTTCTCTTCTCTTCTCTGATCTGATCTGATCTGATCTGATCTGATCTTATCTTATCTTGTCTTATTTGATCTTATTTGATCTCATCTCATCTCATCTTATCTCATCTTATTTTAGTTTTATCTTATTTCACATTTTCTTTTTTTTTTATCTCATCTCATCGTATCTCATCTTATCTTATCTTATCTTATCTTATCTTTTTTATTTTATCTTTTCTTATCTTATCTTATCTAAAAGCAGGGTATTTTCTGATATCCCCCTTGGATTAATATAGGATTATATCTTATTTTGTGTCACGTTATGTTATGTTATGTTATGTTATGTTATGTTATGTTATGTTATGTTATATTATATTATGCTGTGTTGTCTTGTGTTGTGTTATTGTATCTTACATTATCTTATCTAATCTTATTTTAACTAAAAGCAGGGTATTTTCCCAATACCCCCCTGGGATTAATATAGTTTTTTATCTTATTTTGTGTTACGTTACGGTACGTTACGGTACGTTACGTTACGTTATGTCATCTTATGTTATCTTATGTTATGTTGTGTTATCTTTAAATTGTGTTTTTCACAATGAAGTCACTATTTGACATGCATGCTGCATATTTCCTAATTATTGCACAGAGCACCATGAGTCTTGCACGAGTACAAGCTCCAGCAAGATACTTTTTTCGTTTTAGGGAAAAAAAACACAAGACAAAGTGATGAAATGTATTTAAATTAATACAACTTGAATCACAGTTATTTGTAACAGCAACTATATGCATGGGTCTCAACCCTCTGCTTTGTATTTCTCTCTCAGCTCTCAAACCATCGAATATGACGAAGACTACGAGGATGTTACCGTCAACCAGATGCTGGCTCCCAAATCACAGGAAACGGATGCCACGGAAATACTCAACAATTTGCTAAAGGAATATGATAAGAAACTGCGGCCAGATATTGGAGGTAAGTCAATGCCAATTTTATCCAAACAAGCTGGGGCTGTTCATTGATCTGGCCTTGTAAATCCTTGGCAAAATATACAGGCCTGCACCTGCTGCTGCAAAATAACCCTGTTGGCGTTGGTTTTTATTGTAAACAATAAAATAGTATAAATGTTATAGAGTGGAATTAGAAAATGATAACATTTACTGTACACATCTGTACAGAGTTGTTTCCTATGAGTGGCTTTTAGTTTAATTGCATGATAAAACACAAATTGGCTTCTCTCAGCCGCCTTTTTTTCTCCATGTTATCTCAACAAAGAGGCCGAGATCCATCGTTCTGATGAGAGAGAGAGAGAGAGAGAGAGAGAGAGAGATAAGTAGATAGCACGACGGAGGTGTTGAACTTGATGCTTAACTCAACCAACATCTTGCTTTTTTTTTCTGTCCTTTATTAATCTAAGAGCCTTCTTGAATTGCATTACAGTGTAAATGTCAGAACTAGTATGAACAGTCACAAAATGGCACAAGACTGGCTTGAATTGAAACCGGCCCCTTTTCTTTAAAGTAGCTGATAACCCGTTGTTGGAATACAAGGTAAATAAATCACCCTTGATATTATTTTATATACAATATAAACTGCTGCCAAAGTATGTTTCACCGCTTCATGCACATCGAGAGTTTGCTACTTCTATATCCGGGCGTCCAGGTGTTCCTGTCGCTGGACGCGATGCACACACAACAGCATTCATCTTCCTTACAGTGTGACATTTTGTGCAGTAGTTTGGGATTTTGGAATGACAGCTCCCGCCTGCCGCTAACTTTTAATGAGCTGTGCCGGTGCACCAGCAGGTTCTGTATGGTGACCCGCACGCCCATGGGGGACATCACAGACACAGCACAGTAAACTATTAACCCGTGTACATTTCTGACAAGTGGCAGTTGCTGCTGTGGAGCAGAAGTCCGTCTTCACATGCATTTCGAGGGAAATTGTGTTCTATTCAATATGTGCATGCTGAGCAAGAGGGAGGACAGGCAACCATAGTAATGGACGTACAAAGGTCTCCCAGCTCTCTCAATGAACTTAAGCAAGAAGGCTTCACTCTCTTCTGTTCAAGGAACGGTGAAGGTTCATTCCACCAAGGAAAGTCTGGGTATGTTGTTCCCATTCTGATCTGCATTTCCATGTGCTATTTCCCCAGTTGTACGTTTTTTTTGGCCCAATTTTTTGTCGTTCTCTAGCAGACCAACTGCTTGATGTTTTTAAACGCCTTTCCTCATTTACAGCAGCCCCGCCGGAGCCTCTGCGACTAAGTTCAGCTGCTTCTCTGTCCTGTATTCTATTTCCAAAGTCTGTTCAAGCCAGTTATCAGCTCATTATACGTTACTATCTACAGTGGTAGTACATACATTGCAGATTCTCTATTGGCAGTTCATTTATATGAATGTCTATTAAGTGAATTAGCCCTTTTAGAATTCTAAATGGAATAAGTAACGTTGTTGGTCTTTTTCATGCCAGTGAAAGTACCATGAACATGCTATGGAAATGCCATCGTTTCAATGGACGTATCATCTTATACAGTAAAGGAGGAAGATTCTGCTGCTCACCACATATGGGTATACAGCTACACCTACAAAGGAATCCCCATGCTGGCTTAGTCCCTCTGCGAGTCACAACCATGGATTGAAAACAAAAGTTTCCATAGTGATCAATAGGAAACACTGCAAAATATATCGGCAGTTACCTACAAAATAGCGATATGTTCCATGACAACATATTTTCTTCCCGGTCCTGCTGCTCAGGATGTTTCATCCAGTTAACATTTGGGATCTGAAAGAATGTCCCCAAACACCCAATTTAAGTGTGGGCTAAGGCACCATCCCTGGCTCTCCCTTGTCCCCGCTGGAGGCAGAGATGGTGTTATTTTACAGGAGACAGAGTGCTCCATCTCAAGATGGCAGCGCCAACAGCATAGAGACATGCCATTACCAAAACTGGCCGATAGCCTTGCCATTGTTTATGTCTTTTGTTTGCAATTCATTAGTGCATATGTGCTTAAATATAAACAGAACTTTAGATATGTATGACTCCCATTCATTCCTATGTATAGGAGTAAGCCACTACTTTTCCTCCTGGTAGCTTTGTACCAACATGGCACCTGAGTGAACCACCTTCTCCACAAAGGAGCCTTCTAGTTTTATGCAGACTTACCACTCTACTGGATTGTTTTCTGGGAGGTTAGATCTCTCGTATTCAGTGGGTGTAAGGGGGGGATCTGCACATCAAAATTATGACTACAATCTATAAATAGACTAACGACAGTACCGGAGAACCAATCTAAACATAAAATTCCAAAACCCATCGCTCTTCCCTTCCTGTGCAGTGTCAACCCATTAGGTGTTACACACTCAGTCACACCCAATACAGCCCATTACCCCTGTTGTTATAGGACTAGCACACAACAGCAGTGACATAAAAAGTATTGTTTACAGACATTACAGACATTTACATGTATATATATACATACATACATACATACATACATACATACATACATACATACATACATACATACATACATACATACATGTATATACATACAGTACATACATATGTACATACATACATATATACATACATACCAATCTAAACATAAAATTTCAAAACCCTCTTCCCTTCCCGTGCAGTGTCAACCCATTTAGTGTTACACACACAGTCACACCCAATACAGCCCATTAGCCCTGTTGTTATAGGACCAGCACACAACAGCATTGAAATAAGAAACAATGTTTACAGACATTACAGACATTTACATGTACATACATACATACATACATACAGTACATTAAATCAGGTTTTTTTTAATTCTTGTTCTCATGCAGATTTAAATCCGATGGGTCGCTTTATATTGATATTTGAACTGAATGCTGATAACTTATACCCAGAAAATGTCCTTTGAAAGATATCTTCTAAAATAACGAAGTTTGAAAAAACAGTGCCCTGGAACTATGAATACTAAAAATAAAGGATAAACCTGACCGTCATATGAATGCCCTTGCAGTATTTGAATGTATACACGAAGGAATATAGACACATTCAGGATTAGAACACAAATAAATTAGACACAGGCTCAGTTTGTTAAAAATGCTAATTAGCAATCTGCTTTTGTTATGGAACAGGCTGCATTGGCTTCAAGTTAATCATGTAGAATGGTACTATACTTACAGAACATAATGATATTAATCACAGATGCACTCATTTATTTATTTTTAATCCATTTATTGCTGTTCCTTGTGGGGACTAACTCAATAACACACAACTCCCTGAAGAGCATAGGTGTTTATCTGCAAGTAGCTCAGCCAGATTGGATGCGGAGAAGAACTTTGAGGCAATGTCAAATCACTACCATCGTGGCCTGAGGTCCTTGTCTTTCACTGGCTTTGTTTCCAAGGTTTTGCCAAAATTTCACCGTGGGTACTTTCTTGACACATGGTAATGAAACACTACACGCACTGTGAGTAGTTCATTTATCTGTGTGTGTAATGAAATGTATTAATCCTGGTCTTTCATTTCATTCAGTGCCATGCAGCGCAAAAAAAAACAAGGAATAACCGTTTTCCTCCAGCGTCCGTCAATTGAAAATTTCCCAAGCAGCGCTTCGGTTCACGATGATGTCATAGTTTCTCCATTTAGGTACTATGACTTTGGCGCGCTTAACCGAAAATCGCGGCATTCGTATTTGGAACTCCTTGTGTTAGGAGGCCAGCAGGGGGGCACTTGGAGAAGGGAGGAGTATGTTACCGAAATCATACTGATCATCAAAATATTTGAATGGACCGTGAGGTGAAATGTGTTGCCTGCTGCGTTGCCTGCTCTACTCGGAGCCTTTATTAGATGTACAAAGCTGAGTTCCTAATAAATGCTGTGACCTTTTCTCCAACATACTTTATGGCCTTTTGGATTCTTTTTTTAAGTAGGAAGGCCTTCACAGAACTATGTTTTCCCAACTATTATTGGATTTGACTTTCTGAAAGCGTTATTGGCCTCCTCTTGAGAGTCCGAAATATTAAAACATGGCAACCAGAAACTGGAGAGTGTTTTATTAAACTCTTACCATAAATGGTGCTGCGACTACTGACCTTTAATCTGAGTTACAATCAGAAAGTGTAGTTTGGATGGCTGGTAAATGTCTAATTAAGCACATTTTTATCAGCCGAATCACTTGTTTTTTAATGTTCCTCTTCCTCTTGTCCAAGTGGGTCAAGGCCTCGTAAAATCTCTGCAAATCTTCCCAAAGGTTACGACTTTAATACAAGTTAGAATTTAAGTTGATTTGAGTGTCGAGTTCTTTGGTGTGCATTTCCTTTGTACTAGGTTTGATTTAAAGTCAGATCATAGATTTCAAATGTATAATTTACAATTTAATTTGTTAATGATTCATTTCAGCATACTACAGTAGCTTTCTCAATAGACCAAGCGTATTGCGAATGGATGCAAAATCTAAAAATTTGCACGCAAAGTGATTCACACAGAACACACACATTACTCCAGGTCAGTTTAGAGGGTATTCAGTACAGCTATTCACCATGTAAGCACTATTACACAAATATTATGAGAAGAAATCTGCATACCTCTGTTAAAATTCTGCAGTAGTTAAATAATGATTACAGTTCCTGTGTGCGTTGAGGCAGGATTGGAAACCCTTTTAAATTGTGAATGAATCTATGGTGCAGGAAGCTCAAGACGTCCAATTTAATGTCGAGGATGCTGTGTCATGTTCGTGGGAATGACAGGGCTCTCTAGTGCCCGAAACACTGACGGTGCGGGTGAGACCGTCGGTGTTTCTCCAACAACATTGCAGTCCCGATTGTATCAGGCTGTTTGTAGGCTGAAGGGGAATCCCTCCTAATTGGGTCAGCCTCTCCCGGGCTGCGGCGTGTCACAGAGGAGCCACAGCACAGAATTGTTTTTCGGAAATGGAGGTCTCTGGAAGCCAAGTCACGAGGCTAACTCTGTGAGACAGTGTGCATATTGGAATTTAGACGGCACTGCCTGGATATCATTTGCTCTGACTTCCCATCAATAGGCCGACTATGGTGATAGATGATCCAATTCCTGTGTGTCAGGGCAATCTGCCGAGCTGAGCTGCCTTTAGGCTAAAATAGATAGTCTTTTCCAGGTTAATTCATAGAGAAACACCTATTATTATTATTATTATTTTTATTATTATTATTATTATTATTATTATAATTATTATTATAATTATTATTATTAATAATAATAATAATAATTATAATTATAATTATAATTATAATTATAATTATAGATAGATAGATAGATAGATAGATAGATAGATAGATAGATAGATAGATAGATAGATAGATAGATAGATAGATAGATAGATAGATAGATAGATAGATACAGACAGACAGACAGACAGACAGACAGCTATTATCAATGTCAAGCAGCCAGTGTGCTGCTGGTCTATAGTCTATTAATCATCATTACTTTGGTGCTTATCCTATGGGCGGAGCAGTCAGCGTTCTGAGAGTGATACTGCATGACACAAATATCAATTTAGATGCCAATGATATGACACTTCCTTATTTTAGGATTAGCGTGATACTGAATTTGAAATTGTTGTCCAATTCAACATATTTTATAAAGAAACCCCTGAAGCTCTTCTAATCTCTCTTTAATGTTGAATCAAGACTTTGTCTCATCGACAAATGTCATTTTTGTACTTCAAATTAACGAATAACAAGATATAACCTGAAACCTCCACTGTAAAATATTTTAGGGTGTAAAAACGATGGTCTGACTTTACCCCTTGGTTCAGTGTGATGACCCACATTTGCACTGTTTAATATAGCATTTGGGTTGTTTTGCAGATATTGTAATATAAATTGGCATCATGTCGAAATCCGTGTGTTTATTTTGATGAGGCATCTTTCCATGTCTCCACCAAGTTCTAGTATTTAAAGACAAAAGCAATGTTGATTTGACTGTCAGAAAGAGTCTTAGATTACTACAATTATTTCACCTCCCAAAACTTCTTGATTAATAATATGAATGTATTTATTTTTGAGAACGCCAGGAACCTGAAAAAAGCGCTGCAGATGTGAACGCAAGGCGCATGAAGCATTATAAACACTAGACAGATAATTGGATAATTGGCACCACTGGACTGAGGATTTTTGTGAACAAATAAACAAAACAACAGGGCATTGACTTGAATTTGTTGGATGTGTTTTTTTGCTTTGGACTCACTGTAAAGTAAACTCAGTTTAGGCACGATCACAATCCTCTGCTGATTTTCTGTTCGCTGAAGATAAGACATTGAATCCCATACTGCCGCTCTGGTATCGTGTCTGTTCTCTCTCTTGCGCTCTCTCTCTCTCTCTCTCTCGCTCTCCCTCTTTTGCACTCCTCTCTCGTTCTCCCTCTCCCTCTGTTGCCTTCTCACACCACAGGGGCCACAGAGATAGGCGCTGATTACAACGACCTATTTAAAGACAAACCTTTTCCCACGTCTTAGGCCCATTTGGCTTCTCTGCTTTACCGCTCACACACAAGGAGCTTTTCTGTGCAAAAGTCATCATACTCCACCAATTATAACGGCTTTCCAAGCGTATTTGAGTATCTGCAGCATTATGAATATCATGTAAAATCATTTTAGACTGAAGGTGATGGTCCGTGGGGTTTACATGCACACAGGAATGAGAACAAGGTGAATAACCAGATTGAGATGATGTATTTCCGATAGGATGGGTCAATATTTCTCATATATTTTCTATCTTTTTTGCATCGTTTGAATTTGGCATCTGTGCTCTACTTCTCATCACTCCCGGCAAGGTGTACAGCAAACATGTGCAAACTTAGTGAGATAGAACTAGAGTAGTGATGAGCTTGAATCCTCCCATTTGAAAGAAGAGTAGAGCACCAACAGGTGGATGCAGGGGAGGTGGAGGGAACCCAGCAACGCAGTAAAGCATGTAGGGCAGAAGGGACTGGCTGCTTAAACAGGCCGCCCAAATAAGGGCTGTGGATGTGTGGTGCGCTGTTGACTTGTCTGACAGAACCAGCTCCGCAAGCGACTCCTCATTGAGATTTCTTCAATCCTTACTCAGTCAGTCGAAATATTGAATGGAAGTTGAGCCGGATGAGAAAGTGTTCGCCTGTTACATTTTTTTTTTTTTTTTTCAGAATTCTGAAATCTGAAAAAAAACTCGGAATTTTACATTTTCACAGTCACACTGTCATTGTGACCTCAAAAGACAAATTTATGCATGCAGTTTACTGTATTGCATGATGACGAGAGATAAGCCTGAGGTCTGTAACCTATGAAGTTATGGCCCAAAATCCTCTCTCCATGAACTTTATTTCTGTCTTTCCGACTAAATATTTCTTTCTCAGTGGGTTTTTCCAAGATGCTTTCTGAGAGGTCTTTTTTTTTTATCTGACTTTTAGTGTCTCTTACCTCTCATGCCTGTGAAGTCTTGCTTCTGCTCATGCCGGCTGACGTACCGCACGCTTCGGGGATACGTTCTGCTTTTTCAATATTTCATAATCCCTCTGCATTTTTTCCAGTAATGAGCCTGGACAGTAAGGGGGAAAAAAATTCCCAAGACTGGAGAGGTGCCCCAGTAAGGCATGGAACCAGGAATAGGTTTGTGTCTCCTTTGTGCCGTTATATCACAGGGGTGTAAGGGAGTAAATATAAATGAAAAATGGGAGCAAGCGGACAAGACTGTAATGGTAGAAGGGGAATTTGGGCATAAAAATAGAGATACAATATAATTATATAATTTTTACGATCCAAAGCTCATAGTACCCCCCCAAAAAATGACAAGTCAAAACCAAACTGGTGGCAAAGTGCAAGAATATAAAGGCAGGAGTGGTATTCATATGATATAAAGGTTCAAGCCGCAAGACTGTTCATTTCACAAATGCTACTGAAAGGAAAAACATGGAACACATAACTTTTTCATCTTTGTGTGACCTGAGAGTGGGTGAACCTAAGATTGTTTTTCAAATTAGGAGAGGAATTCCCACAGCCATTGCAGGTCCAAAAGCATATCTGCATGCAGATGTGGGAAGTAACTAGTCACAACTGCTCCTTTTTTAGTAGAACTCAAATCAGTATTCCTTTTACTTGAGTTGATTTCTTTTTTTTATTAGAGTTCTATTGCAGAATAAAAATACAATTTGACATCTATATAGACCCATTAGTGGAGACCCTGAATTCCGCCCAGGGAATTAATAAAGTGTTATTTTATCAATTGGAAGACATTCAAATTTGAAAGAATTACCACAACATTAAAACTACCACTAATAATCACTAATATTGTGTAGCTCCCCCTCGTGACGGCAAAACAGCTCTGACCCGTGGCATGGAGTCCACAAGACCTCTGAAGGTGTACTGTGGTATCTGGCACCAAGACGTTAGCTGCATCCTTTAAGTCCTGGAAGCTGCGAGGTAGAGCCTCCATGGATCGGGCTTCTTGTTCCAGCACATCCCACAGATGCTCCATCGGATTGGACCCGAACCGCAACATCAACATGATGTAAAAGAAAACATGATTCATCACATCAGGCTACCTTCTTCCATTGCTCCATGGTACAGTTTTATCGCTCACAGGCCCATTGTAGGCACTTTCAGAGATGGACAGAGGTCAGCATGGGCACTCTGACCGGTCTGCAGCTACACAGCCCCATACACAGCAAGCTGTGATACACGGTGTGTTCTGACACCTTTCTATCATATCCAGCATGAACTTTTTCAGCAATTTATGCTACAGTAGCTCTTCTGTGGGATCGGACCAGACAGGCTAGACTTCACTTCCCAAGCGCATTAATGAGTCCATGGGCGCCCATGTTGTCCTTGTCTTTCCTTGGACCACTTTTGGTTTTCAGGAACAGCCCACAAGACCTGTCGTTTTGAAGATGCTCTGATTCAGTCGTCTAGCCATCACAATTTGGCCCTTGTCAAAGTGTCTCGGATCCTTACGCTTGCCCATTTTTCCTTCTTCCAACAAATAAACTTCAAGAAATGACGTTTGATGTTCGCTTGCTGCCTAATATATCCCTCCCCTTGACAGGTGCCATTGGAACGAGATGATCAATGTTATTCACTTCACCTGGTTTTAATGTTGGGGCTGATCGGTGTATAGTGCAAATCAAAGCAGATACATTGCATTGTTTCTATGCTATCTGCAGTTTGGTAAACTACTAGCACTGCTGCTTGTTGTAATTTCAGATACAAGAGACTTAATTTGTTGAAATTAGAAATTTGAAAATTAGATTAATTACAGGCAACATGGGCTGCCAGTATCTGTCTTATGAAAGTGTTTTACGAGATGTCATAATACTGGGTGTTATTGGGGGATTTATTTGAAGGAATATAAAATTGGTTCAGAAATTAATTCTTTGTTTGTCTTTTATTTACTTGAAATAGGTCATCGCCTCAATTTTAGATGATAGTTTTTCACATAATATGCAGTGGAAAAAGTAACTAAGCAAGTAATTACCAGTAGTTTAGTAGTAAATAGATGGATGGATTTCAAGGCCTTCTGACACAGAGCACCAGGCTGATTTGTTGCGAACACACCAGTTTATTGGAGAGAGTGGGCAAGGTGGAACAAGCTGGGAGCAGATGGACACATGTCATGATAGAGACTCACTGCATGTGTGTGGAGGGGTGGAGGTTTTACCTGTTGCCTGTAGTTGGTTGCTCTAGCGAGCAACAGGCCTACAGCCACTCTGATCCCCGGCCCAATTACCTAGACACCTAGACCCAAGATAGGTGTGGCTGCTTAAACCACACCACTCCACCACCACATACTCTCACTTGAGTCATTTTTCTCATCACTACTTCTAATTGCAATCCTTTCTTGCCCTGTTTTTTAAATACATATGACTTTAAGGTATAATTTTTCTCTTTCTATTTAAAGGTAGAGTGGTCCTCAACCTCATCTAATGTGTACCAAAGGTAACACAATGCCTGAGATAAGTGATGAAGAACAATCTTTCTAAACACGGCAGCCATAGAGCTGAATGCCATGAGAAGATTGAAACCCACGCAGATTCAGCGGCGGTACAGAGTGAAGTCAAAGTTGCTTCCCCGCTGGATATACCTGTTGCTGGGAGCCGTATCATTAAGCTGTATCATGCGTTTTGAATAGATGGTTTGAAAAGCCTTTGTTAAGTGCTCAGATGTGAGGTAACAATAGCTTTGGCAATACAGACTGCACGCTGTGGAGCTCACATTGCCGATTTCTTTTTGTCGCTCCGTGGTGTTATCTTTTCAAGACACTGACACTGTAATTTGCTTTAAACACACCTTTGATATCCAGATTAGATCTACGTTCTCAAATCTGCTTTTTCTTCTTTTGAAGCTTAAAATCAAGTTAGTTTCCTGTAAGACAATACATTTGGGTAAGTTAATTATTTTGTTTGTGATTTCTTTCTTTCTGTCTTTCTTTTACATCTTGCCCTTTCCAGCTTGCAAAGCATAAATAGTTGTTTTTTATAAATACTTATTTTGTACAAATATAAAAAAAAATATATATATGTTTTCGTAAAAGGAAAATAACATTCGGTAAAATGGTGAGTTCGATCAGAACCATGGCGCTCAGCTGCAAAGACAAGAAACTGAAACATGTCCCGTCTCTACAGAGACGGGTCTTGATTTTCTTAAAATGTTATTATTTTTCTATTTAAAAATGCTACTCAGACCCTGGATATGTCTTTTACAGTTAGAGGTGCGGTGCGGGGACAATCTGACACAAGCGCTTCACTTGCCTGCAGGCTGCACCACAGCATGGAGCTCGAGGGAGCGAGTGGACAGGGAGAAGTAGAATGGTTGGAGAACGTTCCTTCTCCAGATGCAGAGAGTGTAGGACAGGCTGAAAATCATCACACTGATTTAATACATTGGGTTAGGACTATTGCGTTTCGGTCCGGGAGGGGCGGGTAGGCAGGAAGTGAAGCACTGGTTTCTGAGAGCCAGAGAATTTTTTTTTTTGTACATCCGTTGCCGTCAGAATGTCCAAACGATCGCGTCTACGCTGAACATGACATACTCACCCTAACTCATTACGTGCTGTATCCATAACACTCATCTATGTGGGAACAGACTCCATACAAAACTTCTCCATAAATGGGGCCAATGTGGGAATGATTACCTACTGCCTTCGCTGGATATTTTTTATCCAGCGGTGTTATGGATTATGTGGGAAAGGGGCTTCAGCCCTGTCCAATTGCAAATAATGAGTAAACCTAACTTGACAAGGACGCTTCAAACCTTATTATTATTATTTTTCTCTTCTAAGCAAGACAAATATCCGCCAGGGGCTACGTGTTTGTGTTGGTTGTCAATATCACTGTGCGCATGTTCAGCAGAGTGACAGTTCTGTGATCCGTCCTCCCTCTACATCCATTCATCAGAAATGCTTCCCGGCCCTGGAGAGAGAGATGAGCTGATGTCTTAGCGGCCGAATTTATCACCCACTCCTGAACCTAATGGGAAATCTCACGAGAGGTTACGCTCTCCCATGTCTCTCTCTCTCTCTCTCTCTCTCTCTTTCTGTCACTCTATGTCTCAGCAATAGATGATGTTATAAATCTCTCCAAGACAGACAAGATCTTATCCTCACTCTTCCAAAAGATCCTCCTCTTATCCTTTGAAGAAAAAAAAAAAGATTCCTGAAGAGTATCCTTGGCAAGTGATGAAAATGAATGTGTTCGGAAAGTTAGATCTATTTATTCTCACATCTCTGCCCTGGCCGAAAATGTACACATACAAAGTGATAGTTTCTTACTTCACAAAAGATCATGATCTCTCACCTTAGATTTCATGACACTGTATTCCCTCAGTGACATTCTATGTTTAGCACAGATTTATACTTTAAAACTAAAAAGAAAGCTAATGTATTCATTTTATGGCCAGAGGTGCAAATCTTCAAAGGAATGTAATGAACAAAAAGTACCATTGTTCCCACTGCACCAGCTCTTGCCCTGAGTATTTTATAACGCCCATTACTTTGAATTTAATACAAGTCCATATGTTGGTGGATTTCCTACAGATCTCACCTTTTGACAAGCTGTTGTTGTATATTTGATTGCAGTTGTGGATCCAGACTCCCTTCTGCAGCTGAACACGGTTAGAAGAAATGACACGTTTGGAGGAAGCACTTGTAAACTTGTAATTTTCAAAGTGGGTGCAATAAGAGTGCGATCTTCAAAAGCGCATCGGCACAGAATCAATAAAAATGTAATCTGTGTTTTTGCTGTCAGCATCATTCATAAAAATGATTTTCAGCTTTGGCTTTGATTGCGAGGTGAGACATCAGACCTGGATCCTGGTGGAGCTGCAGGCGTCTGTGTCCAGACCAGTGCGCGATAGTCCTGCAGGAACTCTGTCATTCAAAACTGAGGGATCAGAGTGGAAGAACTGATTACTGGACATGCCTGGACATACTGAGATAAAAACAAATGAACCTCAATTTGACACCATTATCACTGGTGCAGAAATCACCTTTCGTCAATTTCAGACAGGTCAACTCACAATATTATTTACATATTTTTTATTTATGAATTTACACGGCAGTATGACATACTGTATATCACACACACATATATACATAATATGAGTTCATTATCCCTCTACATGTATATAAAAGTAGATCTATGCAGGGGCAGCATGTAGTTGAGTAAAGCTGTTTAAATAGGCCGCCCATCAAGAGTAGAGATCACTGATCGATAGGTGTGTTGAACATGATCGGATTATCAAATTCAGATACTTTGGTGAGTTTAGCTGTACAAGTTTTATTTCATTTGAAAATCGAGTTCTTAACTATGCCTTAAGCTGTCTCCAGACAGCTCCACTGAATAAAGCTGAAAGCCCCTTCCAACCAACCAAATCTTAACTTAGCCCTGACGGACAATGATTGGGCCACTTGGACACCCATCATATGGCCTGCCCCCCAGTATATATACTGGATCTTGGTACTGTCATACTTCCTCCTTGCTTATTCAGCTTCTGGAAGCAAGCACTCTGTTACGGAAAGAGAAAATGAAGGAATTATGTCGGCGATGGACTTGTGCGGGCTGTGGCACGCACTTGATCATACAAGGCCGTGTGGCAGGCTGCAGCACTGCTTAATAATGTCTGCCTGCTGCAGGCCTACCAGGCCAGCCTCCTACGGGACCTGGAGGGGAAGGCCACCCGGGAGACCTACGTGGAACTGTGCAAAGCCACCGACTTTTGCCTTACGATGGCCAAGCGTGCAGCGCAGGGCGCAGGGCATGTGATGGGGTTTTTGGTGGTAAGGCAGCACTATCTAAGGCTCAACCTTAATCACATTTCTGAGAACGAGATGACCAGGCTCCTGGGTGCTCCGGTGAAGGTGTCGGGCCTGTTTGGGTCCATTTTGGACTCCATAACCCACAAGTTTGGTCCCCGAGCCACGAACAGTCAGGATCCAGACGACCCTCATCCCTCATCCCCCGGCTGACGGGATGAGGGGCTGGAACAGGAATCCTTTCTGTTGTCCCAAGCAGCCACAGGCTTCAGTGGTGAGGGGCAGGAAGGTGCGGAGGACCTGAACCGCTATGGAGAGGGGATTCATGCTACTGGACTGTCTACTCGACTTCTAGTTTTAGCACGAAAAAGAAATTCTGCTGTAGAATTCCCCATTCCAGCGAAAGCCATGCGGTTAATGTACACAATATACAGTACACACAGTCTTTATTTCCCCTCCCTCCCACCAGTGTGTTTTCTCAGTGTGTTTATCGAGGACCCCTGTCCACTCAGAACCATGAGCGTCATGGCCTGAAACTAAAGTATGAGCCCGAAGCCTCACATGAGGCCGGGACATGTCACCAAACACATGAACACAGGTGTAAGCCTCCCTGCCCAGATAATGTGGCTGTAGGCTCAATTTGTGTGTGAATTCTCCCTGGTGCCGTCGCTACCAGTGACCACAGCATGCCTCCTTGCTTGTGTGGACGATCTCCTAATAATAGCGGGGTCCAAGGAGACGGCACACTCCCACATGGGGGCGCTGCTCGACGATCACTGCAGCCTGGGTTTTCTGGTGAATTGGAAAAAGAGCGCTCTTGTTCCAGCCCAGCACACTGTGTATTTTGGTCTCGAATTCACGGTTGATGTTTGTACGGCTGACTCCGACAAGGAGTTTGGAAGTCACCACTGCAGCTGTCCCTGTGCAAGGTCACCAGGGCACGTCAGGTTATGGTCCTGCTGTGCTTGATGGCGGTTGCCTCAGCCGCGGTCCCACTGGGTCTGTTCAGGTTGAGACCCCTGCAACGCTGGTTTATAAAACAGTGGGTGCATCCATCCAGGGGCCTCTTCTGGGTACTGACCATTATACAGGAGTGTCCCCCGGCAACCTCATGAAAGGGGTCCGGCTGGTTTTGGTGACACTGTGGGTGGTGATGAAAACCGATGCCTCCCTGTACACCTGGGGCGCTGTTTGCAAGGGCCAGATGGTCAGCGGGCACACGAGACCCAGCACATCAATGTGTGGAAGTTGGAGGCCGTCCGGTTGGCACTTCCCACCATAGATGAGGTTACACCATGTCCTGATACGTTCTGACAACGACTGCTTATATCAATCGTTGGGGGGGCGTCCGCTCCCTAGCCATGCATCAAGTGGCATTAATTATTTTGTTGTGGGCCCATTTCCACATCGGTTTCCTGTCAGCAAATTACATTCAGGGCAGGCAGAACCTGGGAGTGGAATTATTATCAAGAGGACGGCCTCAAGCGTCGGATTAGCGCATTCATCCTCTGGTCATGGAAATGATCCGCCGTCGATTCGGCCGAGTCAAGTTGGATCTGTTCGCTTCAAGAGACACGGCTCAGTGTCCTCTATGGTACTCCATTCGGAACGATGACCCCCTCATTGGATCACAATGTCATGGCTCACCGATGGCCCTGTGTTCATTTGTATGCATTCCATTCCCTCCCACTGTCGTGGCAGGTGCTGGACAAAGTGAGGGAGGACAGGGTGGAACTGGTTTTGCTGGCACCTTGGTGGCCGGCACAGACTTGGTTAACAGACCTGAGGTCCCTCATTGTCGGTATGCCCTGGGTGCTCCCGCTTCGGCCAGACCTCCTGACACAGGCAGCAGGGGAAATCTTCCATCCCACTCCCCACCAGTGGAATCTGGTCGCCTGGCCCCTGAGAGGGACCAGCTATCAAATTAATGTTTGCCTATGGAGGTGGTGGAAATAATTAAGAGCGCTAGAGCCCTGCCAACAACGACACTTTACACATCCAAATGGCTAGCCTTTGAGTGCTGGTGTGTGGCGACTGGAGATGACCCATTACGCTGTAATGTTAGGGTTACTAATGTTAGGGGCATACTCTAGTTTCCTCTAAGGCCTGCATGTAAAAGGCTTGGCACCGTCCACCGTCCACCTGGCAGCAATATCGGCCTGTCATATTGGAGTGGATGACAAGCCACCAGGCAATCAGACTTTGGCATCTAGGTTCATGCAGGACATGCGCCGGCTAAGCCTGTGGGCGCGGTTGCTGACTCCAAAATGGGATTTGGTTTTAGTGTTAAGTGCTTTAACGAAACTCCCATCCGAACCTCTCCAGGAGGTGGGATTAAAGTTTTTGTCATCGAAGTCAACACTGCTTCTGGCGCTTGTCTCTGCAAAACGTGTGTCCTCTCTGTCCACCAGTCCTGCTTGGTGTTCTCCACAGATAATTGGAGGGTTATGCGGCTTTTTAGCCCAAGAACATAAATGCAGGATTTTAATTGACCACAATTGATCTCTCTTCATTTTCTCCTCCTCCATTTGGTTCAGAGGAGGACGGGAGGCTGCATAGGCTGTGCCCTGTCTTGGGACAATTGGTCTATGTGGAGCGCATGCACTCCGTACGCAAGTCAGACTAGCTTTTTGTCTGTTATGGATCTCATACTCATTGGGAAACCACTGTCCAAAGATCGTCTCTGTCACTGCATAGTGGAAGCCCTCTCATTTGCCTACTCCTCTGTGGGGTAGGGGGAAGTATGACAGACGGTGAACCAGTATACTGGGGGGTGGGCCTTATAATGGGTGCCCGAGTGGCCAAATCACAGCCTGTCAGGACCAAGTTGAGACTTGATTTGTTGAAAGAGGCTTTATTCAGTGGAGCTGTCCGGAGACAGCTTATGGTAAGAAAGATCTCTTGTTCTCCATTCTTAAAACCAGGCTTGTAGCACAGCCCAAACGTTCAAATGTTTTTGTTTTTTTTACCTGTGCTGTCAGCATGCTGGGTATACAACACAGAGCATTTGAATGCCTATTGTATCTAGGACAGAGTTAGTCTGCAAGTGGAGTTCAAGTTCTCAACCTGCAAAGCAACTCTTTATTCATTCTTTAATCATCAAGAACTGCTGCAATAACTCTGTCATGTGGACGACCTCTGTCCTGTGGCCAGGTCCAGCTCCAACACCATCGTCAAGTTTGCTGACGACACTGTCTTGGTGGGCCTGATCACTGGCGATGACGAGAAGACCTACCCCAAGGAGGTGGCTGACCTGTTACTCTGGTGCCAGGACAACAGCCTCCTCCTGAACGTCAGCAAAACTAAGGAGCTGATTACGGACTTCAGGAGAGGAACCGAGGACGCACGTGCCGTTGATGATTAATGGGACTTCTGTCGACAGGGTGAGCAGCTTCAAGTACCTGGGAGTCCACATCACGGAGGACTTAACGTGGACTTTACACACAGACACTCTGGTGAGAAACGCCAGGCAGCGTCTTTACCACCTTAGACAGCTGAGGAAATTCAGGGTCTCGGTGAGGATCCTCAAGTACTTCTACTCTGGAGCAGTGGAGGGCATCCTTACAGGCAACATCACTGCCTGGTTTTGGAACTGTACTGCTCAGGACAGGCGGGCTCTGTAGAGGGTGGTGCGTTCAGCCCAACATACCACTGGAAAGACCCTCCCCCGCTTGCAGGACATACACACCAGGGGGTGTAGTAGCAGAGCCTGCAGGATCAAGAAGGATCCTCACCACCCCAACTACAGACTGTTCCAGCTGCTGCAGTCGGGCAAGCGCCTCCACAGTCACACAGTAAGAACAGTTAGACTGAAACAGAGTTTCTTCCCGCAAGCCATAAGCACTGAGCCACATACATAAGCCCCCACTGCATTACTATAATGTATGTTGCACATTGTACTGCATACTGTATTGTTACTGTATTGCTGTGTCATAATGCGGTATACTGGACTGTATATCTCAACAAACACTGCCTCACTTTATTCACAGGCCACTTTTCTGTACATATCTGTGTATACATAATGTCTATTCCTTTTTACCTTTTTATGCTTATTTTATTCTGTTTATAAACTGAATTACATTTTAGGAATCAATTACTTAATTTACTAAGCTATTGTGTCCTTGTACTTTTTAGTTCAGTTAGTTAGTTGATTTCTTAATCACTTAGCTATTGTGTCTTTCTCCGGGTGAGTTCCAATTACATTTCACTGCATATATGTGGCCTGTATATATAGGTATGTGATAAATAAACATCTTGAATCTTGACCTGTAGGATGACAAGAGCACAGCTTTTTGTTACACAGAACTGCCACCAATCTCCCTCTTTGGAGAACGATCTTACGATGTTTTGGCCTTTAAACAACAAATTACTACTCCGAGAGGGGGAGAACCCCCCTGGGTGAGAAAAATAAACATATGACCAAACAACAACAAGGACATGGAAAAACAGAAACATAGAAACGTCAGATGATGTATTGACAAAATAGAGTTAACTAAGTCCAGGAAAACTGGAACAGGAATTGGGCACGTGGCCTCTTCCTGTAATAGTTATTGTAGTAAATGAGGGAGGAAAGGAGAGGGATGTAACCTGGAGGGCGCTGGTGGTGTATGTGTGCCTGGCGTGCATTCAAAGCAGGTGGCGGTGGTGTATGTGCGCCTGAATTGAGACTGCCTGTATATGTGTGTGTGTGTGTGTGTCACGACCGGAGCTCGAGGGACCCAAACGCACGACACTGAGAGACGGGAGGCAGACAAAGGATGTTTAGGTAGGGATGAAGCAGGGCTGGGCACGGATGATGATGACCGGGAGGAGGGGTCCAGGATTCGGGTGGAGAGACGGGGAACCGGGCTGGATGGAGAGGGACCCCAGGTGTGTGAAATTGGCTCAAGGAGGGAGCTGCAGATGGGGCAAGAGCGGCCTCTAGTGGCACTGGGAGGCTGTGGGCCTAACAGTGTGTGTGTGTGTGTGGTGTGTGCGTATGTGTAGTGTCCACCGGTGAGTGTACAGGACTTGTCCCAATTGGTTCTGGTGTGTAAGGTCGGCATTATATCGTAGTGCCTCCCAGCAGTGGAAAAGGCCCTGAAGCCACCCCTGAGGCTCGTGGCCGTACAGACACCCCACGACCGCAGGAAAGCCCGAGCACCCTGCCCTGCAGCCACAGAAGAACCGCCAGCCCCGCAGAGAAGCTGGAAGCCCGCGGAGGAACACCCTCGCTGGGCCCCGAGGAGCTTAACCTAGTCCTAGAGCGCGCGAGGAGACCCTGCACCCCTAAGGCGTACACATGCAACCCACCCCTCCGTGCAGGCACAAGATGCAGGCGCAGAACCCGGGCCGTGGACGTGGCCGTGGGCCAAGCGCCCATCCACGTAGCTGACTGTGCTCATCCAGGGCACCTGGATGTTCGCCCCCCCACCCCGCCGACACCCGCAGGCCACCAGATATGTAGGCCTTCCACTACCCCCGGCACCTGGGGCACCCGCTGCTGAGAAGCAACGCAGCGGGAGCAAAGGCCGACAGCCTTCTCCCGCACCCCAACCCACACCCACAACAGCAAGCCGCCTGCTTGGGCCCTGAAGGCACCAGGCTGCGCTACCTGCAGACCCGCCAGGTCGCAGCATGGCAGAAACCACTTGACACCATGCGCAAGCCGCCAGGACTCGAACCTAGCTGGCAGGGGGCCTACCTGGTCACCCCCCGGCCAACCACACCCCCACACCAACAAACCAGCGCCCCGCCCCCACGGAAAACCCCAGTGCTCAATGTGTGTTGTTGGCAACTGCAGTTAAAATTGCGAGGTTCTGAAGTCCTCCTATGAAGTCGAACCCGAATCACTTGCACCCATCCTGCCCCGCAGAGGGGTTCTAAATGCTCTTAATGTTGCTTGTTACTTGTCATTGCTCATTTGTGGTGAAATCTCTTGCAGAGAAAACTATCTCTTCAATGGGAGTATGATGGAAATCAAGTTAGGGTTTGGGTTTTTATTTCGCTTTGTTTCCCCCTTGAACTTTGACTTTGGGCGGGGTTATAATGACAAAATCAAATAGCAATATTTTTTGATTGTACTTCAGTATCAATCATTTGACTATATTTTGTGGATAATATTGTTTCTTTAAAAGATATTTACACACAAATGGCAATGGCATTCTTTGAATTCCAATGACTCACTTCCTTTCTTTCCAGGTCAGTTTTAGAATTAATTGCATTTTCCTGTTATTAACATGTGAAGCTATTGGTATAATTTGCTCCGAATGGATGTTCATTATTCTCTAATGGACATTATTGGCCTGTTACTTTATTCATTTAATGAACCATTTGGTTAACACATCAAGTTGTCTGCATATAAATCAAGTCCACTCATACAAGAGAAATGTGTCACTGCTGAGTGAGGAGAGTGGGGCTGAGCTTTGGGTCGAGTGCTTTCTAGTTTGTTAAATACAGTTTAGTTTAATCAGTTTAGTCTAGTTGTTTCACGTAATAGTGAAACACAATACAGGTCAGAATTCTTCCTACTATTTACATTTAACTGTGTATTCTGGAAGGATCAAGCCCTTACATAGTTTGTGTGCAATAATATGACATAACCCTATATATGGTATATGGTACAGTATACAGTATAGAGGGGGGCTCTTTGGAAAAAAAAATTAGAAATAACAATTTCTTCTTGTTATTGTATCATGTGAACCAAACGCTTGATGGTAGGAAATGTAGGACTCTCAATTTCGGGTCTGACTTTATTGTTTTCAGCAGCCGGTGATGTAGATCTTTAGAGAATGAAACTTATTTGGTAAATTGTGTTTAGTTATAACATTTGCAGCACCCCAGCAGGGACTTTTCGATGTGCCTGCCAGTGCACCCATAGTTTTCACATGAAAAGAGCGCTGATAACAACACGAGCAGACAGAGATTCTCACTGTGGATTCTAATTGGCTGAGACATGAAACCTCTGAGGGCGGGTCATGTGGGATAGTTGAGCGATGTGAATGCTCTATTGTGGCAGCGTGGAGCAACAGCTTCCATTTAACAGCTTTAAAACCAGGCTCTAAAGTCGAAAAATCTAAACAATGAATAGTCGGTGCCATGATCTAGGTGGAAGCAGCAGGGACGAGGAAAACAGAATAAGGGTTAAGGGTGGTGGAAAACGTGTTGAGATTTTTGAAGCGTCACAAAGAAATGTTTTTAAAGAGGCCTAGACATTGCTGGTGTTGAGAAAGTCTTGTCCTTTTGTTGTTGTTTGTTTATGTCTGTTGTGTTTTGTTATTTTTTTTATTTTGAACTTTGAACTTCATACCATGGAATATAACTTGAAAATAACCACGAGTAAAATCCAGCCTGCAGTGTATTAAGTAATGACAGCTAATTGCTGCGTATCCCTCATGTAATCATCTGTTTTATCATCAACATTTCATCGCTTACATTTAAAGGACAGGTTAGTTATTTTTCAACCCACACCTTATTAAAAAAAAAAAAGATTAAAAATGTTCTAACTGTTCATAGCACAACCTTGCCGAACCCTTTATTATAGAGAAACTTACCACTCTAAATAACAGCGTTTAAGCACAGGGAGAAGTTGCAGCAGAGTGGTATGTTTTCTCAAAAAATATTTTCAATTTTTGAAGCTTTTTTCATTTGTCATTTTAACCAATTTATTGAACTGTTAGCCAACCAAATTGTTTTGATAATAGTCTGCCAATTAGTCCAGATGTTATAGAAGCCAGTGAAGCACTCAAGGATGCTCATGGGAAATATAGGTTTGATGAATATATTTTTTATCCATATCCAAATTAAATCTAATTTATTTTAATTTGATTTCTATGGGTTTCTTTGTTCTGTTTTTAAGAATTTTATGATAAACACATGCACACTGCACCTGGGCAGTATGAGCTCTCTCAGATAAACAGTAAAAAAAGAGCTTGCATCGATTCATAATGAAGTGCAGGAAGCTTTGAGTGAACGCGTATAAAAAGGATTGTGTGGATTTGTTGGCTGTGCTTGATGAATGGTTGCTAAGTCACCGTGATAAGTCTCAGCTTTCTGTGAATCGCTATTGGTTTTTTGCTATTGTAACTTATGAATTAAGGCCTTTGCAAATTCATGGGAATTGATTAATGCAAATTTTTAATTATGTGCATGCCTGCCTCATATACTGTACCACTGATTGTGATTAATGAACGCTCGCACTTGATTTCAAACACATTTTAGTCGCCAGCCCTGTATCTGTATCTCTCATTAAAGGTAATCCACAGTGTTTAAAAACAAGCTGCTTAGGGATCAGCATGACGGCACTAATCAACATGCAAGAAAACAACATGGATGAGTTATTGAACTTAACTTTCATAGACACATCTTTGCTGTGTTCAAGAGAATACTTTGGTCTGGACTGATGAATAAAAGCTATTAAATTGGGCTTGCAGCAGCAGTGATCGGGTGAAGGTGAGAGGGACACCCCCCCACCCCTCCACCCAGGTGCAGCTCCAACACGTCTCCAATTCTCTTATTGTTATTAAACTGTCCTTGCTGTGTCTGACTGATTCCTACACACACACCAAAATATTGAACAGCTTTTGTTCTTCTTTTCTTTTCCTGCAGTTAAACCGACGGTCATAGACGTGGACATTTTCGTGAACAGCATCGGACCAGTGTCGTCAATAAATATGGTAAGGTTGAAAGAACAAAATAAAATAATCTTCCGAGTAACTTTACTTCCTTCCATTCACCTGCACCAACACAAAGGTGTAACTTATTTTTCTGAATTCTTACTGCATCAGTTATCTACAATTATGGGGTTTTTTTACACAAAAACTGATGGATAAAATTAATTGGTTGAGCTTCATTAATGTTAATATGAGTAGTAGTAGTAGTAGTACTGCATTTTAGGTTTGGGAGAAGCTTAGTTAAATGGTTTGGTATTTAATTGTTTTCCTTCTTTCTTCTTGTTAAAGGTGATATGATTTGTTACACCATACACTACAACCATAGCTGAACTATGCAGTGTATATTAAATTGTATTAATCATATTGATTTAGCTGAAATTTGACCTAAATTCCAAGTTAATACTGGTTAACAAGTATACCATCTTAAAACAAGACTATGTGACATTTTTACCTTCAAATAACAGCTTCAAAATCATTTTGATGGTACACTGACTTGTAATATGGAGAATGGCACCTCTTTCTTATTATTTACCGACACTGGACTGAGTTTTACGACAGTGGTGTAAAAGTGCAATTGCACTCAGAAACTGTAAGAAACCGTAGGGGCGCCAAATACCAAAAGTTCCATAGTGCTGCTTCAAATTAGCTTAATTTCCTTTTTAATTGCTTTTTCTTTTTCATTCTTTGGAATTTTCTTTTTTTGGTCTTCATGAGCGCTTTAATTTTGACGCAAACTGAAGTGAGAATGAACATAATTTTGATATCAACGTTGTCGTTCACCCTCAAACAAAAATATTTCAGGTCGGGTCATGGTGTGTAGTTTTTAATCATTCCAGGAAGTCAAACATGATTAACAGCAACAGCATGGTTGGCTTGCAGGGGAAAGTCGTGTTATTTAATTGCATCCTGTTGACGCTTTAAAAAAAGATATTTCTATAGAAACCCTGTAATGACAATCTATTGCCTCCCCTTGAGAGAGGTAATAAAACATGTGCATTTTGATACAGGCTGGAGATTATTAGTCGTACCTTGTCCCTGCTTTTCCTCGTGGTGATACTCATGCTTCATTATGTCCAACACTGCCTTGCTGTTGCTGCTTTTTGTCACAGTTAAACAATTCCAGACAATTATGGATGGACGTCTGCATGTGGTGGTCACTGAATACTACGCAACCTTTACTCCCAATTATGTATGGTAAAATATGCAGTGATATTCTCGGTGCATGGGGTCAGGATTCTTCGTCCATTTTAAACTGGAGTTCAGTGCTGAGTCAAACTGCTTCTAGGTTGGTCAACATTTATAGCAGTGAAGCAAAAGAAGACTGCCAGTACAGTATGCCCATTACTATCTGGGTTGGTTTTTTTTGGACAAGTAGAATTTTTCTTTTTCTTTTCCTGCTCTCACAATGGGATTCCATTCTTCAGAACCCACAGAATCAAACGTCTTTATTTACAAGTACTACACTACCCATAATCCTAAATGTAGCAGCGACGTCTCTGATTGTTGGAGCTTGCTGTTACCATGGAAATGTTTACCACACTGGCTGATGGGTACATTGGGTACACAGGCACACTAACGCTGACATTTACAGTTAAATTCTTACTACAACTACAACTACAAAATTCAAGACTTTCTAAGATATTTTAGGCACAGTTTAATATGTCAACGATTCGGTCCTGTGTTCACAATGGAAAGTGAAACCGCCGGTTAAAGTCATACACCGGGGAAAAACGTTCCTTGTGACAAAGTCACAGAGCCCTGAAGCCCCCCCCCCCCCCCGGCTCGCTGGTCGCTGGTTATTCAAAGTTTATTAATATTACATGTGTTGTCAAAATTGCACCAAATTCAACACTGCACGTCCTTGGTTCCCCAGTGATACACCTGCCAAATGTGGGATTAGATGAACGGTTGTCGAGATAATTGAAGGACATACGGACAGACAGACAGACAGACAGACAGACAGAGATTACTGCCTTTATAGTTTAGATTATAGTTTAGATGACTCCGGCATCTAATGATGAACATTGTGTACGACACAATTTGAAGAATTAGTCAGTTGATTTGGGACACATTATCACCTGTCTTTTAATCTTTTGCACATACCTTTATGAACGCGAACTTTGGCATGGTTTGTCGTGGTCCTCCTCAATGCAAAATCCTGTCAAAGTATGTTGCTAACCTTTGAACACTCTCGTGCATGTACTCGATTTAATAACTGATTTTATGCCTGTGAAACATTGATTGATGGCAAACAACAGAAATATTCACGTGTCTTATAGTTCAAAGCAGCTTATTTGTCAGCCGTTGTATTGAATCTGTCATGCACGTCGAGCCTGATAAATTACTTCCGCTGCTGCAAAAATGATATTACTACTACTACCAATAAATAAATAATAATAATTACAATAATAATAATAATAATAATAATAACAATAACAATAACAATAATAATAATAATAATAATAATAATAATAATAATAATAATAATAACAATAATAATAATAATAATAATAATAATAATAATAATAATAATTATTATTATTATTATTATAATAATTCTATATCACTGTTTAGTTATAGATAAGTGCATTACACCCAGCATTTCTTCTCTATGGCTTATATTAGTTACTTTTTTTCAATTCACTAATAAAAGGTGAAATTGAATTTGATAATCTTAATTAAAATGTAAAATAGATTTATTCATTTAGAGAAAAATTAAGCCTTTTACTGTTACATGATTTTGTTATATTTTCAATATTTGTTGTCAGAGTGCGTCAACAGTATGTGAGCACAGACACTGACATTTATCAATAAAGTTATGTGGACTCTCCACATTTTAGTACGATCAGATTCCTGGATTTGAGCCGGGGATTATTTAAATTTTATCTTATTGCTGTGAATAGCACTGCATAACAGCTTCTACTTTAAAAATAATCGCTGATTGTGAATTGGCCTTTGCTTGTTTTGATGTTGGTTTACGATAAGATAAGTCGGTTATAGTGGAGACTGAAATTCAAAGCGAAGAAAGTTGTTTTTTTGTGCTTAATTAGCCTTCTTATCCATCTTTCTTATTATTTTTCTTTTTTTTCCTCCAAGTTTGGGATTCAGATAATGAAGTCATCAGCATGAGTATGGCATAATGAGACTCCTGGTAATAACATTATCAAAACAGATCTCAATGGAATACTAATATGCTGCAAGAGCAGCTCAATCACCATGTAATGAACTTACACCAATGTCTATTCTATTTCTATCGTTTTTAGCTTTTTACTGTATTTCTCAAGACGCACATGTGACTGAATCGGACTCTCCCCAGTGTATTTCTCTTTGTGAAGGCTCAAATATGAGAAGGGATTTTGATTCTAATATCTTGATTGCTTTCAAATGAATGTGTAATTGCTCTACTTTCAGCTACAATAAAAATCTGTACACTTTCAGGAAACGCAATGTGCAATTTAGCAGAAATGGCAGGTTATGTAGGTAAATTAGAAAGAGTGAATAATAAAAGTGTGTAGTCTCAGATATACAGTATATGTTAGTAGGGCAGCAGCATTAGTTGGTGTAAGAATATCTCTATGTTTTAATAATTTAAATTAAAATAGAATCAAATGGTGCTAATTTTACTTACATATTCAGCCATCCTATACACTTGTTATGGCTGAAAAATTTAATCAGAAACATTTTCTTATTTATTTGAAACCTTTCTGCTTTTCTAAGTTTTATATATTAAAAGTATATAACAATTATTTGCAATTGTGACAACCTGCTGTGAAAACCACAACCTTAATCCTAGGTAAAGAAGCGGTTGGCAAGGTGATGTTTTCCTTCCCACAAATTGAAAACTTCATTCCCTATGAATACAGCCATTCAACTGTGATCAATTGTCCGAGAGAACTTGGGTTTTTCTCCCTATTAAAAACAAAATATATTTTATAAACTCTATATGAAATGGTACACTCTGTCCTACAAAATAATATGAGCCATTCATAATGATTTATTCAATAACCTAATAAACAGCGTGTCTGTCAAGTTGTACTTTATTTTATTTATTTATTTGATTAAACCTTTAATGGTGCTGGGTCGTTTGGCTAAGCAGGCGCTACAGCAATATTCATAGTGTTAGACAATAACTTACATAAAACCAAGAGTACAGTATAATTAAAAATGCTTCTGGACATCAGGGATTTTAGAGACATTTTAATTGAGCCAACGTTTAGCACTGCTTTATCTACATAGCAACGTTGTGATATTTGTTTAATTGAAGTTTTGGCCTGTAAGGCCCTATTGGCTTCCCCCTCCTGCTGGCGAGGCCTTGGGGTGAATCTGCCGACACGGAACGGTGGCTGGTTCTATGAGTTTATGGTGAGGGTTGAGTGGATGCCATCACCAAGGGCATCACTCCTCATCAGGACGGCAGAGCTGGAAGTGCTGGATGAGCAACAAAGGACAAAAACGTGTTTTGTTGGTCGCCCAGAATGGTGCATCAGCCAACAAGGAAGGGGAATTATCTGCAAGCTGTGATGCAAACTGTGGAAGGCGGGTATAATACTATGCTACTGGCACCGTGCTCCGACGGGTTATCTCCCAAATAGGAGCCTTTTTGTGTGGAGTTTGCGTGTTCTCCCTGTGCTCACATGGGGTTTCCTCCACCTAATATCAGTATGGACCCCCACCAAAAACATGCACACATCATCGTCTGACCAGCGATGGACACTCATCACCAGGTCCCCGGACGTGTCTACGTATGCTGCCCACTGCTCCTGGCTGCGCCCCGGAGGAAGGACAAGCCAGGATGGGTTAAATGCTGAGGCCTCATTTCACCGGCCACCATCCAAAAGCATGTGTGTGTGTGTGTGTGTGTGCGCGTGTGTGTGTGTGTGTGTGTGTGTGTGTGTGTGTGTGTGTGTGTGTGTGTGTGCGTGCGTGCGTGTGCGTGTGTGCATGTGTTGTAGTGTTGTGTGATAATTAAAGATTCTTCTCTGATAATGATCTTAAAAGGCTCTGATCATGCATAGTAGGATGGTCAGGAGTGTACCCAAAGCCCCCTTCACACCAGCAAACAGAACATCTCTCTGGCACAGGCAGTGGCGTAACATGATGGTGGATGGTGATCATGGCCCCGGTGCAAATATTTTTTTGGAGCCCCCTCCCAACGCACACACGCACCCACATGGGCCCAGCTTTAGCCATTTTGCTGCCACAGGCAATCTGTCGAGAGGGGGTAAGAGATTGTCTGGGAAAGTGACCCCGTTACGCACGGTTGCAAACTTAATTTAAGACTTCCTTGACAATGCTGCTTTGCACATGTGTGCAGTCCTGCAAACGACCAGACTGCACATTTCCCATTAGTAGATGGAAGTTCAGAGACGTGCAAACCTACCGTACTCTTAAGCCTGAAGATGGTCATGAAATGAGGCAGTGTTTTGTTTGTGTGTTTGAGTGCTGGCATTACATGCAGTTGAAATTGAAGAGCAGTAGCACTGTGCTGTGACAGATTAGTCATACAAAGACCGCTCATCACAAGGACAAATGTGAGACAATTTCCTTGTAAAGTCCCTCTGACGCTTATAGGACAGAAAAGACCACCCTTCACACTGTAATGTATGGTCATAGTTCTAAACTTTTTGTGTGCGTGAAAGTCACAGATGTCACAGTGCATAAAGACTATGGTTTGATAATTATGTGTCATTGTTGCTTTGAAAAGCTCTAGTGACCTCTAGATTTGTCCATCGGAGGAACAGCAACTGAGGAACTATCCTTTCAAATCATGCCAACCACATAAAATATAAATAAAATGTTAATGATGCCCTTGAAAATTTGCTTAAAATAGTATATTCACCAGCGGCTAACATTCATCTCACTGTACACGGTGGTGAAACTGTGACAAAGCTCCTACTCAGCAGTAACTATCGCACCAAAGTATTGCCTACACACACAGTTTGCCCTCTGAAATTGTGCCAAAATATAGTCTGGTCCATGGTTCATTGGGGTGGATTCTGGGTTGCACAACATCATCTTTGATCCACCCCTCTGTCATAGAAAATGTCTGGCCTGAGTAACACCTTGCTACGTGACAAACTAGGCAGGAGAGTCCGGCAGTCAAGCAAGTTATGGCATGGGGAATCTGACAAAAAAATGATCTTACTTGACCTTCTTAAAATGAGGACAAATCTGCCTCGTTTGCTGATTGCTTTGCCGCCTCATTTGTTTGTGTTTTAAATGTATTTTATTTCAGTATTTTTGTTACATATGGTATCCTACAATGACCAAGGAACAATTTGGTGTTTCTTTAAAAATGTTTAAATCGAGTGTCTCCTCATTACAGAACTGCAGGATTTATTATTTTTTAAGTAAATTATTTACACAAAACATCCAGTTTTCACCAAATTAAGTCCAGCATATAGCAACGGAAAGCGACGGGGAGATGTGCATGACCTGGCACGGGACGCACAGGTCTTTTTTGTTTTTGTTCAAATAGGAAACGGAGGAAAGCAAATACATCTAAAATAAACGCTGTTTTTATTTGTCTTGTTTGGAGACACGGGGAATGGGGACCGGCAGCAGACCGGAGATTCCCTCTCCGTTACGCAATCCACTGTCCCCATCCAAGGTGGAACAGGACAGTTCCTTAGTTGTGTTTAAAATTTTGTTTGATACAAGTAGGAAAATAATGAATATAAATACATCTTGAATAAAAACACAGGAAAGCCAGCATGGGAATCGATGCATCGCTGTCTGGAGGAGAAAAAAAGAACTCCCCTCCAGTTTTCATTTTCCATACAAGTAAGAAACTAAGGAAACAAAAAAAATATCTTTCTCTAAATCCCTGTCCAGCCTGAACCCTGCGCTGCGTCTTCACGTGCCATTCAGAGCTTCAACTGATTATGAGATTATATTATATACTGTATTGCTTTATTATAATCACAATTTATTAGATACTATTGTCATTACATTATTATTATTATTACATGATCTAAATGAGCAGAATTATAGCAATTGAGATTTATCAGTTTCTCCGGACATTCTCCCCTAATTGTCTCTGCGTAATGGGCCATTACGCAGCGGAGGAGAGGCACATGCCCCCTGCTGGTACCGATGCACAGTTCAGCGTGTCGTGAGCTGCTTCACGCGGCGATTGCTGTGTCCGAATATTAGCAAATATTAAGTATCTGCATTTCTGCGACTGCATGGTCAGAGACAAGTTTGAGACGTCCGCGCTGCCTGAATTCTACGCCTCTTTTAGCGAGAAAGGTTGGTCCTGTTTGGATCCACCTACACCTGCGAGCAAACCTTCTCAGTCATGGACATCAACAAGTAAAAACACAGATCCAGGCGGAATGACGAACATTTGTGTGCCAAAATGAGGATTTCTACTTCAAAAATACTTGACTAAGCTGACAAATCATTTAGCACAGCTCAACTGTTACCACTGATATGCAGCATATATTGGTGATGACTTCTGAAAATACAAAATGGTAATATCTAAACACAGTGATAAAAAGCGTTATGAAAAGAAAAAGCATTCTCTTACATCTGAATGTGAAGCAAAATGTACAGGTTTAGAAACTTGACTGCAGAGAGAAAAACTATGCACACGATAACAAAAGGAAGTTAGCTCACCTGAATAAAAAAATATGGAAATGGCACTGTTGATAAAAGGAATCAACAGCATAGAGGAACATAATAAATTGTAAACTTGCGGCCCCTCACATTGTCTTCAAAATACTATCTGGCCCTTGTACCAAAAAGTTGGCCACCCCTTTTGGGTGCCTACAAACGTACAAAACATTTAATCATTTTTGTAATATGTTTTATATTGCGCTCTTTGGGCAAAAGAGTTCTGAAGTAAAAATCAATGATCTATTACTGGAATTATTACTCTCTTGGTATTCTGAGCATATGGCATGTTTTCCAGGGGATTCATTTGGAGTCCGTGGTATACAATACATCATATGCACAGCAGGGCAGCATGGGGAAAGAATGCAACTTTTCAGTAATCCGGACAATGTTGTAATTAATATATTTTTTCTTGTCAAGCCCATGACACAGTGAACTAAGTGATCTTATGAGTTCAGCAATGTCATTTACCAGAAAAATCCATCAGTCGAATGATTTGTTGTTTAAAAGGATTTTAGCCCTACTTCGGCTTTTATCCAGATGAACAAAAAAATGGAAAGTTTAATGTGAAACTGGGCACAATGTGCACCAATGCATGCGGCAAGATTTCAAATCTCAGTATATTACCGGTATTTTCGTAACTTAGATCATCTGAATCTAGAGTAATTCATGCAGACATCCTTTATTTCACAAGGTCACTGTTGCTCGTCAGACTTGCAACACTTTAACGGAACCATCTCTTTCCAAACCGTCTTTAATGCCTTTAAGCTCTATCGATCTCCACAATACCTCACAACTGATAGTATCTTCTCGCACAGCAATCATCGCTGGCTTTTGACGAAGCCGCCGGCGGCAGAATAACTTGTGTCTCGCGCAGGTTGAAGATCTGTCACACTTCCACGGGTTCAGAAATCTGCAGGACCCGATATCAGCTGCCTCCTCCCCCACGGCTCCGTGTCCTGCCATGTTTGTGGCTATTAGTGCCAGTGTCCGCACACAGACACACGCTGTTAAACTCGTCTCTACAAACCACTGGGTGTGCAGCTTCTCCAGATGACAACTTAGTCTAGTGTTTACCTAGCCAGGCCTTATTTGTGTCTGATAAGTAAAAAAAAAAACACAAAATTCAGCATTTACCCTCAATGGAAGAGGTGTCATGTGTCGTATTAGTGCTGGAAATGTAATAATAATACAAGGGGATGCTTCAATCATTTACGATTCACTCAGACTTACTGAGTTACTGCGGCTATCTTCAAACGGTAATTATTGTAAATATTCATCCAGGCCTTCCATTTACATTTTTTGGGGATAGTTGTGACAATGTGTGTCAAGGCTGACACTAGTCTGCTGGAAAGCAGCGATAATTATCTCCAAAGTATAAACAGCCAGGGAACGTCAGAATTTCTCTCTGGAAAGAACGCGTGCTGCGATGTCAGGGCAATATTGGCTTTCCTCTACAAGGGACAGGTTTATCACTAGTTCTGAATACCCACTTTTTTAATTTAATGATTTCATTATAATAATAACTTTAACACGAGGAACAGGATGACTTTCCCCCATGTTTTACACCCACCCTCCCACTCCCACTTGGCTTTTCTCAAACATGTTGCTTGTATTGTTGCTTTCATCCAAGGCAAGAACAAGAAAAAAGTGAAATCAGTTTGTCTGCCCAAAGCCATTACTAGAGAGAAGGAATATATACTCTACATGTCTTGGGGGTCATGGGCTTCTGTGTTTATTGCGCTAATTGGCCCTCATTGGATCTTTCTTCTTTCTTTCATTCATACAACAGTAAGATGCGGGCGCGGGGTACTGGAGGCACAGGTTCCCTTTCACCAAAACACATTTTGTTTGTTTTGGTGGAGCACAGAGAAGCGATCCTGTCTCCAAACAGCAGTCCGTGTGCACAGCAGCATCTCGGTCAATGCATTCCCATTTATCAGGTTTCTTTTGCCGGATGGTTCTGTCCTTGTTACCGCGGTTAGTCCACAGTGTGGCAGAGTGAACAGTGTCTGTGAGATCATGCCATTGTGTCATGTCTTTGTCATAACACACTCGTACTCTGGACAGTGGCTCACTCCTTGTTGACGCTGCGTCAATTTATCCAGCATACTGCCGGATATTCAGAGTTCGGATTTTCCCTTGAAAAGTATGTGGGTGACTCTTTTCTTAATTTTGTGTTCTTCCATTAAGCCTGGTGGAACTCACTGAGAAGGTTGAAATTCCTACTGCCTGCAGGGTAGTACCCCCAGGGTTTGGTTCAGTCCAGTCCATGGTGTGGACCGGGGGGGGGGGGGGGGGGGGGGTTACATATATATCTAGATATTCATTCAAAACTATAGGAGGACATGTCCATAATAAACACCGTTACGCAGGCAAAAAGAAGTCATAAAGTGCAACTGTGCAATGTCAGACATTACTGTAACACGTTCTTCCATATGTGTAATTCGTTATGGTTTTTTTGGGGGGGGGGGGGGGGGGGGGGTTCTCTCTTCTTTTCATTAGGATTGTTGTACAATTAACCGAGAGAGTTTGCATTTCAGAGTTAATAAGAACAAACTGGAATGAGGAATGGACCTGGAATCTGCAGCATGTGTACTACATCACAGGAACCTAGAGTACCCACAAGCCAATGCAGCTGATTTTGAATGCAGAAGCTGTTTTGTAAAACAGCAATTCATTACAACCTGTCATTACAACCTATTTACATAATCTGCCAAGACTAGGAAATAGAATGTTCTTTCTGTAGTTTGCTCCATACAGTAACCCTGTCCTCCCACATCATTCTGGATATCTAGAGATAAACTCCGCTCATTGTCCTCCACCTGTATACGAGGATTAGTTCAGAGTTATTGTGAACACCATTTCACCATTTCACCAGATCATTTTAGATACAAATGCTGTCACGTGAGCCACCTGAACCTTAAAATAATTCCTCAGTGGAGCAAACATATACAATAATCACACCAAATAACACAATAACACAACTCCTGAGGTATTGTGGCTTTTATAGAAGTAGTATAAGGAAGGTCTGCAAGTAGCTTCCTGAATATAGCAAGTTATTTTCATTTAGATGTTGCAGTACTGAATTATTGAGTAAAACTTACTATTGAAAATGGCCTCATGCAGCAACTTCTTTTACATTTTCTTCAATTTAAAAATAAGGAATTACAGAATTGCATTTCTAGAGAATTCACTATACCTTTAAACCGCCAAATACATCTCTATTAAATCAAGTATCGTTGGAGAAAAAGAGAGTCAGTAATGTCGTAAAAGGATCTGAAAAGTGAAGACACACTATCAGTTAAAAATAAATATGCTTCAACATAGAAATAGAGGGCAAAGGAGACATCTTCATGTAGGTGCATCCCCAACAAGCTATTTTGCAACACAAACAAGTCGTGTGCTCCTCCTCATCAGCGAGACAAAAGGCAGCAATCTGAAACAAGTGAGCCCTCCTTCATCTGTCTCGACAGTTCATCTGCACAATCTTTCAAAACTTGGTCGGTCCAAGGTCAAACAAGCAAATACTAAAGTCTTTCAGAAGAGGAATGTCATGGATGGGATTTTATAGTCTAAACTCAATCAAATGCATTTCTTCGTTTTAGTTCTAAATGATTAGTTATCAATTGTCATTAGGATTGCCCCCAAATAGTTGACCAAAGGTTTACAGTCGTCAATAAAGAAGAGTCTAAGTTGACCAAGTTTTTCATTGGTTGGTTGGTCGCAGGAAAAAAACAAAAACATTTGGGGGCTGCGCCTTGTGAAAATTAACCTTAAAATCTGTGGCGCAGCAAAGCCAGCAACCACAGGCGGGGATCTGTGCCTGAAGAGGGGTCCTTAACGAGGGGACCCAGACACGCCACATGTCAGTGCACATTATGTCAGTATGTAATTTAAATGTGTACATTAGTAAAATAATAATAGGGCCTAATAAGTTTAACCAATGTAATGTTAAACGAAGCGTAATTAACAGGCGGCTTGCTTTATGTGTGTGCACGGAGCAGGGCATGGAAATGAAATGTATATTTAAAGGCTTAGGTTAGGTTAGAAGAAAAATAATCTTTAATTATCACACAACACACCACACTACAACACATGCACACACACGCACATGCACATGCTTTGGATGGTGGCCGGTGAAATGAGGCCTCTGCGTTTAACCCATCCTGGCTTGTCCTTCCTCCAGGGGGGCAGCCAGGAGCAGTGGGCAGCATTCGTGGACGCGCCCGGGGACCTGGTGACGAGTGTCCATCACTGGTCAGACGATGATGTGTGCATGTTTTTGGTGGGGGTCCTTACCGGCGTTAGGTAGAGGAAACCCCATGTGAGCACGGGGAGAACATGCAAACTCCACACAGAAAGGCTCCTATTTGGGAGATAACCCACCGGAGCACGGTGCCAACAGCACCCCAGGCGCGACTCGAACCCAGGACCTTCTTGCTGTGAGGCAGCAAGTATTGTATTGTCTTTCTCTGCCCTGGAACTCAAACCATTTTCTGGTGCCCAGCTCTAATCTGCATTTATATTTAGCACACAATGTATATGTGGGGAAAAAAAGAAAATAATATGTGAATGTGTATAATACATTAATTTAGTTTAATTTCTTTTTGCATGAGGCCCAATGTCTTTTTGACAGGCTATTATGGTATTAAGGATTGAAAATGACTGTGCACAATACATGTATTTTCTTCCATTTACAGTATCTATGCTTCTTAGTTTGCACACCTCGCGCAGCATCACTAATTATTTGCAAATGACATGCATTATGTTTATTAAATGACAAGATTCAGATGTTTGTCCTCTTCACAATAATACTGTACAATTACCTATATTTAATTGGGGATGTAAAATATCCAATAATTTTTATTTTGGTGCATTACTTAAATTTACTCCCTTTTTTTCCAACTTAATCAATTTCTGAATTTGAATCATTTACATTTACATTTACATTTAGTCATTTAGCAGACGCTTTTATCCAAAGCGACTTACAAGGGAGAATAACATTCAAGCTACATTGCGACAGAAACATTAGTGTAACAATAAATAAATACTGCTAAGTAGTGCTTAGTGATTATAAGTTAGGAGAGGAGGTGCTCTCTGAAGAGCTGGGTCTTCAAGTGCTTCTTAAAGACAGAGAGGGAGGCCCCTGCTCTGGTGGTTTTTGGCAACTCGTTCCACCAACGTGGAACTACAAATGAGAATAGCCTGGATTGCCGTGGTTGTGCAGCCGGCAGAGCCAGGCGATGCTCATTTGACAAACGCAGCATCCGGGGGGGGTAACATGTGCTCTTACAAGAGCATTTAAGTAAGTGGGAGCATTCCCAACAATCACTCTGTAGGCCAGCATCAGAGACTTGAACTTGATGCGGGCGGCTACAGGTAACCAGTGGAGCTCGATGAGCAATGGAGTGACATGTGACCTCTTTGGCTGGTTGAGCACCAGTCGCACCGCCGCATTCTGTATCATCTGCAGTGGCTTCACCGCACAAGCCGGAAAGTCTGTTAAGAGAGCGTTGCAGTAGTCGAGACGGGAAATCATCAAGGTTTGTACCAGCACTTGAGTGGCACATTGGGTCAGGTACGGCCTGACGGGGCTCGGAATCATTTGGTTAACCTTGCTTGCTCCCAATTTCACTCTAAATTTAACAAAGTACATATAGTGGCTAGCTAACATCCACATAGTCGAGTGCCTGCGCACTCAACTATGTGAATGGGGGCTCGGGGCTCGTGGCAGGGTGGGGCGGCTGCGGTGGGGCGGACCTCGCTCTTGCATGGGGCGCGGGTGGGCATTGGGGTCCTGTCAACTCATCTACAGGGCGGGCAGTTCAGGCAGGGTGTCGGTCTGTCGGTGCAGGTTCTGGCTCTGGGCCTCCGGTCTGTGCCTGGCACCCACAGCCCGGTTTCTGTGCCTGCAACTGCGTCTTGTGCCTGCTCATGGGGGTGGGTTGTATGCATGCGCCTCAGGAATGCAGGGTCCCCTCTTGCTCCCCGGAATTGGGTTATGTTCCATGGGGCCGGGCGTGAGGGTTGCTCCGCGGGCTTCCGGCTTGTCTGGTGGCCAAGGGGGGGGTCTTCTGTGGCTGCAGGGTGGGGTGCTTGGGGCTTTTCTGCAGCTGTGGGGTGTGTATGCGGCTATGGGACTCAGGGCCCTTTCTGCTGCTTGGAGAAGCCATAACATAATACCAAGCTTATACACCAGAACCAATTGGGACAAGTCCTGTAAACTCCCCAGTGGACACACACACACACACACACACACACACACACACACACACACACACACACACACACACACACACACACATACAGGCAGTCTCATTACAGGCACGCGTACGCCATCACCACCTGCTTTGAACACACCTCAGCACCCTCCTGGTTGCATTCCTCTCCTTTTCTTCCTCATTTACTGCCGTAACTATGATAGGAAGAGGCCACGTGCCCAACTACTGTTCCAGTTTTCCTGGACTTAATTAACTCTGTTTTTTTGATAAATGTAGTCGTCCGATGTTTATGTTTTTCCGTGTACATGTTGTTGTTTGGTTCTATGTTTATTTGTCTCACCCGTGGTAATTCTCCACCTCTTGGAGTAGTGATTAGTTGTTTTTAGATCTAAACATGGTAACATGGTTCTGTGTATAAAAAAGCTGTATTGTTGTCATCCTACAAGTTGTCCACAAGACAGAATTATTGCAGCAGTTCTTGATGATTAAAGAATGGATAAAGAGTTGCATTGCAGGTTGAGAGCTTGAACTCCACTTGCAGAATAACTCTGTCCTAGATATAATGGCACAAACACTCTGTGTTGTATGCCCAGCATGCTGACGGCACAGGTTAAAAAAATCAATAAAAGAAAAACAAATAAAAATGGTTTTCCCTTCTGTGTCTCCCGAAACACACAAATAATTGTTGTGTGTGGTGAAAATCTGCTGAGTGCCTTATAAAGTACTCCACTTATCGGACACAGACAACGGAGTCTTCTCTCCGTCATTTTCATGAGCAGGATTGACAGCTTTGGCTGAAGCAACACATTGCTCTCGTCACCATTTATTGTTAGACAACTTGGATGGATGGACCGAACACACAGATCTGCTCATTTGGCCGAAGCCGGAGCTATGAGCAGCCCAGTCTTAGACAGCAGCCTGATCAGGATGAGTACTAGTGGTTCAACGATTTGTATCAAGGAATCAAAGCATCCAAGACAACCGATGGCTCCCTTTGTGGCTATCCCTTGTTTGGCCAGCTTCTGGCTTAACGCCCTTTGAAAAGGGCTTAAGCACACCCTCATGACAACAAAGCAATCCCCTGCCCAGCATATGTTGAAGGAATGAGGGAATAAAAACAATTGGACAGGACAAGAGATTGCTATTCCTCTCCACACACCAGTTCTGAAACGATAAGCACTTAGCCCTCTAGTAGGCATTAGTTAAAAAGGCTTTGACTTCTCAATTGTTCTTATGATATCATAAGGTAAGGCGAGGTGTGTTGTTCAGTCCCTTGTCCCTTGTTCAGCTCCCTGAGAGCTCAGTCCACTGCAACTTGAGAAAACACATGCAAATAGACAAAACACAAACAAATTACAAAAAACACAACCGCATTAACAGAAAACACAACCACAAAACCACATTACAGGAAGTGAGCCACACGATAACGGAAGTGAGCCACACCGGATGCACTTATTTATCTGCAGTAAAATATATATATAATATATTAAACTAATTTATTTTGTGTCTATGTCATATATAAGAATTTATACAAGTAACAACCTGGAGCCGCAATTATCACAGACCAATCGCGCCACACGAGACCACCGTTTCCAAATTCTCCATCTGCTTCCTCCATGCAAGGAATTAACAGAAAAAAACAACTTTATATCAATCCACAGTTTTTATTTAATCGATTTAAGTGTGATGTTCCAGAGAAAACAGCTTCTACCGGCTCTGTGATAGTGTGGTGAATTTTGCAAACGACTCAAATCTTTTGGATTCAAAAGATTCAGTAAAAACTGTGGATTGATATAAAAGTAGTTTTTTTTCTGTTTATTAATTGCATAGAGAAAGCATAAGGAGGATACTTACAGACTAAATCATTACGTTTCATATATTATATTGCAGATAAATCAGTGCATCTGGTGTGGCTCTCTTCAGTAATGTGGTTTTGCGTTTGTGTTTCCTGTTAATGCGGTTGTGTTTTTTGTAATTTGCTTGTGTTTTTTCTATTTGCATGTGTTTTCTTAAGTTGCAGTGCATTGAGCTCTCAGGGCCACCGTACTTCCAGGCTGCAGGCCACTATTGATCCCTCTTATTGCCCCATTCTTCTGTCACAGTGCATCCAGACACTAGAGAACCTGCATTGCTGACGTGGCCAGTAAATGGATCATTTCTGAAACCTGTGTCACACTGCGGCAGTCCAGTGCTATCTGTTGCCACCTCCTGTCTCACTTCATCCAGTAGAGGTGGTGTGATGGGATGAGATGTGGAGGTGGAAAAACATTTACAACGGTTCTCCGTCACGGCAAGTATGCCAAGATGGTCCCAGAGCCAGCGGAAGGAGTTAGTGGTAGTGTTCTACCTATTGGCAAGCATTTCCTATGAGCTACCTATTATAATGAGCTACCTTGATTCTCTGGTAGCATGTGGATGGGAAGAGAAAAGTGAGAGATGTGAAGGTACTTCTGAATAACAGCTGTTTACAAGATATATAGCAATGAGGTAATATCATTTACCGCATATGACATATACCTATGATGTTAACCAATTTGTCAGATGTTGTTGGGAGTCTGACCTGATGACAAGCATTTGAAATATTTGTATACATGAAATATACATTGGATCGGCAGCGTGTATTCTGCCCGGTGGCCAACAAATCACCTCCCCCATCCAAAATATATGTCGAATCTGGCATATTATTTCAAATTAATCCAAGTTGTCATTCTCCAAATGAGATGAGATTGTCCCCTTCCTCTCTGCTTTTGGGATGTAAAAGGCCATCAGCATATCTCATTTGCTGATAAGCTCCTCACCTTACACAGGGCTACAGGTATCAGCTGTTTTTCTGTTGGATTCTCACCAACACATTCTGGACACTGAGCAGAAGGCTAGAGTGAACTTCAAGGATTCTCAGGCAATCCAACAGGTTACCCTATTGATGACACATGCCCCTTACTGCATGTGTGAGACGTGTGCCTCCCCAGCCCTCTGGTGGTACATCCTACTAAGGTGTACCCTACTGTGCGCAATGACACACCAATCTTTCCAGAAATCCAGTTCTCTTTGGACTGACTGGGTTTCTCTTGTAACGCACTGGGTCTCTCAGGAATACGGAATGTCTTTTTATGTCTTGTGTGACGCAAACCAGTGTGACAACTGGGTGAGCAGCTGGCATCATTCCCAGCAGGTGCATAACAGGCATAATAAAAAACCCCAGGGCCTCCCAACGCATTTTGTAGGGGGGAAAGAGGCACATCCTCCGGGTCCTGGAGTCAAGACTCAACCCCAGGTACAGCGTCGACTGGCTTGGGTGAAAGGCCTGGAGCATGGACATTAATTATGTAAAGGATCTGTCCTAGGTTCACAGAGGAAAAAGCATTTGAGATTTTACAGCCTCAATTGATACAAAATTGCTTTTATTTGCCTTATTTGCCTTATTTTGCTGACCCATCCTGAGAGAAACTATTGAGGCAGGGTATAGGGTAAAGTTCTTCTCTGCCAGATTGGCACAATCCCTTCAAGTGAGCAGCGTAACTGTGTGAGATCACCACCGTGGAAACCGTCCACCGTCAGTGCTTTCTTGCTTTCACAGTAGAGACAGGGAGACAGAGTTTCTTGCTTCCAAAATGTCTGTATCATATCATGAGGGGGCAGGCTTTGTGGGTCCCCTGGCACCCCTTACCTTACTGAATCCACTCCCAGTGTGATCCATGTGCTATTTCAGCCAAATACAAACCACCATTTGCTACTGGCATTCAGACAAGAAATGCCAGTTGCTCTCGGTGTAGAAGACAGAGGCGATCGCCCAGATGTGGCGATGAATACTTTCTCAATCTAAACCTCCAAAATTCACACTACTTTTTGACACCGGTCATCAGACTGGAAGTGCTGTTTGCTCTCGGTCTCAAACATTGAGACGATGACCTCATCAATTCAATGTTACCCTGTTTGTGGGGACACATTTTTTTTGTTTGGTTCGATTAGGAAAAGGAGTAAAATAAATACATTAAAAAAACCACACTGCCTTTATTTGTTTTCTTTGGAGAAACAGGAAACGGGTATGTGCTGCAGAGTGTAAATGCGTAATGGAGAGTCTCCATTACCCATTTACTACGTCACTGAACTTGCCCGTTTTACGAATTATCAGTATTAAGTAAATAAAACTTTAAATAATTGTCGGACAGTATTTATTTAATTTGGTAGTGTTGAATGAAAATTTAAAATTGGAAGGAAATCCTTGGAGGTGTGCTATGCTATTCTGAACCGGCAAGCCCCCCCTTAGCGCTGATTAGGATTTGAAAATAATGGAAATTGCCCCCCCCCCCCCGCCCCCCCCGTTACGCACGGAGTCTGATCCCACTGAAGGCGCTGTCTTTTTCTTTTTTTTGTCCAGTTACCACCAGATCTCTGCAGACAGGAATAATTTCATTCTAACTGTGTGTGGCTATTATCGCCAGTGTTTGTGAATTGCACATTTTTTGCAATGAGGCTCATTTGCATAGTAATGTGCCAATTTTGCACCAAATGTATGCATAATACCTCATTTAAATGCGCAAATAGCACCAGCGCACCCAGACCCTCTTTGCATGGCAGCACGGTTCGGGGTGCATTTCACCGTTTGCGGGTGCTTTGTAAATTAGATGCTCGCTTTTTCGGTTATTTGCACTGGTTTAGCGGCTGCAAAATCTGCACAATCCATTTGTGAATTTCCCCATCAATGTATATCACTTAGAAGTGAGGCACCAGCACCTTTGTGATGATGTTGATTCTGCATCCGCAAAAATACTCTTGTTGTATTAGAGGGAGATATATGCGAGTCTGTCACCCAGGTTAAATACACACATACCATCATGCCATTCTATTTCACCACTGGTAAACCAAGCTGTAACAAAGGAATATGGGAGGCTCCTGCATGGCTGTGATTTGTGATTGTGATTTCTTTATTAACAGTAAGGCAAGCATAGCGAAGCAGTGATGTCCAGCATATATTTTCTACTCCAGCGTGTGAGTGTGGGTTGGTCAATCCACTGAACCAACTAGATAGCTAAGTCCCGCCAACTTTTTAAGCAGAGAGTTGGGTAGGCTGCATGCCAGTGTCAACTACAAGGCACTAGCATAGCCAGAGCTGTCAACAGAATGCATCTTGCAGAGACTGCGAGTCTCGGAACTGTTCAGGCTGTACCGTTACTCGCCCGGGGCAAGAGTCTTACCTCATGTGGGTCACATAGTGTAAAACATTGTACTTTTACCCAAGTAAAAGGTCTGAGTACTTCTTCCACCACTGGTAACAAGCCACTGATGGGCTGAGTGGAGTCCTTAACAGTCAAAGCTATGAGACGATGTTGAGACAAAAAGAGATCTTGTCACTTTCCAGTGTCGGCAGTCATGAAGCTTTAACTTTGGCTGCAGGAAGAGCTCCGTGAGGACAGAGTCACGGAAAATGCTCCTTGAGCGAGATGCATTGATGGCATTGCATTTGCTGATACAGTTATATCCTTTTTGCATATATCTCTTGAATCTAGAAACTTGAATCCCTTTTTTATATTATATTTAAAGACAGTTAGATTGTAGATTAATTGCTAGACTATATGAATCTTATTTAAGCAGTCACAACAATATTCATCTCAATAAACTAACAAGACCACAGCAGCATTTAAGCGGCCAGTTGAGTGAGGTATTATGCTTCATCTGACGTGGGGCACCCAGATGTCAAGGAGAGTCGTTCCCTCACACACATGCATTAATCTCCAACAGTCTACATAATTCTAATGCCCTTTTTGCTGGATTTCCCAAAAAGACTGTAGGAGGGCTCCAGCTCACTCCAAAAGCTGCTGAGTTCTCACTGGGACAAGAGAAACTCAACACATTACTCCTATACTTAGATGACTTCATTGGCTCCCGGCTCAGAATTGTACAATCGATTTCAAACTACTACTGAGTGTCTACAAGGCTCTAAATCAGAGCATGTGAGGTTAATTTACAGAAATTGGATAACAATGTATGTGGTTTCATTAGTAACCTTGGAGTCCCTCTCATCAGTTCCCAGCTTCCTGGGAAACAAACAAAAATAACATTTCTAAGTATTCAAGTGAAAGGTGATTTATACTATTTCCACAATCGATTGGACAATCCATACTTCAAGCATCACACGGCAGGCCAGTGTGCTTTGGCATACTTTCTCTGCCGCAGTCTCCAGTACTGGTGTTGTGAACAGGATTTTATTTTTGTAGCCTGATCAGGTGATAATAAGTTAAAGTCAGGTGGTTCAAGTCAGGTAATTTTGGCTCATCTGTTACAGAATGTCAGGCGTTTGAGTCGACAAATGTCTTGTTAGAAGAGGGAACAGGAAATGAATGTGCAGTGCAAAAACCACACTCAGCACCTCTCTCCTTTCGACCTGAAGTGCCGGAGGGATGAATGGAAGGGATTTTACCGTAGTCCGTGGAGCACAACTAAATTATTTTTCTGAGTTTGAAACATTATCCTTCATGGTGGTTCATTGTGGGTAAAGTACATGCAAACTGTAACTTTCATCATCCATGGATTTTCCTCCAATAAGCCATGTTTGGGGTTAGTTATGTTTGGGGGAGATGGTTAGTTATAAAGCCCCACACAGTATGTATACGGTCTTAAGGAGTGACAGAACATATTTAACACAGATTTATCTGTGACAGATGCTTTTTATCATCTCCCAAGACATTCATTTTAAATGGTGCACTTATTATTTATGGTGGCGTCTTACCTTAGATAGTCATTGCCTCCTTATTTATGGAGGCAATGAGTATCAGGATAAGGAGCAGGATACAGTAAGTTGAGGGCTTGGAAAAGAGAAAATGAATCACAGGCTGGAATTAAATGCATAAATAAAAATATACACCAGTCATCCATGACACTGAGAACCAGCTAGATACATGGAAATGTACTTGAAAAATTTAACTTATTGTTCTATAAAATGTGCAAAATATGAAGTTTAGATGTTTTTGTAGATGCTTAGTTACTTCAATTACATTCCCAAATGTATACAATGCATGTATATAATATATTAAGATTATATACATATATTTACTGTGTTTATATATATATATATATATATATATAGATTATACATGCATACATACACACATGATGATGAGGGATATCACTCTCAAGCTTTAAAGAGGAAGAGCAGAATTTCTCATAGATCATAAATAATTCAGAGTGCAACATAGCGGGCACCGAGGTTCATCCTTTATTCATCTCGGTTTAATTTCTACTTTTCACTCTAAGAAATGATAAACACAGTGGAAAATTAAATTTGCATCAAGGGACAAACGGGTCAAGTGGATGTGTCGCTCGGCTTCCCTCGCAGAATACCGTGAACAGGAAAGCCATTTGCAGGAAAGCCTGTCGTGGAGAGGCTATCGCTGCCTGCCCGCCTTACATTAGAACTCTTCTTTAAACACATTCATCTCATCGTCTGATTAAAGGACACATTTACCATTGACTACATTTGCCATTTTCAACCCAGGCCTTGTGGGTTCCTGTCATTTATAACTGTCCATAGCACCGCTTGCCTGTCAGGCTTGTCAAAACTGAGCGGTGAAGATAACTGGTAAAGTTAGTTTTAAAGTAAAGGAGTTTTAACATCTGTTGGTTTTTTTTTAAGCTTAATTGTTTGCCCCGTTGGACTGCATCTAAGTACAGTGAGAAGTTGCAGCAGAGTACATATAAGGTGCGTTCAGGAGTCCAATATCTGTATTTGCAGGACTTGTACTTTCTGAACCTGGCATCGACCAACGCTGATTTCAAACACAGTATGTGAGTTCCTGTTTGCATTGGACTCAGAGTAGGATTTGAAGAAGTTGAAACCAGCCGCCATGTAGATGTGGAGGGCTCTGAACGTTCTCAGTGCAGGACGCGATGGCAGAGCGTAACGATATGTAAGACGCAGCGGGGGACGCTCATCATAAAAACAAATGCTAGGCACAGTGGTAAGGTAATCACAAAGGCAGGAGCGCAGGTGGGTGGAAGCTGGACTGAGGTAATATGAAGCAGCTCGTCACAGGGTGAGGAACAGAGCAGGAAGTAGTCGGTGGACCTAGGTCATTAGCCTCTCTGGCATTAAGGGGTGGGAAGAAAGACCCGAAGGATATGGTGTCATCATGCTGGAACGCTGCTCAACCAACAATTTGTCGATGCTTAATGAGGTAGCCAGTGCCAGCGGGGTGTAATTTTAGGGGCAGAAGGGTCAACACTGTCCACGATGACGCCACCGGCAGCAAATCCACACACACACACACACACACACACACATACACACACACACTAGGGGATGAACATTTCAGGCACCCATTTTTGTCTTCTATGTCCAAGTCATTAATTTCCATATTCTCAGAGTCAGTCTGCCTCCGTCTTTGGATTGATTGGATCGGACAGTGTGTGTGTCCTCATGGTCCATTCTTGTGCCTTTTTTTTTCAAGTTAAAAGGATTAAAAAATCATCCTTTAATAGAATTAAAAGGTTTAAAAAAAGACATTCAAGCCCATTTTGGCATCTCTTGGGCAGGCCATTTTGAAAAGTGTCCACCGTGGCCCTCAAGGGCCAAATCTGCGGCACCTTCGTGTCAATATCATTCTATAACATATAAACCTCCATCTGAGGCTTGCCGGTTCAATTAATTTTTTGGCTTACACTTAATCAATATCGCCCAGCATCCTTTTACTTCTGTGGAGTTGCAGAGGAGCAGCAGTGCTTCCAGTGAAATGTGTGGGAACACTGTGCTGTCAACAGGGAAATTATCCTTGTAAAATAAAGTAAGAGAGAAATACCTTGTTGATCACATCAACATCCTTCCTTCCACCGTCAGTGAACTACAATAAATTATGGTCAGCTCTATTTCCACGAATCAGTCGTTTAATGTCTTACATTCTAAATATAAAGATCAGATTTATTTTTGTGACAGTTTTCACAGTATTTTATGTAAATCCAAAGTTAAGACCAAAGTTTTATGTTGATTCAAAGCTTTAAAAAATGGATTGCCCGACCCATAAGCCCTTAATTTCTGACCCTCAGACTTTTCACTTCGATAGACACTGAGTTTTATCTATAATCAATATGTACCAAAAGTGGAACAAATTAAAATGGTTTATTCTATTTTGTTATTCCTCCAGGGCACACAGTTAGGGGGGTCCAAATGGGCTTTAAATGACTGTGGCATTATGATCCCAAAATAAGTGCTTTAATGAGAATTTTAAACCAGGGGAATAAAGGTTATCTTTCAAAATAAAATGTAATAGTGTTTTATAATGGTAAGTTTCAAAGGCATTGGCATGTCTGACCCATAACCTGGACCTGAAAAAGGCAGAATGAGGGTGTGTGTCAGAAAATAATGGAAAACGTCAGCAGAACAGACGCACAATACTGTTGATACATACAATATAGTGAATTTGGGATTCTTGCAGAAACATTTTAAGGATATCTTCATGTTCAGTTGCTTCACAGAGAATACACAATAAACTGAATAAATATTTGCTACTGTAAAAAGTCTGTTAAGACGTAGTAAATTCACCTCTCTACAGAACTAAATCATAACCAGTATTTCATTTACTGTGTTGTGTAGGAATTATGTTCAGCATTAACCCTTTTTCCCTCAAGTTATCAAATTGTGTATCAGCCCCATTTAGGGGACTATACTTTTGTTGCACCATATTTAAGAGCAAAAAACGGACTCTTTCCTCCACTGCATTTTTCTGAAACACGTGTGGTGTGGGGTAGGTGTATTTTAAGCAGCCACAACTGTCTTTGGTCTAAGTACAGCAATTGGGCCCGGGATCAGGGTGGCTGTATGCCTGTTGCTCGTCAGATCAATCAACAAGCAGCAGGTAAATCACCCATCCCTCCACACACACAGGAAGAGCCTCTGTCATGAAAATGTTCCATCTCCTCCCGGCTTGTTCCACCTTGCCCACTTTCTATAACTAGAACTGGTGTGTTTGCAACATCTCTGCCTGTATCTCTGTGTCGGAGGTCCCTGAAAACGCCACTTGGGGGGCTTGTGGCAGGTAGATCTGCCACAACATGCTGTTAAGTGATATTTAATTTGTAGATTCATTTCTAATGTCAAGTGTTGCCAGCCGTTTCTAAAAATGGTCAACTTTCCTTTCCCATAGACTGACAATAATGCGAGGAATCCCTCGGGTCAAGCAGAACTGGACCATTACCACCTTTAGCTTTACAAGGGTGTTCTTCACCCCCAAATGTGAGGTCCTGGTGGTGAACTTTTCATTTTTAAGTGCTGTGTTATGTTGACTTGAGAATCATTTTGAGTGGAGGACTTTTAGCGTCCTGCTCATTGAGAACAGTTAGAACGTTCAGTGTCTTGCTCAAGGACACTTCAGCACACCACCAGGAGGAGCTGGAGCAAACCCGCAACCTTCTGAGCACTAGATCACCTCCTAAGCTACTGCCCACCATATGTGTAATTATATAAAGATAAATGAATAGGCCTATTATTGAAGAGCTTATAAATATATTTATAGTTGACCTACCTATTCTATCTATCACTTTCTTTCTTCCTCCGAACAATTCCATTACTGAAGACTCATTTGGACTTGACCAACGAGGACACGTACCTTATAAATATTAATATCTTGCCCAGAAAATAAATATGCTATCGGCCCATCGGGGCTCTGTCTTCTCCTTTTTCCTACCGGTTAAATAAAGACATTTTTTCTGGAATATGTGACTCATTAAAACACTATAGTTATTATACGTTACGTTATTCTTCTGCTATGATTATAAAATCTAATGTCGGGAATGGAGTCCTTGTCTTCTGTCTCCCCACTAAAACCAGAAATTTGGGCTTATATTATTTTATTTTACCCAAAGTTGGCAATTGATATTCAGATAAAAAATAATTATTAGTCTCCTTGTCTCTCTCTCTCTCTCTCTCTCTCTCTCTCTCTCTCTCTCTCTCTTTCTCTGTATGATATTTCTGCGTTTTGACAGACATGCATGTTATATTCGAGGTTTTTAGTCTATATACTGTATACGAATGTGTTTCTTTGCAAAGGGACGTGACCATTCAACGCTAATCAGAGGTTGAACAGATCCAAACCAATGATTAATTCCTGTAACAAAACAAGTTTATAACATCTGATCACTTTGTGGAACCTTTAAATATTAGACCAAAACCTTTACAAAAGTATCAACTTGTCAAAAAACACGCTACATAAGTTTCATTCATAACCTTTTGTTGTCCATTAATTTAGGAAGTTCTATGATCCTCAAATGGCATCCCTGATGCCACTCCCTATTTTGTTTTGTTCTGTTCTGGAAAAACTTGGTTACTGTACAATGTGTTAATGACAGTGGATCTCATGTTTTTGTAGACTCACACACCAACATTTTTGTCCTTCCCTTTCTTCCTTAATATCCTTCTCTAATCAGTCAGCTATCTTATCCATGTCACACCAGCTAAACTGTACCGCTGACCATGTCTCCCCTGGAATGTGACTCAGGCAGCTCAGTCTACTGTATGTCCATTGTCACTTTATTTTAACTATAGCATGAATTCAGAAAAATGATTGTATGTTGGGTGAACATAAATGAGAGATAAGATGAGAGCACATGGAAGAGCATCAGCATCACAGAGAGCATCCCCGCTCAGTTATTATTGAGTCTGTGGCTGAGTCGTCAAAGCAATGTAGTGCCATTTTGGAACAGTGCACCTAGCCTCACGCCGTCAATCGAAAGTGTGCGAATTGCAGGGTTCTCACCAGGTCCTTGAGGTGCTTCAAGTGCTTGAATTTCGTCCTCGTAAAAAAGTAAGTCCTGCAATACCTTGGAAATTTTGTGCTGAAGTGTTTGAAAGGTTCTTGAAATAAATGTGATCATTGAAAAACTGTGATCTTCCCCCTGGTTTTGCCAATCAAATCGTAACGTAATAAGACATTTCCAGAATCGCTTTTACGAAATAGATGATCCCAGGGAAATGTACATTTAATCCAGCATGGTTGGAAATAGACACTTATAATAGAAGATGACAATGAGATATATAGATACTGTAGATATACAGTATAGTGTAACAGAAATTTGCAGCAGTTGCATTTAGTTTGCAGTTTGGAAATGAAAAAAGATGCTTTAAAAATACTTGAAAGTCCTTGAATTTCATTTTGTCATGCCAGGATGAACCCTGTCTCACGGTGAATCAGCCTCTGACTTGTGAATATTACAGTAAATGGTATGGTGCATGGTGTGTGTGTGTTTAGGGGCAGGGAGCTTGAGGAAAGGAAAGGAAATGCATAAATGTATAAAAATAATTTGTTCTCCTTCTAAACTGGCTAGTGCAGCTGTGTTTTGTTTATAAAATCAATTGGTTTCTTTAAAGACCTACCTGCCTTCTTTTCCCCCTTCCAGGAATACCAAATTGACATAATCTTCGCTCAGACCTGGACAGACAGTCGCCTCAGATATAACAGCACAATGAAAAGATTAACTCTGAACAGCAACATGGTCGGACTTATCTGGTTACCAGACACCATCTTCAGAAACTCCAAGACCGCCGATTCCCACTGGATTACCACACCCAACCAGCTCCTCAGAATATGGAACGATGGGAAGATACTCTACACCCTGAGGTAAAGGAATACAAAAGATTTTGTATTTTGTTTATTACCGTCATTTCTCCCCCAGTTTAAATGGGTTTAAATTGATTTTCCATGAGCTCATTTCACATAGAATAGACTGTTTGTTTATTTCTGTGTGATGTTATTCTCTTGTCTGATGCAATCTTCACATTTCCATGGTAAATATGGATGACGACAGTGTTTCAAAGCAGAATATGGAAATAGAAAACATCAATCAACATCAACGACGCATCATCAATGACAAATATCCAACCCAGGAAAACAACTTCATTGAGCTTTGTCTATAATTGTGATCGAACAATAATATGAATAATGCTGTAAACTGTCAAGAGCCACATACTGTATGAGTCTATTAGGTGATGTTTTCTTCTCATTGATAAATGGAGTAGATAAACTTAAGTCTTGTGGTAGAACGGTAAAAGGTCCAAAGTCCAAAGATCGCATGCACAGAGTATCTATGAATGGTTGCACCATAAATGTGGGATGTTATTTGTATCAGACATAGGAAAGATTATCAAGATCATTTTGCCAACTCAGTGGAGTCACACCCTCTCTATCTTAGTTCCTCATATATCCATAGCACATGCTGGCGAATTTAACCTATTGAATTCAAAGGTCAACAGACCAATTACCAGACCATTAACTAATGGCTCTCCGGCCTCAAAGGTTCCTCAACCGCAGCTGTGTGGATCGCACCGAGCCCAGAAAGATTCCTCCATTGGTCCCTCTCCACAATGTGGACTTTGTGTATAATATGTAATAAATAAGGTGTGGGTGCACTTGGGTGTACTTAAGAGACAGCAACAAGTTTATTTGAAATTACCAAAAAAAAATATTGATGGATGAGAGCAGTTATCACAGATTTTTGCTATTGAAGATATTCTGTGTTTAATGTTATCTCATTTATTAAGGTTACAATGGAATCACTCTCTCTGAGTCCAGACACTCTCCCTGATGGAACTATATCGATATTCACTCTTCAAAGGAACAGGAGACATTCGGGGGTAATATTTGTTGATGGCGTGAGGGAAAGACAATGAAATTCCAAAATGTATTAATTGTGCCTTTGCACAGTAAACACAGATGACATTTCGCAATGAACGGCAATCCCGCTTGGGGGATTCTTCAGTGTTGCTTTACCCTTCTGACAAAGAAATTAGGTGACGTCATCAGAGAGAATACATATTACGGTAAAAAAAAAATGTAAATACAAACTGAATAGATTCTCAATTAAAGTTGTACTTCAGAGCAGTCCAGCAGATTAAGATGTTAGTTTGTAACCTTGCATCATGTGACGGGTGTAATTGCTTGTTTTGATAACGATAATTTTAGATAAATATATATATTTTTTTTAAATAAAGGTGATACGGGTAATAGTTGTAGATGTTTTAATGTTTGAAAATGACTCATATCTAATGGGGTGGAAAATGGCCACACAAAAAATATAGTCAGGGTTCAATACATTAGCTAATAATTTGTTCCTTTTTTCATAAATATCCGAAATAATTTAATTAAGAACTGTTTTCTCTGTCGCGTGGTGTGACAAATAAAGATTCCTCTTCTTCTCCATCCTCTTCTTCTTCTATTATCAGTGACGGGGTGGAATGGTTATGCTAGACAAACAAACATCAAACATTATTAAACATCAAATCATCAATAATATCATAATTTACCAGCTTTTGAATTGAGATCCTCTGAAGGCTTAAACGATGTAACTTTTTTTTTCATGATGCCACATAAAGCAACAGTTCATTCGTTTTGGAGGGAAAATAAGTTTGGTGTGACGGGGGAAAGTGAAACTGAAGCGACACAAATCTATTTGAAGTTTTAAAAAGTTATTAAACTCCACTTTAAATAACGTTTTCTCATATAGTATGTTAAGAATTAATCTAAAATTAATGTTTTGTAGCTTGGTAAACGTGTTGGCAGATTATTGTGTTTTATAGACTTGTTAATGTTAAATAATATGAACCGCAATGACACTCCTTCCATAGATCGACTCCGCCGACTGTATCTTTCGTTTTTTTCTGCAGGTGGAAGGATGCTCACTACCCTGCCTCTAAAATAAACCAATGCAACATTTCAGCGCTGTAATTCCACCGCCTTCACCACCACCAGAGGTTGGAGTTCTTAGCGGGGCCCTAATCGTCTTGCCTTGTTCTTCGCAGACTGACCATTAATGCAGAATGCCAACTGCAGCTTCACAACTTCCCCATGGATGAGCACTCATGTCCGCTGATATTCTCCAGCTGTGAGTACATCACGCCCTATGCCTTTTCTCTGTCGGCTTCCATTTTGTTTTCATTTTGTTTTTCTCTTGTGACAGCCAGTGTGGTTCTGATTTACAACGTCTTGTATTTATGGGTGTGTATGGGACAGGTTGCAACTGTGCTGTACATATAATAGCAGTCAAAGGCACCATTTCCTTTTTAGTGTTAAGGTTTAAATTTGTATGTGCAGCATACTTCCCCCTTCCCGCCAGGCTTCTTTTTATTTCCACGACGCAATATATCTGAGGTCAATTAAAATGATTTTCATCACAACTTGTTATCAATCTCTGGGACCTGGCTTTCAAAACTGTAGAAATGTGTATGGCAGTGGTAATAAAAGTACCACGTGTTCTACTGAACTGAGAGCTAGTGGAACAGCCCAGTAAAAATATCATTAATAGGATTTTTTGGTAATATACTGTATATAGAGTCGGGTTGATTGCAATTTAGGATACTCTACACCATATATTGGCTGTCAGACATGGCGGCAAATTGAAATGAAGTGCTGCGTAACTAGACCGACAGTATATGATGAAAAATCACAAAGACCACAAGGGTTCCAACTGGTTTTGTGGTGAAAATAAACACAAGGCTTATAAAAGTCCCAGCCCCCTCCAACAGCGTAACATATTGTTGTCCTTGTCAGATGTCATGTCATTTTTCTACTTTTCTTCAATCCGCCCATTTCGTTAACCGGGGGCTGGAGTCCATCCCAGCTGGGTATGGACCCCGAACAGCACCCCAGTGCATCGTAGGGTCACACACATTCACCCATCCACACCAAAGGGTACGTCAGGGTCTCCAATTAAGCTGATCTGATGTCGTGTTGGGAAACCAAACATCAAGGAGAAACCAAGATGCCCGGGCAGAAACATGCAAACTCCATGCAGACAGATTCAAGGTGCATGATCTGAACCACCTCTGTGGGGTTCAGTATTGATTTCAGTCTCAGTGCATCCGGAAACTGTTCTCTTTTTTCTTTTTCTTTTTTTTATGTTGAAAAATAAGTATACTTAAGTGTGTGTTATTTTAAAGCAGTGGCGGAGCGCCATTACCTTCAAGGCATTCAGACACTTTCACAGCGTCACAAGGCCTTTACTACTGCCAGCAGAGTTTTCAGGCCCCCAGCTTTCCTGTGCAATTGGGATACTTAGGTTTTTTTTTTGCACAATAGTGGGTTGTACAATAGGATGAAAGGTGGCCTTCTTGAGAATTTCCTTCGGCAAAGACAGGGAATATGGTGGAATCAGATGGAACTTGTTTAATACTTAATAAATGACAAGGATCTCAAAGAATCTGAATTAAACAAACTTAAGCTAGTAATAGTTAATATGGTTAGTTAATATAGTTAATATATAGCTAATAATAGTTCAGTTTCAAGAGTTGACACTTTTTCTCTGTTTGGTTATTACTGGGAAGCATGTCTATTTTTATTATCTGGAAGGCAATCATCAGCAAGTCAAATAGGTAAGCTGAAATCATTTTTATTGCAAAAATAAATAGAAATATGTACTGTGGTTATGATTGTCCATCCATAATATGATCAATAACATCATGGGAACCCCGAGCCCAGTGGTGTAACTACAGACAGTCCAACCGTTGCAGCTGCATACACTAAAAATACATGTATGGGAAAATATACTTTTTATCACTTAGGCATTGACATACCCAAGGTAGGGTACTTTTTCACTTGATCCCTGAATGGAAATTTTTCTTTTTATGCAGAACAGCCCCAGTGGAAGGGTTTCAGTTTATTCACTTCCAATCACTATGGCTTGTGTGCGCGAAATTGCTGCAGCTTTTTTCCTGTAGCTGCTCCCGCTGGTAAAAGGTGATATCGCTGTCAGATTTGTCAGATTTGCTTGACATTTCCTGCAGGGAGCTGCAAAGTGCTGATGACAGTGCAAACAATAGAGCTTTATACCAAATTTGAGACCTCTCTTAAAAGCACAAATGTAGAACAAAAAAATGATTTCTTCTTTCCTGCAGTTTCTCCGGTCGTTTGAGTGATGTTAAGCGATATTTTCTGTGGCGGATTCCTCTTAAGCGTAGAAGTTTTACGACTCTTCTGTCAAAGCATAAATAATCAGAGTGCATGAAGGGTTTATGTCATAGGTATGATGAGGATAAGTGAATAGAACCAAATGCTTATGAGTAATTATGAGCTATGAGTATAATTATGAGTACTAATCAGCCCATTGCTGTGATAAAATATATTCTTCCATATCTAGTCAGGCATATACAACACAATACCCAAAATTGGTTTTAGACAGACAAGTCTAAAACAGTCACATGTTCAAGTCCTGTTTTTTTTCATTTCCTTGAATCAAGTGAGACAACCAGGCTTATGGCTTCAAGGAGATAAATCGTTGGATGAGGAATGCAGTGTTGGAGGACTTGAGGGTTCAATGCCAGGTCATGTTTTGAAAGCCGGCAACCCACGGCTGCAGTTAAAAAACGCCCAGAGACCAGGGCTGAGCGTGAAGGTGATCCGGTGGACTGATGGTTCAGACTCTGTCTTCTAGCACTGCCGTGACTGGTTCCAGTCCTGATATTCCGTGTTGTTGCTTTAATCAAATGATTGCGGGAGGCGACCAAGCTCCATACGACTCAGTGGCTCAAAGCTGCTGTCGGAGGGCTTTGGGGTTCAATGGCCACAGGCTTTGATGCCAGGTCTTTTGAAAGCTGGCAACACAAGTGCAAGTTTAAAAGCTCCCCGGGACCTGGGTGCAGTGTGAAGGTGACCGGATGGTGTGATGGTACAGGTTCAAGTCCTGATGTTTCCATACATGTCCTATTCCTTGAATAAAGGACATGATCAGAGGACACAACCAAGGTTCATATCATCATTCTAGTGCAAATTCTGTAAATTTCACATAGGTGCTGTATGGCATTATGTAGATGTTGTAAATTTTTCAGGTCATCTGTTTGAAAGCAGATTTATTAAAAGCTACCACATCTTTCCTGACATGTTAAGTTCTACCATCGGCAGGAAGATCTGTGGCATTTGGAAGCGCTTTCACAACGCAAAGCATCAGTTCTACAGAGAGTCAGCGTCAAACAAAAACCAGTGGAAGGGCATTGGGTTTTCAGTGGGGGATTACGTTATTATTTAAAGTCTTGAACAGTGTTATATTTGTTGCTTTAGTTAGACTTGTTAGAGGCTTTTACAACTAACTGTCAGAAAGAGAACGTCTAGGACAACGACAACATCTTAGGACACCAGACCCCAGACATAAAGATCACCCACTTTCTTCTCACACCCGTGTCAGTGTCAGTGTCAGTGTCTGTGTGCTCCTCTCATTCCTTCAACAGTCTTGTATGATATCTATACTCTTTGGAAGTAGTTTGTATTTCATCTGCAAGCCCTCGCCAGAGAGTTTGATCTGAGTTCGTGAGCCAGATGCATAAAGTTGAGATAGAGTCCAAAACCACTCTCACTCTGAACTGCATCCATTATGCTCCATAGATTGCAGAGCAATTACGCCATTCTCACGAAACTTGTGATGAGTCACATAGCCACTAGTGCCTTTCAACACAGCAGTGTTTTTTAACTGCAAATTTCTGAAAACACCTCATAAACAGCAGGTATGTTTGCTCCTCGTGAATTCTATATCCTATTTGTGCAGAAACTGTACAACTATCTTTTACTCTCCATGACAGGAATGAGGCCTGTAGCATTTAAACTCATTTGGCCACGTGGTGTCACTGTTAAAATAAATAATAATAAACACAAAAACATGAACTACTCCAAAAACTCTTGTTTGATCACAATGACATTTTAGGTGTTTTGTGGTATCGTGATATCCTAGAAATGCCATGCGACCTGCAGTCTAACACAGCAGCTTGATTTCTCATACCATTTGACTTTGCACAATCGATGTGCAAATTAATGAATTTGAATGAATTTCATGAAAACCACGTCATAAACAGGAAGTAATTTGTTCATCAACGTGATATGAGATTTGCAGTATTTTAGGCTGTAGACTGTACTGAGCTATTTAGCTGCAACTTCTTAATTTGAATTTGATGCGTCCTATCATACGCTGATATTAGTAGTTGGAGCACATATGTCAGTTAATTATAATTCCTGGCGTGTGTTACGATGTGACAGAGGACATTGAACAGGCTGCCACTCTGACTGGCAGCACGGACACCGCCACATCCACTGGGAATACACTGGGACACTGGAAAACTCCAGAAATACACGCTGTGTGCTCTCAGTCATTAGTGCAGTCTGCAACTGAGGAATTGTCAAAATTATAGAACTGGTTTCCTGCTCCCCGTGCAGACTATTAAATCTCCAAATCTGCACCACCCAGCAGCACCGATTGTGATTCATTTGATCCATATACTCACTTACAGATATTACTAAACACTCTTCTGGTTCCATGATGAGATGCCGTTTTCTGATTAGGGTGAATGTGCTTTTAGACCTTTTGGAGTCAATTAAAGCAAAGTGACAGAGGTGAATAGCACTAAAACACTTTGTTTTACACCTTAAGAGATTTTTAATTTTTTAAATGTCAGATAACAGAGTTTCCTGGTTAAAGTGTCAAATGCATTTTTAAGAATTCTTTGGAACTATTATGGAACAGTAATTTGTTAAGTTCTAACCACAAAATTGAACTAAAATTATTGATATGATTTAACATTTTCAAGCATTTAACAACTGGGAAAGCAACGTCCTCCACAGTTTTCTCTTTTTTTTTTTTAAGTGAAAGCCCATTGAAAGCATGTGCATGAAAGAATGAAAGCATGAAAGAATTTCTATATTTAGACATACTGTTGTTCTATTGTTTTCTAACCCTTTCAAGTCACGTGATCAATAGTAAAAAGGACTTCCAGCCACAACACTCACCATATGAAGGTCAGTCCCAGCATCAAGATGGATTCAGTACATTATTGAACCCAACCTCTCATTTACTCTATTTTCTCGCCGCCTCTGTCTTCATTCCACATGGCCCTTTCATTAGCTGGCCTTGGGCACAAGACAAATGTTGCCGTGGTTGCCCGCAGGTCTGTCTGCACGGGGCATCCATCACTTAGATGTCTGCTTTGGCACCCAGGGTCATAAACAGATGCTCTGTGTAATTGCAGACGGATACCCGCGAGATGAGATGATTTACAAGTGGAGGAAGAACTCCGTGGAGGCCGCTGACCAGAAGTCCTGGCGACTGTACCAATTTGATTTCATGGGCTTGAGGAACACTTCAGACGTAATAAAGACGACGGCAGGTAAAGCCCTGGATGTCCTAAATACATTCATCGTCAAGATTAAAGTTCTTGGACTCTCGTTTTACATTTTCACCAACATAAAAACAATTCTTTTATCTTTCTCTTTTGATTCTTTTCAACACTGCACTTTACAAGCTCTACCAATTCCTCATAAAGTCACAGCAGTCTTTTAATTGGGAAAAAAAAAAATGCTGCATCTAATAGGGAGGATTGACCTTTAGTGGCGAGACCAAAGTGTATAATTAAAAACTACAACAAACAGGCTGAACCCGACAGCTGGTGACAGCACACTCCGAAAGCTGCTGATGAGGAGAACAGGGTCGCGGGTGCCAAACTCATGTTCATTGGGAACAGAGATGCGGTAGCGGTAGCGATTGTACTGTAATAGACTCTATTTTCCTCTATTTTTAAGTCACTTCTGCACAAAGTCTGCTGCACAAAGTTTGACAGTCAACTTAAAAAAAATAAGCCGACTCACTGAGGGTGCCTTTTGTCATGCATAAAAGGAAACAAACTCACGGCAATGATCATTATGTTCAGTAATTATGTTCTTTGTCTAAATGGATTACCCAGCAAATACTGTACACTATATATTTTTTCATTATATATTAGAGTTTTTCTTAGGATGGTATTTGTGTGAAGTCCATTGACACATTTATTTTAATTAATCGAATGAAAGAACTTTAAGTGATGATATGACCCTTCTGTCCTTCACTGTGGTGGCACAACTCTTTTAAAAGTGTTTGTCAAGCTTCACATGATTTTCTGATTTCCATATATAACGTCATGATCCTGACAGGCGACTACGTGGTGATGACCATCTACTTTGACCTGAGACGGAGGATGGGGTACTTCACCATCCAGACGTACATCCCTTGCATCCTCACTGTGGTCCTCTCCTGGGTTTCCTTCTGGATAAAGAAAGACGCCACGCCGGCCAGAACGGCATTAGGTACGTTACACCTACGTCCCTTTCCCTCAAATGACAACTGATAACCACTGCCGGATACAGACCTCTCCTCGAACTTTTAAGAATTGTGTTTAAATTGTATGGCTGCGTGCTTTGCTTGATCCTGTACTGTTGCGGACCTGTCTTGCCGATTGAGCCTGAATCACCATCCATTTGCTTCTCATGTTTTATTTATTTCTACTTTTTTTTTTTTTTTTTGTATGTACACCCCTCCCATTTGATCTTATGAAGTCCTGTGGAACATTTTGGTGAAGGTAAATTGATTTCAGACTTCTAATTTTTCCATTTTCATTTTTTTTTCAAATGTTTCCTCATCGACATGTGACATTGATGCTGTCATCCTGCAACATGCGTTAAGACTGTCCATGAGACTTTGGAATATTAATGTATGCCTAATATTAAGTAATTACGATCTCAAAAGTCTGACAAGCTACATTTATATATGTCCACTCATCAATCAAAAGAAAAACCCAGTTATTCAGCGCTCAGTACAATAATTTTAAAGTCCACTTTAGTGAAAGGGTGCTGTTAATTTTTGTTTGTTGTTTACCAATACCAATAGAAGTGTCTGGTGTCTTTATTTTGGCTTAGTTTCACTTAATGTAATATCATTTACGCCTAGAATGTTGTCACATAGTGCCGGTATCACTTCAGTGTGTTATTAGAAATATTACTTGAAGCATTCAGGGAAGTTGTTGGACAGACAGGCAGACACGGGTTCATTAAGACCCAGCCATAAAGGACCGGAAAAGGGAACGGGAGCTGAGTGCAATTCATCGGAAAAATTAAAGAACCCGCCGTGTCTAGAGCTTAAGAAAGTGCGGGAAATATAGATATTTGCTTTTCTAGGCGTCTTTTTTAATCAATGGTGTTCAATTGAGGGGAAGGAGGGGAGCCTGGTAATGGAATAGAAGACACAGAACAAGGAGTGCCGATAAAAAGACCATGTTGAGCCAGCAGTGAGGGAGAATAAATAGCTTCTCATTTGGAAATGTGGTTGAATATCCTAATGGCAAACGACAAATAAAAATAACTTTCAGAATCCATCAATGCAATTCCAACCTGTTGTGTCCAATATCAGAGACAGTAGTCAAATCAAATTTTGGCCAATTATAAAAGTGTTTCTCAGAGTTAACCGGTGCTTAAATACAATGTTCGTCCTTTGAATCGGTGCCACCGTATCAGCCGAACACAGGCAAAGGTAGGGCTAATCACTGTGGCGAGCAGGGGCCGAGGGAAAAGTGCGCAATGGCCGCCTGAAATAGACAGGCCCCGCTTGTTGCCATGGAAACCCTGGCAAAAAACAGTGTCACTTTTTTTTTTTTTTTCCCTCTCCGAGGCATCCCTATGATTTGGAGGTGGGAGACAGATGGGGGCATCAAATGGGGGAGAGAATGAAACAAGGTTGAGATACCAGAGGAATCACAAGCAATTTCCACTTCCTGCCGCAGTTTCTCCTCTTACCCGTGAATCTGAGGGCTCCGCTCATGTGCGGTCATGGTGCCACATCGCCAACATTTTCATTCTAAGGTTTTTGCGCTAGATCTCTGCCTACTGGTTTTACCAAGTTGCCTGACTTTGAGTAGCAGCTATATTTTATCATTTTGACTTTATTCATTCATTCATTCGTCCATGCATGCATTCATTCATTCATTCATCCATCCATCCATCCATCCATCCCTCCATCCATCCATCCATTCATTCATTCATTCATTCATTCATTCTATTTAATAAATAACAAACACAAATTGCCTAAATCTGATAATCCGTTGTGAACATCACCCTAAATTTCTAGGTTTGACTAAATTGGGTTAGGGTTGGGGTTGTGTGTAGCACACAGCGATGGTGAGGCTTGTCTTGCATTTCCACGCGGAAGTGGGAAAGTATGATCCACGTCCCAGAGAATCAGGCGCCGCTCCTTAACAGTTCACGCCTCTGGTCGCTCTAGATCTGCATGATGCAGAGAGGTCTTGAAAACTTTGTTTCGTGCCAGTGGACATTCACCTCATGTCAGCTTTTAGAAAGGCAGGAACATTGGTAGGAAACTTGCTACAAGTTCCGTAAAGTTCGGGTCAGGGTTGTCATTTTATCAGTTCAGCTTTGTAAAGCAATTTAGAAAATGCAGTCAGCAGAACGTTTTATTTTAATGAAAAAGTCAAACATGGTCATGCTTATAAACACTAAGATACTAATAATAGGTCACAACATCCTCAATCTGTTGCAAAGTGAAAGCCAAATCAACGCAAATTAATAATGGTATCTAGTTCATCATAGCCAGTTACATGCCAGAAATCTGATAACCGCAATGTACACATGCTGCTTTAAATTGTGTTTACCCTTTCAACAGATATGGTGTGAGCAGGTTTATTACTAAATTTAACATTAGGTCTAATCTAGTTAGTACGAACTTAAAAGTTCTCATTTGCCAGCAGAATTTGGCAGCAGAATTGCTGGCCTATAATGCAAACAGATGCTGTATGGTATAGTCCAAATGAATGCCAATTTAAACAGAAATCAGAACCCGTGGAGCCCTATCCTAAATTTTGAGCAGTCTGAGCTTGTTTCTGAGTCTGTCTCTTCCTCCAGGGATCACCACCGTGCTGACCATGACAACCCTCAGCACCGTGGCCAGGACGTCGCTGCCGCGGGTCTCCTACGTCACCGCCATGGACCTCTTTGTCACCGTCTGCTTCCTCTTTGTCTTCGCTGCACTGATGGAATACGCCACGTTAAATTACTACTCGTATAGTGTTCGAAGACCTAGCTACAGCAAGACAAAGAGACCGGTAAGCTTCCCTATGAATAAGACACGTAAATGTAAATTCCAATATCTATATTCATCACAATGTCAATCATCCTCTGCCAGATTGGGGGAGAAAGCTCTAAATTGTTACAAAACTGGCTGTTTTCTTTATTTCAAGATTCAAGATTCAAGAGGTTTATTTGTCACAAACATATACATACTTTCATACACATATGCAGTGAAATGTCTTTGCAATGCACCCGGAGATTATGCACAATAGCTACTAAACCGAACATAATAGACAACCTAATTCCTGCCTAGCTAACTAACTGAACTAACTGATTCCCAAAATGTGATGCAGTTAGTGAAAAGAATAATATAAATGAAATTAAAAAAAAAAATCAAACAAGACTCAAAAAGATAATACAATGTGGGGGGGTACAAAATAGAAGGGAATAGGCTTACGTATGTATATGCTATAGGCTATTTGTATATACAGATATGTGCAGTAAAGTGCATGTGGATAAGGGAATATGGAGATATACAGTACAGTATACAAAAGTACAACACAGCAATACAGTAACACTGAACAGAACAGCAATACAGCACAGTATGCAGTAACCCAGAACAGTGATACAGTATGCAGTACAGTATGCTACATACAGTACAGTAAGGCAGTGGGGCCTGTGTGAGTGACTTTGTGGTGAGTTCAGCATTGACAGTTCTTATGGCTGGCGAGAAGAATTTATTTAGAGAACATGCCAATCCTAGTTTAACTAACTTTGATCGACACGTAGACTTAGCTACAGTTTTGGATAAATATTTTCATATTCATACTGTATCTATACCCCATCATGTTGTTTGGTAGTTAATATCCATCTTGTCTGTAGTGCTGTCAGCAGGCTGGGCTGGGCATACAACACAGTGTATTTATATTCCATTATACAGAATATATATTATATTAGACAGAGTTATTCTGCAAGTGGAGTTAAAATTCGCAACCTTCAAAGTCAATCTTGAATAATCATCAAGAACCGCTTACAAGACAGTAACTCCGTCCGCCACAGCATATCTGTTATGGTGGCCACCAATCCCCCTCTTCAGAGTACAATCTTTCCATGTTTTGATCAACTAAACAATGAATCGTCATCGTTTCTCCAAGAGGGGGATAATCACCACATGATGTGTCCACCTTTTGAGCGCGTTATATGTCCAGCCCTGAGTGCACAGGATTGGTCCAAATTAGTGCAGATGTATGGGACAAATACACAAATGTATCATGGTGCCTCCAAGCAGCAGAATTGCTCCACAGTCACCCACAAGCCCCTTCAATGCACAGGTATAGCACAAGCCCCTCCACATGGCACCGCAGCTGCAGAAGAACCTTGAAACCACAAATTCCAGCTTGTCTACTCTTACAAATCTCTTGTCTTCTTGCTTTTCAGAATTACTCGGTCCTTGATGTGGGACCACCGAACACAGTCATCGCACTCAACAATGCCATTTACTGGCAGGAATTCGAGGACGCCTGTGTCTACGAGTGCCTGGACGGGAAAGACTGCCAGAGCTTCTTCTGCTGCTATGAGGAATGCAAGGACGGTGCGTGGCGGAAAGGTCGAGTCCATATCGATTTACTGGAACTAGACGCGTACTCCCGCGTCTTTTTCCCCACGTCCTTCCTGCTGTTCAACGTGGTCTACTGGGTGGGATACCTCTACCTCTAGCATACGACTCCTAGAGGACAACGTGGTGTAATAACAATAAGAAGAGACTTAAAAAAGGTAAACAAAGAAAGACTGAAAAACAACTACCTGGACATCTGTAACGTACCGTTGTCATGAGAGCAGCTTTCCAGAAGCAGGCCTTTCTCTTTGCAGAGACACCTCGCTTTGCTTTCTTCAGGTATAGAATTGCGACGCTTTGATTCCCATCATAGAATTGAGCAATCAAGGGCAGAAGGGAGTGGAAGGACTGTTCCCGACTTCTCAGTCCAAACAATGGCTTTCTGTCGTGTGTGAGGCTTAAAACGTTGGGATTATCTTCTCCAGCCATCAGTCAAAACCAGTCAATCTGAGGATCTTTTAACCACTCACAGTGCCTTCCTGTGGAGGGGTAGTGACTATTAGCTACAATAATCAGGGAAATCATGATCAACACAGAGCCTGGCTTTGACTGATGGCTTTCGTAATAAACCGTCCCTTATCACTTCATGCAACTTTTTTTTTTTTTACCAGAAAGTAATTACTAATTCCACCGACTAACTATTATCAATGCTATAAATGCCCCTTTAAACCATTTAATTAGTCACTCTTTACAAGGAGAAAACAAAGTTATTTGTGCTTAGGTTTTTTTGTATTTATGTCTTTAATTTGAATTGTTTTGATGGGGTGTTATTCTGCGGGAAATTTAAATGTTATTATTATTTGAGTGGTTTGAGTTTGAAATTCAGTTAAAATGTCGAACATCAATGATGTTTTTTAGAAGCCAGATCATGACAAGGCTCATGAATAAGCAGCAGAAGTATATAAATCTCTGACAGGTAAAATCTGTGGACTGCTAACACCATGGCACATCATTTGACATGTGGTGACAGCCACAACTCTTTTTTTAGATTGGTAGATACAGAAATATGAGAAAAATGTCTCAAAACATAGACTTGTCAATTAATAATAAATTATATGCATATTGACGAATAAGATAGGGACGTCTATAGTTATCAGCAATGTGTGGATATCTATGCCAGTGAAATTCCATTATTTTCGGTGCGTAATACCGCGGTAAAGAAAAGAAAGAAATCCCATATACTGCAGCCAGTGTTGGGAGTTCAGTAATAAATAACTATTTTTGCAATAACGCAGTAATATAACAAATTACCCATTATCCCATGAGGATAATATCATTACAGTTATCCCTAAGCTGGATCGCAAATCATTGGCAGAACTGCTTTACGGCAATATTTTACATTATCTGAACGTGGGAGCGAGTGTAAACAAATATGGTAGAACGTGGCGCTTCGAGAAATTACTCACCGGATGGATTATGACAACATTTTCCCGTCTGCTACCGAGTCACCTCAACATAAGGTGAGGATATACTACTGAGCCAAATCCAAGCACCTTTTTTTTGCCGATTGTGTTTCAGTAAATGTAGAAGACACAGGTAGCGTCAGTACAACTTAATTTGCCTTTCACCACCAGCGTTCACCTCTGGCAAAAATAACTTCCATTTTTTTTTATTATGTTGGCTGAGTAATTTAAAAGTAGTGTAATAAGTAACTTATTACCTTACACAGAAGGTAATATTGTAAAGTAATGCTTTCAAATGAAAGTAACAAGTAATATGTAATAAAATACATGTTACTTGCCCAACACTGAAGCATATACTCAACAACATTTTATGAACAATACAAGAGCTAGAATAGCGCATATGGCCTTCAAAAAAAGTTCATGGTTCATGATATTGTGCTTGCATTAAGTAGTACAGTATATGAAGCAACTATTTACAAAAACAGTAACACTTAAATGTTGTTATAATGCATATACCCATTATAGTAGCAGTAGTGATTTAATGACACGATGATTTTTATTTGGAAGGCTCTTGTAGTCTACTATAGGCAGTCTACTATAAACTTTGGTTTGCTTGAAGTAGTAAGGTCACTTATCATGTATCAACATGTAGGATGTTGTTGGCTACACATCAAGTGATAATAGTTACATGTATTTCAGGTTAAGGACTCATCTAATATGTTTTAATGCTGCTTGCTGCTACCTGCCGCTAGTTGTTTGGCTACATTTGGTGTGTTTTTTGACTTCAACACAAGACTTGCTGCACTTCTTTTTCTATTTGGTGGAGCAATTTCTGAAACAGCTCTTGCTGCTTCAATGTTCACCATCCTCATGTGTTATTTTCTTGTCTTGGGAGGTCATTTTGTACATTACATAGTATCCCAGACTTCACTGCTTGTGCTTCTACAGCAGTGACATTCCAACTCGGTACCGTCGATACTGTAGAAAAACCAGTACCATCATATTGCTGAATTTTGCTGTTGATGTAGTACAGAAGTATCGGTTCTTGTTATTTCCCTTAATTTCACACATTTTTCATTATCTTCGGTAGAACCTTGTTAAAAAAAACTTGAATTGTATGTCACACGCGTCAACATCAAGATGACGCGATCAAAATCAAATCAAAATGAAACTTACATTTAATAAGTAAATTAAATGCAGTGTTTTTCTGCAATTTATATACATACCCTATTTATATAGTTATTTGTGCAATTTATACAGTATACATACACATTAATGTTTATTTTGTGTCATCCTTCATCAGTATTTGGCTACTGACATCAACACATACAGTATTTAGTTTTCCGTCAGTGTCATCTGTTGCTCTGTGTTTAGACATTTTGGCATTAGAAACCCTGGAATTGCCTTAGACGATCCCACCCAGAGCTGAGATGGACACAATAAATACATATTTACCTCTGACAAAGCGTGTGAGTGAGGAACACATATTAATAACGCCAGTGTAGGATTCATCTTGGCTTTGGGCAGTAAACTTTCAAGGCACGTTTTGGTGTCCCTTAATAATCTGTTTTCTGTTTGTTGTATTTCCTACATATTTGCCAAATATTTCACGTTTGTGCCCAGTAATTCTTGTTTTTCTACCCTAAGAAAATAATTGGAGAGGCTTTTGATGAAGCAGATGGTAGAAAAGCAAGTTGCCATGTGGTTGAAACTATAGATGTAAAGTTTTGCCAGTATTTCCAATAAATATATGTACTGATGCCTTTTGAATACGGTTGCGTTACCAATTAATATAATAAAAAACATGTTGTGTTGAAATCTTTGCAGATATTTGGCCTATTTTGCACTCAAGTTAACACAGCAGATGTGATGTAATTAAAGATTATTACACTTTTTCTTGATGTTCTAAAGAGTTTGACAAACATTACCTTACGATGTTAGGCCTTATTATTTTGATATACCTTTGTGAATATTGTTTGTTTGCATTGTTCCGTAATATGTCTCCATAGCCAGCAAGTGTTGCTACTGTAAAGAGAGGTTTCCTGACAACAGAATGTGGAGATGCCTGCACAAGCGGAGCAGAAACACAGAACGTTGCAGTGAGACAGTGACCTGTGTCAGAGACAGGCGATGGGTCAAAAAATCGAATATCCCAAGAGGAAACATCGAAACGATCTTTTCATCATGTCAATGAAGAAAGTCAGCAATTGGGGTTTTTTTCCAGAATGTAATCAAGTGTTGTTCTAAATGCTGAAAAACCTCCATACATCCACCCAGATGGTCCTTATATGTTTTCTTCCCACGAGCTGCAACAGCATCAACTGTTTGTAAATGGGAAACCCGTCTGTACTTTAGATGCCTCTCGTAGAATTATGTTTTCTCGGGGTGGGCAATAAAGGTATTTGAGTGGTGCTATCCTGTACAACTTTAGAATAAAAGTCACAGGTGCTCTTTTGGCAACTGGTCCAGGGTACATGTACTGTACTCATTTGTCCGAATGTAATCACTGGCAATGTTTTGTGAGAAAACTTGTAGAATTAGTTAAATCTTTCATCCATCAATTGGAGGTTTATATTGCTGTGACAAGTCTCTTGTCTGGGTAGAGAGTAGGCTTGGGCATATTTAAGATTAAATCATCTATCGCCGATCGACTCCATCGATCGCGATAGACATTGATGGCAGACAATTTAGTTTTTTTAATCCGCCACCAAAAATCCGAGCATTGAAACAGTATAAGTGCAGTTCGCCGTGTTCTGAAACTGGAGTGGAGAGGAAGAGCGGGAGGGAGAGAGGGAGGGAGAGTGGGGGCGAGGGACTCTACAGTCCCGTACAGAGACTTTGAGGGGCATGTGCGGTTCTATGTATTTTGCCGGTCTGGGAAAACGGAGCAGTGCGGCAGAGCACATATCTTGGGCGCCCTGATGGTGCGCATCGGGATGCCTGTGATCTGCACCACTGTGATGCACACATCGCAGGTGTGCACAGTGGAACGTGAGGACACATTCCTCAACTTTCCCAGAAAATCCGCTACCTCGATGCCCATTTACGCTTAAAAAAAAACAACCCGCCTGATAAAAATGGCACCTGAGGGTTCATGGGGCAAAGGGGACGGTGATTGGTCACCAATCCGCACGTGCCTGCTGCTCTATCTTGCAAATCTTGTGATTACAATATAGCAATTATATAATCTCAAAGAGATGGATTTAGTTTTATTTTGTTTCCTTAGTTTCTTACTTGTATGGAAAATGAAAAACGTAAACATTACTCAGAGTGTTGGAGCGAGTTAAGGGACTGTCCCATTCGATTCCAAAAAAACCCACTGTCGTTTCCCTGTTGCTATGGGACTTAATTTAGTTTAAAAAAAAAGACGTATTTGTGTAAATACTTTACTTGTATATAATAAATCGTGTACTTCTGGAATGGGGAGACCACATTTGTCACATTACATTACGTAGCAATTGCCGATTGGAAGAGAGGTGAAATGGACCAGGTGGCAGGTACAAAGAAAACCAGCTATTGGTTTTTTTTAGACTCTGCTAATTATCTCAATCTTCTCAAAACCACTCCCCACTATTGCCACCTCTCTCAGCAAATCTTTGTCAATTTCATCATTTTTATAGTGTCACTGACTGAGCACAGTAAGTAACAACCAGATTCAATGATTTGTGGACAGACTAAGGAAAAAATTGGTAACTTATTTGAACCAAATAACGAAATAATTTTCTGAATTAGGTACAAAGGCCGCCACTTTTTTACAAACTGTTATTGCACTGACGGTCATTTAAGTTTTTGTTGAACAAGACCCAGTCATCATCACATCATCTTTAGGTTTCTATGAATTTTAGTTTTAGGTGAAAATGGTGAAATATATTTTTTAGATATGCTCTGCTAAAGCCCAAAAAGGTAATTTGGTTTACATGTAACATTTAAAGACGCCACACCACATGGATCTTCACAAATTCATAAGCAATTAATATTTACAATGGATTATACATTCATGCAACATGGTAGTAGTTAAAAGAAAATGAAAGTTGCTAAGACAAATTCTATATCCAATTGAATTAATCTACCTTTGGAGGGATGTGACAGCTATTATTGCTTACTGGTGTTCCCTATTTTAGAACACCAGAAAAAAAGAAAAATATCACAATTAAGAAAATGTTAATGTAAACCACAAAAAAGTCTCTCTAATTAAAACACAATACTTTTTTTTTGTTTTGCCAACATCCGTGCATGCAATAATTATCACAATAAGTAATTTATTAGGGGGAAAAGATGACAGACTGCTAAAGAGGCACAACTTGCTGAAATACAGTATGTTGTATCTGTGTCTGTACCGATTTCATAGTGTAACTATGCTTCAATAAGATATATAACATAAAAATACATATGGTTCAAATTTAAAAATCTGAGTTTGCGAACACACATGTCGGTGTGTAAAAACATCAATTGACGTTCCACGAGAGAGTTTTACACACAAACTTGTCATTAATTATTCCTGAGTCATAATGTGTATTTTGATCAAACCATTTATGAGGACAGACTGTGATGGGAAAGGCATTTATATCAGCTGTTTTAGAGGAAAAACAATTTACCGTGCTATGATATACAGTGGACAAGACAGTATTTGTAACCTCATGGTTGTGCATGATAACCATGCACTGAGATCATAAAATCTACTACGGTAGTTTGTAGCTCCATGATGAAAAAAATCCCGTTATCAAAATGGACCGTTCAAATTTGATCACCAGTCCATATCTTTCCAAGCTGTTTTGTTCATAAACAAGAAAAATTAGTTTTTTGAAAGCATCCTCAGAATCGGGACATTTTCCTGCTGAAAGAGTACAATTTAATTTCCTCAGAAAAATGCTTGGGTTTCAGGTTATTGATGTTTTTAGTAAAGTATTTCATTATGTAACGTGAAGAATGTGAACTCAAAATGGGGAAATTAGAGCTGCTTTTTGTTAGTTTTCCATAATAGTCCAGTCCATAATAACTGAGCTCTATCATTTGTGTCACATATCACTAATCAAGTTCATGAGTGTCATATTTTGAATGACAACACGCCTTCTGCTGGAGCTCTTTCATTAACCTCCTGCAGCAAAACTTTTTCTATTCAATGTGCTGCAACAGTGGTAAAACACATTTTTATTGATTTACATTAAGGTCTGTAGAAAGCACTATCTAATAAATATTATTTGTAGATTTTAATGTTTGATTAACTTTTTGCTCCAAGTCCAAAATTGTCTTCTTAGTGATTTATTTGGCACTATAGCTTATTTGAGAATTGTCTCCACAATTAATTTGTAATATCTATCTGTATTATTTTCATACTAATGTTTTTTTTAATACATTGAATATGAAATGTATTGTATACTCCCAATGATAGAGGTAATTAGGTGTGTTTTTTATGTATTGTATGTAAATCATTTTTTCAATCAATTTAGTATAGATTTAGTATAATTTGTACAGAAAATGTTTGTATGAGTAGTATTTGTAATAATAATAGACGTTTTTTGATAGCAACACCTTATCTATAAATACAGAGAAAAGCAGATTCACTAGTTGTAAGGTGTTCCGCTTGAGTTTTGAAAGACAGTTTTCTATCCTAAATATATACAGTATATATGACATGGATGGGAGATGGGAAATGATTGGGAGTGCGGGTATTAACAGTATGAGCATTATTGAGCAGTATTGTTTTCGAGTTCAAAACAAGTTTAAGACTGATTAAACATGTCTGGAGGTCTGCAAATTGCCTGGAAAAGGCTTGCTTTGGGGTGTAGCCATTGGCATATGATATATAGTGTCATCCAGATAGAAGTGGATCTAACAGTGCTAAGCTGGAAAGGAAGCATTATTTTTTAAATAAAGTGAATAGTAATGGACCAAATATAGAGCCCTGTGGGACACTTTCCAACATTCTAGTTGGAGTGCAGTCAGGACCGACAGAAAAGCCATCAGCAAAAGCCATCAGCAAAAGCAATCAGCGAAAGCCGTCCACTGTCCACTGTTTCTCCAAAGAAAACAAGTAAAGGAGAGTTTTGAGTGTTTTTAATTTAGATGTATTTTATTCCTTATTGAACGGCACGAAAAAAGGCCGTGCTTCCCGTGCCGCGAACCTTTGGTGAAACTTGGCAGCCCTTCATGCATTCAATACACTTCTCAGTATGTGACAGGTGTGTGCGAAAACTTTGGAAAAGAAGATATGAACTTAACAGGTAAAGCACAGTTTAGACATTTAGATGTTTTCTTAGACATGATAAATGCAAAGTAAGAAGAAGACTGAGACCAATTAGGAGTTTACAAACTTCTCAAAAGCTCCTGCAGAAACTGGGTTATTCAATTGAATTGCATGTCACTCAGGGGAGGAAATGCCAAAATAATTCTGTGCTCACTGTGTGCTTGAATTCCGATTAGGTGTTTTGGAGTAGTTGGGGACTCATTTAGCACAACATTCCTCTGATTTGAAAAAGAGTTCAAATGAAGCAAGTATATTAACGCGTTATGTTTCCCTTGGCACTACAGTGGAAAAAAACTCAATCTAATAGAAACATTGTTGTTTTTTTTCCAATTAATAATGAATAAATCATATTTAATAATGCTGTTTTGGATTCAACTCACACAAAAATACAAATAAAAACTTAAAAGAAAGTGCAGGAACGTTCTGTCCAAACCCGAACCGTCTGGGCTTGGCCAGCCCTGACGACCAGCAACAGCCCAGTCCTGTCAGATTCGAAACCATCTAAAGCCTTTCGAAGACCTAAGTTGTCCCTGTTGAGGAAAAGCCAGAATCGACAGTTCTAAGAAATCTATGTTATTGGTTTCTGGCTGTAAAGATGACATAGAAGCTATTTCTGCGTCACCGTGCGATTTTTGGCACATTAAGAAGGCATCACTGCCGTGTTTTCATTGTCGACAGAGATGTTTTATTGTTTTTCATCTTTTATTGACCCCTCCATCATGTCAAGGTGAGTCTGCAAAATTAGAAGGGTTAGTTGCCTATTTGAGAGCTTAAGAAATGTCTTATTGTGTGTAAATATTTAATGCTGATACAATTCTAGCTCTGATTTCATCTCAAAATTAAATATTTAAATAAAATCAGCTCATTTTTGTGAACATTATAAAACACTTTATACATCAATATGCATTGTATAGAAACCAAATAAACGTAAGCGTTAAGTTGAATGATTGTACTATGATGTACAGTAGACTACTGCAGTTGCACTGATGGTTAGTCAATTTCCAAATTGAGTGGTCTTTTGTGCCATGTTCGTGCCATTATCATTCATGATCCAAATCTGAATTCAGGCTGTACTGGCCAAGTATGCTCACACATACAAGGGATTTGACTGAAGTTTTCAAAGACCCTTCTACTTTATACTTGATTACATGTATTGTGATGAAGATGGTAAAAGGCCATTCTTCACTCCCTTATGTTCATCTTCAGAGACAAACAGCCCATTCCCCATTCTCTGGTGCTTTAACTGACTTTATTGGCATATCATCCACTTTCATCTGCTTTTAATACTCTGGCCTTGCTTAACTGTCTAATACTATCATGGTTTCATATCATGGTATCATTGGTGGAAACTTCTGGCTGTGTGCTTTGTAGCCTCAGACAAGTTGGTCAAATCACTTGATAAATAAAACATGAATTCAACACTTGCATCATTAATCTATTTCACTGTGTAAATGATGCCCAGATAAGAAATCCAATTAAGTCCATGCCATGCAGTCTTCATTTCTGAAATCTCCTTGCATATGTCTATAATTAATATGCTATTGTGCTTGTAATACATGTTGCCTTAGATATGCAAATGCTCCATTGTTAGGGAATGAAAGAGTGACAAAATAAGTTCGAGTTTCAATCTGCTCCGAGTCAGTACGTCAGCCTTAGAAGTATTTCCATTTGTTAATTTGAAAGTAAAGCCTTGGCCTTTGAGGAACTACATTTAGATCCAAGTCCATATGTTGACTCATTGTACAATTTATTATATTTAAAGTATTTATTGTTGATCACAAATGACCTGCTTAATTATTTGAATGAGGTGAAATTACATCTTGCCTGTCTGGTGTTTTTTTTCTGTTTTGGGCTACCATACTATTAAAAAACGATTTCTAAAATAACGAACCATCTCAGCCCAATAGGATTTGACAACAAGGAGCAGCTTTGGTGGCGACCTGCCAGGATGCAACTCATGCAACATCATAATACTGCAGACAATCAGCAGGAAGCATGTGCCTGTTATTGTGTTAATAATCGCCTTGTATCCTTTTATAGTGTGCTGTCAGAAATGTAAAAACTGCCCTTTGCTGAGGTGAAAGACACATCCGTTGTTGCACTACACTATGCAAATATCACACACTCGCAGACACATTACTATAGGTGGAAACGTCGAGTTCAAGAAAAACTCTGACTCAATCTAGGCTGAAAGACGTTGATGTCGCCTTCAATGGAGTCTGGCAAACCTTTTTCAACGATGATACTTATCTGAAGATGTGTTCTTAAGCAAAGACGTGTGGTAAAAAGTGTTATGGATAAATATTGGGAATATTTTGGATCAAAAAATAATAATAAATAAGTTCTGTAAATTATTAATATATTGTCTAATGTGACTACATATTATAATAAATTGAAAGGTGAGCATAATTAATAAAATGAGGCAAAAGAGGCCTCCCAGCCTCATGAGGTATGTGTATTTATTTAATGAATAATCATATTTATTATTATTATTATTATTATTATTGTATACTCTAAGGCAATCTTTGCAACTTTCAGACTCTCAGCAATAAAATGGAAATCTTGCTGGAATTGACAAAGATTTATTTAGAGCATTTTTTCAATTTGTTAATTGATGTGATCAAACTAGGGAATCCTTAGGAGGCTGTGATGGAGAGGATTGGTGCAACGCAATCATTACCGCGGAACAATGCAACAATTTGTCACACAAGCAACATTCATTTGCATTGGCGACATTGGGAAAACATAAAACAATGAAAGGCAACTGCCTTCAGGCTGTTTTCACGTTGCTTCATCTCAACAATGAAAAACAAGAAGTGGGGGATTTGCTTTTAAGGAATAAAATGATGAAATAGTCTCATAATTGTATGAAACCCACCTTTAAAAGCAAACCCCATTGAGTTCCAGTATCTTCTGCTTTCAACATTATAAAACTAAATGCTGAGAACCTTTTTTGCATTTCTGCATTTCTCTTGCTTGACGAGTGAAAGGAAACTCCTTGAAATTGAATCTCAAGTCAAAACATCACATTACATTTCTGCTATTAAAACGATACATATCAAGAAAGTACAGAACTAATCAAAGAAATACAGGAGGACAAATCTTTCAGTTTTCCCTACAAATGGATTTTAATTAAAGGCCAAACAAAACACTGGGGCTTTAGAGAGGAAATTGTTTATGAGTTTATTCTCCGTATGGATAATGTGGTTAAGACACCCTGCCATACAGTAAAGTAGTTTATTGTCAGTATACTTGATACGACATAGCAAGACAGTGAGAGAAAAAGAAAGAAAAAAAGAAAAGAAAGATGCAGCCCTACTATGTTTCTTCCTTTTCCTAAATACGTATTTCGGCTTCAAAAGTTGTCCTAATTATATACACAGTCAAAAACACACAAACACACACATACACACACACACACACACACACACACTACCCTATGCCACCTGAGTCTGAACAGTAATAAGGGATAAAGAATAAAAAAATAAAAACCAAAAATAACTTAGTAACCACAACTGGGTTTATTCTGTTTTAACCACTTTGAACAACACTAGGGAATAAAACGTTTGAATTTAGGAAGAAGCTGACGTCCTCCACAGAGCGCTGCACCTAACTACAGGTCTTTTCACAGCCACAGTGTTCTGAAAGCCTTTGAGAACAAAAAGGACTTTTGAAGCATCCATTGTATTTTTCTACAAAATGACTCTTTTACGTCACGTTACTTAATTTTTTTTCTGCCGTGTTAGATAGGCAGCATCCGGCCTTCTCAACGCACATCAAGCAGGACTGTAAGCGCTGTGTCCAATGAGTAGGCCTTTAGATTTTTATCGATGGCTGACTGCAAATGAAACATCATCCATTAATATAATCATTTATTTAAATGAATCCATTTTCTAAGTTTCAAATAGTGGCTTGTATGAGGGCAGTCGATCTAAGCCATTCAGGGACCAAGAAGGAAATGATGTATTATTATCTACTGTATGTATCTATGTATAATAGGCTAGACTTGAGATGGTTTTTTTTTATAACAGTCTTTATGGTGAATCCTTTTAATATCCATATTCCACTTCTTAATTACATGGGGTAGAAGCCATTTAATTCCTCTTTAATGAACAGGAGTATTTTCTATGGAAAGGGGGGGCTCCATTTGAATACATATTGCATCGCTAAACAGGGTCATAACGCCAGAATCCTTTTTAAAACTGTAAATTCCGTCCCTGTCCTGGCCAGCCAGTTGAATCTTCCCAAGAGAGTTGTGAAGAATTTCTTAATTAATTCTTTAACAAAATAGTGGCGATTGGGCAGCATTTTAACAGTGAAGTCAGAGAGCATGGTGTTGACTCCTGCCCGCCCACCATCACCATTAACTGCCTTCATGTGAAATCTCTCTGTGAACCCTGGGCGCACTGTTGCACTTTCAAAATCATCCACCTGCCGTTCAGACCGCACTCCCAGAGGTTTTAGCAATTATTAAATGCTCTTTGTCGACTGTTTTTTTCCCCATCTATTAGAAACATGCCACTTTAACCCTTTTTTTTCAAAGCCCTCTCTAGATCCCTGTGTTTTAAGTCATTTAAGACTGTGGGAGTCTCTGCCCGCCAGTAAGGGTTTAGGGAGGGAGACGGAGTCTTTCTGGCCGTGGTGCGCCAACATGGCAAGAGTTTTTATTGTCAACTTAAACAATAGGGTACGCTGGCCACAAGTATATATAACAAATGATGATTATTATAATAATGCGGATGATAATGATCCTCTCGGGCGCAGGAGGAATGGCCTTCTGCTGCTGGGCCGCTGACGAGCCCGTGCGCTGATCCCCTTTGCGGGCGGGCGCAGGGCGCTGATTGGGCCAATTTGAGGCAGCTTGGCGGCTGCAGGAAAGGAAACCGTGCTGTCCCCTGCAGCCGGTGCTTGACCGCGCCCCTTTGTCCGCCACATAGACCAGCCTCCAAACTGCTGTTTAAATCAAATATTCAGAAAAAAACTGTCTCTACTCAACTGATTTATTTTGTGAACAACATTCAAATTTTTGAGAAATTTCTGCATTGTAGGGGTGGGCAAACTACGGCCCGCGGGCCACATCCGGCCCGTTGGTCTTGTAGTTTCTTGATGAATTTGATGTGTTGATGAATGAAGGAGTGACCACTGACGCTGACTTGATTAAAATAATAGTTTTATTACACAAATAAGCATCAAACCAGACTTGCCTAGGACGTCCAGGAGAGAACAAAGCCGGAAGTATTCTCTCCCAAGCGGTGCTCGGCACTCTTTAAAAGCTGTACAGAGACAACATACCACATCTGGTTCCAATCCATAGGTGTCAGCTCAGCCTCTGTCTTGCCATAAATCTAAACATTTTCGCTTCTCTCCTCGCTGGGCCTCCCATGTACACACTCTAAAGTTGACCTTCTCCGTGTAACTTTCGAAGTAACATACGTCAATATTATTACCGCACTACATCTCAGTTTTCGGAGCTCAGAGACCTATTCACCTCAAACCTTCCAGACACCTCTTTCTTTTTAATCCGGCCCGTCGAAGATTGGTACAGAATTCTTTTTATTTTTAACCTGTGCTGTCAGCATGCTGGACATACAACACAGAGTACTTGAATGGCATTGCATTCAGGACAGAGTTAAGAGTCTGCAAGTGGAGTTCAAGTTCTCAACCTGCAATGCAACTCTTTATTAATTCTTAACTCATCAAGAACTGCTGCAATAACTCTGTCCTGTGGACGACCTGTAGAATGACAAGAGCACAGTTTTTGGTTATGCAGAGCCACCACCAACCCCCCTCTTTGGAAATCTATTTATCATGTTTGGGTCTATAAACAACTGATCACTACTCCAAGAGGGGGAGAATCACCACGGTGAGACAAACAACATTTGCACAAAAACATGAACAATGGACAACAACATGTATTGAAAAACAGTGAATTAGGTCCAGGAAAACTGGAACTACAACTGGTCACGTGGCCTCTTCCTGTCATAGTTGCGGCAGTAAATGAGGGAGGAAAGGAAAGGAATGCAACCAGGAGGTTGCTCTGGTGTGCGTGCGTGCGTGCGTGTGTGTGTAAGATGTCCACCGGTGAGTGTACATGACTTATCCCCATTGGTACTGGCATTCAAATTAGCAGAGCCAGCAAGCCTTTCTCCAAAGGGAAGTTTCTCAAGGAGTGCATGGTAGAGACAGCAGGTATCTTGTGTCCTGAGAGCAAGAACAAATTTGAAAAAATTAGCTTATCACGCAGGACAGGGACTCGCCGTGTTGAACTAATTGACGAAGACTTAGCTAGCGAGCTAAACAAAAAAGCGGAGTCATTTACATTATATTCTTTGGCACTGGACAAAAGTAATGACATAAAGGACACCGTTCAGCTTTTAACTTTTATCAGAGGGATTAATGACAATTTTGAGATAACGGAGGAGTTTTTGGCCTTGGAATCCCTAAAAGGGAAAACACGGGGAGAGGACTTGTATGACTGTGTGTCGCTGGTCATCAAGAGGCACAAGCTACCTTGGAGTACGCTCGCCAACGTTACCACAGATGGATCGCCAAATCTGACGGGAAAAAACGTCGGACTGCTCAACAGAATCCAGGGGAGGGTGAAAGAAGACAACCCTGAGCAGGAGGTAATTTTCCTACACTGCATAATTCACCAGGAAGCACTGTGTAAATCTGTATTGCAGCTTGACCACGTGGTGAAGCCAGTTGTAAAACCCACTTTATTCGAGCGAGGGTCTTCACCATCGTCAGTTTATTACGTTTCTTGAAGAAACTGACGCTGATCACAGGGACTTGCTTTACCATTCTAATGTCCGCTGGTTAAGTTTGAGGAAAGTATGTCACCAACTGTGGGAGCTCAAACAGGAGATTATCTCATTTTTGGAGCTACTTGAGAATGCTGACAAGTTTCCTGAGCTGAGTGACACAGATTGGCTTTGTGTTTTAGCTTTTGCTGTGGACATATGACACACATGAATGAGTCGAACGTGAAGCTACAAGGGAAAGACCAGTTTGTGCATGAAATGCATACAAATGTCAGAGCCTTCAAAACCAAGCTAGCTTTATTCTCAAAGCAAATGTCAAACAAGTCATTCGCTCATTTCCCCACACTGGCTACGTTGAAAGAGGGCCCGCAAAATGTGAAAAAATACAGGAAATCACTGGATGACCTGCATGAAGAATTCTGCCGCCGGTTCTCTGAATTTGGAAAAGTCACTTCAACTGGTGTCATGTCCGTTCTCACAAGACCCTGAAACGGCGCCACAGGAGTTGCAGTTGGAACTAATTGAACTCCAGTGTGACACCGTCTTAAAGGAGAGGTTCAACTCTCTTAAACTGGATGAGTTTTATACTTCATTAAGCGCAGCCAAATTTCCAAACATCCAGAAGATGGCACAGAGGATGCTGGTGTTGTTTGGCTCTATGTATGTGTGTGAACAGACTTTTAGTGTAATGAACACCAACAAAGCACCCCACAGATTCCAGTTAAGTGATGAACACCCCAGATCTGTTCTGAGAATTGCCACAACAAAACTAACACCAGACTTCGATGCACTGGCAAAAATGGGTGATCAACAACACTTCCCACTAAAAGGTAAGTGTATTAACACTGTAATGCTTTTTTTCTGTTTATGTTTGATATGTATGCATCTTGTGCTAACCCGGCCCCTCTGTCAAATTTTAAAAGTCAATGTGGCCCCTGAGCCAAAAAGTTTGCCCACCCCTGCTCTAGACAGTCAGGTCACCAAAGGGGTGCAGTCCTGCTTTGCCCAACTGAGAAAGCTAACCAAAATCTGACTTTAACTCCTTTTAATATTGTTTTTATTGTAAAGCACTTTGTAACTTGTTTTTGAAAGGTGCTATATAAGTTGTTATTGTCATTATTATTATAATTTTTATTATTATTATTATTATTATTATTATTATTATTATTATTATTGTGCATATGCTCCCCAAGTTGGGTGTGAGATGGAAGAGAAAGAAGAATTCTTTAGTGAGTTGGGTGTAGTGGTGGAGAGCGTCCCCAAGGGAGAGAGAGTAGTCGTTGGAACAGATCTCAATGAGCATGTTGGCAAAGGGATCAGAGACATAGGTGACGAGAAGGTGATGGGTAGATATGGTGTCAAGGAGAGGAATGTGGAAGGACAGATGGTGGTGGATTTAGCCAAAAGGATGGAATAGGCTGTTGTGAATACATATTCCAAGAAGAGGGAGGAACACAGGGTGACATACAAGAGTGGAGGTGGAGTGAAGAGATTAGTGACTGCAAAGTGGTGGTAGGGGAGTGTGTTGCTCGGCAGCATCGTATGGTGGTACTTAGGATGACTCTTGAGGCCAAGGAGAGGAAGAGAGTGAAAGAAGAGCCAAAGATAAAATGGTGGAAGTTGAAAAAGGAGGAGTGTTGCATGCAATTTAGGGAAGAGGTAAGGCAGGCAATCAGTGGAAATGAACAGTTACCAGATGACTGGGAAACAACTGCAGAAGTGGTGAGGGAGACGGCCAAGAAGGTACTCAGGTGTATCATGCTGGAAGAGGAAGGAAGACAAGGACTCTTGGTGGTGGAATGAGGAAGTACAGGAGAGCATAGAGCAGAAGAGGTTGGCCAAGAAGAAATGGGATAGTCAGAGAGATGAAGAAAGTAGACAGGAGTACAAGCTGATGCGGCGCAAGGCGAAGAGAGACGTGGCAAAGGCAAAGGAAAAGGCATATGACGAGTTGTATGAGAGGTTGGACTGTGTGCAAGACAAAAGGACCCAATCTGGGAAGGATTTACAGCAGGTTAGGGTGATGAAGGATAATGATGGGAATGTGCTGACTAGTGAGGAGAGTGTGTTGAGAAGGTGGAAGGAGTACTTTGAGGAATGAAGAAAATGAGAGGGAGAGAAGAGTGGATAATGTGGGGATAGTGAATCATGAAGTGCAGCAAATTAGCAAGGATGAGGTAAGAACAGCATTAAAGAAGATGAAGAGTGAAAAAGCAGTTGGCCTAGATGACATACCTGGGGAAGCATGGAAATGTTTAGCTGAGATGGCAGTGGCGTTCCTAACGAGACTGTTTAACACCATCCTGGAAAGGGAGAGGATGCCGGAGGAGTGGAGAAGTGAAGTGTACTGGTACCCATCTTCAAGAATAAGTAACTACAGGGAGCATGAAGCTATGGGAAAGGGTAGTGGAGGCTATGTTAAGAAGAGAGGTGGGGATCAGCGAGCAGCAGTGCTACAGATGCAATGTTTGCTTTAAGAATGCTGGTGGAAAAGTACAGGGAAGGCCAGAAGGAGTTGCACTGCGTCTTTGTGGATTTAGAGAAAACATATGATAGGGTGACGAGAGAGGAAGTGTGGTATTCCATGAGGAAGTCGGGGTGGCAGATAAGTACGTAAGAGTGGTACAGGATGTGTATGTGGGCAGTCAGACAGTAGTAAGGTGTGCAGTAGGCGTGATGAAGGCACTCAAAGTAGAGGTGGGATTGCATCAAGGATCAGCTCTGTGCCCTTCCTTGTTTCCAATGGTGATGGAAGGTTAACAGATGAAATCAGGCACGACTCTCCGTGGACTATGATGTTCGCAGATGACATTGTGATCTGTAGTGAGAGTAGGGAGCAGGTTGAGGAGAGCCTGGAGAACTGGAGGTATGCATTAGAGAGAAGAGGAATGAAAGTCACAGGAGCAAGACAGAATACATGTGCCTGAATGGGAGGGAGGGCAGCAACAAGCTGAGAATGCAAAGAGTGGAGCTGGAGAAGGAAGATGAGTTCAAGTACTTGGGGTCGACCATCCAAAGCAGCGATGTGCGGGAGAGAGGTGAAGAAGAGAGTACAGGCAGGGTGGAGTGGGTGGAGAAGAGTGTACGAAGTGATCTGTGACAGAAGGGTTCCAGCAACAGTGAAAGGGTAGGTCTACAGGACGGTAGAAAAATTTGCGCTCCTTACTCCAGAACTTCCCATAAAGGTTCAATGATGTTGAGGTCAGGTGATTGGGGTGGTGTTGGTGGTGGTGGTGGTGGGTGGTTGAGTGTATCCTTGTGTTCATGAAGCCATTCTGGATCTTCTTGAAATATGGGAACATTGTGAAGAAACAGTGTTTACGCAAAAAGGTGCAGTTGGTCTTATCAAACGGCCTCATGGTCCTTCGCCGGTGTGTGACCATTCAAACCCAACCTTTCCCTCAAGATGGCAGACCCAAAAATGTGTGATAGTTGGCAGCAGAGCTTATGGGTTGAAGCATCTTTGACTTCTCCAAATGTGATCCCATCTGGATGGAGGTAATGGGGTGAAAGATGACCCATAAGACCGTATTAGTTTAATATTGCCCAGGGGTCCAGGTTTTGTGGTAATGGCATTTATCTCAAATCCATCCTATTAATTTTGTCTCTCCTTGCCGGCCAGTTTCAACTTCTGACCACAGAGGCTCTTTGGCGATGCAGTTTATCTATGGTTGGCATATGTTGATGCATTAAATAACTCTCTAGTTTCACCTGAAATTTGACAGCCATCTGTGTCGCCTCTTCTGAACTCTGTTGGTTGACTCTTGTTGCTTTGAAAACTCACATATCAAAGTACTTAGTGTCAGACCTCTTTTATCGCTGACACATATTGCTAATTGTCAATCTACATAATATGACTCAGCATCACACTTTCAAGGTTAAACTCCTTTTCATGTGGTATTTCTGTTGTTTTTGTCTGGAGACACAGGAGATCAAGTATTGCAGCTCTACAAACCACCAGCCTCTGCCAGTCAGACCCTGGCACATATTCCATTAGTGGTAATGGACGGAGGGGAACAGGTGTAAATTATCTGCAGGATGGGTGTGTGTCTGTGCATGTGTGTGTCGGGAATGCACTGTGTGTCAGTGCTGTTTTAGCTGAGAATGAATTAGACTTCCCAGGACGTTAAAGACCCTTTTACGCCCAGTTATGTGCTTTATCAGATTCTGACACTAAGCAAAGAGATGCCAGTGTAGTATTTTAAAAAAATCCAAAGAGAAAATTCCATCAAGATAGATTATTTATGGCTAGAGGAGCTGATGGTTTTGGTTTTCAGTGACTCAGTATGCTGAAAGGTTGTAAAATTTTCCAGGGTTAACAAAGGTGTGAAAACTGTATCTCTATAGTGAGTGCCAGAAGTCAACTACAAGAAAAACAAAACCCAAAACATCTTAAATGGTTTATTGTTCACATAAGTTTTGTTCACATAGTTTTCCACAGTTGAGCGTCAGGGTAGTGGCCCAGTTTGTGGCACCGCACAACAGTATATATACAGATTGTCAATAAAAGAATGTATTGGCTCTATATGAAAATGCTTCGACATAACTTTTACTTTTCCTTGATTAAACGTGGTTAACTGATTTAAATCATCAGAATCCTCCATAATATCAGAATACTGGGCATACAGTAAAATGTCTTGAAATGTGTATATATGTATATATACATAAATACATACATTTTCATATGAATCAACTCTAATCTATTCAGTTAATAATGTATTATTTAAAAATTACATTCATTTAAATTAATTTGGATTTCTTGTATCAAATGGGATGGGGGATTAATATTTGGGCCTATGACAAGCAAACAAATTAATAAGGCAATTATTACTATACAATCCCTTTAATTGGGTTTTGCCATACAGGGAATGAAGTGGAGGCGGTAGCACCATGGAGAGCTCTGTGGACCATGTCCAATTCCTCCTTTCTTTAGGCTGAAGACACAAGGTTATGTCCACTTTGAATAATGTTTACAACCTCATGACCTCAAGGTCACGTTTTCTTTATGCTATAATTGTTTTGATGTTTTAAGGGAAACCAGATGTCTGCAATGGTCTGTCAATAGCTTCTGCGCTGTAGTCAAGTAAGATTTGCCATTTAAACAATGGTGTAACCTTGTTTCTTTTCCCTAATTTCCACATAAAAAGCTGCTGGGCTCCATGCTGCTGTGCTGGAATGAGAGCAGTTAATCACGTAACCTGAAACTTTGAATGGATGAAGTGGTCCTTTTTGTGCGCGTGCACACAAACACACACACACACACACACACACACACGTTGGAAAATATAGTCTCTTTGGCTCTGCACAGCAGTGGTAGGTCACATGTTCCAGCCTAATCCAATGTGGGTGGCCAGCAGGTAGCACATGCCTATCATGCACGTCATGATCATCATGGGGAATCCTAACCTGTGAGAAGATGAGAGAAAGTTTCATCTTTGTAAAGTGATCTTTGCACTATGACGTGACATTGAATATATTATGTAGGCCTACATACTGTATATACACATCAGAAGAAGGAAAGCTTTTGAGAAGAGAATTGTAAGTTTGTAATGGAATTCTGGACTTGTAGTGTAATCCACCCAACACATATGATTTTATGGATTGCCATATAAAAAAAATACATATTTTGACCCTAAATTATTCAGGCGAAGCCCATTGCAAGAAAGACGATTCATTCAAAAGGATTCCCTACTTGTCTAAACACTGAACTATGGAGTTCCCACTAATTAGCCATGCCATGTACCAGTGTTTAGTCACTTCAATATAATACACAGAAATTAATCACAGCATTCATTCTCAGGCAGTACTAAAATATATCTTGCTGTGAAAAACACCAAAAAGTGATAGACATATCTTCATGGCGAGGTGAACATTCTCCATGTTCTGGAAGATGACGGAAGATGAACAACCCAACATGATCAAGTGGCGTTCAGTGCATACTTGCACTGTTTTGCATTGTTTGATTTTGTTATTTCACACCTTCTTTTCAATGAACGCTGTTATAAGAATTTTATATGTATATATATATATATATTGCTGTGCCTTTCACGTGAACTCTTGTACAACGTATGTGAACTCGGTTTATCCTTCTAAAAGCTATTTAGAGTTCACGTTTTATTGCTGTGCCTTTCACGTTAACTCTTTTACGATGTATGTGTACTCGGTTTATCCTTCCCAAGGCCAAGTAGAGTTCCTGTCGTATAAAGGACGTAAACTAGTCACTTTCTGTGTCGTAAAGAGGAGGAAGGGAAACTCAACAGATAGTCGGTCTTAACCAAACTGCCCCATCAGTGATCTAAACAGGGGCGTTGCGACATCTGCTGACCTTCATCCCAGCGGCTCCTCAGTCTCGCCACTCCAAGAAGACTGTATAAAAAGCTCAGCTCTCCAGTGAGAAGAGAGCACTTCCTCTGTGACATTCTGTTGTGTTGTTACACTGAAACTGCTTCTCTTGTACAAGATTGAGTACTTTATTAACCTAAATTATTTGTCTCCGATTTCCTCTGTAACGATTAGTCCGTCCACGAACAAAGTTTATAGCTGTTTAACTTTAACAAACCCTGTAGTTCTGCAGGGCTGCACTGAGCAGGTCTTGTCCTATGACATAACTTAAACCTGGCTATTGAAGTGATATGATCGGGAACTAGAACTTGCTGTGCACTTCGATGTGTAGGCAGCTTTTCCTGCTTCGTAGCTAGTCCTTTATCTGCATTATGCTACAACATCCATCTGAAATAAGTGTTTGCAGTGAAATTACCACCAGTCCGGGGAATCTAGCGCTATCTGTGTGCATTGTCTACCTTTTGACCTCTGTCACACTGCACAAATCTGCAAAGAAAAAAGTTGCCAAACACAATATTTCATAATCCCTGCCTGCCAGAACACATTAGCTGTGAACAATATCTAATAAATTCTAAAACCGGGACTCCTATATTCAGTTGCTCAAATTTTTATTGGTGGATATAATGACAATAATTACCTTTACCTGGATAAACATTGTGGTAGTGGGGAGTTGTTTTGGCACCCTCTTAAGAGGGGAGAGCCAGCACTGGCAACCGGCAGGGGATACAGCTGCAGAAGATTGAGGTTATTAGCATAGTCTTTCACCTCTGGTTTCACCTCGCTCCCTCTCTCCTGACAGAGAGGCTGGGCTCCATTCCTCTGTGGTGACATAGAAACATGTGACCACATGTGTAAAGTTTCCATTGGTCCTGTTGCACTTGGACCTGTTGCACTTCTACGTCCAAATAAACGCTCAGCAAGCTGGCTTCCTTTGTGGTCCTTTCAGACCAATGGAAATGTGATACTTGTGGGCACGTGCTGCTCACAAGTATGCTCACCACACAGGAATGGAGCCCAGCCTCGCTACCAGCAGAGGGAGCGATGAAACCACCGCAGCTTTTCAAGACTCTACTAATTACGGCAATCTTCTGCGGCTGCGTCCCCTGCAGGTTGCCTGCGCTGACTCTCCCCACCTGTAGATGGTGCCAAAACCATTCCCCACTACCAAGTTCAAGTTCAAATTCAAGTTCACAAACATGGTCCGGGAATATGTACATTACATTACAGCAAACATTGCGTTTTCCTGAAACCCACAATTAAAGATCTTGTCAAGGATGTGTCAATAGAAGGTTTGATTATGAAGTACAATATAGCCAGGTATTTAAGCCTCTTTGCATTTACTTAAAGCTAATTAGACACATACTGTAACGCATCCCTACTGCTGTTCAAAAAGTCCAAACCTAAAATGAGTAATTGGAAGTGGGAGCTTGTATGTTTTTCCGTGTGTTTCAGAGTCCATCACGATGCCTGTATCATCAGATTAATATTTGTCATCGAAAGCCTCCAGATGGTTTGTGACTTGGATGTCGACCATGTCCTACTTGGACACATGGCGGCTCTGAGGGCCAGAAATCTGTTTGCTCCCCATCTCTGACCCACATAGGACAGTTCGATTGGGAGGAGAAGAAGGCGACGAAAGAGATGGAGTGACAGGTAGAAGGAAGTTGACAGCAACACTAACAGTTGCTCTTTGTAACACCATAAAAATTCAGAGTTCCCAATCTAATTTAATGAAGTAAAATCCCCTTTCAACCATTGTTTTCTCGTGCATTCTACAACGTGTAATTCTCTAATGGCTGCCGACTTAGAGTCTAGAAGCTGCAGCCAATAACAACTGGCCAATAACAACAAAAATCTGTCTCCCTTGATTTACATTCAAAATTATTTGTATCTCGGAGAATATTCACTACAGCAATTTCCCTCCTGAGACGGGGGAGGAAAATGAAAACAGGAAATGACCATCGATTAATAACAAATTCAACTTGAACTGAGAACAAAGTTTGACAGCAATATGATGATGCTCTTTTTTATTTGTTGCGACCAAATAATACACGATGAACCTGATCCACCACCGCAGGGATGTAATATGCTGTTATTGTAAAGTACAGTATGTCCATGGTAGCAGTTTAGTGGAAAACAATAAAAAAAACAAGCTTGTGATCCCCTGGAATCAACACATATTAAATGTCAATCCCAGCATGGACATTACACAGGTTTTCATTTCAAAATAAGTAGGTGTTTGCTTCCTTTTTCTGTCCTACTGTATACAGGTATGAGCTCTTCTGAATCACGGTCCATTTAAAAGTCCCATTAAATGTGACCTTTAGACAAAGCTGCAGGTACAGAGAGAGGCATGGGGAAAATTCAAGGTCTTTTTATAAAAAACACTGTGTGTGTGTGTGTGTGTGTGTGTGTGTGTGTGTGTGTGTGTGTGTGTGTGTGTGTGTGTGTGTGTGTGTGTGTGTGTGTGTGTGTGTGTGTGTGTGCGCGCGTGTGTGTGAAGTTGCATTTATGTACTGTGTGTGTGTGTGTGTCGGGGTCTTTGTTTATGGATGGATGAATATTAGTCAGCTTTATCTGTTCCTACCTTTGCGTCATAAAAATTAGCTTTTTGTTCAAGTTGATTTGCATGTGGAAATGTCATATTAGGCTACTCAAGTACTTAGAGTAAGCTAATGAATAATAATGTGGGTGTTTTTCACTGAGGCATTGGAATGGTAATAAAGTAAAACTTGCCCACTGACATCTCACACAAAGGTCAAAATAATTACCATTCCAAATTTAAACAATAACGCTTTGATTAGGAGTCATATTGAAATATTATTTCCCCCAGAATGCACAACACAATTACAAAGTTGAATTAAGTCAACATTTCATCAGACTGAGATGAGGTCGCAGAGGTCTGGCCTTTCGATACGTATCTTTGGCTGCCCCGGAGAAGAAGAAATTGACCTTTCTGCTCTGGATTTCTAGACGTCTGACGTATCCATCAGTTACGCAGGTTAAATCAAAATGTTTGACACCATATTTTCCATTAGTCGCTTTGTTTAGAGGAATTACAGTAACACTAGTTTCCATGAGTGTTCCTTGAGGATGGATGTACAAAAAAACCCCCAATGTATTGCAAAACAACTACATAAACGTATTTCACTTGCAATAGCAAAATCCTCCAAGACATGGTGGCAATTTTGAGATCAATTTCAATGAGAATCTGACAAAAACCCTTTCAGTCGAAAATAACGTTTTCTAGAGGTCAGTGTTTGTAGATCATTTGTAATACTCTATCCGAACATAATCCTCGGACATTACTTGTCATTTAACTGCCGCCTCCTTTCTGCTTCTATATCCTTTTGTATCATTTTCATATCTAATTTATCAAATTTGATCTATGATGTAATTATCTAAAGCCATGGCTAGATTATGCAGATATACACCATTTAAAATTCAAGGAAACCCCTTCAATAGTATTAAGAGACTTGGTTATCCATGATGGTGTACCATAAACAGAAAGTTCGATATGAGAATCAACAAGCATCCCTGGGGGCTGGATATTTACATTTACACCTGCTTATGTACCATGTCACATCAGTCTGATGTGACATGTTTTGATTTGATTTTCAGATCAATATAAAAGTGTGTGTGTGGGTCTCTGTTTTAGCTCCCGACACTGGGACATGCTCGTGTCGTACCTCTCCACAATGTAATTCTCACAGAGGACAGATTAAGTCGGTAATCTGAAAGCTGTTATCAAATAGCCGACAAGCAAAGGTCACCCCTGCGCAGGTGCATTCGCTTTTCTGAGCGTCGCCCGATCGCCGTCTTGCCCAGCGTGAGGAAGCAGAGGGCAGTACAGGAGGTGAGGCAGCGGGGTTCAACCCTGGCTGAAAGAGGCTTTCACCGTTTGATGATGAGGCCGTGATATGATTTCATATGACAGACGACTTAAAAAAGACTTGATGCAATCTCACAGCGTCTGTTCAGATAAACCTCGAGAGACACTCTGATGAGAGACTGATTATCCAATAATTACACGCTGATCTTCATCTTGTTGTTAAAGATTAAATAACACGATTTTGACAAAATCAAATATAAATATAGCTGCAGGCAGCAATACACGGGGTCCAGTAACAACACCAACTACAATGTTTCGGGTTCCCATGGAACGTAGCATCACTTGGTGCTGTCGCTCCTCTTTACACCAGCATTACTACTAAAACGGCTAACAATTTTCAGAGTTTCCATTGAACGCGGCATTGGCTGACGTAATGACACGATGACGCAGGTTTCTAAGTCCCAGTGACACTTATTACCACTAGAAGCCGATGAACTTGTTACGTGTTATTACTTTGTCCTAAATATTACAAGGTGGCTGTCTCCTACCTGTAGTCCACAGAGTCCTGCCTCACAGTGTCTCTGTGGAAGGAAGTCACTCTGTGTGGAAGTTTCCACCAACCAGGTTCCATTCAAACGGATACAACACTGCATGTCCTTCAGAGACATTTCATCAACTTTTTAAACTTTTGGACAAAAATAAAGCAAACATAATTCAGACCTGTTGCTCTGGAGCTGCAGGCGAACTCCATGTGTGAGGACACAAACACAGAATATGTTTTGGACTGTTTTGGACTTCTACAGTTTGCGTGTTACGACTGTCTCGGGGGACAGAACACTGGGTTTGATGCGAACAGAATGCGTTTATATTTATAAAAAGGGCAAAAGACATAAAATATCAAACAAAAAGCCGGTAAGACGTTACACACACGCTCACACACACACACACGCACACACACGTGCGCACATGCAGTTTGGAACCACTACAGAATGATGTGCGTTCGCAGCCACAACCTGCACATATAAAGCTAATTGGATGATGATGTCAAAAAGCATCTTACTCCACAAACTCCTCTCGCTCCACCAACCCACCGGAAGTTTTGAAAACCTTGGTGAGGGCGATACACAAACGTTCGGCTACTTCCAGTCAAATTTCATTGGTTTTTCACAAATTTGAATGTCGATCGATATGGATGAAAATTTAACCCCTAGATGTCTTTGACATCCCAGTTGTAACGAGACCTCAACTGTGTCCGTAGCTCGAGCAGTTGTCATGTTCCAGAGACTTTTAGCCGCAAAAATGTGTGCGTGTCTGTTCCAGTGTATTTTGTGATTGCAGAAGTTCATTTGTTCCTGCCTGGATACAGTGTAATTCTATAATCGGCAGCGTTTGCGTTGGGTTTCCTACGTCACAACTAATGGTGGTTATCATTCTGAAGTAGGGCTGCACAATTATGGCTAAAATGAAAATCACGATAATCAGTTGTTATTTTAGTCAACATTGTGATGATGATTATTTCTCACTATTACTCATCCATTATGGAGAACACAAATATTTTATTGCACATTGTAAATCAGCAGAAAACTGCCTTCATAATAATAATGTATATTACAAACCTATAAATAAATAAACTCAGATGTACAAAACTTTCAAATGACGTAGGAAAAAAGTCAAAAGCCACAAAATGTACCTTAAGTCTGCAGAGGGTCACATATATTTATGATGTTTCACACGTTGCACTTTGTTTAAAACAATTGTCGTCTGGTAGTACCTGTCGCTTTGTAACTTCGTATGGTTAAGAGTTTGTATCTTATATTCTTTTAGTTAAAGTCCCATCGTGAGTACATCGTATCCATCTATACGACAGTATTTTGGTAAGGGTTAGGTTACTGACTGATGTGATGTGATGTATGTACTCCCTCAATTTGCACATGCGCGCAACAATTTCTTTGTTGTAGTATATGCGTGCTGCCATCTTGGTGCAGGAGTCATTGTTGATCACAAACTCCGTCCACAATACTAAATCGCCAATCTGGATGAAACTCGAACGACGCCATGTTGGAACTGCCCTGCAAAGAAATGTTGTTCAGATTGTCTGTGGGTTCATCGGAGCCATAATATCCATGAAAGTTTCACGTTAGTCCCAGCTGCGCGTGCCGCCATCTTGGCAAGGGCCCGGTTGTTGACCAATCACTAGACTGCAATGCTATCATGTGACCTGTGCAAGCTTTCATTTTCGCCTGCGTGTGTGCTGTGCCAATGACAAAAGATACTGTTTTTTACGAAGTTATTCCACAAAAATGGCCCGATCTGGCTCGAACTTGGACGAGGGCATGTCGGAACAGCACCGAATACACATTTTATTTACCTTGTCGATGAGTGCGTCGGATCTATGACAGCCATAGACTACTGACATAAGCTTTTGATTTACAAAAACAATAACCCCCCGGGGCTGTAGCCCTGTCAATATTTTTTGATGGATACCTCGATATCAATCATTTGATAATATTGTTGGGCTTGACGATCTGACTACTATTGACTACTGTCGCTTTTATAGGGTTTTTAAACACAAAGTAGTATTTAAGAAACAATCATATCTGGATGTGTGATTACTTACAACATTGAGAACTGTCTATGAAGTTCAGAAATGTATGTAAGTGTAAATGTAAGTCTTATTTTACCGTATGCAGCCTTAAAGACAACATTTCATAATCTTACAATGTCACGGTATCCAAAATCGCGGACGATATCTAGTCTCGTATTACCATATCGACCTTATATTAACATATCACCCAGCCCTGGGACACATTAACCATTTAAGATTAACATTCAAATTGATCTATCTTGAAATAAAAGATCGAATAGCAACAAAAAAATGTTCTCAGCCTTCTATGAAATTATTATATTGCAATTTATTCCCCTCCTTTTTAAACTTCTGAGCATTCTAGAGCAATCTGTTTATTGGTTTTAGACAAAAACCAAGCACTTGATTTCTGTGATTGTGTGCTGTCGGGCTCTTATTGTTCATTGCTTTGCGTATTTGTGCCTTTTGTTTTTCCCCCTTTCTTATTCTGGAATAAAAGGAGCACACCTGCAGCCTCCTGTGCAGCGAAGCGTTGTCCTCGACGCAGGTACCCAGCAACTGGAACCAGTTTTAAATTCCGTCAAAGCGCCAAAGAAGCCCACAGGATGAAGCGAGGCAGAGAAACACAATAATTGCACTTTTGGTGCTTCTTTGCTTCCAAGATAATCCACAATAAATAGCAAGAAGCACCAGAATCTCTGTCGACGTGTAGGAAGACAATCTTATACTTATCAGACAACAAAACAAACTGAAGATTATTTATTTTATGAAAAACAATGAGTAGAGTGTGTACCTCACTATAGTGTTACAGTGAGGTACCAATTTACTATTTAACTGGTCTGTTTAAACCAGTCAAATATTTATTTCAACTGCAACGAAACCACTGGTAAGAAAACTAAATAAAACAAAAAAAATGTTGACTTTTTGTTAGTGGTATTTCATCCGCCCTGACAATGTAGTTAGAGTTTTTTGAGTTGTGGAATGAATTGTAAAATGTCACACAGTCCTTGACACTGCCAATCCCCTGTGCTTTTTCTTCTTTTTATCGCTTGCAGGCTCGTATTTTTCTACACAGCTAACTATTAACTGGTGTCCTGAAAGCCGACCTCTGCCGTAGAGACGGCAGCGTGATATTATGAGCACTGGTAAGCCTGCCTGTCCAATGTGTGTGTGTGTGTGTGCGTGTGCGTGTGCATGTGCGTGTGTGTGTGTGTGTGTGTGTGTGTGTGTGTGTGTGTGTGTGTGTGTGTGTGTGTGTGTGTGTGTGTGTGTGTGTGTGTGCATACGTGGGTGCGTGCGTGTGTGCGTGCGTGCGTGTGTGTGTGTGTGTGGTTTAAAAAAGTTTGTAAAAACATGTAAAGTACCCCTTAAATAATAAGAACACGCCAGAGCACAAAAATCCACCTACAGTATCATGAACAAGTCACAGAAATTGGGGCCTCCAGTTGGCACCAGACTGAAATGAGATCCATTTATCACGAAAGTTTTGACTAAAAAGTGCTGCCATTGACCTTTGAAGCAGGCTATAGTGGCCTTGAAGGAAGTTAGGTCAGAGGTCTTGGTGGAATCATGGGAAACAATGGAGACTTCAGCAACCAAACGTCCGAGTGACTCACTCTCGTGTGAGGGTCTAAAAAGACGCTTACTTCCCTGCAGCCGGAAAATGAAAACATCTGATACAGTCCGTTGCTACAGCGTTGCTATGCCCCACAGAAATCAGGATGGGCAATTCAAAGATACTTTCATGTAACTCAGGCGCAAGGGCAAAATGCATTCTTCCTTAATCAAAACATAAATGTAATCCCTCAATGTATCAATTTTCTGATGTAACTGGAAGTGATTTTGAGCCAATAAGGATGTGCAGTATTTCCAATAGGAGGGAACAAGTCCAATGTCAGTTCTGACCCCAGGACCTTAAAGTAAAGCTCGCTCAGAATTAATATGAGTTATGGAAAAATTTGGCTTAAAAAATACCAGTTTTCATTTATGTACCAGTGTAAGGTAAAGAAGAAAGATTAAGATGATTATAAACGATTATGCACGCTAGTCAAGGTCTAGAATATAAGGCAATCAACCACAAAATTAAATCCAAAACGCGATGCTCTGTCCCTCTCCATAATCACCAGAAATATTCCCACACTGCTAAATCAGAAGAGAGGAACTTAAAACTAATAATATGAATCAAATTGGCTATTGGCACAATATAAACCAAGTTGATAAAAGCAAAACAAAAACACAAAATTTAATAAGAAAACAAAGTGAATGAAAATGAATAAATACTTTGGAAACCCACTCTGCTGTTATTTGAGGGAATCTGCAACTGAATTATTTTTGGGTGTAATAGAAAAGAGACAATGAGGCCTCAGAGCGACAGAACCATCCAGCACAGCGCTCTGCTCTCTGGTTGCTATTTCCTGATCTCGGGTACAAGCCGCTGGAAGAAGCACCGTGGGGATTTTTCTTGGAGTTTACAGAAACACTGCTGTGTAGGAAAACAGTCGTATTTAAGCAATGAGAGCAAGTCGTATTCCCATCCCTCCACCTCCACCTCATGCAGGTTACACTAATTGGAAACCCTGAACCGCCTGCAGGTGGGAATGATATGTGAGTGTATTTGTGACCACGACTATTGCTGATATCCAAAACAATAATCAAAATATATATAATAATAAATATAATATAATATAATATAATATAATATAGTATAATATAATATAATACAATAATACAATAATATAATATAATAATATATAAAATATAACATTATATAATAAATATAGTAATTTAGTATAATAATATAATATAATATAATAATTTCTTATAATATAATAATATAATGTAATATCATAATAAAATAGATAATAGTGTCTGCCTGGCTTTGAAAAATCTCATAATTCTGTGACTCTAATGTTAACAAGTGTGTCCCCAAATACTATGAAGCATCATAAGCCAAAAGCCAAACTATTTTAACAGATTGCATTAAAATTTCGGGTCAGCTTCATAGTCAATTTGCTATGCTCCAGCTTAAAAAACTGATCGAGAATCACTGAGAACCAAAAGTGGCCGGCGAACAGGTGACAAGAATTAAGCAAAATGGAGTTCAACTGCACAGCCGCCACACATCTACTTGAGAAGAAATCCAACTTATTAAGTTCTCAAATCAAGCTCTGATTGGGAGTTTCACTCAAAAGTAGTTCAATCACTCACACAGCACGGGAACATTTTTATCTTTTTTTGGAGGATTTGATATATTCAGGGTGAATATATGCAGGGTGAAGAACAGCACGCCTTGTGACAGTAATGGTGCATGAATAGCTCCAGCGACTATCCAGTAAAAAAAAAAAAAAAAAAAAAAAAAAAGATTTCCCATGAGGTCAGGACTGCTTGCAGAATAAAAATAAAATGAAAATAAATCTTGCAGGTGGATAAATGTGTTACAGTGGGTAATTTTTCACTGCAAAGCTCTTCAGACAGAGTTTCTCAAAGAACTGCAGCATTTGAAAACAATTTCACCTCCCCCGTATTTTGGTTAAGATAAAGTGCTGTTGAGAACTTACCTAAAAAACTCCATGAAGGAGAAGCCATAGCCGTGTTGTTCGGCGATCCCTGCGCAGACCACATTTGCTGATGCACCTATTAGTGTTCCATTTCCTTTAAAACACAAGATAGGACAAAAACAAATGACTCACTTGTTTCTATTGTTTTCTGTATGTGATGGTTTTCATACAACCATGCAAATACTTGCTTTGTGTATTTTGATGTCAGGTGTAGTTCATTCCAATGTGGTGGCTCATGATAGAATTGATGTTCAATAAACATATACACCACGTGTCATCTGTCTCAGCCTCAGAGCTGTGAGCTCCAGGCATCTCAGCCAGGGAACAGATTCCGCCGGCAGCCCAAGGTGCCCCAAGCGAGGACACACCTCAAAAGACGCGGGGCGAGGCCTGATACGTCATCATATCACCGATCGATACGGAGCCGTCTCGGTGCGGCTGATTAGGGGAAATGCCACGGCGGCTCTGTCGCCGTATCCTCGGCTCCCGAACAGATGCACTCTCTGCTCGGGGACCTGCCACGGGGGCCGCTGCCGTGGATGACTGTGGCGAGATCTCGCCACCTCAGGGCTGATTCCCCAAAATGCACCGCCCGCTCTCCCCGGGAAGAGACACAGCTGCAACACACTGTGGACTCGGCAAACACCTGCAGCAAATAATGTCTACTTCTGGCAAAGGCCGTCGAGGAAATGCTCCCAAAGTCATCTGCAGAACTACGAAGAGCGCCTGGTGCTCAGAGGACCATAGAGCGTCTACCTGTTTCCACTTTCCACCTAGTTAGAAAAGTATCAACTGAACGGTTCAGGCTCAGTACGTTGCTTTAAAACAGTCCCTTCTGGAATACTCGGGTGTTAAAACGACATATGGAGCTCACCCCCGAGGCAGGCGCCCATGGCTAGGGCATAGATGAGCGGTTTGACCGGCAGGTTGACGTCCGCATCCTGACTCAGGTTGATCAGAACTGGAATCTGTGAACATGGACAGGGAGTCACAGGTTTTAAACTGTAGCCGGCAGCTGGCATGTGCATGTGCAGTCATTTCATGAATAGCAAATTTCTAGATGAGGGATTGATATCAACACAGACCCACGACCTGCCGCTGTGAAAAACTGATCTAGAATTGACTTAACCTAGACTTTATCTTGAATTGACTTAATCTCATACAAAAATGAGAGTCCAAAGTAGTTTGAACTGGAACTCCAAACTGCAAGTCAGCTATTTTACAAATACCATGTGGTTTCAGATTTCCTATATGACTCTCGCAAATAACATAAAATGGTCTAATTAAAAATATTATGCATAATGTTTTTTTCAGGGTCAAACATTTCCACTTTCTAAGAGTTGAGCTATTCAACTATTCAAAGATGTGCAGTTAAGGAAAAGGCAATTTAAGCAAGTTGAAAACCCCATTTTCCGTCAAGAACGACCTAATTTCCAGAAATCAGACATCCGTATGGATAACCAAAAATGTCTTAAAATAATCGTGGTGAAGTGATTTCATTTCTCCGGCAGCCCGGTGGACTTTCTACTTTCCAGTGGCACCGGGGCATAATCCATCAACGTCTGCTTGGAAATGAAATTGGCTCATGACAGAAGCTCCATTACTGATTCTCTGAAATGTATCTTAAATCCTGCAGAATCTGAGCTGTTAATTGCTTCTACTTGTTTCATGAGTCCAATGTTCCTTTAAGAGTTATGGACTCAAATTGCCAGTCGGTCTCCTCCACTGGAATCTGTTTTCTCTGCGTTTATGAACTTCATGCACTTATATTTTTGCCTCTCACCATCGTGGCGGTGAAGGGGATGTTGTCGATGAGGGAAGAAGCCAACGCAGAGACCCACATCACCAGGATGATGGCGATGGCCAAGCGCTGGTCTTCTGGCACCGCCTGAGGGAAATGACGACAACAACGGCGCATTAATGCCGCTTTCACTCACAGTCAGTACAGACGAGCAATTATTTACACACCTTCGCCGAGTCCCCGCCTAGAAACATTGAGGAGTAAAAAAAAAAAAAAATGTATTAGGGATTAGTATCTGGCCGTCTCATCAGCTGTGTCTTATGGTCGTAGTTGGCAGCCCATCATTTCATCTCTGTGGTGCTTGTAACAACCTTCACATTCAGTGTGTGTCAGGAGGCCCAGACAGATACAGGAATGTGACGGAAATGACGGACAGATACATGACTTTTTTGGGAGGCGTTATGGACAGCTTTCTTCCATCAACCATTTTTTTCTGTCTTTAAACTCTGTACGGCCATTGTTCCCAGCTCTGTGTTTCTTTGTTCAGGTTGGATGGGAGAATGGCAGACAACCTGTCATGTGTAATTATTGGAGAAGCTGAGGGCCCACAGTGGAAACCCAAGCTGACATATCTATCACAGGTGCAATTTTCTATTAAGAGATTCTTCGCTGGCAGAGCAGCATACTGGCTGCACACCTTCACGACTCAACCTGAAGTAAAATGACCATTACTGTACATCAACCCCCAATCAACATAAGATGCAGGCAATGCGACTGAGTTCAGTGAGTTGCAAAATAGTTGATCAATATTCAAGTATGAGAATGTCATATCTTCTCACCAATTACTGCGTTCCAGTTGTGCGAGGGTTTGAAATAAGAAAAAGAGAGGGAACTCACCTTTATAAGGAGAGCTGTCTGCACTCCAATGTAGTCGATAAGCTGCAGCTGGGCTAAAGCCTAAAAAACAAACAGCTGATATGAGGAGAACTGAAGAGAGGGGATTATAAATAAAATTAGTGAGAGAAGAGAATAATACTCTGTCAGAATTCAGAAATTACTTTTTTCAGATTTGGTAAAAGTGGACTCAGTTCATCAAACCCATAAGGGCAGATTTCTGCTGAATTGTTGCTGAAAAGTATTTTATTTTTGACATGTCAAGTGAAAGCTCCCCATTGTATGGATATGGCAAAATTATTGGCATTGCCTGTTACCTGCTGCTTTACTTGATTGCACATTTGTGCATATCATTGTCCACGCAATGTCACCGATACTGGAATAATGCGAAATTGTGTGAAATGTGCTTTTCCAAATGAAAACAACATTTAATAAATAAGAATAAGAGACTAAATGTACGTCTCTTTTCTGCAGAAACAACCGAGACAAAAAAACCTATCTTCTGTTCCCATGTATTGTAGCTGTTGGATTTTTTTTTTGGTGATGATGGTGTTTCTACAGGACAAGATAATCCAGCGTCCATTCCTCCTCGCCGGGTTGTGTTGCAGCAATGACTTGAAACATTTCCATTGAACAAACTTCCCTCTGGGGGTGAGGATTGTTTCTCGATTCTGTTTGAGATTGCCAACTCCATTTAATAAAAGTCTTCAAACAGGAAGAAGAACAACAAATGGCCAGCAAAGCCTCTTTTTCTGCTGTCACCATCCTTTTTGCGTTCATCCTCTTTACTTAGAGGGTAATGGATGAGGCGGCAACAATTAATTAATTCACGTCCCCAGCTCCCAGACTAAATCCCTATCAGTTCCACATTTTCACAACATCTTGCAGTCGTTTTATTTGATTTATCTTTGATTGCGCACCTTATCTTATCACATAGGCTCTGTTTCTGACCCAGGCTGGAATTAAGCTGTGTGTGAGGTCTGTGGGTGACAACTAACTTCATTTCATATTCACATTTCCCAGAAAAATAAAATAAAATAAAATACCTCCATCAAAACAAAGAGGCCAGCGAAGAACAGCAGCGTGGCCCACTCCACTCGGTGCAGGATGATCTCAAAGTCCTGAATGTCGGCCAGAACCAATAACCACAGGGCACCCAGGATGGCAATCCAACCTTAAATAAAAACAGGGGGGCTGTTATTATTGATAATATTATTGTTACCGATAATATTAACACCTACCTGCCTTAATAACAGCCGTAAGAATAACTCTGTTTGCATTGTTTGCCGGTTACAATACAAGAGCATCCAAGCCAAAGCAAAGATGAAAGGTCACATTTAACAAATAAAAAGGACAAAATTTTAAGTTAAATTAAACAGAATATATGTTGTAAAAATTTAGAAATAAAATAAAAAAGTTAAAAAAAAAATTTAATGTAAAAAATGTAAAAATTACTTAATATTGGCCAGCATAACATTGGATGTATGTTTGTATGATGTATGTTTCCAATGTGCAAGGGATTTTGGTGTCTTTATTTAATGGATCCTCATATGACTATCATATAATACATTGACAATTGGACTCTAGAATCCTGAGTCTTCTGAAGTTTGACTTTCCATGCATGAATCTGAATTCATTTCCTGAGCATCTGGACTGAATACATGGTCTCTGGTTAGAGGACGGCTGATAATAAAGAATTACTAGTGATGGGAATGACTAAGTTTGAGCTGAAACTTGCACTGTGGCTCTTGGTGTAATCAAAGAGCGAAGGGGCAAGTATTAGGGCTAACAACTATGGAAGGAAGAATGTTCATCCACTTGGAGGAAATTTGATTAAGCAGGAGAGCGTTGATTGATTTCCTTGGCCAAGGCACGTGAGGAAGTCATTTCACATGTGACCAGAATATTGAGAGAAAGAAAATGAACAAGGCGATGGCGTGAGCGGAGCAGAGAGGATTAGAAAATCCCAAGTAAGGAAAATAATTTGTTGTTTGTGTAGCTTTCTACCTGAGCTGACCCCCCAATTCACACCAAGAGCGCCACGTCTGCGGTGCATCAGCGGTGCCCCTACACTTCAGATAAGCTGCCATGTTTTAATTCACACCGGCTCCGTCACGCGCGTTAACTACGCTTCAGGTGCCAAGACTCATGCTGCGATGCGCCTAGACCCCTCGTGATGTTTTACCCCTCTGCTCTATATTTGCGGTCTGCATGCTTAAGCTGGAGCATAAATCCTCACAGAGGTCCATTCAAAAGTATTGTATTTAGTGAAAATATTTGATTAACAAGCCTGGTTTGCATCAATCACATGTATAAAATCGCTGATGTGCCGTCCTAATGTGGATTACTGAGTAAAATGAACAAAGTAATGCATTTTCCCCACAACAAATGAAACCTCACTTATGTGAAGAAATATAATTGACTTTGGATTGCAGCAGGAAAACAAATCACTTTAGATTAGAGGAATAGACTTAAGATATTACTTCATACTTAGTCTTGGGAAGTCGTTTTATAGACTTAATTGGTCTGGTGGACGGTTAACGCGAAGCGGGACGGTCTCCTTGCTGCTTGGAGTCCCTAGGTGTGGACTCTAGTCAAACTGACTTGTCAAGCAATAGATTTATGTAATAGAGAAGTCTGATGATTTATTTATAAGGTATTATTTAGCTATTAATATGTTTTTTGTTTTTTTTATCAAATATACAAGAATATATCCATTGCATGTTTTTCTTCATTTAATAATTGAACCACAAATAATCCACAACAAAAAATAATCACAAACTAATCCAACTGTGTTTAGAAACAAATGGAAATGAAATGAAAAGCAAAGATTCACTATCCCATTAAAGGTTCCTCAATTTGTACTTTCAGTTAAGGCTGGAGAGTGAAAATTCTCGCTTTCGGTAGTGCGTCATAGACGGGAATGAAGACGGACTCGGTCTAAATTGACGAATCGACACGTGACGTGAGACGACGCGTGACGTGACACGACTCGGATGTGACAGGATGCGTGACGTGACACGACCGTGACGTGACACGACGCGTGACGTGGTACGACGCGTGACGTGATACGACCCGTGACGCTTTTGGTGAGAATCGGGGGAAAGAATATTGAATCTTTATTATTAAACCACATTAAATGAAATATTAACCACATTCTAAATACACATGTAAATGTGTTGCTATTTGAGGATGTACTATAATAGATATCGGAGAGTTCAAATGAGCCTCTAATCCCATTTTACTAATTAGACTAGAAGTTCAGTATATTATTAATAGTTATTAATAGGTAGATTATTAATAGATATTGATCTGCTGTAATTTCTCAGCCTGTGGCTCCATGTGATCGTCAGGACATTTGGAAGTGCCCACTCATTCTTGGGCACCTGTCAGCGCTCATCAAATTATCCCACAAATATGGACCAGTGAAGCCCTTTGAGACTCTGAGGGGGATGAAGGGTTATAAAAATAAACGTGACTTTATTTGACCTCAGCAAAGGTTGAGTAATAGTGACAGATCTAGTAATGCCATAGTTAATTGATCCACCTGAAATAAGTTTTTCTGCCCCCGGGGAGCGTTGAACATATGGTGGACTCCGGTGCGGCGGCTCTGGGTCTGGTGGGCTTTCAGTTCGCCCAAGGACATTGGAGCAGGGCATATGCTGCACGGCAGCGCTCTGCACAAGCAGCGCTCCCAGGTCATTTGGATGAACGCTTAGCACTGATAACCGCATCGCCCCGCTGCTACGTGGATCCAAGCAGGTTTACCAATTTCAAACAGGTGTAGCGACGACAACAACAACAACAACAACAAAAAATAAACGATCACGCACGCACAGCAAGGGGAAAATGCGTGAGAGGCATAAAGCTGCACAAAATAGGCCAACAACCCCGTACGCTTTGGAAAGTCTGAATATTCTTCGAGCCGAGCGGATGCGTTGGAATAAACTTTTGGGTTGCCCCCCCCATCCCCTGCGCTGATATTCCACGAGCGCCCAATCAGAAGGAATCTGAGCGCATCATGACGGGCTCATTTATCACGCGCGCGACAACAGTGTTCTGAGACGCAGACTGTGCACGGGGACAATATCTGATCAGAGCTTCTCGCAGAGAGCCCGCGCCCTTTTTCGGGCCAAATGCACGGACAAGGACGAACGATAAGGAGGGGAGCGCTCCGCCGAGGATCTCAGAGTTTTAGATTACACCTGTGAGGGAGAGGTCGGCGACGAACAGGGGAGAGGACAGGGACGTGAGGTAACCTGTAGCAGATGCGTTTTATTGCACATGACATGCTTTGGAGATTTAAAAATCATCAAGGGATGGGAACTTTAACATAGGCGGGCCGTTCTTGGGCCTTTGAAGCGTGAGGTAATCTCTTTAAGTTGTACCAACCACGGCCTAAAGTTTTACCAACAACGACTGTCAGGTTGATATTTGTACTTCTTGAAAATCTCACATTCATTCATTTACATTTGTGTCACTATTAAGTGTTAATAATATTGAGCAAACTTCATCAATTTATACAGCGGACAAATCGGCCGTATCCCAATTAAAACATTCCGTCTCTTCTTATCGTGCCCCATCGTGTTGATCCACTTGCACCTACACTTGTAATATTCATAAGGACAGATGCCGGCACCTGAGTGATTAAACACCACAGCAATAATCCGAGCCAAATTAAATCTGGGTAGGCCGATCTAATGAAAATGTAATGACTCTTAATTTCTTAAACACTTTCTGTGACTGAATAGATTTGGTCTGATTTGGTCTGCCGGAGTCATCGGCACTGTCTGCAACCTGTGTGCATTACTGAAACTCTCTCTCTCTCTCTCTCTCTATCTCTCTCTCTCTCTCTCCCTCTCTCTCTCTCTCTCTCTCTCAGGGACACAGAAACAAGCCTGCGTGTGTCATTTAATAAATGTCAAAAAGTGGTAACCTGAGCAGCGCCCCCTGTAATTAACTCGGCACGTCAGGTATTCTGAGTTTTTGCAGCGAGGGGTAGAACCAGGAGGGACGTGCGTGTGAACACCGCCACTGTTGTTAACTTGTTTTGAGCGTATGTGTCAGCGTTAATGGAATGCTCTTTGGGGCCTGTCGCACACATCAGAGACATTGCAGACACACTCAGAGACATTGCAGACACACACACACACACACACACACACACACACACACACACACACACACAAAAACAAAAAAACAAGACTTAACGTGACTCTCAGCCAAATGGGCAAATTCAAAGTCAAATTCAAAACAGAGAAACACCAAGGACACAGTGCTCATCTCTGAGAGACATATTCCATTAGATGAGTTAAACTGCCTTGGTGCTCTTCCAAAGCAATGACAGTCAATCATTGCAGAAATCACAGATCATATTTTTGAGTTAAAATTACTTATTCTGAAGTCAAGGAAACAAGTTACTAATATTTCCAGGCTTGGGGTTTAGTTGTGTTTCATGGTGGTCCTTTTTTTATCTCTTTAGTAATTCATTTATCGGATTGTGTGTTTGATTGATTGAGTGAGTGATTGTTATAGTTGTACATATTAGGTTTATTATGTTGATTACTCATATTTTCATCCCCTCTTCCCATCAAAGGAGAGCTGACCTTGGATATGATGAGCTGCCGCCCCCGCCCCTTCCCACTACATTGTATAAAAATAGACCTGAATACACATGAACGAATACTTCAATAGATAGGTGCTGCCCGGTATCCGTGTAGTTTTCATGTTTTCTCAAAACGGAAGCGGTGACCCATCCGTTCATCAAGTGCTTTCGTGGGAAATTAGTGTTCTCGAAGGTAACGCTGCAGTACGTACCCAGCTCCAGGTGAATGCTGGGAACAAAGGAGTTGAGGAAGAACATGAAGATCACGATGCTGAGGACGGACACGCACTTCACCAGCAGGACTTTGTCAGTGATTTTGTGCTGTGGAGGAAATACGTTGTTTAGTTTTTCTTCTTCAAGTACAGTACATGTTTTAGGTATTTGGCAGACGGAAGTATGAATTAATCTGCTGATTATCCTTTCGATTATCTTCATTAATCTAGACGAATAAATCACAGTGATTTAAGACAGTGTTTCTCAAATGGGGGTACTCTTAAAAAAAAGTGATAAAAAATATTGGTTATATATAATGTTAAAAAAAAAGAACATATGACACACATAAAATACATAGCTCATGTTAATTTTCTTATTTTTTTCTCCGAATGCCAGTGAAGGGGGTACTCAGGTAAAAATGTCTTAGCGTACACTTCGATAAAAAGTTTGAGAACCACTGATATAAGATAATAATACGGTAATAATACATATTTTTTATGATTTCCTGTTTTGCTCATGGTACATCATAAAACGGATTATTTATGATTATCTATTTAATCTGATTCATTCCCTTTCAATCAAGTAATTGATTGTCCAATTATTTCTATCACCCCTAAGAAATCTATCTATAAAAGAATAGGAATTATTTAAATAAATGTATGAAAAATAATTAACCGCACTGGCTACCTTTTTTTGCAATTCCTGAATGTTTTGTTCCCAGTTCTTATCCTCTTGAGATATTTGTCTGAAAACACAGTATGAAGAACATTAAATACACACTCTTTAAATGTTTGAAAATTGGAAAAATGAAGGTATTCATCAACTTACATGGGAAACATTGAAGAAGAGATGCTTACCCATACTAGAAAATCATTATATCATTATATCATTCATGATAGGTGATTACGATTTCCCCCTCCACTCAATACCTGGATAAATAATGACTATTAAGTCCCGTTTAAAATTCAAAATAAACCTTAAAACTCACTGGATTGGAGTCAGGGATCAGTTTTAAACTGCCTCAATTTGTTGAAGCTATATATGTTTTTGTTTTCTCAACTTTTAATTTGGACCTTCATTTCCCACATATATGTGGAGAAAATCAAAAAAATATTGGTTTTACTAATTGAAACTTTTTTTTTTTCTTTATTATTTTTTATTAATCCTTTTTTTGTGTATGGAGAATTTCTTAAATCGCAATCGAGTGGAAAAACCTTCAGGGAAAGGTGATGATATCGTCCTTCATCTGGGGTAGGTGCAGTAATAACAGCCATTCTCAGCGCTACCTCTGGAAGGTTTTCATCATCTTGCGGAGCAAGTTCTCCAGATTTAGGACTTTTTGCATCAGGAGGCACTTTACAGCCGTCTCCTCGCGGCTGGCAGGGTTGATGCGCTGGGTGGTTTGTCTCCAAACCAGGATCTCATGCTTCAGTTCTGTGGGAAATAACAAGAGAAACGCACTGGCATGAGAGGGAAGATCTCATCTTGTTTTTGTAAATCTGTGGTTGTGGGGTTTGGTGGATAGTGCTTCCGAGTGCTGACGCAGACAGACAAGATATTAGGTTGTTTTCGGTTAATATGTTTGAAGTCCCCACTGAGGGACTAATGTAGCCAGACAAACAGCTTGCACTGACAAGCCCTGAAGCAGCCAGTGCAAGCAGCCATAAAGCCCAAAGGAGCTGGACAACTGTTTAGGCACATCAGTAGTCGTCGTGCCCGGATAGGGGTGTTGCTAGGTGACCTTAATGCAGACTAATTGGCACAGGGAAAAAAAACACTATTAGTAATCACCACTATTAGTAAACAGCCACAATAAACAATTGCGCCCGGTGCTGTGAAGTGATTCAGCCGCATGCAGTTGGCTCTGCCAGTGCAGATCGGTGTAAGGGGAGGATTGGGGAGGCGGTGATCGGTGGGGCAGGGTTTATAAACGCAGCACGGCATTGAATGGTGAACATGGAGCACAGCGGTGTCTTTCTCTGGTCCTTACAGGTCTCAGGCGTCTTGCTGCTGGCCTTCCTACCTCCCTTAATGGATGGAGGGTTGTTTTGCAATGAACCAGTGTGGGGTCACCCCCACCCACCCCCTCCAACTTTGACCTCTCGCTGAGGGAGAAAGGCTAAGCTGTGAGGCAAACATGGAGAAGAAGCGCTTCCCCGCCTTTGGGGGAGAGGAAGTCATCGTATTCTCTGTTTATTTGGTTGTCAATTACCTATAAACTGGAGGCCCCCAGTGCATCGTGGGGGTGGGGGGGGGTGTAAATGATTGTTTAAAATCAGCTTTTTCCACTTTCTCTTCTCCAGAGCAGCATGGTTGCTGTATTTGAACTTTTTGAAAATGGTAAATGCAATCGTATTGATTTGTGTTAGATAAATTGTGCACTCAGCACCATGTATAGTCAAGATCTTTGCAAGAGATGCAATGGCTGTGTCTTTTGGATTAGTTGGTGTAAAATACACCAGTACACATAAAGTGGTTGTGGAATTTACACTGTGAAGAACAAAGAATTTTGCAATGACCGGTGAGGGATACTACCCAGTAAACCGAAATGTAATAACGTTATTTCTGCGGTTGAAGGGGTCATCTGATAAGGATAATGGGAATTCTGTGGAAATTACCTGCGATAGAGGCTTTCCAAACATAGGGCAGTGTACGTTGTGTCTTAAGGGAAACGTAGAGCAAAGCGCGTGTTGTGCCAAGTTAATTATGTTCTTCTGAGGTTGCCGGACCCCACGAAAGGGTGAGCGGCCTCCAATATGCAAGAAGAATTGGGGTTAATGCACCCCCCAAAATGATGGGGAAGTCTGATAAGTGATAATAGATTGCTGCGGGGCTTTGGAGCATCAGGCCATCTATCTGTTTGTCGGTGCCTTTATACTTGACTGTCCTACGGCGTAATACCGTACATCAAGAAAACTCAACTCAACATCCTCATTTGGCTCTAATTTAGTTTTTAATGAGTCATATTGAATGATGTATTCTTAGAACCTTTTTCACCCCGTCCGTTGCTTTAGTTTCACTACTTTTTGAACTATCTGTGGTTTTTACTCATTGAGCCGTTTGAACTCAGTCCACAATAAGAGAGAAGGTCCGGACTGAATAGGCTTCACAACAGTTCTTTACCATTTCTTATATGTTACTGTGATGTGGGGATGGTGTGGTTCAGCAGCCACAACTGACCTGGATCTAGGTGACTGGGTCAGGGTGTCTACATACCTGTTGCTCGTTGGTTGGTCTAATGAGCAACAGGCTAAAAGCCCCATCCCCACACACACTCAGGATAGCAGCCTGTGTCATGACACATCTATCTGCTCCTGGCTTATTCCACCTAGCCTCCTCTCTACAATAAACTGGTGTCTACAACATCGTCTTCTGTCTCTGTGCCGCAGGGCCCTGAAAACACCACTTGGGAGGTGTGTGGTAGGCAGAACTGCCACAGTTACATACCAACTATTTCAATGGACTCTTTGTTGTAGAGTTTCTTGTTCCAGTAGAGCATCCGCAGGAAGGGAAAGGAGGTCAGAAGGACGAGGCAGATTCCGAGGAACATGTACCCCGTGAAACTGGCAAAATCAATACCCTGTGCGACAGTAAAAAGAAAATTGCATAGGCTGAATGAAAAAGCAGTCAAAAAATACAACAACTAAAAAAACAGGTGAGGTCATAACTTCATTCTTGAGACCATGTTATTGTTGAGCACCTTATTAACGGAGAAGATTTTTATATTACATTTCTTAAAAAAAAAAATTAATAAACTTAAAAAAAAACCAACTGTAAAACATGGATTGATTCAGTCGCCTGAATAAAGGCAGGGATTCTGTGACGGAACCAACTGGGTGGTGGTAATTGTTTCTCTCGGGGATAATTGAGCAGCACAAATCTCCAGGTTGGCATGGACTCAGATTGCACTTCCTGCGTTGGAGAGGACTAGATGCTTCTGGCCCCATGGAGCGTTTTAGAACTCTGCACGGAAGTACACATCTGCCCCTTTGAAAAAAATGACTAAAGCCTTTATTATGTGTATGACGGAGGGTGATTTTGTGCAGTCGCGGAATCTACTACAGTACTGCCGGAAAAATGAAGATGGATGGACACAAAACTGGAACCTGCCTCTGGATTTTTCTTTGTTTGACATCTAAGAGGATGGGGGAAGCAAATATGAATGTTTCACTTTTCAAGGAATGGCAAACCCTCCGCTGTCAACATATATAATACACATACTGTATTTAACTTTAAAAAAGTATTTCCTAATCTTTCAGCCTCCCATATACAGTATCAGTTCAATTAAATGAGTTAAATTAGAGGCCAACAATACCCACTGCCTTCAAAACCAGAAAATCTAAAAATGATAACCGTATACTCACACCTCTCTGTCAGAATGATCCAAATTATACTTTCAAAAAGGCATGTTCTCTCAATCAGTTGTGATGAGACTATTTGTTTCTGTTTACACGTTTAATATCCAGCGCCATTAGAGCGTCTGGGGCCACGTGGCAGCGGGGGCAGAACCTCAGATGCTTCATGAAACAATACCGAAAATACTTTTAGATATTTCCGTATGCGACGTGCTTCTTGCGAACAAACAAACACATGGACAGTGGCGAAACGAGGGGCCGAATCCCCTGAACACACATTTCACAGCTGTGCCGCTCGCTCTATCTCTTAATTACCATGAGCATCGGGCAAACAAGTCAACAGACAAACACAATCACGTATACACACGCACACACACACACACACACACACGCACACACAAACATGGTCCTTATCGGGGGCCAGACATGACTGAGTGGGTGCATTCCTCTGTCCACTGGGTAGGCTCGGCCAAGGCAAACTGGAGTGTGGGCTCTGCGCGGGGCAGGAGGGAGCGGCCCTGAATGGAGGAACCCCCATGGAGGAGGAGAACCCACAGAGAGCGGAGAATGTCACACGGCCCCGGGTTCCACGGCCGGCAGCTGGGAAAATGTCACGGTTTAGTTATGCGATCAGGTCTGGCCGATCTCAAGGATGGGGAAGATTATGAGAAGGGGGCCGAGGAAATATTGATCCTTTGTATCCCATTGTTGACTACCTTAAATATTCTTGCAAAACAAAAAAAGGTCATACACATGCGATTACGTTTTATGTTTTTTTTTTATCGGTGGTCAGTGGTGGGAGAAGTATGCCCACTTTTCAAATACCCTGACACAAAATCACTCTCGTAAAAGTACCATATTGGCATTCGTACTTAAGTTAAAGTATATAAGTAGTTCCTCTTAAGTATTGAAAATAAAATTGCTTTTCATATCCAGTGCCATAAATATAATAGAGTTTATACTACTCCATAAAGTGCTTCTGTACTTTTTTCTGCAGATCATGCTCATGCAGATCCTTGTTTCAACTTACAATTATGTAGAATAGGTGGTGTCATAGTGATTTACAAGTGTATAGAAATATAAATTGAAATGCTAGTGGAGTACTGTCTGCCCTGTTTACTGGGCACGACACTTCACATGATCCCAAAACAGAAGAAGAGCTCCAAGGCTTTGGGGCTTGCAGGGTTGCAGGGTTTCCCCTTCCATTGCATCAGGACCGACCGCATCTCGTATTCCCCCCATCACACGTCCATTCCCACAGACTCTCATCCCAAAGTGAAGCATCGCTGTCACGCAAATCCCAGAGGTGCCGAAACCCGCAGGGTGGGGTGGGGGCAGGGGGGATCAAATGGGGGATCAAATCACGCTGAAGACACGAACTGCAGGACGGGAATTCTCAATGAGGAAACTCACATGAAGCGCATGGCACGGTTTGGTGCCGGCCGTGCTGGTCTGTGTTATATGCTAAAAGCGCTGCAAAGCTAATTGGCCAAGCACAGATCTATATAAGAAATATGTGTAAATTGGTTTGACGAATTAAATGTAAAAAAACTAAAATACTATAGCTAAAGTTCTCGTAAGTTATAGAACTCATGTCTGTGGGGGTGGGTGGGTGGGGGGTGGGGGGGGCGCCACCACCGCCAATGATACGACAACTTTAATTTCCATGATTTATGATGCCGGCGCGGAAAATCCAAATTGGTCTCACGCCGCTGCCGTCACGTCTCCATTCATCACCTGAACATCCACACAAACAGGAGCGGCGCGGGTTAATGTGGACCTTAAAACACACGGAGCGATGCGTCTCCACAGAGATACGGCGAAGCTCGCATGACCACGACAACCATGACGCACGGGCCGCGGCGATGGTAAACAGCAGATGCTGTGGGCAACATAAACGTTTGATGACATCACGCCTGTCTATGTGTGACATGAGCAAAAGGGAGTTTTGATATTTACAAAACGCACCACTTCCAGTGAAGTGAAGGATTTCTTCCGATTATTGAATACTCTTCTTTACACAATAAAAATATAAATCCACCACTGCATGTCCAAGCCACGGTTCGACCGCACCACAGTTTCCCAATTAACAATCAGATTTCAATTGATTTGAGGCCCATGAGACGACATCGCCGCGGTCCAATCCGAAACGTCCAGCCATTGTTGATCCTGTCGACCCCGTCGAGGTCTTTCTTGCGACACTTCAACTGAGAAAAGGTATCAACATCGGCATCGTCTCCCAACCGGGTCGGCAGGGACGGAGTCGCGTGGGCCAGCGGAGAAGAGTCTAATCACCGAGGTCAGAGGAAATTGCTGCTTACATAACAACCTTAAAATATCATTCATCTTCGCGGGAGACAAGGAAAAGGTTACCGCCGGCACCTTTTCAGAACTGCATTGAACGCCTTGGCTCACTCTGATGTTAGGAATTTCTCAAAACAAGACTAATATGACCATTGGGTATTGTATATGGAATATCATTTAGTGACTCCTAGCATTCTGTGTACAGAAGCGCAGTCACTAACCATGGTGGATTGGGAATCAATATTTTTATCCTCATGCAACCCGGGGGACAAAATTTGAAGCCATCGGATTACTCCATAACATCACCTGCTGCCTCCTGTCAAAAAGACCTGTGTTGTACTCTTATTGTGTCTTGTCTTTTTCAGTCCCAACGGTTTATCTGCTTGCAATAATAATAATAATAATAATAATAATAATAATAATAATAATAATAAACCTAAGTGGTTAATGTCTTCAGAATCAGTGAGCCAAAAACATAAAGAAATGTTTTTACAGTGAGAGTAAATAAATGATGTAATTTTATATATTGGTTAAAAGTGACTTTTTTTTTTAAAGATAGACAGAGATTATTATATGAGCTTTAGTTTAACATTTTGGGAATGCAACAACAATACTGTCAATGAAAGTATCTTGTGCAATAAATTCAACAAAATGGTTGATTCCTATATACTATGTATATGTGTATCTAAGGAATATACTACATATATACTACATACATATACTACATTATTTTTCATTTAATAGCTGTCAAAATGAACCATCGTTGGTGCTATATCATGACAAGTTTAGGTGAAGAGCTGTAGAAGTACTTACTTCCTTCCGCAGACCCTGATTTGAGACGATAATCACATTGGGTGGATCTCCGACAGCTGTCGCAGCCCCTCCAATGTTGGTGAAGATTACTTCTGCAATCAGAACATGTCTCGGGTCCAGATTAAGCACCTCGCACAACCTGCAAAATTAAAAAGGCACAGAATAAAAGCCCCTTCAGCCCCGATTGCATAGCAACAAGGGAGAGCAATAAACATGGAAACATAATTGGACTATAGCATTGGTTCATATCCACTGCAGCTGGACCGTGCCTCCCGCACTGTTTTGCACGGATGTGGCCTCATGTGATGCAGCAGCCATGTTATTTTCTGTCTTGTTTTTTTAATTTCTCTTATTGTTTTCTGTTGCGTAAAACCAAGATTTCCTAGAAGTCTTAAACCTTTGGCATACATCGACAACCATCCGTCCATTGCATGAGTGACAGTGCTAATGGGGTGGTAGTACAAGTTTGTCAAATTTCTCTCTGAATTTGATTTGTATTTAAAATGTTTGAGCTCTTTCGAAGAATAGAACGTCTTGGTCTATGAAGGGTCCCTACTGTTTGGGGATTTTACGCCCCCTCGTGGTGGACGGTGATAGTACGAACACCAGTGCACTACAACAACACAACACTGTGGTATTGTAAAATAATAATAATTAAAAAAAAAGATGATTCCCTGCTGTTTTTGAGTTAACTATACAGATGACATGTTTTATTGCAATTTTACTAAAGCAATATTCAAGTTGAATGATTTCATAAAGTTTTTCAATGAATGCTTCCTGTTTACAATACCTGATGGTGACAGGGGTGAAGAGCATCATGGTGGTCACGTTGTCGAGGAAAGCGGAGAGAATGGCGGCGATGAGGCACAGGATGATGATCATGGGCCAAACCCTCCCTCTGGACAACTGGTAAGCCTGTCAGGAGGAATACCCCATGGTGGTTTGAAGTCCTAATATCTCTGTTCATTTTTGAAATTCTTCCTGGTCGGTGGAGTGGGTATTAGAATAAGACTGAGGACTGAGATATTTGTGTGCTATGAAAACACCAGGATGTGTCCACAAATGAATTTTGATCAATACAGAAAACAAGAGCACAAAAAGTATCCCCCAACAGGGTGGTCAGGACTTTGACCCCTGAAAAATAACCCCTTCACTCTGAAGGGGTTATTACGCAATAATGACCGTCCTTTACTTACTAAATAAAATAAAACACTGAGACGGAATACAGATTTGAAGTTATTTTAAAACTAGTATGCCTACTTTAAGACCTGCTGTTGACCAACCAAAATCGAGCATTCCGACAATACGCATAAATATAATAAGTATAGCATGTCAAGAAACACCCAACATGTAATGCAATGCAAAAAATATGGTTATTTTTCCACTATAAATTGCTTTATCCTTAAATGTCAGAATGACTTCACTGCAACATCTTCAAAAAGGGCAAATGTGCAGACTGCCAAACCATTGACTGATACTTGGCACGGCAGTCAGCATGATACATTAATAAAGTTGAAACATATCCAGAGTCGCACTTCCAAGCACCCGTATCCTGTTGCTTCAAGGGCAAAAGGTAGAGCCGACTGACACGAGCAATTGACAAAACCACTACACTCCACTCCACGCATACACACAGGCCACTTTCCAGCAGCATTAGATCCAGCAGCACTGGAAGCAGCATTAAATCCAGAGCAGCGGCTCAGGGCGGCCTTTTTTTTTGGTGTAATAGCGCAGTGTGTCAGGGCCGCTAAGCTGTCTGTGAGATGGTATTTTAATTTGGAGTGCATGCCCTTGTCCGACACATTCTTAAAATTCATGAGCCTACATGATCCCCGTAACCCCGGCTCTGAGTGCTACTGTACCTGAGGACAAAGGGCATCGGACGTCCTTCAGCATCTATTGAATTTTGTCTCAGAGTCTCTTTTCTCACGGTGGGAAAGTTCGACTTTGCACGGAGCTTTAAAGCGCTCACGCGTTCAGTCGTATGTATTTGCTAAGTTTCAGAACTCAAATTTGCTTTATTATAGCAATTATTATAGTATTTTAGGATTGATCAAATAAAATATCAGGCTAGGCTTTTGTCACGGCACTTTCATTCGTAAGTAATTATGTACCAAAATGGGATGTCACTCAATCAAATGGTCCAAAATCATTAGACAGTTACCTTTACAGCGCAGTAGTCGAAGAACCCTGTTTCTGAGAAAATGGCGACCAATATCATCTGTATGAAAGAAAGGATCACATCAAACACTATTAAATATGAAATAACGTGTTGCTATTATGTGTAGACACTTGTGATACACAGAAAAAGCCTCAGCAGACCAGGAGTTTAAAGAGTTATGCTCTTCACTTGACTAAGATTGTACTATGCCCACATTGTCCGTTGTGACTAATTCTAAATACATTTATTTAAATCCAAACTGAACCAGAAAAAGAGAAAATGAACCTTTGTGAACCTGAATGAATGTGTGTGGAATTTATCAATGAAATATTACTTTCCTCTCTGCTGTATAGAGAGGCTGACACAGGGAAAGAGCTTTTGGCATAAAGAGTTATATACACATCCTGTACATTACATACAGTAGTTACATTGGTGCATAATATGAATGGGAAGTAACGTGTGCTTTGTTATGGGTTTCACTGTGGGCGTGCACAACGGCTTTCCTTGGATAATAACTTTGCAGACATACTCTTCTGTTTTAGACCTCGCTAGATTCGATTTGGGTGCCGTTTCCTGTTTCCATGGAGACGGGCCTTGAACTGATGAAGTTCACTCGCGCCCACCTCCTTGGAAACAGAATCCAGTGTTAGTAGTGAAGAGGGGTCATGAAAAGTGCCAGGTGTAGTCAGAGCTCAGAAAGAAAAAAAAAATCCATCATCATGTGATCTAAAGCAAGTCTGTATCACTTCAACCTGAGGGATTTCCCCCCTGTATGTGTTCCCACGGCGTTGATGTGTAATGTGTTTAATGTTAATATAATATTTACCATGCCAAACAGAAGGGCAAGTGTTTCATAGTCGATCCATTCCACTACGGTCACCAGACTGGGTCGCTGTGGGAAAGGCAGATCACTGGATCACTGAATTGGATCATTCTCTCCTTTATCAGTCTCCAAATTTTAGGAACGAATTACTTTTTCTGTTGAAATTTTCTTCGGCAAATAACTTTATTGTGTTAGGCTATCGGCATTCTCAATGAAGCAGTCCTCTTCTTATGGAACTTATCTGTCACAGGTGCAAAAACAGAACTCGGGGTGTGTTTGTAAAATCGATTTAACCCTTTGTGCGCAAATAGTACTATTCAAATATCAAAGGCATTTTAAAGCGAAACGAAAGAAAAATGAAATATAAATATACAGTATATATTCATAATAGCCGGCTAACAGGTCTCTGGGTTTCTACTTTGCTCAAAATGTGAAAGGAGTGGCATTATGAATAAACAGGAATTCTAATTCTAAGCAAAGCGTTACCAGGGTCTGGTATTTTACATGAGACGTCTGTAGTTTGCTGTTCACCACAGTGTCACGGTGCATTTCTTACATCGCCAATAATAGCCAGAGCCGACAAGGCAGCGAAGGATCCCAGTAGAGCCGCCAGGGTGCGGTGAACAATCTGCAAGTTAAAAGATGGAGCTCTCGTTAGGAATGTAAGAACAAAAAAAATACATGAGGATTACTGGGTCAGAAATAAAGGTCATTAAATGCAATGGCAATTTGAGATGAGGAGATCCATCTGTTTCTCCCTCTTTACTTTTTGTGCTTGGCAGTAGGCGCGGTAGGTCGTCCTGCTATCAGTGAATCAGCGCCATAAACCAATTTCTCTATTTAAAGTTTCCTCCGAGGCTAATAATCCGCCCTTGCTCGCAGGGCTGTGCGAGTCAGTCCATCTGAAAACCTCCACCTCCGCTTCGCCATCCTTATTTTTCTGGATGGTCACAATGCTCGAGCCTAAATACTCATTTGGGGGTCTTTAGGGCTGCCTCAGTCATGCCTCTGCAGGTGGAGCCGGAATGGAAACAGGATGCCTCCCTGTCCAAGATGAAATTAGTGCATTCTTTTGTCCAAATATTTAAATTAAAAATGCATGCACACAAGAGCAATGTTCAGTCATGGAATTCCTATCCACCTTTAGAGTTTGCAAAGATGTTGCAGCCAACGGGTGATGGGAATAACTGAAGCCATGCGGTGACATCAACTAAATATTGTCATCGCTCTCAGAGAACCAGGTTTGATTGAGTGACTGTTGAACACAGGGTGGTGTTTGTGTTTGGGTGCTTTTTGATTTGATGTTCTCTGTGAAGTATCTAAAAGGGTCTTAAATATATATTGCAGACAACTCCACAATGCAACTGTGATCCCCCTCGATCTCCCACCGTACTTCATGTATGAAGGAGCCATCATTAAACGGCTGATAAGCTTGGCTGTCTAAGGCGGTTAAACCCACTCTGCTTCTTTGCCATTTTGCTAAATAGCTATATATTCAAGGAAAGTAGGCCACCTATGGATATTGTGTTGCTAAGGGAGTGGTAACTCGCTTGAAGATGTGACGGATCTAGGGCCCTCGTCACGGCTAAAATGCCAGTGTTGCTACAATAGTACAGACTGATTTTTATTATTTTCTGGTCCAGCTGTTTTATTTATGTATCCTTTTTTTTAATTTGGCCCCTAACCCTTTAATAAAATATACAGTATTGTAAATAAAGCAAGGAAAAAAAATAAAATAAAAATAATAATAATTATATATATATATATATATATATATATATATAAATATATATCTTTATCTCTTACTAATTGCAGTTCATATGCATTTCCCTTGGCAATTCTGAACCCAGCGCCACTACTGTAGGTGCTGCCGTGCATATTGACCCTGTTGTGTGAGCTGCGTCACTCAGAAGGAATTCTAACTCCTGAGGCTTGAGACAGTGGGGCCACTTTGTGCCATATCCAATCTCTCTACGTAATTGGCTGCCGAGAACAAAAGCTCCCTCTTTCTCTTTCTTTTTCTCCTTCCTGTGGCTTTGTGAAGTAAAAAAAAAAGTAAATTAAAGAAAAGTAATTTCCTGTGATAGTCATTCAGACTTTTCAAATTCCTTGATAGACTTCGTATTATTACAGCACAACAAATAAGTGCAGGAGAAATAAATATATAAAAAATGGTCCCGCTATTACTGATCTGTCAGCCAGGCCACTTATGTTTGTCATATTCTCCTGTGCACATTCAGGAGAAGAGTAGGACTCAGAGTGAGGAAGTAAGTGTGTGTTGTGTGTGTGTGTGTGTGTGTGTGTGTGTGTGTGTGTGTGTGTGTGTGTGTGTGTGTGTGCGTGTGTGTGTGTGTGTGTGTGTGTGTGTGTGTGTGTGTGTGTGTGTGTGTGTGTGTGTGTGTACGTGCTCACTCACTTGTTAACAGACAGGCAAAATGCTTTAGCAAATGGAGACCCAACGGAACAGAAGTCTGACACCTCTGACATTATTTGCCTTGACTTTTTTTTTCTCGCCATATTTGATTAGCCATGGAGCTGCGAGGAGCCTCACTATGCTGTCTTCTGTGATGGCCTGGGTTGAACATCCCATCATGGAGCTGCCAGTACAGTTATCAGGCCCAGAGGAATTAGGCCTAATTACAACCCAGCACTCAAAATCGTCTGACACCATCTCATTTGTATATGGTGTATGGTGTTCAAATACATATGATTAATATATTTACTATATATATATACTAATATATCTATATTTACATAGAACTATTGTGATTGATTTGGTTCACCGACGCGAGAGTAAGCACTGCTTCTTCCTCGTCTGTGCCGGGGAACAAACAGCCAGACAGACGGCAAGGGCATGGACCCTATTTTGTACCTCGAAGATGATGAGCACGTAGACCCCGGCCAGGATGACCCCGGCGATGGCCACCTGCGTCTCCACGTTGACGTAGAGCGACTGGTGGGTCATGGAGAGCGGCACTACATCGTTGTTCTGCAGGAAGGCCTGGACCGTGATGACCACGGGGCCGCTGTTTGAGACACCGCACGGTTGTATTGTAAAGACGTCTTAAAGTATATATATGCATAATTATTATTATTATTTTTATTATGATTATTATTGTCCAGTTCTTACAGTACCTTCCGAGCATTTCAAACGTTTTTGTTGTCAGGATCTGGTCACTGCGTTGACTATGTAGAGGGATGGTCCAGTTGTAAATCACCTGTTCGAGGACAGTGGGTTGCAGGGTTCATTTTAATGGCGATCTCAAATTATACATAAAATAGACATCATTTGGAGACTCTCACCTGCTGAACCCTCCTCCGTCGTGGTCCCACCTCCTCGGTTTGCTCGACCTGGATCAGGATGAACTCTTGATCCGTCATGTCGATCATCCCTCCTGTGAACGGCCCACCCACCTGCAGCTTCAGCAGAGCATTGTCGCGGAAGTCCGTCAAGTTCATTGCTGGGTGACACGCACTGTTAAGAATGAATGGTCTGATCTCCTCTTTCTGAGAAAAGTTATATCTATCTATCTTTTTATCTATCTATCTATCTATCTATCTATCTATCTATCTATCTATCTATCTATCTATCTATCTATCTATCTATCTATCTATTTATCTATCTATCTATCTATCTATCTATCTATCTATCTATCTATCCGTCTCACTGTCTACCTGTCTATCCCTCTATCCGTCTATCTGTCTGTCTGTATCAACGACAGTCTCCTCAACCCTTTCAGTGGCATATGTCATCAAAGAACGGCAAGACGTAAAAAGATGGTCATGAACATGAAAAGGTAGTGAGACAAAATGTTAAATCGACTGTAATGCCAAAAATCGATAGAGCTCGGGGCAGTAAAGGATACAGACGCTCTCTGTGGACGAGACGGCCAGCATCCTCCAGGGGTTGTCTCGGTCCGGATACATACTGAAGAATAACTGAAAAGACGTTAAAAATGAGAATAGGAAATCACTTTCTCACGACGATATCTGATATTTTCTGCAGTCCCCGCTGATGATGAAAAGTAAACGTCACAAGATCTCCAGTTCCTCGATGGCTACAGCCGAGGAACCTCCGAGCTACATTCTGAGCCATGGATGCAGTAGTTGTTTGGTGGCAAACCATATGAATTAATAAGAAAAGAAGAATTAATAAAAAATCTGGGTGATATATTTTTTACATCACTATTTTTTTTCATTATTGTTATTATTAGTATATGTATTTTTTTCACACTGTTAAGCTTTATTTTCCTGTAGTAACACACTGATCCTCACCATGACAAATTCCTAGTACATGTGGCAGAATAAACCTATCTGATTTTGAATCTGATACTGATGACATGCCATGAACCTTCTAAAAAAAAACATATTCCTTTGAACACTCACACTGCAGAGAACAACAACAGTGAATATACTGGCGATCTTAGAAATCCGGAAGCAGCACCTGAAAGACAAAAAGAGTGCTCACGTTTGACTTGGTGATCAATAGGAACTTTTAAACATTTCCGAAGGTTTTGGAAAGAGGGAGCATAGGCTCGAGGCGGCTCACCTCATGTTACTGGTGAGTTTGAAGTTTCGGTTGAAGTTGTCCAAGGGGTCGTTCTTCTCGTCGGAGCTGGAGCGGGACAGGGAGAGGCTGGTGACCTCACTGCCCAGGCGATACCTCTTCTCCAGCTCCATGGCGCTGCCGTCCCACGGCTCCTCCCCGCCCGTGAAGTTGGGATCGTGCAGGGTCATGTAAGTTATACTGCGGAAAGGAAAACCTCAGCGCGCAATTTCAGCAAGGCAGTGCATTTGTTTTGTTCCAACGCTGGTCAAAGGCCACCTGCTGTGAATATGAGGTCTCAAATGATGAAATGTTCTTAATGTTGCCGTTTGGAGGAGGAAAAAAAAAAACATTCTGAAAAAGGGGATCATCCCATAATCTGAATTTCATAAGTTGCAGACCGCTGTGAGTTGAATGATTGTGAGGGGGGTTTAAACATGATCATGTTGTGCCCGGAGTCATCTCAACTCACTTTGACATGGTTTAATTCCATTTCATTTGACATGGCGGTGATAAGAGGCAAAATGTGTAATCCTCCTTTTATCTGAAAAAGTGACACTAGAGCTTGAATTTGGAAGATTTTGAATAGTCCACTTGGAAATCCAGACCCCTGTACCTGCATTGTCTCACTAGACAGGATGCGAGAGCATCTCTTCCTTTTTTTAAATGAGGACAACGCTGCAGCTGCGAGTAATGACTCACCTGTCATCTTGAGAGAATCTGAGCAGAGGTGACCTCTCTGTCATGTTGCCCTGGCTGGTTTTCCCTTTGAGAATGTTTACGACGCTGAAATTGTGTCTGAAGAACAAAGAGGGAGAGGGAAGAAGAAGAAGCAGAAAACAAAGTCAAAAAACTTAGTGGAACTTCAAATTCCTCCCGAAAGCAAGGCTGGAAAACAACATCTCGGGAATGCACTTTGACCTGCGTGGAAAGTCTCTCGGGCTGCCCGTACACGGCTGTCAGTCATGTGGGGAGGGGGGACATATTCTCAACCGTGGGAGGACAGAGGGAAGGCAGCTGAGCAACTGGTGACAGGTCAACCCCCAAACTGATTGTTAAAGTCTATTTTTTCATCACCCGGATGCACGGTGTCCTAGAGGGCTCCAGCAGGGGCCTCGCACCTGGGGCTCACATCCAGCTCCTCTCCTCTTTATCTCCCTTTGTGTGTGTGTGTGTGTGTGCGTGTGTGTGTGTGTGTGCATGTGTGTGTGTGTCCTTTCTATCTTTCTCCCTTGGACTCAAATTCACAAACACACAAACACACAGGATGTATAGGATGCTGGCTTTTGAGCAGGATTAGCGTTGTTAAAGTCTTTTGCCACTTGAGTAATAATGAGTAATTTCTCACTTGAATGCTTATAAGACCCACATTCCCATTCTGTCCCTACACACACACACACACACACACACACACACACACGCACACGCACACGCACACGCACACGCACACACACACACACACATACACACACACACACACACACACACACATACACTTCTGCAACCATCACATTTAAACCGAAAAACAACTAATTGACTACTAGAGCATTTATTATTTCATCTTAAAGAGGATTCCTTTAGCGGACGTGGCAGAGGCGCAGTTATACAACTCAAACCCCAAGCCACCGAGCCAAATTGATGTTAGATAGAAGAAATGGCCAATTAAAGAGTCTTCCCGCTGCTAATCCCATAATCTTGAAAGGCTTTCACCCTCCGGCGGTCGGAGCATAAAGAAGCTTTTACATAGCGAGGGCGCCTCCACAACAGACCAGATGATTTACGTCGGTGTTGGTATTATTGTTGTATTACTCAGCGTATCCGCACGGTCGCACGGTTCCGTCGCGCATGTTCAATTAGCCTCTTATCCTGAAAGCCGAGAAATGTAACAGGAAGCTGAAAACCTGGTTGGGACCTAGATGTCTGTCCAGGATTTCAGTGGATCACAGGATATGGCCAGCGTGCTGAACAGAGGAGTAGATTACATGGGAGGTAGTGGCTGCATTAATCCTCTCCAATGCTGTTACACAACTATAAAGAGATTTACATCAGGTCCAAGGCCGCACATATACTTCTGTTCCGTGCTGTGACTCCGACACCGCTGCCTAGATGCGGTCAACTTGGCGGTGCCATTTGCGAAAGAACGGACCAAAGGCATCTGACGCCTAAAAAATAGAGCGGACTGTGCAGAAAGACAGCCTTCCAGAACAGATCTACATGTAAGGTGTCAGTGAAACGGTGAAATGCCGTTTACAGCTTATTGTGGCGATCCTTTGTGCTAGACGTCAACCCCACGCTACACAGGGAGACACCAAAGAACCCACTGTAGATTGACGTTGTCCGGACCAAAGAAAAAGAATACAATTCCGGCCTTTAATCCTGATAACGTCACAGTCGCTGGCCTGAGATTATCTTCCCCTCGGAAGTGTAAAGACTCACGCTCTCGCACATTTCAATCTGGATCTGTTTGTCTGGTTGACATCTATAAGGAGTTATGGTGTGTCATGGCATGTACAGTATGTGTTATTGGGGCAAAATGCAATAAAGAGAAAATCTGACGTAATAAAAAACTGATTAAGCAGTACAGCAACATAAGTACTGCTTATATGGTTTGTCATTTTCTGAAGTACCAAATCACATCTGTCAATCAGTATTTCCTTCCTGTAAAGCCCTTCGTACCTCTTGTATAGGCAGTGGGGGAAAGTCACAAAACGTATATTTGTTACTGTACTTAAGTACATTTTTCAAGAATCTATCATCATTTATACCTCGGTATGACTTAATTTTGACTTATAGTGCTTGATTTTCAATTTGTTTATAATAATTTTATAAGCGTAGTCATTTATCTATGGTATTTGTTTGATGTTATAGTTGTTCCTTAAAAGTACTTCTTCCATCACTGGATATAAAAAGGGGTTGTACAATATCCAACGATGAAGGAAGGAATCTCTGCTTTCTGTCTGTCTGTCCAATCTCTGTCTGTCTGTCCTTCCATTATCTCGACAACCGTTCATTCCATCTACTTCACACTTGGCGGGGGTATCGCTGGGGACCCAAGGACGTGCACAGTCTAATTTGTTAAACTTAAAGTCAGAGTGTGGAGTTGCTTGGATGAGCAAACAGGCATGTTTTGAACGGCACAGCACTAGCATTTAAAAAATTATCAAATTCGTCATAAAACCACAAGATGAGTTTATTGTTTGTTTTGTAGTTCATGGACTCCCTTCTCAATAAACTGTTGTTTAACTATGTTCCCAGTGAACAGAGCAGCATATGGCTCCATGACTTGGATGGAAAGGCTTGCGTACCCATCATCCTGGCGAACGGGCACAAAACCCTCCACGTGGATGGCCTGTCCTGCCGGCAGCACCGCAGACTGCAGCAGCTTCTGGGCCTCTCTCCTCTCCGAGAAGTCCTGCAGAAGCCGCAGCTCCCCGAAGTTCCCGGCTACGGCCTCCGACGTCCTCAGGCCGTTCCTGCCCTGGTGTCCCTGGGCGGCGGCCTGGGACAGCTCCATCTCCAGGTTGTTCTTGTTCTCCAGATACATTTTGCGACAGCCTACAGAGCAGTGTGGAGTCTGTTAAATATTCTCAAAGAGCTTTGCTGTTCCGGTTGATTAAAAAAAACAAAAAAACAGCAGGTTTTAGTGAGAGCAGCGATTTTCAACCTTTGGTTCCTAGACCTAGTGGTGCACCAGGGTACTGCAAGTGATCGGCCAAATCAAAGATTGACATTTTTTTTTCTTCTAAAAATGAGGGGGTGAGGGGGGAGGTTATTTTTTATTTATTTATTTATTTTAATACATTTTAAATATGATTTTCCTTGGACATTTTCACCTCATCTACAGCAATGGGGTAAATGCCTCTTTCTTTGACGTAACACCGTATGTCTGGGATGATTCTCCCAGGCAAGTGAAACACTATATTCTCTTGTGGTTTACTTCTTGCTCTCAGCAAGGAAGCCAAGAGACACCTCGGAAGTTTCTTTAAGGGCAGCTGTCTGTTTTTATCTTTTGACTCCTGTTGTGTTGATGCTATTGTATTGGATGGTGAAAGAGATCGGCGTGCGACCAGAGGGGGTCACTGGAGGTGCTGTCATGAGGTGTCATCAGAGTTTGCTTTATGACCGCTGCTGGGCATTGACTTTTCAATCCAAGGAGCCATCTGACCAACCAAGGAACCATCTGACCAACCGATGTTCCGTCCCCCAGTTAACAATCCACTCTTCGATCAGAACGTCCCTCCCTAGATCATAGGATGTCTTGTTGAACCCTATAAGAGACCACTGTGGACAAAGAAGGGTTAGAACTCTTCTGATGTGCTCCCGGGTGTGACAGACACCTTCTCTCGAGCTCAATGAAGATATTCTTACTTGAATTCTCACCGAGATTGGAGGTTCATATATTAAAGTACTCCAAGCGACTGGGATTGCAGTGCACAGAGAAACATGATGCTTTATCAGTACTAGAAGCTGCGTGAATAGAAACAGGATAATTACAGGATACACCAGGCTTAACTCACGATTAAATATAAAACAACTCCTGCAATGACTGCAATAGATATACATATATTTAACACTTTCTATTAAAATTTTACTGCTCTTTTCGCGTTATTCAGATCCTTCCCTCGGGACTTCTTTGTAATGTTTACAGCAGTTCTTTCAGTTTCCCCTGGTGGTTTGTGCACATCGCTCTCTGTCTTTCAGGATCGCCACGGCATCTACACAGCAACGCCTAACTATATATGCTGTATACTGTACGCCATGAGCTGCACGGCTCGCTTGCGGCGAGTTTAAAGGAGGCTTAACCTGCCCTTAGGGTTCACGTGTGAGGCCTGTGTGCGGGGGGGCGAGTTGGCGGGGGCGGGGGGGTGGCGCCCGATCCCTCCCTCTCCACGGCCTCCCTCAGGATGGCGCCCCTAGGCGGCTGCCTACCCCACCTATAGCAAGAGCCGGCTCTGCCTCTGTGGCTTTTGGAGTCTGATGCTGCAATGACCTGATTAGGCTACGTGAAGACAAAAGAGATTGTCGTGGATAAATAGTCCTGTCCAGCCACTTGTAGGTGATGCAATTTCAATGGACTCACATGTTGCCTAATAAAAAAAAAAGTATTCACTATATGCTGACATCTTAAATAGCACTTTTTGATACAATTTTTATAACAGCTGCAAAATGTTCACTCTTCTGTGAAGTTATGCCACTTGCATTAACAAAATCAACCTTAGAGGATATACGTGTGTTCAATGTTTGTTGTTTTTTGTATGTTTGTATAGTTATCAACTGTGGTTACTAAATGAACGGTTTGTGTTAAGAGATTTCACTCTTTGTTACACATGAAATGCACATATTGTGCACATATTAGTCGTATCCAATGCTTTGGATGTGCTTCATCAGAGAGAAGAACGCTCTCTTTTATGAGAAATCTACCCTCTGGGTTGTATATTTTGGCAAAGAAAAACAGTTTGAATTTCATATACCATACCATACCATACTACTATTATTATATTATTATTGTTAAAAAATGATTACATTCTTTCATCTCTAGAGAATTTGATATTACTGTGTCCTGCGCAGTGGATTTTTCTGACTGAAGCAACAAATGTATTCAGACTGGAGCACGAGTATCTAATTTAAAGAGGAGATTATGGTAAATATAGAGCTCTTTATCAATTTGCTGTTTTTATGTTTACCTTAAAGAATTATTGTTTTGGGCTTTTGTTTATTTAGTTGTGATTGCAATATTTATACCAGAAGACATAAGTCTACATCACACTGACTCTCACAGATGTCTTTCTCTTTCTTCTTGACAATCCTATTTGTGGAATAAACAGGATTTGTACAGTCCAAAGCTGAGCGCTAGTAAGAGTGGCACTGGGATATAATTCCTAAATGCCTCTAAACAAAACACAATACCGCAGTAAAGTGCTCCTAATCCTTTCTATGATTTGAAAGTTTGATGACAATAAAACATTGTTTCATTATATCATTCACACTTATAATACCAACATTCTACCCAAGCTTAAATTGAAGATATAAACCATGGGAGACAATGGGAGACACAGAGAGTGAAGAATCATAATAAAAATAAAAGAGCATACCTTGTGATCTTTTTCAGGATAATAGTTATTTTGGATGGCAATCAAAACTTAAGTGGTGATGACGATGAGGATGCTGGTGATGATGATGATGATGATGATGCTGGTGGGGATGATGATGATGCTGGTGGGGTTGGCGATGGTCCTTATAGCAATATAACGTTTGGAATGAAACTAGTAATTAAGCATGATGTAATTATTTAGGAGAAAGGATCTCAGGCTTTTTCCTTCTCTCCTCTTCTTCTCCTCCCCAGGGAAAGAGGGAGAGGCTGCTCAGTATAGTATATCTGGCAGAGCGGGGAGCCTGGGGGGGGGAGTAAACTCGCCCCAGATCCGGGAGGTCCACACCACTCCCCCTCTCACAAATCCCTGTGCTCTACCTCTTTTTGTGAGATAGTGGTGAGAAACGTTTACTCCCAACTTTCCACTAAATTAACTTGGCTAATTTCCTGGGGCACAATGACAAAGTAAATATAAATACTAATGCAGGATTGCATCAATTTGACGCCTTTAACCACCCAACAAACACTATTGTTTATTTTTTTGGTTCTTTATCGCCAGACTAGACATTGGAATAAACTAAATTGATTAAACCACACAAAGCTACGCTTATCATATGTTTATTGCCTGGCATTATGAAGAGCCGCGGGTCTTAATGACATGGTCGGAGGAGGAGATTAGGCACACTAAGCATTGATCTTAACTCATGCAGACAGCGAAAGTCAATTCACAGATTTAGGCAGGAGAGAGGTCAAGCAGGTCAGACAAAATGTTCAAGAAGACTCCTCTGAGTTATCACTCAAAGATCAAAGATTCCTTGTTCCTGCGATTCGTGCTTCGGATTTTATCTCAAGTAGAGCTCCTTTACCTATTCTGCATTACTTTCATAATAGCTGTGATTTAAAATTAAATCTGAGGTATTTTATTTTTTTATTTTTCTGTTCACTTTGCTCATGACAAAGCTCATGCAGCCAAAAGCCAAAGTCAGAAATGTCAGAGACAAAGCTTAAAACAACGGCAACACCCGAAAGAAGCTCAGATTATCTCTGCAAAATACAGTTAATTTGCCCTTAATACATCAGAATGAGATACTTTGCAAAGGTATTTAATACCCACGCCAAAATCCGTGATAACTCAACATAGTATCATTTAAATAATGAAAACCATTCAGTTGTTAACACATCTGACCCACTGACCAAATTAGAATTTGATATCTTGCCATCGGGGGAAAATGCAACCAGACTCCAGGTAATTAAAAGAATCCACTTCCACCAGATAATCCTAATGACATTAATAATACTTGCTTTTGACAAATCTATAATTATACTTCCACGTAGTGATCCTTGTTGCCTAGCAATATGTTTACGTTTCTGCTTCCTGTTACGTCACGTACAGCTGATACACCAAGCCGATAGACATTTGAATTGCAGCTCAACCAAACTCAACAAAAAAGTAAATTCAATCCCCAAATAATAGGCAGCTTTCAAGGACTAGCCCAGACTCTACACAATAAGACAAGACCATCTACACAATGCCACAAGTTTCAGAGAGAACAGACTCATTTTAATGATGCTCTGATTTTGATTTTCTATTCAGTCTATTCTATTCTATATTCATCAGAAGGGTCGGGTTTGAGTGGGTATCACTGGTATTGCTCCGAAATTGGTTTTCTCCCGACTTGTCAAATAGGAAGTCTCCATCAACAAGCTGTCTCCTTAGGTTCTCAGGTCAAGTGTGGTGTTCCACAAGGGTCAATTTTGGGCCCAACTTAATTTTCTTAAACTTCCTAGCACAAGACTGACCCAGTAACATTGTAAAATTCAGGCCTGTTTTACATTTAAGAGACACAGGCACAATTTTGTGTGCTTTTATCTCAACACCCCAGTGCTCCTGCAGCAACCTTTTACTTGTCTCAACTAAACTTGTTTACACAGCCTCCATAATTCCCAAAGCTCAGCTGGCAGGCTTTTAACCAGGACCAAGAAATGTGACCACATCGTACACTGGCTCCCACGTTTCAGAATTGATTTTATTGATTACTTTTATGGCCTGTCTCCTTGAGACATAAAATCCTGCATTGAGGGCAGGAGCCTTGTTGCCCATCTTTTAAATTGTTTGTTTTTCACATAAATGTATTTTTACCCAAAAGCATATCCCGATTTTAGTTGTTTTGTCTTTAGCGCCAATTTGGTGGTATATTTCTGAATTTATTTTTATATTATATATACTTTTTTTTATACATTAGTTGATATTTGTATTGACTGTTTTACCTATGTGCTTGTTTATTTATTTAGTTTATCTGCATATGTACCTCTTCTCCTTTTATTATTACTATGATTACTTTTATTGGACGTTATGCATGAAGCACTCTGTAACTTTCTGCTCGGTGGAATCTCCATTGAGCAGAGTCACCTGGTCTGGATCCAGTTCTGCCTCTGACGTCAGAGAGCCAGAGCCAGACAGAGGAGCGTTCACGCTGGTCTTATAATATACCACCGCTGTGATGCTCTCTTACGACTAGTGACCAGAGCTGTACATGTGATGCCGTCACATGTACAGCAAGAAACAAAACAAAGACGTATGAAGCTAGGGGCCTCTGTGAAAAAAAAAAAAAAGTTAGATGAATGGGCTTCGTGTGGCTTGACCTCTCTTTTAAAAGACTTACTTGAGGAATTTTATAGAATTGTAAGAGATCTTTTGATCTTTTTTTTGAGATGTGATATGATTTCTAGTTTTACCTGAGATTTATATGACATCACATCATTTAGCTTTTGTCCAAACAACTGTATAATACAGTACAGACAGTACAAATGTAAAATAAGTACATTTTGTCACAGTATCAAACCAGCTGCATGTCACAGTCAGCTAAATTTTCTCTAGAAATAAGTAGCACAAGCAGTGTTAGAGACGTTAGTTTGTTTTTATTTGATTATTTTTGAAGGAAAGTACATTAGACAGTAAAGGGGAAAGAGATCCTCACACTTATAAAAAAAGTTTTATAATTCTTTTAAGCGGCTAAGCCTAGATATCTGAACTGTAAATTTTGCAGGTGGATCACCAACGTCCCAAATATAGTGTAAAGAAACAAGCTTTCAGACCACTGCACATGAGTAGAGAGGATCACGAGTGATGAAGGATGCTGCCCAGGGATGAGCGTCGGTAGGATCCTCCTGGTCTGCAGCAGCATGTGACTGCATGAGGGAGGCAGATGAACCAGCATGATGCTCTTCTGCTTGAAAAAAAGAAATATAAAAGAAATCCATTCTCCGCATCCTGACTTTGTTGCAAAACGGACGTTACATTTATAACTAATATCTTCACGCCTCTTTTTAGGAAAAACCTGCATTTTCAATCAAGTTAATTGTTTCATTTGATTGTTCTGGGGGAGGGAAACAAATTTTTACCAGTTGCAAGCACCAGGGTGTTTAGCCGTTCCTGGATCTCACAAAATGTTAAAACCGGAGCTTAATGGGAGATCTTCGGCCCCAGTGCTCTACATGTTAAACACATAAAAAGAGCTCAGGAGTAGCAGTGAACCGTATGAACAGTGATTCCTGGAACTGCAGAGCTGGAGGGGTGTGTGTCTGTGTGTGTGTGTGTGTGTGTGTGTGTCTGTGTGTGTGTGTGTGTGTGTGTGTGTGTGTGTGTGTGTGTGTGTGTGTGTGTGTGGGTGTGTGTGGGGGGTTGGGGGGTACAAACAATGCAAACAATGCAGCACATTGACTGGAATTCCACACTCACTCAAATATAACTCAATTATTTTTCAACCAGTGCCAGTATTAGTAATTATAATATGTAATAACCTCTTTATAACATGTTCAAATAGTTATTTTCAAGAGAGGACTGCCGCAAGTCTACTCTGTGCCCATTCTGTGCCCATTCTCTGGATGGTCGTGGGTGGTGCTTGTCCACTTCATGTAACGGTCCACAGATCACAGCGTAGTGTGGACTGGAGATGAATGAGTGTGTTCAATACGCGGCATTCACCCCCGCCCCCAGCCTAGAGCCTAGACTGTACCGACAATCACCTGACTCCCACCAGTGTAATGTATTTTGTGATTATGACTGAAAAAAGAGCTAAGTCCACAAAGAATGCCAGTGATTTTTAAGCCAAATTAAGCTGTCACAAAACAGTTTTTTCTTCTTCTCATGTCCAACATTAATGCATTCCTCAGAACTTTACTCAGAAGTGTGCACGGTGAGAGAAAAAGAGGGAAGGAGAGAGAGATGGAGGTCAGGTGAGTGAGAGGGATCTCAGGAGCCACACGTGCTTACATACATTACATTTTCCTCACCCTGCACGTGAGGGGCCCACAGCTCACTCGTGACACCAGGGAGTTACGGGGGCCCAGGCAGCAGACTGGTGAGGAAACTGTGGGAGATTCCTGGAAAGCCCTAAGACAGAGGGAGGAGGAATGGCGATAGTTTGAGTTATGTGTCACGTAGGTCATAACTTCACCACCATGTTATGACAATTGTATTACACGCCGGCCAAGAACCTTGGAAGGCCTGGTCATCAAGAGAATCTGATTTTATTTGACGCATTACAGCCAGGGTGAAAGGGAAGAGATGGGCTCCGACTCGAATAAAGCCTTGACCTATTTCCGAAAATACAGCAGCGTGGATTTTTAAAGTGGGGCGAAGCAGCCCCCATCACATTAAAACAGTAACCTTAATCCAGGCTACAATTACTGATGGCGGCACAAAGATTTACGGAAACGCTGTACCACCGAAAACAGGATTCCGGGGCTCATTTCAAAATGACTTCGCTGGAGGTATAAAGCTGATTTGTGAAAACAATTTCGAATCACAAAAATAATTTGGGCGTCCCATTTACAACAATCACTCTGTTCATAACAATGAATTGTGGCAGTAGACGCTTCGTAAAGGATAAACCAGTCTGAATCCATCAAGATGTGATTTGAATGGAAAACCAGATGCCAATACAAAACTAAAATGGCCACATCGGCTCAGGTTGAGAAGAACACCACAAGGATCAAGAGAGACTGCTTTATTAAATTTAAATAATTACATTTAAATGTATTAACAGAAAAGTATTAACATTTAATATGCAGGAATGAGACCTTTCGTGAGTACATGGCACAGTCATATTATATACATTCTCTGTGGAGACATTGCACACATGGTGGAGGCAGGGGCGGGGTCGAGGAATCTTGAAATGACCCTTGGAAGGGGTTCTGATTGACGTGAGCAGAGTGAGAAACACTGACTTTTAAGTTAAAAAGGGTTCTTACAAAGAAACAGCGCTATGACCAACAAAAACAAACAAAAAATAATAGTACTAATTTGTTACACATTGATTTCTATTTACAAACTATGGACTGGGAATTCACAAAACAATTCTACCACAGTGCTTGGTTGGAGCCCTGTTTTATTTTTTTCACCTAATATACATAATTTTCTTGAAACACAACAATCACATGTGCAGCTCATCTTCCCACCTTTCAAAACAAAAGAAACTAGATTCGAGCAGACCCGCCGTGCCTGTGACGCTTTCAGTGCTAATGGAAACATTTTTTTCTTCCGCTTTTTTTCCACAGGTTTGTTACTCTTAGTAGAATGCATGTAGGGATGTGTGTATTAACAGGTGAGATTAGCACAGTCTTCAAGTGGCGCCTCTTTCACAGGGATCCCTCCAGGGATTTTTTTTTTGGCGAGTCTGGATAGCAGAAGGCTCAGTGCCCCGTCAGATAGTCCTGCGTGGAGTCAGAGGCGAAGGAGTCGGCGTCCTCGTTGTCCGAGTCCTCGCTGCTGTCGTCGGCCGCCGGCTCCCCGGAGAGGGCGATGCGGGCGTAGTCGTCCGTGTCGATGGACTTGCAGAAGTGAATGGCGTACTTCAGCTTCTCCTCCAGCACCTGCTTGCAGGAGTACCTCGGCAGCTTCAGCAGGAAGAAACACGTGTAGGACTCGGGGAGGAAGTGGTCCGGAGGGTTGTACTTGTCTAGCACCTGAAGACAGCCAAGAACAGCGTTGAATGTCGTCCAATCCTCACAGAACAGAGTGTATTTAAAAAAGAAATTATATATTAATATTTAAAAACTTCACCTGCACAACAAAGTCTCGGCCACGGAAATCGGCTATGGTCCGGGGAAGGCGCGTGCGGCCCCAGACGAACCTGAGGAAGAGGGACCTCTCCGTGTTGGAGAAGGACTCCATCACCTCCCAGAACCACTGGATGAGCGGTGCCGTGGGCTCCACTCCTTTGTAGGTGGCTACCGACTTGAGCAGGTGGAGAGGGATGTCCGGGCTGCCGCACACCTGAGCGAGGGGGGGGACAATCCGCAGCGGGTGAGAGGCCCAGCGTGCGGCCCAGAGGGTGGGGACACGACACGATTACATGCATCGCAAAAAACCAGACCGAAAGTAAAAAATAACGCCCGTTTACCATGGTTTCCAGTTCATAGCCCGTGAAGAGGGAGAGCAGAGGGACAGGCACAACGCGCGCCATTCCCTCTCGCACGGCCGACACCTGCTCATCAAACTCATGGAGTCTGTGGAGGACACAACATCACACGGCCAGGCAACGGGTTCACGCATGTCCCCACATGGCAGATTAGAAAGATACAAATAAATAAAACGGTTGCAGCTCTCACCTGTAGTTAATTGCCAGGCGAACATATTCTGCACGGTTCTCCAGGGTGATGTGGGAGTACTTGGAGCTGAGCTGGATGTCCTGTCCGCTGGCGTTGGGCACCGTGAAGGGCAGCGTCATGGCCTCGAACTCCTCCGCCGTGGCCTCGTTGTCGCGGATGTACATCAGGCCGGGGATGAAATCCTTATCGACCTGAAAACCCGAGGGACAGCATTTGGACGGGCACACTGCGCATGTCTAACTTAATTGAGTAGGACGTCGGGCAATGGAGCTCCCGCTAAACTTGACTTTCGAAAACGTTTTAATAGCGCATCTTGTTTTATATTCCTTCTGAAATAGTCCTCAAATATATCAACGAACATATTTGCCAGCTTGTATTCATGCCATCGCCTTTATGGCGTCATATCCACGAAAATATTAAATACACTGGACAATCCAGACCAGGGCCCAACACATCCCAACGTGGGAAACCGGGCGCTATAATGGCTAAACCCATCACCAGGACTGCGTGGAGGTTTGGCCATCTGCCAGGAGCCAGGTTCATCACAACGGTAGAACACATTGCCTTCTTCCCGGACTATACGGAATGTGTTGCCAAGGCTCAAGCCGCCTTCATGGAAGTCAGAAAAACACTCGGCGGCCAACAAGATGTACGATACGAGTTACTCTTCCCATCGAAATCCGTATAACATACAAGGGAGATGACAAGGAACGACCCAGACAAGGCAATGGCCTACGTTAAACTGAGGATTGTACCTACTGCTTAAGTTGAACTACAACCAGTTAAATGCAAGTTGGCATCAGGTCACAATTATAATTTGTTTGTTTCATGGACTAAGCAAAGACTAGTATGATAACAGGCTTGTTTCATTATACTAAATTGTTTTGTTATTTTTAATAATTATTATAATTATTAATAATAATAATTTGACATTTGCGTGTGCAAGTTGGTATATGCGATGCGCTCTTGCTCGAGTCTTGTGCTGGAATAACTGGCCGTACAACCTTTCTCATATCTCAAGGCAAATACCACAAAACAAGAGCGGCTTTGTCAATGGCGGCTCCTATTCCCACGTCAGTGTCTTTTTCAAAGATATTTTAGAAGCTCATGATTACAGCGTGGCGGCAGGAGTGGCCTCACGCGTCCAACACGTACGAGCACCAGTTCTTTCAAGAATGTTTCTCAGATATGTACATGCGCCACAAAGTGTTAGAATTAGCAATAAGAAGTGAGTTACCTGTGACCCCAAGCGCATTGACAGCTAAGGGGGTTTAAATTGTTATGTGAGCAGGAATGCCTTTGCCGCGGCACACTGGTTTTCCTAACAGCTCAAGAGGGTTAATGATCTTGTATAACGTGAAGCAAAAAGATTAACTTAGCTCTTTCAAATGGAAGAGGCAAGTGTACATTTTCATGACCTCAAAATAGTACTCTTTTCGGGTCCCATAGTGGAGCACACGTACCTCACTGAGGTCAGCAATGGTGAGGTTCATTCCGGCGAGCTGCTTCCATACCGGCTCTGCCAGGTTCAGACTGAGGGGGCTGCCAGTGCGGATGGCGATTCCCAGGAGCACGCCTACAGGTTGGAGGCATAGCGTGTTATTTTGGCTTCAGAAGGTCGAACTGATCAAACACAGATGTGATTAGAAATAATACAAATGTAACTTTGTGGCTAAAACGTGAAAGACACGCATATGATTTTTTTATTTCGGGACTAATACCGAGACCGAGAGGTGGAGGGCGGAGCAGGCCCCCCGGAGAAGCTCCGTACCTAGGAAGCGGAACATGTTCATGTGCAGCGTGGACTTGGCGGCGGGGTTGAGAAGGAAACAGTCCCTGTTGGCGCCGGACTCGTCACGGCCGTTAGGGGTGACGATGAGGAGCGGGGTCAGCCCGTTCTGCAGCTCCTCACACATTTCAGCGATGGACTCGCTGTAGCCTCCGCCACAGTCATCCACAGACTCCCCTGCAAATAAAAAGGTGGAGCTATGAGAACATGAGTGCAGAAACCGTCCATCACCAGAGACCCAAAGATGTATTTTTTTTGTGTTTGGGTTTTCCACCCCATTAGCTCTGCCGCCTTTTTAGTAAGACAGGTGCTTGGAAAGTATCTTTAGTGGTCGACACCTACCCACAAACTTGACCTTCCAGACCCGGTGGGGAAGCAGCAGACTGTCAGGGCTGAAGGAACTCATCTTGGCACACATCTGACCAAACACAGACTTGGTCCCATCGGGACCTGCCAGCCCCCCTTTGCTACGAGAGCGCTTCACCTACAGGAGGAGATCACATTTTCACTGTTTCGAATGTCTACTCTCCACTCTATGTCTTCCTGGTAGAGAGGTAGAGAAAACAGGGATGTGCAAAAAGTCCTGGATATAATGGCACTCAGCCCCAAGGCTGAAGCTGGAGCTACAGGGGGCGTGCAGAGGTGCAGTGGCCCGAACCAAGGCTCTGTGTGATGTAAAGTCTGCGGTTCAGACTCTGCACCAGACAGGCGGGTGAGTGGATCACACTCACAAAAAATAAAATCCCCCTTATGAAAGAGATTGCATGTGATGCCTGGAAAAAGGCTGGAAAAGGGAATGGGGTAGAGGGAGGAATTGGGTGGGGTGAAGCAGAAATATGGAGACATGTGATTGTAAAAAAAATAAAAATAAAGGAGATTGTTTAAGGATACTGTACCTGGATCCTGTTAAGCTCCACCACCGGCCCATGCTGTCTGTCTCTGACCATCGTGGCTTGAACCACCTTCCGGAAAGCAGCTTCCTGTTCACAGACAAAATAATCAAATCAGTTCCGTCCAGATGTTCCCTTACGCCATTTAATGTTTTTTTAATCTTTCTGTGCTGCACAACTATCAAAAGTGTGAAAACATGTGTGTGTGTGTGTGTGTGTGTGTGTGTGTCTCTGTACCTTGCCCTGGGAGATGAGGATGCCTCTGAGCGTGTCGAAGCCCACGGGGGGCCCGTGGCCCGTCTGGCCCAGCCGCCCCTCCAGGTCAAACATGGGGATGCAGGGGCAGAAGAGTTCGGAGATGTGGTGCAGCAGCAGCAGACGGTTCCGCAGGGACATGATGGGGATCTCCTGCAGGTGGTTGTACTCCATGGGAACCTGAAATAGAACGCAGCGACGGATCCTGTGATTGGCAGCGTGTTACAGACTCTTCGGGCACTTACATTGTGGGGGAAAAAGGTAACTTAGTGTTACTGCCATCTAGTGGAACCTATGTGCATCTAGTGAAACCCCCCTCATCCACACTGATACACGAAAGTAATCGATTAAATATTAAAAGTTGTGTCAACATTGTTACGATTTTCCAGTCTTTGGGAAAGCCTGGGAACTACCGTATAGGTGAACAAAGGGAAGTTTTGAAAATCTGTTACCATTTCTGCCTTCATTTATGTCTCTATATGTCTGCTTTGTCTCCTGGAATGCTTTCTTTGAAAGGCAGAGATCTTAGCAGCCACTGAAGGAACAGCGGAGCTTGTGGTATGTGTTGGAAAATTGATCTTTTTGAGGTTTGAATGACAATGTTACTACTAAGGCCTCCCCCCCCTCCCCTATTCACTACCTGTGACGGCAGTTTTCCAGCGTTGGTGGGCTTGCTCGTAGACCAGGCCAGTGTGTGGGCAGAACCGCAGGCCACCCTGTTGATCTTCTTGCCCTGTAGTGCAGCAACCAACCGGGGTCTCTGGATGGCGTTGGTGGTCCCATCACCGAGTTGGCCCTCGTCGTTGTCTCCCCACGTGTAAACTTCTCCTGAGCCAAACGACAGTGCAGAGCTTTCTATGCGGCACAACTTAGCTTCACATTTTAGCCTCGCTGCTCGACAAAGCACAGGAGTGTAGGGTGCCAAACAGCATGCGGATGTTGAAAAACAGAGGGCATTGACAAATTAGATCAGTCAGGAGGCGCAGAGCAGTGCACTTACCATCCTCAGTGCAGCATACGCAGTGGAGCGACCCAGTTGCTATGGCAATGACCTTTTTCCCCTGAAGTCCCTGGACCTGCCTGGGTCGGCGAACGTGGTCGTCAGAGCCGTGACCGAGTCGATGATAGTCCCCTTTACCCCTAGGAACACACACAACACACAACACACACACACACACACACACACACACACACACACACACACACACACACACACACACACATTTAATACAACACAGACAATTAATTCTATTATATAATTTTAAGACCCAGAATTGCGATTGTGGCGCCACCCCTTGCGGTCGCCTGCACGAGTGCCTCCTGTTGATTGCGCACATTTTAGTATTTTTAGAGCTAATTGTGCGTAATCATCGGGTGTCATGACATTTCATTGCATATATGTATGACCGTATGTATATGACAAATAATCTCTTGAACACACACACACACACACACACACACACACACACACACACACACACACACACACACACACACACACACACACACACACACACACACACACACACACACACACACACACACACCATGTTCCCTGCAACACGGATTACAAACACCAAGCCATGGCTGAGGCTCCACATTGTACGTACCAGGTGTAGACTGCTCCGGACTTGGTCAGAGCCACGGAGAATTGGGAACCACACTCCACCTTGACCACACCCAGGCCTGTGAGGGAGTCGATCTGCACAAACAAGAGGTCAAGAAATCTAATTTTTATTTTGATAAGGCATAGCGTATAACAGATTGCCTGAGTGATACCGAGCAACGACCAAATGACACATTTGATGTCGCTGTGTAGGCTGATGCAGAAGATATGGTACTTTGTCCCAAATCGACACATACTTTAGGCTGTAAGACTTGACTGGGATTGAAGGCTTGAAGTGCTTGATTTTTACGAGTTACAATCAAGCCCTTACTGACTTGCAAGAAAGAGGTTTTTGCTAGTGTTACATTATTCAGCACCTGATTGGAGACACTGGTAGTGTTTTGCCCTCAGGTACGGTTAAATAATGTTTTCAGTATTTGGTGTAACAATCCTTAAAGAGAAAATATTGGGAAAGATCATCAGAAAATGGAATTCACAATTTGAAACATTGTTCCCGTTGGCTTACTGCTTGTGGCTGTTTTAATTATACGTACCTTCATTGGCACTTTGCAGCCGTCACTCCCTCCCCGGCCCAGTTTGCCATAGTCGCCATCTCCCCAGGACCAGACCATGTCATCGTCAGTTAAACACAGGGTCTGAGCGTCCCCGCTGCCACAGGCCACGTCGATGACCCGGTGACCCTGCAGCGCATCCACCTGGATAAAAATAAAAACACACAGACAGGCACATCAAGTTCACCTTCCCAGAATCCCCTGCGCCCGCTTGTCAGGGTAAGGCAGAGCAAACAGCCTGAACTATGGATAAATTCCAGCCTAAAGTAATAATGTTATTTGGTTAACCTGAAATATATATATTTTTAAAAAGAGACAAATATCATTAAAATAAATACAAATAATATATATATATATATATATATATACACACACACACACACACACACACACACACACACACACACACACACACACACACACACACACACACACACACACACACACACACACACACACACACACACACACACACACACACAATGTTTTAGGTGTAGTAATTGTTTTATTTCATAAATTTGTGTGACAAGATTTGAGTGGCTAATCACCAGTTTCGGTTTGAGCTGGTCCTCGCTGTCTCCGTGGCCCAGTCTGCCATAGCGACCTTTGCCCCAGGTGTAGAGCTCCCCGCTGGCTGTGATGCAGGCACTGTGGGCCCCCCCAGCCGCAATATCCACCACCTCCACTCCTCTGAGCGACTCGATCACTCGAGGACGGTCACATGGACTGAAGGAGAGAGCATATTGTGAGTCATACAGCTCAAGTTCTGGATTGACAATATATTCATTTAAAGAAAGAAGGACAGACCAAGAAACAACTATTCAAGATGACGTTCACCTCCTGTTTCCGTGGCCAAGTTTGCCATCCTCTGCCTCCCCCCAGGAGTAGACCTCTCCTTCGGAAGACAGAGCCAGGCAGTGCTTCCCCCCAGAGTTCACGGCCACTTTCCTGATGAAGACGTGTTGGACCGATTCCAGCAGAGTGGGTGTGGACACGGACTCGGTACCACCGATACCCAGCCTGCCCCCAGCCCCATATCCTGTCGCATACAGCTGGAGGAGAAAGACAATGATTTAGGATAGCTCATTGTAGAGGTTCTTTTGTTTCTACAACTTTTGTATAATCTGTAAGATTATGTTGTTAAAAAAATTACATACGATTGTTATCGCGTATTAATTTAGATAGCACTTTACAAGGAATAACAACCATGCGCTGCTCATTATGTTGTTTCTTTTTTTGCAATTGTTTGTTGTTTCTATTGTTGCGGTCCGCCTTTCCCTCTAAGAAGGCATGGATAGGGCACGTCCAAGAAGTGAAAGGCTACCGGTCTAAAGTTTTAGAACACCCCCATTTTTCCAGTCCCAGTTAGTGAAATTTAAGCAGTTGAAGTCCAGTCGAACAAAGGTACAGTAAGCGGTAAACTGCCAGAGGCCATTTTTACTAAAAATGGTTATAGTTTGGTTAGGAAAAATTAATGTACATTTCTGAGTTCGGATAAAAAAAAAAAGGCATTTTTTCAATGAACAAGTACTGGGTTAACAACTTACAGCTGTTCTGCAGCAATGGAAGTAAATTTAGCCTTGAAAGTTGATGCAAACAATTCCTACAGGTGTCGCAACTTTTGCCGAGTACTAAACCCTGTCTGTATAAAAGCAGTGTTGAAACAGACTGTTTCATTACACCCTTTGAGGCATTATTTGGACAATATTACACTGCAAGACGTAGTATATTGCTATCATAATGGTGAGAAAAAGGCAAAAAACAAAGGGAGACAAGCAGACCATTATAACCCTTAAAGGTGTAGGTCAGTGAGTACAGTTTCCTACGCTTTCCTTTCCTTCCTAAACTGGAGGTAACTGACAGGAAGAGGTCTGGCAGACCCAAAGCTACAACAGAATCAGAAGACAAGTTCTATTTCATTCTTACTGACCATCAGAGGCAGTGTTTCACACTGGATTTATCCACCTTGCGCATGTGCAGTCGAGAATTTTATATCAACAAAGTCCCATGTGACCCCTGGTGCCCAGGTTCTACTTCTATATAATCACCTGGGACCCGGGGCTCTGTTCCTTCAGATCTTCTCGCACACCAGGAAGAAACTCAGGTCAAAACATACACTCGCATTGTGTGGGGTCTCGTCACTAATTCTTCCTCTCCCAGAGGCTGAGCCCCGCAGTTTGACTGCAAGCATGGAAACAAGCAACACCACAGGGAACCGGCTTTGGTATCCCTTGTCTTTGTGTACAGTTGAAGCAAGCGTAGCTGAGGAGGCTACACACCAGGTAGGTAAACTGGCAGCCAGCACAGTGCTAGTTAGACAGCTCAAGTCTTTTGTAATTTGTGTATAGTTTGCTCACACGAGCGGTTCCACTCCAGGAGCATACACCAGCAAGGTAAATTTGTTTTTAACGGCTCTGCCAGCGTTATTGTTTTGCCTACGCCAATATCCGCCTTTTTTATTTGCGTTAGCTCTGATAGTATCGGGTGGCTTCGCCTGAGTGTGTCAACCAGTTAACAAACAGCTAGGAGTGTCAGTTTGGGGTGCCCCCACTGTTTATTCACGAGCACATTGCTGTCCACTGCGTTAGCTCTGATAGTATCAGATGGACACACCGGATCACGTAAGAAAGTTAAACGGTAGCAAAAGAAGAAGGTATGAACAATCATACTTATTCAGAATCAGAATAGTCTTTATTGCCAAGTTAAGTTCACATGAACAAGGAATTTGTCTTGGTGCTCCAGGTGCATGGCTCCTCTGCCCACCCAGGAAGAGGGCCAGGAAGGACCCGCTAGTGGTGAAGGTAGACACCCTGACAGTGGAGATGGCTCAGATAAAATCACTCCTCCTTTCTCTCTAACCGGGGCATGCCCCCAGCTGGGCCGGTGGGTCCCGTTATACCACCACAGTCTGAGGGGTTCCAGGAGGAGGCGTAATGTCCATTCCTGCCTCCGGTAACCTGTTCAATGAGGTGGAGGACGCTGAATTAAATCCCCACCATTGCATCGAACCCAGGCTCTGATCGTGGCTCAGTGCCGGATTCCTAGAGTAATCAGGAGGGCCTGAAGTCAGCCTATAGTGAAGATGTCATTGGCAAGCCTAGGGCTGGAGGAAGCTCCGGTCGTACCCGCCCCTAGCAGTGCCTTCTTCCGGCATTCCCTTCAGACGGCCATTTGTAGTGTTCCCCCGTCTCAGGACTACAATGGGGAGCTACAAAGGTGTTGGGCGGACCCCAGGTCCCTTTTCCGCCATTCCAGTGGTAGCAGGGCCTTGGCAGACATGCAGGATGCCAGCGCCTATGGGCTGGATCACATGCTGGTGGTAGAGCCCACCATAGCCTCGCTGATTGTCTCCCCTGACGATGCATTGAGCCCTCCCGTTGCCCTTGGGCTCAGTGCCACATCACTGATGACCTTATCACCAGGTCATATGACATAGCTGCCCACATGGGCCGCAGGGGGAACTCCCTGTATCACCTCATGCTTGCCTTGTCCCAGACGCCACAGACGTCAGGCGAGGACACCTCAGCACTGAGCCTCAGTGACTCATCACTGCAGGACTTTTTACGTTCATGGCGACAGAGCTTGGCAGGCTCATGTCTACACTAACCCTGGCTCGCTGACAGGCTTGGCTTGCTCAATCCCCTCTTTCTGAGGCTTGTAGGTGAACACTCTGCACTGCCCCTTTTGGTCCCGGGCCAGTTGTTTGGCCAGGCAGAACAGTAAGCATGCGCGCTGCGTGTCACTGTCAAGCATCTCATCGCACATCACCGTTCTCAGTCTCAGTCTCGTTCCCACAAGTTGTCAGTATTCACAACATTAACGTTTGCAATCAACCCCGCCCCCTTACCGTGAAATAAAACGGGTCTTCGCTTATCGACCAATTCGCTTAACAACCTGGCTGTAGGAACAGAACTTGTCGTTAAGTGAGGAGTACATGTACTGAAGACTGAAAGAAAGTCTTATGGACGAATAAATGAAAAATTTGAAATATTTTGATTCATCACACAGGGTTTTTGTATACCGTCGAGTAGGCGAAAGGATGTTTTCCTCAGTGTGTGACAACTGTCAAACATGGAGGAGAAAGTGTGACGTATGGAGCTCTTTTGCTGGATCCTTGCACAGACTGACCGGCACCCTGAACCAAAAGGGGTACTGCAGCATTTTGCAGCGCCATGCAATACCCTCTTGTCTACGCAAAGTTGGTCAGGGGTTCATCCTACAGCAAGATAATGACCCAAAATATACCTGCAGGCTATAGCACAACTACATTAGAAGAAAAGAACAAGATGGTAGGTTTCAAATCATGGAATGGCCAGAACAGTCTCCAGACTTAAACCCCATGGAGTTGGTTTGGGATGAACTCGACAGAAGGGTGAAAGCAAAGCAACCTACAAGTGCAACACATTTGTGGGAACTTCCAACAGTGTTGGGAAGAACTTTGCAAACAATATTTGATTTCCATTGTAGAAAGAACACCACGAGTCTGTTAAGCTGTTATATCTGCAAAAACTTTGATTAAATTTTGTTAAACAAAACAATTCTATGATTTATGTTTTTTTTATCTCCAATTTTTATTTGTTCTATGCTTTAATTTTAAACATTAAACTGCGTAAACTTCAATAAAACTGTAAAAATTTAGACGTTTTAAGAATTTTGACCGGTAGTGTATAGATACAGTATATAAAATAACAATCATTTTATCAGAAGAAGATATACTTTCAAGAAAAGAAAGTGATGATGAGGGTAAATTTGGACGTTGGAAAAACACATTGGGAATGTCCAATTCTGGGACTTGCAGTTAATCCACCCAACACAGACGATCTTATGGATTGCCACTGGGGCTGTGTATTGGTACTCAATACCTTTATGGTATTGACCGAAGTAATTCAATACCAAGTAGTATCCAAACTGCTCCAGTTAAACGATAACAGATTCAATCGTTTTTGTACCCAGATTTAGAAAAAAATGAATATTTGTATGGTTTTGCTCCCAGCCAATCACCGCACCGATTTTTCAATTTAATGTGACGTGTGTTTGGCTAAGTACCGCAGCAGCAGCTACAACATTCTGTTAAAAGATGAGTTCATTTTTGAAATCCATCTTAAAACAAGAGTCAGGTATCTATATGAACAGTGAAAGAGGTTTACCTCGCTGTAATCATACAGTTACTTAATAAACACTTTCAAAAGGTATTAGTGTAAAAATTATTTGGATGGGGAGGAGTGGTGGCATTTTAGGCAACCGAATGCTTCCATTCACATGATGGGTATTGTAGGAGAAAAAAAGGGTATCGAATTAAGTACTCCATTGGTATCGGTATCACTTTAAGGGTACTGGTATCGTAATTTTTTAAACAATACCCAGCCCTTATTGCCACTAAGCAATATCTTAAACAAATTGTGTGATGGTCAATACATCTACAGCAGTAGACCGGACCTTGTTTGGTGGAGCTATAAATAGGTGGACAGACCTTTCCATCAGCAGTGACTGCGAACAGTGTCTGCTCTCCTCCAATGAGTTGGACTGGGCGCAGGGTCGCCAGAGCTTCAGTGGGTGTTGGCACTTTGACCTTTGCACCCTCGATGCCCCCCAGCTGGCCCCTGTGGTTGTGACCCCAGCCATAGATGGTTCCACTGCCCCCGGCCGAGAGGGTCCAGTCGTCCGGTCGCCGGTTCATCCACTGCACCAGCTGCTCGTCCTGCTCGCGCTTGAATAGATCATGGCTCTCGTGAAGCCCGTTCATGCTCTCGTGATCCGCCATCAGCTCGCGGATCTTTTTGCTGACCTACAAAGGGTTAAAGTGGGAAGTGGAGGGGAGTGAAAGATTAGCAGCATTTTTGGACTGAAGTGTGCTTCAGTACACTGAGGGTCTGGCCTAGACAGCGAAGCCTGGCGCACCTACCTCATCAAGGAATGGTCTTGGCAGAGGAGTTCTTTTGTCCAGAGCCACCGCCACTCTGGAGGCAGTGCAGTACCTGCGGAACCACGCCCACTTGTGGGTCTCGGCGCAGCAGGGCAAAGTGTCCAGTTCCAGGTCACAGGCCAGAGCCACCAACACCTGGATACAATGGCACCGTTAGTGAGATTGAAAATGATCAAACTGGCATTCATAAATATAGAATATTTGACAATTCATCACAACAGACCCAAAAGAAAACTTTACATAAAATCATGAGCCTACTTTGAAAAAAGGGCTGTGGAGCAGCTGCTTCCCTCCCCTGACGATGGGGTCCTCGTACTCATACTGCCTCTGGAGTGCCTCAGGTAGACCCTTCACTAGGGCGGCCAGGGCACTGCCGGTGAAACTCTGAAATTAAACGCAAAACATTCTCAATTATAAAATGAATTGTGTTGTTGCCGTCAAAGGATTGCCTCCGAATGGAGTGACGTTTCCCATTTAAACGTACCATAGAGCGCGCCTCGCCGTCGTTGTCCCCCAGCAGCCTATTTATGTTGATGGACTGGCCGTACTCTGTGGTCAGCAGCTTACGCAGCCTCTGGAGAGCCCACATTCTGTGACCAGCAGCTGGTGCAAAAATTGAAAGTTCAATTAGTGTCAGGGTTCATTAAAATTTTCCCATTTCAAAATTCTGCACTTTGTCCAAGCCTGAAATTGCTTGAGACACCAAATTGATTTTTCATTTACATGTTCTATGGGGAAACCGTTACGCAGAATATATGTTGGATGGTGAACCTCGTACCCAGAGCGCTAAGCTGGGCACAAGCTGCCAGTGAGGCAGCAAGACGGGGCACGATGCTACGATTGGAGGCAAAGTTGAGCCTGAAATCCAGCAGGCATGTGACCAGGTCCATGGATGGGCAGGAGAGGATGCAGCGATCAGACAGCAAATCCTTAGGACCTGCATGAAGGAAGAAAGCCTCAATATCACAAGGACTAAGCAATGGGAGTACATCATGTGTGTTAGAGGTCTGTGCTTAACCATTTAAAGGGAAAAAAATCCAATAAATAGGGGTTTTACTTTTAAAGAAAATGTGACTTTTACTATTGATATTTTTATGCTGTGGACAAATATATATGAATACTTATCATATTGGTAGAATTAAGTTTTCATTACAATGAGCTAGCATTGACAACAGATTATTAACTGTATGTTGGGAGGTCTCACCAGCAGCGGGCATGATGGGATACACGGTGAAACGCCAGCCCCAGCCGTTGACCGAGCCATCACTGGTGAACTTCCATTTGAGCTCATCGCCGGGGATCCTCAACTCACTGGACCAATCTGACCACTCCCGACCTGGTGAGCACACGGGGGAGTTTACTTGACAAATTTCTGTTTTGTCGGTTACACTCAAGCTCTCCCAAGTGACATGGGAAGTGCAAAAGCCGATATCTTTGTTCACCTGAACGAACAGACACAATCCTGTTGGCTCCGTCCATGATCGTTAGTGGGTCATGGCGTCTCTCGGTGGAACATTGGCGATCAAACTCCACCCTCAGACCCTCTGCACCTAAAAATCAAATGAGGGTAGTTAACAAAAAAGGCCTATTTTTTTTTTTTTTAGAGCAAGCGTGGTTTTTAGGACATAGATATAGTCAATACATTTTGTTACAATTTATCTTTGAAGTAACACTCATGGATTTATTAGGAATCCGCCAAAGCCTCGAGACCACCTTGCAATCTCAACAGACCCCCACGGGGGTCGGGCACCCCAGGTTGGGAATTATTGCTGTCGAACAACAGGTTGCATGCCAACCTGGTAGAAGTCTAAATGGTTGTAGGGTCAATCCCTAAAGTCAATGTGTCCATCAACAGCCGTGATAATACCTGCACATACACAAGTCACACAGCATAAATGCCTCAGCTAAATCTCCCAAAATTTAGGTGCTGTGAAGAATGTAGTATTGCTCTCACAAGCATTGGGATAATTTTCTGTTTACCTGGGATCTTCACAGTGCCGCTGGTGGAGGTATCGTCCGTGTACGGATGGCTACTTTCCACCACAACTGGTTGGGAAGACAGACGGCCGCTCTGGGAGTCCGTGGCCACATCCTCCAACTCAGTCACACACAACTCCAGGAGCATGTCCGCAACCTGCACGTCACCGAAGGCACCAGACCATTAACTAAAATGTAATGCTTCAATAGATGTTTGCTTATTTTGTTTGGCGCACTTGAGACAAAAGAGGAGCCCAACAACTCACCTGGGGATAGGCTGTGCCCATGCCGGACAGCACCGCGGAGAGCACCTCCTTGCCTTTCTCCCCAGAGCGCAGGGACACGGCCAGTTTGAGAAGGTCCACCATCACCCGCGTATCATCAGGCACAAGGAGGCTGGTGAACTCGTCCAGATACTGAGGCTCTGGGCCCACCACCTTACTCTGATTCTCAGAGTCCTATTGAAAAAGAAGCCATACGGAGAAGAAAGAAAGGAATAAGATGACTATTATTGACCGTTGAATTAGGACATGAATAAGGCTTTTCATCAAAATGTAATGGTATCTAACAAATTGCATCTATACGGTATCGAAATGCCATATTTAGATACTTAATTTAAAAATTTATATTTTAAAGTTTTTATATCAAAAGGTACCCAAAAAAAGACATTTGGTAACAAAAACTATCGTTCAGAAATCACTATCAAAGCCAAGGTTGTCTGTATTGGTACTGTGTATGCAAGTTGTCACTGTGATTGGGAGTATTGATCAGGAACTGACCTCTTTGGTCTTGGTCATGGTCTCTGCGATGATGCTGGCGGCTCCGGGGTCATCGGTGACGGGGATGAAAGGACGTGATGAGGCGCCAGAGGCTGATGGCGTCACAGCTGACGACGGGGTGATGGCGTCCTCTGAGGAGGGAGCCTGTTACAAAAATGGATAAATAGATAAAAACACTCGTACAATTTTATCATAGGGATATTCTATAAAGTTACAGGCTTCTTCACAAATGCCACAGTGACTATCAAGTGTGGCAGTTTTCTTCACCTCCCCCTTCCGGTCCTGCCAGGGGCTGGGGCTGACCTGCTCCTCGGCTTCAGGAGGAAGAGGGGGACCTTCGTCATCGCTCAGACCTGACGAGGAAGAGGAGTCGGACGGGGGTACGGGGGAACTGGCGGGACACTCTACGGGCAAAATCATACAGGCCGGCATCAAAGCGCCAACCACAGCATCCCTGGGAAGAGAAAACACAATCCCCTTATATCTTAGCTTATATCACAGTCTTCTCTTGGTCAACACTTAGATATGTTTTCTGAACAGCGTCAAATTGAGTTTCTAGCTCACACATATTTTACAATACATTAAATTACTCCAACCCAACATTTTTCCTGATGATCACATTTGTTATTATTAATAGTGTCTTAATTTACATTTTCATGAAGTGATTCATGTGTGATTAATTTCATGTTAAAGCAATGGCGCTTCCACATTTTCAAATGGAATTCCTGGAAGTACCTTTTATAAACATGTCATAACATCTTTGTCAGCATGACCATGAGTTTTTTTTTTTATGTTTTTAATTTCATTAAAACTTTTTTTTTTTTTGGAGTTCAATTTTTCAAAAACAGGTACATGGAGAAAATATACTTAGAAAAATAGCTACCATCAGTAAATTGGTCAAATAATATAAAATATGGGCGTTAGTAATCCAACTAAAACTCCATTTGACGCTGGTCAGGTCTTTTGACTTAACTTAAAAAAATGCAATTATCAGCTTTAAATGACACTTATGTTCAATAACTACCCCTACTTCAGATATAGCAATTGTTAAATTAATCAAGTTAACCGTTGACTTACCTGGCATAAATGATCTGCAGGGCCGAGAGCACATGAGACAGCGCCTGCTGCTTGGCAAGGTTCCCGTCCAGGGACAGGAGGATCTTGGCAAGCGAAGGGCGGTTCAGTTTCACGCTGCTCTGCCCGCTCATCTTGTTGCTCACTGCGGAGGAGTCGCTGTCGGACTGGACACCTGGAGAGAGCACAGCACCACCCACAGCACACCGTCAGACTGTTTATATCATGAAAGCCACCGTCAGGTTTGGTCTGTGTTGATCGAGCGGTATTTGAAGTGAGCGGTTACCCAGGTATGAGGCCCCCAGGGAGTCTCTGGCCGTCTGGAAAAGGACCGGCTCGTGGACCGATGGCGTCGTCACATCCACGGTGGTCCAGGCCACGCTGTGGGAGGAGCCACAAGCCACGCGGGTGATCTTCTGGCCCTCCAGACCCTGCACCAGGGTGGGCTTCCTGTTCACCGTGGTGGTCCCATTCCCCTGCTGCCCATGATCGTTGTCGCCCCAAGCATACACCTGATGGAGGAAGGGCTGGGTCAGCAATGTCTCTTCATTCATGCTTTGTAAACTCTTTTTCACAGTTTCTGCTGTATTTAAGATATTGCGCAACACTAGATTGTACAGTATGATGCATGTTGAAAGTGAATGGTAAGACTTATCACAACCACATTACTATTCATAGAATATGAGGAATTTTTCCCACTGGTTAATAAACTCATGACAACACCGGAGTTACCGGTAACACCGGACATTTTACAACTGGCGGGGGGAGTCCTGATTCCTTTAACAAAATAAACAATAAGTACTTACGTTCCAAGAATTTTGTAATCTCAATCAAAGCTTAAACAAAATAAAATAAAAAAAATTCCCCACTTCCCTAAACTTTCAAAATTGACATCACCTTGCCTTGAAAAGTAATTAAACGGCTAAAAGGCAAATCCACCGAAACAATAAAAAAATATAAAACCTCGGCCGAAGGCAGTTTTCTTCTTATAGTCTAGTGACAGTGCCTGGCTCAGATCATCACGTTATTTGCTGGATGATGCTGAATTTGTCCTGTCTGAGCCATCTATCAGTGGAGGACATAGAGCCATAGAGAGCACACAGGAAGGCATTGAGGATGTGCTTCAGGTTTTTAATATTCTTCTACACAAGGTCGGTACAAACCTGTCCCGTTTCTGTGACAGCCAGACAGTGCAGCGCGCCCACGGCCACATGCACAATCTTCTTGCCCCTCAGACCTTCCACCATCTGCGGCTTACGCACGTGGACGTCCGTTCCGTGACCCAATCGGAAGTAGTCTCCCTTCCCCCTGGTTTCAAATACAACATTTATCCATCAAGTTGTCATGAGATATCTTACTAGTAATGATGATGTTATTGATTAAAAGGCAGCCATGTTTACCAGGTCCACACCACTCCAGACTTGGTGAGCGCCAACGAGAACTGCGCTCCACACTCAATCTGGCACACGCCCTGTCCGTTGAGCCTCTCAATGTTTTGTGGGATGTTGCAGCCCTCGCTGCCACCGCGACCCAGTTTGCCAAAGTCACCGTCACCCCAGGAGAACACCAAGCCTAAAAAAACAAACAAACAAAAAAAAACATTGACAAATGGGAATCTTTCCATCCAACTTCTACAAACAGCGTCATCATTAAGGGCGTTGAAGGCCTTACCTTCATCAGTGAGGGCCAGAGTTTGTGCATCTCTACTACCACAAGCCACCTGGATAACACGGTGTCCCAAGAGCACTTTCACCTGGATTTGCAAAAAGCAGAGACATCAGTAAGGAGTTGGAGTCACACAGTACACAGATGAATCCTGTACATGTTTGTAGTGTGGAGCTCACAGTATAGCTTAAATCACAAGACTTACCAGTTTAGGCCTGAGCTGGGTGGTGTTGTCTCCGTGTCCCAGTCGGCCGTATTCTCCCAAACCCCAGCTGTACAGCTCCCCGCTGGAGGTGATGGCAGCGCTGTGGGAGCTGCCACAGGCAATATCACGGATGCGCTTGGTCTTCAGAGCCTCGATCAACCGAGGCTTGTCACAGTTCCTGGAAGAGACATCGACCTTTATCGCCACTGGACTTGGGAAGATCAGTTCACGAGAAAAAAAACAACAAAAAAACAGATACGCGATTCAAGAAATGACGTTTTGGTCGATATGGCCATAAGAAAGTTCAGGCATGGTTTGAATTTGACAGAAAACGAAATTCAAAAAAATCTAAAATGCTAATGTGCGAGTGCCATGTTGTAAATGGATGAAAGATAAAAAAGAAATACCTCTCAGTGCCCAGAAAGATTCATTCAAACAGCATTAAGGACCTTTTCAGCTTGAAATAATAGAACTCAAACGGGACTATGCAGAAATGCTCCAGTTTAAGGGAAAAACGTACATTCTGCTAAAGTGCCCCAGTTTGCCGTCGTCTCCCTCGCCCCAGGAGAACACTTTCCCGTCAACCGTCAGGGCCATGGCGTGGCGTCCCCCAGAGTGCACGGCCACCTTCTTAACCACGTAGTTGCTGAGAGCAGTGATTTGCCGGGGAATGGGGACTGTCCCGCTGGAGAGACTCAGGCCCAACCTGCCGTTTGTGGCCTCTCCACATGCATACACCTTCCCTTCCACGGTCACTGGAAAAGCAACACATAACATGTACATACAATTTTCTACAATTACACCAGAAAATGAAATATTTTTTAAGGGTATTCTAAGCACAATGGCTGACTCACCTGCAAAAAGGCTCTTTGAACCACCAGCCACTTGAACCACATTCAGCGCAGAAAGAGTTTCAGAGAACGACGGGACCTTGATCTACAGGGAAATTTTAGTTTTTTGTTTTTTTTATTTCAACCTCCAGTGGAACTGACGAATTAATGATACTATAATTAACTTGTCATGAAAAAAGTAATACCTTAGAACCCTTAAGTCCGCCCAGCTGGTCCTTGTCATTCAGTCCCCATACAAACACTTTGGTCCTGATTGTGGCTGCAGACTCTAACCCTGAGGATTTCTTTCGAGCGAGACTGCGGAGAGAACAGATGCATGATGAACGAAAATGGGTGTACTATACACCTCCATTTTGACGCCCCCATTGTGTTTATTCAAGAACTTCATACAATTATGTAAAATAAGCGGATAAAAGTAAAGTTAAAGTGGTAATCTGTGAGATTATTTCAATTAAAAACCCAATAATTTATACTTTTTCTGATCTGCCTCTTTAATCAATTTAAACAACTGGTACAAACACCAGTTGGTGATATTAATCTTGCATCCATCCCATCAAAATTTTATGGACTTTCCGCACATCGAAAACTTGCAATGCATTTTTTCATGGACCCACTGTACCTCCCAGTGGCAGTTTTGTCATCATCCTCTTCCTCATTGTCAGATGCGAGGAAGGGGACTGTGGCCAAGTCTTCATCCTCCGCCCTGATGCGCCCTACGATGCTCAGTCCATGGAGCTTGCAGTCAATGCCAGAGCTGCGGCACTGCTTGATGGCAACCTCGATGTATCTGTGGTACTAGGGGAAATACGTCGACCAAGTGATTGTGGAAACTTTCAACTCTGAACGCCTAAAATGTATTCATGTTTTTTTTTAATCTGGAAGAAGTTTGAGTTAAATGTTTGACTAAGTCCTCAGCCAACCGACCTCGGTGCAGTCAGTAAGCAAGGGCACTGTCGTGTCCGTCGGGTTGATGTTGATTGTCTTCAATTCGATCAAGTTGTTGAGAGAGCTACCGCCTAAATATCAAATAAGAATTGTTCTGTGAGAATGTGGAAACTCATATGTCATATTTTAAAACCAACCTTTCAAAAAAATAAATAATAATGGCACGGAACATTTCCTACCAAAGGGACTGCTGTGCAGAATAAACAGTGACTATATTGTAATGTATTGTAAATAATGCAATATATTGTGAATAAATTATACCTCTAGATGTATCCAAGAGCCAATGATAATGTGGTGACCAGAAAAACACTAATGTCGAGTTAAGTGAAAATGGCACGGCTGAGTGGGTACCTGATACCACGACCAGTGAGGGCATGTAGCTGCTGTCTGCTGGGTCAACCACCATCTTGAGCCTGTGGACCAGAACATCTGGAAAGAGCTCCAGACGAATCCAGTGCTGCGGGGAGACGGGACAAAAGGCAGATCCCCGTTAGGTGAGGCAACGCACTTTGACAGGGCAGATTTGCGGCTTGCGCATTATTCTCTTTTGGCCGACGCCATGCTTCCGTCCCCACGCTTCTGTCCCCCACCTTTCCCTGGGAGCCAGACGACTGCCAGCACTGATCGCTGCAGTCGATGAGGCGCGAGGCCTGGTTGACGGAGGAGGAGACGTTGAGGCTCTTGACGGCCCGGGACCACTCATCAATCAGCATCCCGCGCTGGCTGCTGTGAGGCTTCTTCAGCTGCTTTCCTGAGCGCCCGCAGAAAGCCGGAGACTGGCCTGAGAGCGGGGAGAGGAACCAAAGCTTTTTAACACATACACACCACACACGCACGCACGCCTTTAATTTGATAACCTACCTGGCTCATTGATTCTACCGAAGGAATGTCTGATGTTGTGTTTGCGTGTCTTGAAGCAGTTTTCACAGAAGTCAAAGTCATCGCAGTTTCTGCACTTGAACCTCGGGCCGTTGATGGGGAACATCTGGCAACCATCGCACCTGATGACAACACAGCGATGAGAGCTGACATGACAGTGATTTGCAGAATTTTCATATCAAGGACCTTTAATTTGATAGGCATTAGGCCATGGGCCCCATTTGATAAGATTTAGTCTCTGGGACCCAAATCGGAGAGGATTTTTATGGTTATAAATGATACCTGTCTATACTATCGTTACAGAGATAACAGCAGAACTAGGATTAAAACAGTCATTATTGTACATTCTCTAACAGTGTTAAAATCTTGTAAATGAAATAATGGCAAAATTTTAACTATTAATCACTTTGCAGGGGACCCCCCGGAACCTCTTGACAGAGCCCATGTTTAGAACTAGTGCTTTAGACAAGGAACTAGCTGGTAAAAACTCACCTCACTCCAGGATGGACGCTGGGAACCAACTCCATCTCGGACAACAGCCCAGTCCAGTGGGACTGCTGGGGGAAGTCCACTATCACATCCTTTCCGTTGGCGCTGAAAGCTAAACCGCACAGTTACCTTTAGATACCGGAGCAGACACCCAGCACAGGACACCTACACACACCAGATATTTTATGGTTTACCTTTCACCACTCCAACACTACGGTGAGTGACAGATCCCCACTTGTACTTTGGCGTTGTGACTGTGGGCTTCACCCTCACTTTGTCACCGATTTTGATATGGGATGGAGAGATTTGTGGTGGAAATCCTAAAAAGAATAATGAATACAGGTGATCAAACAGGTTCCAACAGAGTATTAGCCACGAGTAACAGATCAACATGTTTTGTTTTTTTCCCCCCCCTCACTTTGTTGACCATCATTTGAATTGGAAACGGCGCTCACCAAGAAGCTCCGTGTGGATGTAGCGCACCCAATACGTTCCTCCTTTCTGCTGCCAGTCGCACTGCACGTTCAGGTCATGAAGCCCATCTCTGTCCAGCTTGATCACCTTACCGACGTCTCCCTCGACCACTTCCTCGTACGTTCTACAGCACTTCACCATCATGCCCACCTGCACGCAAGCCCGGGTTATCTGTCAGGTCGAGGCCACAACATCTCTAAGAAGTGAGACGGTCGCTCCCGAGGGAAGGCTCCTCTTACCTGAATGTTCTCCCTTACATACACGGCATAGTCATCGTTGCTTTGGAAATCCGTTCTCTTCTTGAACGTCTGGCTCTCGGTCACCACCGCTCCCGAGGGCTGATGAGAGGGACGAGAGACGAGACGTTAATCACCTGAGAATGAGGATGTGACAAGTGGTGTTGCTCGACAACTTATTCATCGTTGTCACACTTACGACTGGGAAGGCAGGCTCCGGCTCCTCCAGCTCCTCCAGCGCCTCCTCGTCAGAGTATTCGTCCGACACAGTGTCTGCGTCCGACAGCTCAGTGACATGGATGTCAGGGTGGTCCAGCAGCCAGCCCACCAGCGCCTCCACGCCTACAAATTTAAATCTCAATTACTTTCCCTGAAAAGGTAATGTTAGTGGAATTACTGTGGCACAAATGCAACAGAATGCAAATATATAGATAAATAAACCTAAGAAATTAGGCAAAGATAACTCTTTCTAAGTACTGTGATTAACTGACTGATTATATATTCCAACTTTACTGTTTCAGTTTTTTGAAACAGACATGTACATGCATCAACTACAAACATATAAACTATAAAGATCAGCAACACCACACACCCTGAATTTATTGATTGATTTATTTCCCCACAGCCAAACCTGTTAAACATGCAGCCCAGCTGACCAGAAAACAAAAGTTTTCAGGTCATGTGCATGTGTAGTATACTATGTCGTATACTATAATCTTGAGACAAACACAACTTTGTCTTTGTCACTCATGACTAATGCCTGCAAGCCAACGCAATAAGTGAATGTACCAGTCTGTCCAAAAACTTCTGCTCCCATGGAAATAATCGTTGCTATAAGCTTCTTTAAGTACAGTGGGAATTGATCTAAAACGGTTATGTGGGGAACCTTGCACCGGGCTGGAACCCAATTGCCTATTAGTTAAAGTGGTAATCCCTGAGATTATTATTATTATTATTTTTTTTTTTAAACCCCCATTAGTCCCACATTTTATATTTTGCCGGCACTTTTTAGCAAACAGCCATTCAACTTTATGCTGTTTATAAATTTCTATCGTGTGATACCATACCGGGGACTCCCGAGGTGCTGCCAGCGGTTCCAGAGAGCGACTTGAGGGCAAACTCTACGTTCTTCCTCTGAAATCCCATCTCCATCAGCTGGAGCACAATGGGCAGCGGTGGAACGGGGGAGGTCTTCTGCTTCTTCTGTTTGGGCGGTCGGACCTGCTGCACGGTCACGGGGGTGGTGGCCTCGCTGGAGCTGCTCTCCTCAAACAGCGGCGAGGAAGGGTGGGTGGACTCCACTGCCAGGTACTGACACACCGCCAAAGCTGCCGCCTACACACACACACACACTTCAGGTAGCACTTGGACTCAACCAGCTCTAATGCATTCAACACCAATCAATCACTTATCATCAGTTGTTTGTTGTTTTTTTTTTTTGTTTTTTTTTTTAAATAGGTGTAAACTGACTTACCTCCAGCTCCTGCCTGTCGAAAATGGCCTTGATTGGAGAGGGCTGGGTTGCAGCGGACAGCAGTTGTTGCAGGAGGATCAGTGGTGGCAGCGGCCCCTCAGGGGACAAATCCCCCACATCTGGAGAGGACGCCACTGGATCCTCTGCACCAAGCAGGAAAAGGGAGAAAATCACAAGCAGAATATTGAGTCAAGAAGATAAACAGGTTACATTAAAATTTGAAGCCACGCTAAACAATTCTCTCTCTCTCTCTCTCTCTCTCTCTCTCTCTCTCTCTCTCTCTCTCTCTCTCTCTCTCTCTCTCTCTCTCTCTCTCTCTCTCTCTCTCTCTCTCTCTCTCTCTCTCTCTCTCTCTCTCTCTCTCTCTCTCTCTCTCTGAGTGATTGGAGGCGTGAGCGAGTGAGCGTTTGGTAGAGTGAGTGGTTTTCTCTCTAACTTTTTCTATCAATTGCATGTTTATAATTACTTGTTGGTGACGGGTTTAGTTTTTTTGTTGGTTGTAGGGTGTGCGCACAGCGGGTGGGGGGTGGTGGTGGTGGTGGTGGTGGTGCGGGTCCGCAACCATGTCGGACCTCACCAAGCTAACGAGGAAGCACGGCATTAAGTTGCCCGTGTCTTCCTCGGTCTCGGTGGAGGACTGCAGCCTGGCGGTGGGGAAGGCTGTCGGCTACAGCAGCGTTGTGTCCGCAGCGCGGATGAACAGTGCGGTGGTCATTTTCCTGGATGGCGTAGACAAGGTGAATGCGGTGGTGGCGAGCGGCGTTACGGTGAACAAAATGTTCGTTCCCGTCCTGCCTCTCTCCACACCGGCGAGGAGGGTGAATTTGGCGAATGTTCCGCCGTTTATTAAGGACGAGACCCTCACTAAGGAACTGGCGAGGCACGGGAAGGTGGTGTCGCCAGTTAAAAAAGTCCCGTCGGGGTGCAAGTCGCCGCTGCTCAAGCATGTGGTGTCGCACAGGAGACACGTCCTGATGGTGTTGAACAACAGGGATGCGGAGCTAAACGTAGCTTTTAAAATCAGGGCGGATGAGTTTGACTACGTGGTGTTTGTCAACACTGACACCACCAAGTGCTTTGGGTGCGGTGGGGAGGGACACCAGGTCAGGGCATGTCCAGGTAAGAAGGCAGGCGGCGAGACAGGTGAGGGGCAGAAGGGTGGACAGGACAAGGAGGGAGCACAGGAGGGGGCAGGTGAGGGTCAGAAAGGGGAAAAGCAGGCGAAGGTGGGGGCACAGGAGGGGGCAGGTGAGGGTCAGAAAGGGGAAAAGCAGGCGAAGGTGGGGGCACAGGAGGGAGCAGGGGGGGGTCAGGAGGGGGGAAAACAGGCAAAGAAGGGGGCACAGGAGGAGGCGGGGGAGGGCCAGAAGGAAGGAGGGGAAAAGCAGGTGAAGGTGGGGGCACAGGGAGAGGCAGGTGAGGGCCAAATGGAGGCAGGGGAAAGACAGGTGGAGGTGGGGGCACAGGGGGAGACAGGTGGAGGGCGGAAAGGAAAGGAGAAGAAACAGGTGAAGGTGGGGGCACAGGAGGGGGCAGGCGAGGGGCAGGGGAAAAAAAAGGAGGGGGGGGAGGGGAATGTGGAGCCGCAGGAGGGAACGGGTGGAGGTAGACAGCGCAGCCAGGTGAGCGTGGAGACACGGGGGGAGGCAGGCGAGGGTCTGGAAAGAAGGCAGGTAAGGGCGGGAGGACAGGAGGGGAAGGAGGAGGGTCCGGAAGACAGGCAGGTGGGTGCGGGGGGACAGGAGGGGACTGGTGAGGGAAAGGAAGCTACGGAACAAAGTCAAAGGAGTGCAGGTGACGTAGCTAGGGAGGAGGAGGCACTGGAAGGAAGTGACTTTGAGATGGGGGATGAGGACGATCGGTTGAGAGTCCCTCGGCTCAAAAGAAAGTCCAACAAAATGGCAGGAGACTCTCAGGCGAAGAGAGGGACAGCAAGCCAGGGGAAGGCAAGTCAGGAGGTGGAGCAGGGAGGCTCGGAGTCAGAGTCCTGGATGGAGGAGGACTCTGCTGCAGACAGTGAGGGGCAGGTTTTTCTCGGCGTAAAGAAGAAAAAGGGCAAAAAAAGCTACAGTGTGGGCAAAATAAAAGCGTTTCTGCACAGGACGAAGAATGTGAAAGGGATTAAGGTGGAGGATTTTTTCTCAGACAAGGAGTTGCTGGCGAACGCGGCCCAGCAACAGATGAGGAGTAAGGGGAGAGGAGGGTTCACGGACCAGGAGGTGTACAGGTTAAAGAAAATAGTGCAGAAGATCAGGAAGGAGCTGAACAACGGAGAGGATGGGGAGGAGGTGGAGGTGGGCGCTGCTGTTCGGGCTGTTTCCCTTTTCCGTTGCAATGAGTGACTTTAACATCAGCACGCTGAACGCGAATGGGGCCAGAGACGCAGCTAAGAGGTCTCTGCTGTATGAGCTGATGGAGCAGAAGAGGCTGGATGTGCTGTTGGTGCAGGAGACCCACAGTGACTCTGGCAATGAGGCTGACTGGAAGAGGGAGTGGGGGGGGGAGGTGGTGCTAAGCCACAAGAGCACCACCAGCGGTGGGGTGGCTCTTCTCTTTTCTAAGAGCTTTGCCCCAGCATCCTTTGAGGTGGAGGAGGTGGTGGAGGGCAGACTGATGGTGGTGAGGGCAGCATTTGAGCATCATAAGTTTGTCTTTATAAATGTGTACGCTCCCACCACAGGACCACACAGAGTCACTTTTTTGCAAGTTTTAAATGGGGTTTTAAGCAAAACTCGTACTGGGGAGTTTTTGTTTCTAGGAGGTGACTTTAACTGCACCGAGAACGACCTGTTAGACAGGAACCACTGTGAGCCTCACAGAGCATCGCAGAACGCGATGAGGCTGCTCTCAAGCGAGAACGAGCTAACGGACGTGTGGAGGAGAACCAACGGGGATGAAAGACAGTACACCTGGGTGCACTGCAGAGGCACCTCTTTATCGTTGGCCAGACTAGACCGGTTTTACTGTTTTAAGCACCATTTTAACATTTTTAAGGAATGCAGAATGGTGCCTGTTGGTTTTACCGATCACTCCCTGGTTGTTTGCCGTGTTTTTATCGCCAATGTAAAGCCCAAAAGCGCATATTGGCATTTTAACACCACCCTACTATGTGACTCCAACTTTAAAGATGCTTTTAGGTTTTTTTGGGAAGGTTTTAGAGACAGAAAGCAGGATTTTATTTCCTTAAGACTGTGGTGGGACTATGGGAAGAGGGAGATAGAGCAGCTCTGTCGACAGTATACTCTCAATGTCACACGGGACATCACCAGATCTATGAGGGATCTGGAGACTGACATTGTGGAGTTACAGGGTGTAGTGGAACCCACTGGGAATCGAGATCACATTAAGGACCTCAAGTCTAAAAGAGCTGCTCTTGCGGACCTACTAGGCACCAAGGCGCAGGGGGCGCTGGTCCGCTCTCGCTTCCAGAGCGCAGCACTGATGGACGCACCATCTAGTTTCTTTTTTAGCCTGGAGAAGAGCAACGGGCAGAGCAGGTTTATCCACGCCCTGAGATCAGACACAGGACAGGAGCTCAGGAGGCCGGAGGAGATCCGGACGAGAGCCGTGGACTTTTACACAGAGCTGTACAGAAGTGAGTACGAGGAGCAAAAAGAACTGCTTTACTCCTTTTGTGGGAATTTGCCCAGGGTCCCGGAAGATGTCAGTGCGGTGCTGGGGGAACCTCTGACCCTGCAGGATCTTTCCACGGCCCTGCAGAGCATGAAGGGGGGTAAGGCCCCTGGCATCGACGGGATTCCTGCGGAGTTTTACAAAGAGTTCTGGGAGGAGTTACGGGAGGACCTTTTAATGGTTTTTAATGAAGTTTTTAAAGATAAGTTATTGCCAGTCAGCTGCAGGAGGGCAGTCATCACTCTCCTACCCAAGAAAGGAGACCTGCAGGAGATCAAGAACTGGCGTCCTGTGTCCCTTCTGTGCACGGACTATAAAATCCTGTCGAGGGCACTGGCCAACAGGCTGAGGGAGGTGATGGACCTGGTAGTCCATCAGGACCAAACTTACTGTGTGCCTGGTAGGTCCATTCTGGACAATGTGTCCCTAATTCGGGATATTTTGCACGTCTCTAGTTCTCTGGGCATTGAAACTGGGCTCATTTCGCTAGACCAGGAAAAGGCGTTTGACCGGGTTGAGCACCCTTACCTCTGGAAAACTCTGGAGGCTTTTGGCCTCAGCCCTGGTCTGATAGCCATGATCCAGGTTTTGTACCAGGACATCGAGAGTATACTGAAGATTAATGGAGGGCTGAGCGGCCCTTTTAAAGTGCGTAGAGGGGTGAGACAGGGCTGCCCCCTCTCAGGGATGTTGTACTCTCTGGCCATAGAACCATTGCTGTGTCAATTAAGGACGAACATCGAGGGTGTGTTTCTAAACGGTCTCGAGAAAAGCCACATTTTATCAGCTTATGCGGACGACGTCATTGTCTTAATAAAGAAACAGGACGAAATCAGCAAACTGGAGGGGATCGTTAGGGACTTTGGGCTGCTATCAGCAGCGAAAGTCAACTGGGGCAAAAGCGAAGCGCTGGCTGTGGGCGGATGGAGGGGGGGACTCTTAAAACTGCCAGGAGGCTTACGGTGGCGAAGGGATGGGTTAAAGTATCTGGGAGTGTTTTTAGGGAGCGAAAGTGTGGTGGGGAAGAATTGGGAAGGACTGCTAGGAAAGATACAGGGCAAGCTAAGAAAATGGAGGTGGGCACTGCCACAGCTGTCCTATAGGGGCAGGACGCTCATTATTAACAACCTGGTGGCCTCACAGCTGTGGCACAGAGTGGCGTGTGTCCAACCACCAGACCTGCTAGTTAGGAAGATACAGGCCGAGCTGATAGACTTCTTTTGGGGGCGGAATTTCCACTGGGTCAGGAAGGAAAGGGTCTTTCTGCCTAAAGAGGAAGGGGGGCACGGTGTGGTGGACATCAAAAGCAGAGTGGCAACTTTTAGGTTACAGTTTGTGCAGAAGTTGCTAACGGGGTACTTTAACGTTTGGAAGGACGTGGCGGGCTTGGTCTTAAAGAGGACTGGGAGGATGGGACTTGACCGCTCGTTGTTTTTAATGGACACGAGTCTTCTAAACAAGTCGGGCTTACCCCGTTTTTACCAGGAGCTTTTTAAAGCATGGGGGTTATTTAAGAACAGGAAAAGGGAGGCCGCAGATTCCCTCCACTGGCTCCTGGAGGAGCCGGTGATCGGAGGAGCCAGGCTGGATGTGCAGGACGGGGCCACTCCAGGACTGAGGAGCATCCTGAGGGAGGCGGGGGTCCTGACCCTGAGGCAGGTGGTGGCGGCGGCGGGGAGCGACCTGCAGGACGGCGAGGCCATGGCGGAGCGGCTGGGGGTGAGGTCCACCAGGATCGTACACCTGGTGCTCAAGAGGTGGAGGGAGACGCTCACGGAGGAGGAGCTGGCCCTGCTGAAGGAGTACGGCGAAGGCGCGGAGGAGCCAAACTCGGAGGATCCCTTCCCGGAGATGACCCTGACCCCCAACCTGGAGGGGTCCTCCGGGAAGCTGCTGCACAGGGCACGTTATGCAGAACTGGACCTGCACACAGCCAGCGGGAAGGCTTTTTACAAAGAGTGTGTGGTTGTTTTAAATAGGAAGGGACTGGAGGGGCGGCAGGACACTGTCTGGAGGGGACGGCTCCAGATGGGGGGACAGGAGGAGCCGTGTTGGAGGAGTTTTTACAAAGCTCCCTCCAAGAAAAGGACGGGGGACCTCCAATGGAGGGTCCTACATGGAGCCATAGCGGTCAACAGCTTTGTTTCTGTTTTTAATCCCACGGTCGCAAATGAATGTCCATTCTGCAAACTGCCAGAGTCCGTGTTTCACTGTTTTGCAGAGTGCGACAGACTTTTAGAGCTTTTTAGTCTTTTAAAGGAAAGTTTTAAGCTCTTTAAGGAAGAGTGGTCCAGAAACTGTTTTATTTTTGGGGCTAGATACTACAGGGCCAACGCAGAGAAATGGCGACTGCTTAATTTTCTAGTAGGGGAAGCGAAGATGGCCATCTACCTCACGAGGAGGAACAAACTGAGGGGAAAGGAGAGTGTTTTAGGAAGAGTGTTTGTAGCGTTGGTCAGGGCCAGAGTCTTGATTGATTTTAACTTTCACAGACTGATGAAGAGTCTGGACGTCTTCATCAAGCTGTGGTGTTTTAACGACGCCATCTGTTCCCTGGTGGAGGACGACCTGCGCTTCCAGTCTGTTTTTAACGTGTAGGACTCTGTTAGTGAACCAAGTGTGTTTGTTGTATTGTCTGTAACTGTGAACTAGAGAAAATGTTAAAATAAAGATGCTTTAAAAATCAAAAAAAAAATCTCTCTCTCTCTCTCTCTCTCTCTCTCTCTCTCTCTCTCTCTCTCTCTCTCTCTCTCTCTCTCTCTCTCTCTCTCTCTCTCTCTCTCTCTCTCTCTCTCTCTCTCTCTCTCTCTCTCTCTCTCTCTCTCTCTCTCGAGTCATCAATACATCCTCCCACACAAGATACCACAGCAAACCTCCGGTGTACGAGGTAAGTACACCGATTAATTGGAGTGTGTGTCTGCCCCCATAGAGTGGCTGCTGTTTCAAAGGAATCTGCTTCTGTAGTGACTAGGTAAGCAAACTATGGAGAAAAGTCAGGTCCACCCTAGGGATGTAACAGTATACCATTTCAAGGTATACTGCTCATCAAGCAACCACAGTTCTAAACCGTAAGACTTTCCCTATAATACTGTGCACAGGGTATAAATTTAAGTTGTTGACGTAAATTTTAATTCACATTGTGTTGCCGCTGCACGGTAGCAGACGGCCAAATGTTGCAATTATCCATCCAATGAGTAACTTTCCCATTTTGTCTGCATCTAGGCACTCTTGCAAGTGCCACGCTCGCAATTCAGTGACCGAACTGCTTTACAACAATATTTTACGACACAGTGCTCTACCTTGCACACATGGGAACAAGAGTAAAAAAAAAAAAAAAATTTAAAAAAAGCGCTCGAAAGAGCCAAACATGATGTTGAGAGACCGGACAAGCGCCTTCCTGTGCTGCGCCCCGTCAAAGACTTTACTATGTGTTCTTTTTTTAATACAAACTATTTATTAACAGAATATACAGAAAATGAGGGGGATTAATACCGCAAAAAATCATATATGGCTTTTTTTTTTGTAGATACCGCACCATACTGTGAAATTTCGTACCGTTACATCCTAGTCCACCCACATTGTGCTTTCCAGGCCATAAGCTCCAGCTGAAAGCACGGAAGAGCAATTGGGCTTAATGGAGTCTGTTCCTTTCTGCACCTGGGCCCGATGTTTACCCCCCCAAATCAATGTCCCTTACTTGTTGTTTTTGGGTGACGTCTTACCGTTTGGGTTGGGGCCCATGTCCAAAACTGCAGGCTGGGAGAGGATCTGTCTGAGTTTGTCCTGATGAGAGAGCAGGGAGCGCGCCGCCTTCAGGATGTACAGCCTGAGCTGTTGGCAGCGCAGCAAATGGATGTCCACCTGGTCAGCTGGAGACACGGATGCAGTGGATGACACACACACACACACACACACACACACAAAATGGCTGAGAACCAGTCAGGACTTTGGAAGGCGATTGGCATCAGAATATTTAAAATTGATCCCATATTGAGAGAATATTGTCGGTTGATTGCTGCTCACATTGTACAACAGGGCAATAAGGGACCACGTTCATCGGCAACCATGATTTGAAAGAGTCACTTGGAGTGAGTCCTAAAATCCCAAAAATAAGGTTTAGGTTTGAAAAAATCCCAGAGTTTTACTTTTGAAAATCATTATGATTCTTTAAAGGCTTGATTTGTTTGCCTACTGCATTCTATTAAGATTATTTATCTTCATATTTAGAACTTGCTGATGGTCAGCAGGTGGGCACTTTGGTCTTCTTGTAAGAGTTTGTAGTAAGCCTTTGAGAGTCGTCGTCACCGTCACCGCGCCCCCCCCCCCCCCCAAAAAAAAATGGCTGCGACTTGTCATGATAATAGATAAAACCTAGAACATAGAAAAAACCTTTCAATATAGGCATAAAATTGAGGTTTTTTTTTTTAATATCAAATATAGTATTTTTGCAGTACCTGTAAGCCCTCTGCTCAGGGACTTCTTCATGCGGTGTTTCTCCAGCTTGCTGCCTGCTAGGTTGACCAGCTGAGCCCAAACTGCCAGCATGGGCTCTGTGAAGGGCAGGTTCTGCACACTGAAGGACACCACTGGCAACTGGAGGAAATAAACACAAACATCAGCCCTCCGTCAGTATTGTCATCTAACGAGTTCCTGAGTGCAATAATGTCAATGTTTCCTCTGGTTACCGGTTTGAGCTGGCTGAGCAGGCACACCCTGCAGGTCCTCATCTCGTGAAACTGGACGGTAATGCGGCCCTTCGGTGTGATGCGAGTGACCGTTCCCTCTCCGTACTCCTCATGGACCACCTGACCCCCCAGTCTGAGGCGCCCATCAATTCCCCCGATCACCGCCAGCACGGCCATCAGACTGCCCACCCTAGGGCCCTCGGAGTCCGGAAAGTACTCTACTAAAAAAGTCTGCAAGGCGGGAAGACGTGGTAACGTTTTTCCATTACAGGAAAATAAGAAAAGTGACAAACAATAACTCACATAGTAGTGCTGGGCGATATATCAATATACTGTAATATTGGTATTGTGATATGAGACTAGATATCAACTGGAATTTTAGTTATGTCAAATGTCTTTCAGGCTGCATTACAGTAAATTAATGCAATTTTCAGATCTTCATAAACTTTTTAATCTCAACCTGGTTGGTTATAATATCCACATTACTAGTGATTGCTTCTAAAATATTTCTTGTCTGTAAATATCTTATGCAAGCATGAATAATCATAACAAAATATAGTCAAATTATAAATATCTAGGTTTTAGGCACAAAATATTGTGATATCCAATTTGGTCAGTATTGCCCAGCCATGCCACACAGCACAGTAATTCTTACTGCTTCGGAGTGGCGACCAGCCATGACGTCTCCAATATAGCTGAGCTGAGTGTTGATGTATTCGTTTATCAGGCCGTTCCATTGGCCCAAAGAGTGCAAAGTGCGCAGAACAGCCACAATCTCCTCAGCCAGTGTGCTGCTGTGCGTGGCTGTAAGGGAAGCCTGGGGGCGGGACTTCCGCCGTCGCAGGGAACCCTCTATGTAATGGAGAAGGAATTTTATATTATTGGGGAAGAATGTTAGCGTCTCATTTCCAAATGACTCAATCCTAGTAGAGTACAGGAAAGCCGGAACGGAGCCAGACCTCTGAGGAGTGGCAGGTCTGAGGAACAGGTGCTCAGCAGGCTTCCCAGGAAGCCAAACAACTTCTCCACCAGGAACTTCATGTCCTGAGAACGTTCCGTTTTGTCCCATGATGGTAAAACCGCCTGCAGGAGACGCAGTGCCAGGATCTGGAAACATAATGGTCAATAATTTAGTTTTATGTGTTATATGTATATTTCAATATGTAAGCTGTATGAATGATTTTTCAGCACTTTTTTTGAAAGCTGAAATCACACATCTAACAAATATAAGGATGGTTTTAGGTTCTGGATGTGCTGGTATTTTCAGCAGTACAAAACTACAAAACATAATACACAAGTCTTCCACATTCAAATGCAAGAACCGGAGATTATGCACTTTTCCAGTCCACCCGGCCCACTCCCCCATAAAATTGCAGAGCAAAATCTGCCTGACATATTTCAAGAGAAGCCTGGTCATCTACAGTACATCAGGGGTTCACCACCTGTTCCCCTGCAGAAAACCCTTCAATTAAACCAGTTTCAATCCTGAGACTACCTATTGTGATGAGATACCGTTTTCAAATGTATTTTTATCTGAATTGGTTCCATTTTTTTACCATACCAATATTAGACTTTGATTAGGAATCGTCTAAGGTGTAGCAACCCCCCTGTGACCTCTGGGAATCCCTGATCTGCAGGACGGAAGCCCACCTGTCGCTGTAGAGTGATGGCGTTGAAGGACTGGTGTCCCTCCACGATGCGTATGAGCAGGCCGATCCAGGCGGAGGTGCTGAGGGTGCTGCACATCTGAGGCATGAGAGCGATGCTGCGGATGAAGCCGAGCGTGCACCAGCTCCTGTGCTGCTCCCGAGACACCAGCCTGTGGGAGGAAAGGCCTGAGGAAGGAGATGAAATGGGGTTAAGTAGGGCTGCTGACCGAGAACCTGTTGCCTGTGCTCTACACCTGCACAGACCACGAGAGTATTGTCAAAAGACTGATTCACGTGGCGCGGTCAGGTACCTGACTTGTCATTGGCTCCACTGTCAACGAGCATCCTGAGCAGACCGCAGAGCGTCCGCGTGGCGTCCGTCTGCAACACCTCGGCATAGATCCCGGCGGACAGCGACAGAGTCTTCAGCAGATTGACTGTGCTGGTCAGCATCATGGCCGTGGGGTGGCTGCTCTTCTCCACCGGTTCCACTTCTGTAGAGGACGGGTTTAGAGCAGGGCTCTTCAACTACAGGCCAGGGGCACATCTTTCCAGCGACTGAACTTAATGCGACCCTCTCATGGATATAATATATTGTTAAATCTGGCAATCAAATCACAATGCTTAGTTAATCCACACATTTTGAGTTAATAAGATCAAACTTGATAAAACTCTTGACTGTACTGCCCTGCCTGCATTTCCCTCTGGGGATTAATAAACTTTTATGTTATCTTATTGTTTTCAAAATATTGAGCAGAATTAAAAAGCATAAAGCAAATATTTTTCATGATTATGATGATGTCTATTTTCAGCAGATGTATAATTAGACAATTCACAAATTTGCTTGGTTCAAAAAAACCCCCAAAAAAACTCAATGACAGTTTGTTTTGCCCTTGATGTTCAACAAGGCCCCCCTAGGAGGAGACAACCAGGCCAGTGGCTCCCAGGTACATTGACTTTGAGACCCCTGGTTTTAGGGACAGCTCATTAGAGTTGGAGAATTTTACTCCATGTGCGAAGTAATTTAGAAGATGTTGGACACCTGTGTCGTCCTCGGTGTCAGAGTCCTCGACGGTGGGCTGCGTGGCAGGTGGAGGCTCCGCCAGTTTAAGGTCAAACTTCCCCTCCTTGCCCATCCTGTACGAGTTGGTGCTGCTGGTGTCCCACTGCACCCGGATCCAGCCGTCCTCACCCAGCTCCCCTATGACCCGACCCAGACCTGGCGCTGGACCGTCCTACACAAAAAAATAAAAAATAAATTACATTTAAAAAAATAAATAAATGAAGGCTCTGTCGCAGCACATTGTCACCGCTATCCTTGGGCTGCAGTGCCTTACCTGATCGCCCCACTTCCAGTCCAGCCCTCGCATCACCCTGGTGCCGATCTTCATCATGGCCGCCAGCTCTGGTCCGGAGGCCGGCAGGGGAGCGGGGGCCGCCTCTTTCCGAGACTCCTCCAGCACAGTGGCCGAACCGCCATGAGCGCATAAGCTCAAGTCCTCCTCACTACTGTCCGAGCTGGGACCTGGGAAAATAGGAAGAAAAAAAAAAAAACATTCTCAAATAAAACATACAAGGTATGGAGTGAATGCAAGTATGCATGTATTTGACAGATGTAGGACATGTGCTTTTAAACTCCTTGAGGGCCTCACCGATGAGCCTGAGGATACTCTGCGTGAGGGCGAGTGTGCCCGAGTTGAGCAGCAGACTGAGGCTGTTGGCGCCGTGCTTCAAAGACAGCATGTGGATCATGGCTAGGAGGAAGCGTGCCTGTGGAATGGTTCCGAGGCTCGGCCCGGCAGGGTTTTCATTGGTGATGGTCTGCAGGGGCACCGGCTGCACACCTGCTTGACACATCAAACACACACAGGGGGAAACGTGAACTTGTGTGTACCGTATAAACCATCGGGTTTTTTTTAGAGGCACTGGGGCAACATGGCTGTGTAGCTGCCACTAACCTAGTTCTTTAAAGCGGGCGCCGGCCTCAAGCAGGATGTTGCGGACGTTCTGGATAGCCCAGGAATACAGCTTGCCGAACGTAACCTCCAGCAGCATGCGGTTGAAAGGAGGAATCAGATCCACATCCTTCAGGCAGTCACACAGCGGCTCTCTGGAGCACAAGAGGAAAACATACAACACAATCATTAGATGCCAAACTGTGTACTGGTGCACATTTAATTCAATAAGCATTTTGAATCGATCCATTCGTTGATCTCAATTAAAACTGATCAGAACCTATATAGGCAAAAATTTACAGTAACTGCGCGTCACAAAACCTACGGAAAAAAGAAAGCTGAATCGAGTAGAATGGAATGAAAAAACTCCCCTCTCTTAGATATGGTATTTTTTTCCTCAAATTTGGCTATAAATTATGTAGGATAGTGCAGTTATGTTGATGGCAATAACCGCTCTGTAGTTCAGTTCAGTTCAGACACTAGTAAATATCATTTGCTTAATTTGGTGATCCCAAGTTCAAATATCAACGATTACAAGCTTCAGTCTTGAGGGGAACAAAGAGATGAATCACCCGATGTTGGTTCCTTCCGGGATGACACGCTGCCAGCCGCAGAGCATGGCGTACTGCACTGACGGCAGCAGGAAGGTTTTGGACGCCAGCTTCAGCATGGTGTCGATGCCCTCCAGCCTCACTTCGGCCCTTTCCAGCTGCGGAGGAGAAACATCAGCATCTGCCAGATGTCTCAAAGTCGAGTGCACGCGATCTCATCTTTCGACGATTCAATCAGATATTGTACCTGCCTCGTCAAGTTTTATTCAGACTTCCCACAGCCAGCACCGTTTGTGCAAATCATTACAGTACATTGTGGGCAGTAGCTCAGAAGGTAGAGCGTCTAGTGATTGGAAGATTGCCGGTTCGGTCCCTGGCTCCTCCTGGTCGCGTGCTGAAGTGTCCAGGAGTAAGACACTGAACCAGCTCTTGTTGAGCTGGTGTGCGCCTTGCAGGGCTGCCGTCGCCATAGATGTATGAATATGTGTGTGAATAAGTGAATGTGAGACATGCACTGTAAAGCGCTTTGAGTCGTAGGACTAGAAAAGTGCGATGTAAATGCACCTCATTTACCATTCACCATTACATTTGCCATCATTCATTAGAACAATAGTATCCACACTCAACAAACATCAGCAGTTACATTTTGCTAGAATAACCCCGCCCCCTCCCATATCAAGGTCTTTAATTGCATTGATGGATTATTGCAGAAAAAGGGCAAGTATCTGGCCATAAACAGTGTCTCACATGAAGTCTTCAAGATCGAGACTTCAAGATCAACTTCAAGATCATCTCAAACAATGTGTGTGTATATACAGTACTCACAAAAAGTTAGGGATATTCCGTTTTCAGGTGAAATTTCAGGATGAACCTAAAATGCACTATAACCTTTACAGGTGAACTTAATTTGACCTTCTCTAAACTTCTGAATGCACATGTCCAATTGTTCAATGTTTCAGTACTTTTGGCAGCACTTGCTGTTCTCTCACAAGGAGCTGAACGGCAAAATTCACAACAGGTGTTTGATCCATGAATCGACCAATAGATTTCCTGGTTCAATTAGAATTGGTATTTAAACAGTCCTCTTCATCATGCTGTTCACATTTTGACATCATGAGACCAAGACGACACCTAACAACTGATCAACAGTACCTCGCCATTGCGAGGCTTCAAACAGGATGTTCTCAGAGGGAAGTGGCCACTGAGCTTAGAGTGTCACAGAGTGTCATCAGCAGGTTGCAACAGAGATACAGAGAGACTGGAAGAGTCACAGAAAGGCATAGAAGTGGACGTCCTTTGGCCACATCCCACATTGATGACCGCTTCATTGTGAACAGTGCCCTGCGGAACCGGATGATGAATGCTACTCAACTCCAGGCACATTTAAGGGAGGTGAGAGGCACCTAAGTGTCACGTCAGACCATTCAAAACCGTTTACATCAGCCTGGTCTGCGTGCTAGACGACCTGCAAGGGTACCTGACCACACCACCAGGCACAGACATCATCGTCTTGCATGGGCCAGGGAGCATTTACGCCGGACGAGGGACCAGTGGGCCTCAGTGCTGTTCTCTGATGAAAGTTGATTCACATTGAGCAGAAATGATGGCTGCCAATGATGTTGGAGAAGTCAAGGAGAGCGCTATGCATCAGCCACTGTTGTCACTAGACGAGCCTTTGGTGGTGGTGGTGGTGGTGTTACAGTGTGGGCAGGTGTGTCTAGTCAATACAGAACTGCCCTACACTTTGTGAATGGTACAGTGACAACCCATACTACCTGAATACCATCATTAATACAGTCATTGTGCCCCTGCATGAACAACACAGGCCTAATTTCATCTTCATGGACGACAATGCTCCAGCTTATCGGGGTCGCATCATTAGGGAACGGCTGCTGGAGACTGGGGTACTTCAAATGGAGTGGCCTGCACTTTCTCCAGACCTGAATCCCATAGAAAATCTATGGTGAACTTTTTACATAAATTTCACCTGAAAGCCAAATATCCCTAACTTTTTGTGAGTAGTGTGTGTGTGTGTGTGTGTGTATATGTGTGTGTATATATATATATATATATAGTGAGGGAAAAATGATTACGATCAACTAGTTTGAATGAGGACAAAGGCCTCTACCTCCAAAAGGGGGTTTGAAAACATTTGTCTGTCTTCCCGGGAACCCCCCAGAGTTCATGTAAAGAGAAATGTCTTGCTCCTACAATGTCAATTCTAATATGAAAGAATCAGATCACACGTGGCCTGTTTACCTTCTATAGAGATGGGGGACACCTAGAAGTGCATTGTCATGCAACCCCCATTCGGCCAGGTCAAGGTTGCAAGTACCTGTTATTTACATTCTAGGAAGGGTGGGGCACCCAGGAAGACAGTTAGGGGGGAGGCAGACTCGTCGGAGACCTCTGACCCAAACCACACCCTGTTTCTACTGTATAAAGCCTCCTGTCTTTCTCTGTGATATCAGATTGATCCCAGCGCTGCTTTGGAGCAGTACTGAATCTTTCTCTTTATTCTGCAGAATAAATAATCTTGGATATTCTCAGCTTTGTCTTCTTGTAGCGGGCAGATTAACCTCACCGATCATTGCGGAAGAATTTCCTTAAAAATATATATATATTTTTTGTAAGACAGGATGAATTATAACTGGATAAATGTCCCGTGATTATCATGGGTCATGTAATATCTCTTGCTTATCTTTAGTTGTCTCACCTGTTTCAGGAGACACTTCCTCATCTTCTCCACATCCAGCGGTTCTTCTTTCAGCGCAAACTCCACGATGGTGGCCATGAGGCTTGACTGAGAGTAGATGCCATGCACGCTGTGCTTCAGCCATTTGTATTTCTGAACGCTGGCCATGGTGTTCAGAAGCGGCTGCCACTTGTCCTGCTGCCAAACGACAATAACAAGCAGGAATGTGAAGCTACAAATCCAATGTGCTACGCAATAGCAAAAAAAAAAAAAAATCAATAGAAAATCAATGTTGATATTTTGATTAAATAAAAAAAAAAAAAAAAAAAAAAAAAAGTATTTTTAATCTTTTACAAAAAAAACAAAAAACGCAGATGCTTAGGCTCGGTAGGGAGTCAACTTAAGCCTGGCGGGCTTGCAATAGAGTGGTGGAAACCCTGAGGTCAACATCATGTTGATTGATATGAAGACACATCACACTTCATCATTATTAGGGAAAGTAATTCCTGCGTTCACATCACACTATAAAATACGAAAACCAGTGGCAGATTGCTGCCACAAAAGTAAAACTACCAAGCAAAGAGAAAATCCTAAATAGCTTGGAAGATTGAAGAGTGGGAATGACAGAAGTACTGAGGTGAGGAATAAGAAAAGTCCTATAAAGTGGAAAACAAATACAGATAAAAAACAAAACTCTCAATGAGCAAATATAAGCAATAGCAGCTGAATACAAAACCGGTCAAGAGGTAGCTTGAAAAGGAATGGACATATCCAAAAACGAGCAAAGATGTGAATTCATTCATTAAAAAAAACAAAAAATAAAAAAAAACAAAATAAATGTAATCATAGATTAAAATGAATGCTAGATATTAATAAATGCAGCTATCAGTACCTTGGGTGTTTTGCTAGCGGTTGACTTCCTATCAGCCGGCGTGGGGCTGATGGCGACACCAAGCTCCTCCTCGTTGGTCCCTTCATTCTCCAGCTTTGGTTCTTCTAGGTCAGAAGACTCTAATTTCTTAGGCACTGTACAAACAAAACAACCAAAAACAATAACTGAGTAATGACATTGAAGTGTAAATAACTGTACTGTAGATTGACATTCAATGATGGTGCCACCCGCCACACGGCCACACCCACACCCCGACCCCCACTCCCACACACACCTCTTTTTTTCCTGCGGTCTCTGATGAGTTTCTGGGTGATCCTCTTCCAGCGCGGTTGAGAGCTCAGCAGCTTGAGCTTGGACACGATGGAGAGGTCGTTGCTTACGGCCGGACGCAGCTCGTTGAAGAGGAAGCGCAGACGCTCCACCACCGGAGCGCACACCTCCTTGTAGGAGCGACCTTGTTCCTGGTGGGTCTGATCCATGCGGAGAAAACACGGCGCGTTAAAAGGCTCAGCGTGGCTTCCTGGGGGCTAAATCAATCGTTGTGCTCGAAATGGAAATCTGTAAAATTGTTTTGTCAAGTCTCATATCTGGCACTTTATTCAACTGGCACTTTTTAAGCATCAGCCATTCAATGTGTTTGTGTTATACATGCACTCCTCTATATAATGTTTGCATTGTTGGTGGCGGAGTCCGCTTTTCCTAGATGCACTCTTTCGATAAAACAAAGTAAACCTAGATGTTGGGAGGGGGGGGGGGGTGTCCTTCTATAATAGAATTCTGGAACCTGTGGATTGCTACTTTACAGCCACCGCCAATTTCAGCAATTGTAGAAGCCAAATTTTCTCGTGTGATTCTACCTTGATTAGAGAACACTTTGCCTGGTACACCATGCGGCAAACGTCAATAACAGATTTGGGGAGAGATCTCTGCTTTCCCTGGTCCACACCCAAGGCACATTGATTGACGAGGGACAGAGCAATATGACCTGCGACGGGAACAGAAGCTGCCGTCAATGCAGGAGAGAAAACAATTTGAGACACAAGGAGAAACCGATGTACAAAAGGTACCAGAGCCTCTTTTATAATTTATATATAAATTAAAAAAAAAAAAAAGACAAAAACACCAGAACTTGCTAATTTGCTCAAAGAGGAGAACTCTAACTCTATTCTTACATAATTAGCAAAAATGAGGCAAGAAAAAAAAGACAAAAGCAGATTCGTTTTTAGCTCCCTATGGTTAGAACTGCAGTGTTTCTGTCTAAGGACGGTTGCTAGGTTACCGAGGTCTTGATGTTTGAGCAGGCAGCAGAGCAGCAGGCGTCCCACTTCCTCCACTGGGTGCTCAGGTGGGAAGGTGATGGGTGTAATAAGATGGTACTGCTTGCAGCAACGCTCTATTTGGCATAGGAAATCCTACAGTGTCATAGACAACAACACAGAACACCAGACGTCAATAGACCATTGCAAACTGCTTATGTTATTTTCATCTGTGAGGAAAATTTAAAGTAGACATTTTATTTTTATTTGCCAAAAAAATAAACTTGCTTATTAGTTAAAGTAGTATATTATCGATAAAAGTTTTTTGCTGCTTGACTTTTTTCCCCCCTGCCACTGCGTGAGGGCCATGGCCATACCTTTACAGTGTGGTCCTGAGTGTTGTTGTCAGCGATGGCCTGCAGGAAGGGCTGCGCATGGTCGCTCAGCGTGATCCTGCGGGAGTAAAGCTTGGCCTTGTCCGGGGTGGTGGTTCCTGGCGAGCTGCAGTGGTCCTCGTCCTTCTCCTCGTTGTAGTTGTAGTGGATCTGACTCGTCTGCAGTCCGCCAGAGAATATGGAGGACTGGAGCCATTCTGAGAGAAAGTTCAAGGAAAGAAAAAACATAGCTCATCAACAGGTATATGAATTAGTAGGGGCATTCCAACTCAATAGTTATTACAATGACATCTAGCTGCAGATCCAATAGGTTATATGATTATTTTAGTAATTTGATTTTATAAGTTAAACATAATAAATAAATAAATAAATAAATAAATAAATAAATAAATAAAGAAAGAAAGAAAGAACAAGTAAATAAGTAAGTAATTAAGTAAATAAATAAACGGTATTTTGTCTTTGGCCCCTTTATTCCAGGGATGGGAAACCTCCGGCCTGTGGGCCTATTATTTTTTCCCCTATGAATAGTTCACAGTGGTCTATGGCCAACTATCATACATGTAATTATTAATCTGGCCCCAAATAGGAAAATGGTCCCTGTCTCTACCAACAAGCAGTTTGCTTTTTATTTTACATTACATTGCATTTAGCAGACGCTTTTATCCAAAGCGACTTACAATTATTCAAACACCGACAGACGCAGCCATCAGGAGCAATTAGGGGTTAAGTGTCTTGCTCAAGGACACTACAGCATGCTAGCAGGAGGAGCCTGAGATCGAACCAGCAGCCTTTAGATTACTAGACGACCAGCTCTACCTCCTGAGCTACCATCCCTACTTTATCTCGTTGAGCACTCCGGTGCACTTACTGGCACACTCGATCTCCATGGAGGACAGCGGGGTGCTCATGGCCAGGTAGGAAGCGTGCAGCCCCAGTAGCAGCCCCAGGTTCCTCTCAGTGTCGATGAGCGGTGAGGAGAGACTGCTGAGATCTGGAGTGGTGACCGTCTCCTGGTTGGGCTGGAGATCCGAAGACAGCACACTTAGAAACCCAGAGATCAGACTATCATCCCTGGGCCACGCAAGAAGAGACACGTCACCCTCGCGAAAGCGTCACGTCATTACACACGGTTAACTCTGGGTTTGTCTTTATTGTGTCTACGACGCACTACTGAAAACAGCACTCCCCTGACTTTCTATCACTGAAAATACTAATTGTGGAATGTATCAACCTTTCATGGGTTTAAGTGAATCATTCACATTTCGAGTCTCTTTGTTTATGAACGTAGTTGGATTAGTTTGTGCGGTTAGCATTCATAGCGATTCATACGGCGCATGACGGGCACTAAGACTACCTGAACTGGCTGGCCAGGTGCCTGACCAAAATAACGCAAACACAACTGAAATGTAACAGGAGTCCAGAACGAGTTCCCAGTCATTAAGTAAAATCTAAAGTCTATTCCTGGGTGTGATATTTGTTTTCCTGCTGGAATGATAATATTTTATTTCCAAAATAAGTGAAATTTAATTTGTTGTGATGAAAAAGTAATCCCTGTTAGGACCGCACATCGACAATTTTACATATGTGGTTGATGCATACTGGGCTTGGTTATTAAATATTTTCACTCAACACATCTTTTGAACGGACATCGACGGGAATCTACACTACAGTTTTCGTTTCGTGCCCGGGAAAAAAAAGAGCCAAGGCGGAAAAAAAACCAAAAACGCGAGGAGTTTAGGAGCCTCGCGGCATGCTGCTTTTGCAATCCGACGCTTCTGCTTGGTGTGCCCTTCCTTTTTAATCGTCGTAAAGAGCTTGTACGTGTGTGTCCGCACAGAACGTACCTCCATGTACTGGCCAACACAGAAGGCCTGCATCGACTCCCTGGTGTCGTCGAACTGCAGGGCAGCTTCCAAGGCAACTACGGGGTCCTCCCCAGCAAACTGGGCTGTAAGAAAAAGGTACTTTGTTAAAACAGTAAAAATCTTCAAATTGAACTTTACACTGTCATCGTGACCTCAGATGACATTCAGATGACTGAGCATCTAAATATTCGGAGCAATGCGTTAAATATGAACATGCTGTTTGTTTGGACTAACCCAGGATGCTGTTTCCCGCAAGGGACTGGGACTGGGCCTGGAAGTCTTTGATGTCGTAGACTTTGCCGTCGATGACCGTCCAAAAGCCTCCGTCTTTGTTGTGGTTCTCCAGGTCGGCCTTGCGGATGAGGGACACCTCCTCATTGTTCTTAGAGCTTTGTCCTGTGAAGAACGAGCCTGCCACGGCAGAGCCACAGCTAGTTACATTCAAACACAATGCACTTAGTAGCCTCTCTAAAGCTGTCGCAAGTATCAGATAACCACATCTTTACATCCAAATGTTTAAAAATGGAAATTTTAAACCAATGAATATTCCAACAAACGGAATGTGAATAAACTGCATTTCCACCTGTAGGGTTGAGCCATATTGATTGTCTCAACAAATGGCTCTTTGTCATAAGGTGGATTATTACACTGTTATTATTGTATTATTAAACAAGTTTAACCTTCCACAGCCGAAAACCTCTCATCTACACACTGACACCTCTTTGAATCATAGTTGATCCTCCCCTCTGTTATAAAAGGCCATCTGTGCTGTACCCATAATCCCCGGCCAGGCCAGGTCCTCGTTGTCGTCCCGCTCGTGTCCCGGGGCGAGGTGGTTAAATCGGTCCAGGTGCTCCAGGAGTCCGGCCAGGAGCGGGATGGAGCCCGTCTCCTGCATCAGACCTGGGTCGATGGTGAGCAGGAGGACGATGGACACCACCAGCTCTGGGAGCAACACTCCTATCCCGCCGCAACAATGAGACGCATGACATGAGGTAATCAGCTCAACTACCAAACCTTTCAAACCCACTGGTCACGTTTTGGTAATGAAAGCAGAACTTACCAGTTAAATCGCCTTCAATTACACGCGAGACTTCTGCAAAGTGACGGTGGCCGGTGAAGGCGATGCTCGTTGCTACGGGCAAGATGTCCCCAATGTGAGCGCACAGCAGAGCGATGTATTTCTTCAACAAGGAGCCCACACCCAAAAGCTCAGGGTCTAAAGAAAGCATCAAATAATTTACGTTTGTTATACAACTCCCAAACTTGTCCTCACCAGCAGAAAGGGAAAAAAAGTGTTTGGTTAAGAAGCAGGACTCACTGTATCCGTTGATGTTCTCCGTGCCGTTGACGCCCAGGTACAGCTTGCTGACCAGCAGCCTCTGGAAGCGCAGCAGCAGGTCCAGAGACGCCGAGCGCTCCTTGCTCACCTGCTCTGCGTCCAGACAGTTGGAGATGCGCCGAGTAACGTCCTTCAGCCGTGCGATGGTCTGGGAGGCGATGTTCCTGTGGAAGACAGCTTGGTTAATGGACTGCTAGACAATTTGTACACTGCAGACATACTGTCAAAATGTCAAAAGACAAGGAAAAGAAACAAACTAAAAGCTAAATTGTGGAGTCAGAAAATTTTACAACAATTCAATACTTCTTTAAACTGGTGATATAAATCTTTCAATTGTCTAACAAACAATAACACATGCACAAAACATTTTATTGTGGTTGAAATTTCTACTCTACGACACGGAGGGCATCAAAATGAAGCCGCTAATTTCTTGGTTATTTTAATTACTCATTTTACCCACGCCGGAGAATTACCTATTTTTCTTCGTCCAATAGTCAAAATTATATTTATTTAAAGACAGCTGAATCATCTTAAATACGCAGTTTGAACAATCATTTTTTTTTTTTTTTTTTTTTTAATAAAAAGAAAAAAATTTCAAGACCTTCCTGTTTATTTAAGATTTATTTTGTGAGTGTGATCAGAGAGTGGGAAGATATGACAAAATAAGTGACTGTCCGAGTACCTCAGCAGCTGTTGCACTAGCTGCACCAGCGGCAGACTCTGCTTCCCGGCGGACTCGTAGATCCCTGTGTTGATGAGGTCTTTGTCCAGCATGGTGCGACAACGGTGAATGGTGGAGGCATTGGCTTCCTGCTCGTCAATCTCCTTCTCCTTCTGAGCCTCCTTCTTGGCTTCAATATCCTGATGAGAACACAACGTTGAAAGTAGGGTTCGACCCACATGGGTTTTGCCTGATACCGATATTTGTTTGACTGAGACTGCTGACATCGATATTTTGTGACAATATTCAATATCTCTAAATTTTAAGTTCTTTACGGCAAAAAAAAAGATTCAAAAAAGTGTGACAATAATGTCGGGATACATTTCTGCCTTTTAATGAAGAATCCACCTCTTTTTTTCCCCTTTCATTTTCATAAATAGAATGTGCAAAAAACATTTAAATTGCACTTGCAAAATAAAGGTGCATGACAGCTGCAATCAGACCAATCTTTTCACACATTTTTTTCTTTCCCTGAGAAAGACAAAAGAAGCAGCTTCCTGGAGCTGAGAAAATTCCAGCCCGCCTTCTCACCGCCGGGTGACAAATGCCCCCCAGTGCCAGGCAGTGGCCCGGTGGTTGGGAACCTCTGCATTGCGGAAAATAGCGACCACAACTTTACAAAAAACAAAGCTGCTTGTCAGATTTTCGTAACAAGGAAACATATTTTTTTCAACCAAGCCCAAATAACCATAACCTGCGATTTTTCAAGCAACTTTACAAAAAAAAAAAAAAAAGAGTCTGCTTACGCCCAAAGTGGCGTAAGCAGACTTCCTCTGTCCCTCTGCCCCCACTCTCCCCGTGGGCACAGGACGGGTTGCGCGGAAAGGGAAAGAGGGGAGAGACGCTCGCAGGGCTTTATGTAAGAAACAGGTTATTGTTGAAACTCAACAATATAAATAACCAGTATTGTCTCATCCTATATCTTGTTTAAAAATATCGATATACCGTAAAAAGTCTGTATCCCTTTATCGCCGTCATTATTCAACAGTGCCCAAAGGTAAGAATTCTTTCTTATAATAATCTTGGACGAATGAGAACATCAATATATAACATAAGAATTCCTACCAACAGTTTTTCACTGTCATGCCAAAACATTTTAACTGTGATTAATTTGGCAATCAGTCAAAATATTTTTTCTATGAATAAATAATGTCCGGGAGGAAGGGAGCAGAGTGCCAGTTCATACATTAAGTACACTGACCTGTATTTCGGCAGTGATTGCTGCGTTTAACGCAGACTCCAAGCCTCCATCGGCCATCAGGCTGCTGACCAGCAGGTCGATCATGAAGCGACGCCCGGGGCTCACACTCATCTCGTTTCCAGACACTGCGACACACGCACCGAAAATGTATTAAAGACAGGGTTCACAGGGCACAATCTTAATACGGTGTTTGTCGGGACAGCACAGAGAAAGTGTTTTTAATTGATAATTAAGAGTGTGAATAGCTGTGCTTGATTAGAAGTCTGTTCTACCACTGACCTGCGTTAGGTAGCAGCGAGGATAAAGCTCTGGCTCGTTCTTCAGCGGTGGGCAGCAGCACAGACCAGCCGCTCTGCAGGACGGCCTGAGCGGCGGCCTGCACGGTGTTGAGCACCCCAGCATTGCTCGCTAACATCACCACTGTTTGCTTCAGGTTGTTGAGCAGCCCGCTGCCCAGCCCCAAGCCCAGTTCTTCTGGGTCCACCTGGTTACTGATGGCCGCGTGGAGCTGGAGACGATACAAATTTAAAAAAATGAACTGACTTTCAAAAACCTTTAAAAAGACAACGTGGAAACAACAGTGCTCCATGGACCGCTGCCCTACCTGAAGCCTGAGAAGGTTGAGGGTGGCCACCACCATGCACTCCTTCTCCTGAGGGGGAGGCCAGTCCGAGCTGCCATCCATCCCCTCGCTGACCTGTCGCAGGAGCAGGTCCAGCTGCTCAAAGGTCATCGGACACACATCCACCACGAAAGGCAGACGCTGCCCGACAGACCACTCCGAGCAGGACGACCACGCAAAGCTCTGCAAACACAAGTTGATGAATATGACTTAAGCATATAGAATTAAGAAAAGGTAAAAAAAAAAATTCTATAAATTATAGGGCTGGGGAAACTATCGATACTAAGGCAAAAACAATCCTGCCATGTGATTTTGTCAATATTGTCTCGACACACTAAGCTATGGATCCCTACCTGACCCGGTCCGCAGGAGATGCCGACTATGTGCTTGGAGTTGAGGCCTGGCAGCGCTTTGGGCTGCTTCTTGTTGGAGAACAGTGTATCAAAGTGCTGAAGCTTATCATTGCTTCCCCAGCTGTGCACCTCCCCGTCATCCGTGAGCGCCAGGCAGTGCGTGGAACCGACGGCAACGTCCACCACTTTCTTCCCTGATGGGACAAACACGGCTCAGTCATTCCCTCTGCCTGTCAAGACATATTTTAGATACATTTTTAAAAGACGTACTTGTCGACTCACCCTGTAAACTGTCGAGCAGCTTTGGGTACCGGACGTGCTCGTCGGTGCCGTGTCCCAAGCGCTGGTTGTCTCCCTTGCCCCAGGTGAACACCTGCCCGTCTTTGGTGAGTGCCACCGAGAACTGGCTGCCGCAGCAAACCTTAACAATGTCCAGGTCCTGCAGCTTCTCCACCAGCTTCGGCGTCTTGCAGCCGTCGCTGCCTCCTCGGCCGAGTTTACCGTAGTCCCCATCGCCCCAGGACCACACCTGACCTGTGGACGCCACCACCAACACAAGATGAAGAAAAGAACCAACACAACACTATTAAAGTAGTACTTTATCATGTGCTCAACATCCAGGCTGACTTTGAGTGCTCATTCCATTGTGTCCTTTCTCCCTCTTACCGTTCTCTGTAACAGCAAGCGTTTGTGCATCGCCGCTGCCGCACGCCACGTCCAGCACCTTCAATCCCTTCAGCGCAGTCACCAGCATCGGTGTGGTCTGGTCCTCGCTCGAGCCTGGGAATCCACATAAAGGAAAAGTATTTTTATTTGGACGTGGACGAGGACATGTCTGTTTACTCAGGGGACTGAGTGGAACTTACCGTGGCCCAGTCGCCCATAGTTCCCTCTGCCCCAGGTGTAAAGCTCTCCGTCGGCCGTGATGGCGGCACTGTAGGTGCTCCCGCAGGCGATTTGCACCACGTGCTTACCCGTCTGCTTTCCATTGAAGGCTGCTACCATGGCCGGCTCCTCAAGGTACCTGGAACGATGTGAACAGTAATGGAAATGCAATTGAAGTGGCACCTCGCCCGTTCGTTACTGCAAAATGCTTTAAGGAATATGGACTTTTTTGTCTATGTGAAGTGTGAAGAATAGAGATTTTCATGCATTTGTGTGTTTATATCTGATTACATACTGGGTATGCACCGGGCATAAAAACAATCCAAAAAAGCCAAAACGCTAGTAAATAGTGAAAATGGCTAAGGGCTTTTCCATCTAGAAATCCAAAGCTTTGAATCTAGCAGTGCTAGCCCTTTCTCCCCTTTGCTATTACTTCACTGCTTCAAGTCAAGATTTTCTCCAGGCATTGACTTACGTGGTGTCTCCATGTCCAAGGCGGCCGCCATCCCCACAGCCCCAGGAGAACACCTCCCCACTGGACGACAGGGCCAGGTAGTGCTGGCCGTCCGGATGAGCTGCCAGCTTCACGAGTTTCCTTGAACTCAGAGCATGGACGAGCATAGGAGCCTGCAACCACATGATTTACAACTCAGTGACTCGGCCACAGACAAAACACAATGGAATTGATCAAAACAAAGGACTCTGGTTTTCATGCTGGAAGAAAAATAACAAAACAAGGCCTTGGGTGTACTGACCAGCGTGGTGCTTTTGTAGTTCTGTGTGTAAACAGCACCGCTACTGGAAAGAATGAGGAAGCCCTTCTCAGAGCAGACGATCTGTGCTACTCCCAGACTGGACAGAGCCTTGCACTGAATGGGTCCATTCACATTGGCATACAGTTTCCAGCCGAGCAGACCCCAGGCAATCACCTCCTGCAGCGTCCCCTGGGGAAGAGACAGAGAAAAATGGGGGATTTAATAGTGTTGTGGTGATCTGTGTTATTAAGAAAAAAAACATCAAACTAAATAAGACACAAAAGTCACTTATCAATACCGATACTGGTCTGTACTCAGGTGCTGTAGGTCCCTGTCTTTACATACGTACATAATTCAATTTCCCTTTACCATTCCAAACTGTACAAGAAATCAATGAGGCCAAGTCAAGTCAAGCTGCAGACTGCAAAGCTAGCTAAAGTTTGAGACACTTAAGAGACAGATGGCAAGAATAGATTTGTCTACTACGGTGTTCTACTATAACAGCATGAAAGTGTTCTGCTGCAAGATAAAAAAATAAAATAAAATAAAATACTTGCATATTGCCAAGACTTCAAATATACGCAAAAAATAAATAAAAAAACTCCCATTGGCACAAAACACAATTTCAGCTAAGAGGATATGCAAGATGCTTGTGAACCTGCTTGTACAGTCAGAATGCAGGAAAGGAACACAGAGAGCAACGTTGAAAACAAATAAAACATTATCAAGACAATAGCCATAATGGCAAACTCTTTCGTGGGGGATTGGGGGGTGGTAGCATAAAGTGCGTTGGAACCTTATGAGAGGTCGGGGAGCTGCACTGTGGAGGGCTGCACGGAGCAGCCAAGCGGTCCAAGTGAGCCATGATGACCACGGCTGTCTGCCGCAAGTCGATGGCCAGGTCGTTGTCCTGGGGCAGCGTCAGGTAGCGCAGGAAACACTCGTTCGGACTCAGAGGGGCTGTGAGAATCTGAGACCAAATACACTAATTTAGACCAGAATATAAGCATATTGGTACCCAAATGAATGACCTAATTCCCCCCCCCCAATTAAGCTCTCTAAACAGGGGTGTCTTCAGCAAGGGAAAGTGTTTTACCTCAGCTTCTTCTTCGGGGATGGGATCCTCCTTGCCACTATGAATGTTCTGGAAACGTTGCAGAAGGGGCAGGAGAGGCGCGCTGGTTCCCTGCGTGGAGCGCTCGTTATCCATCTCTCTCGTACCGCTGTCCCACAGACGCAGGAGCAGCAGGACAGCTGACAGAAGTTGACTGGGGTAAAACAGGGTGAAGATCAAGAGGAAGTTGAAAAGAGCCTTTTAGAGCTTCAGGAATCTAAGGTCAATGGAATACAAGAGGCCTTACCTGAGAGTGCCCCTTTGCACTGCCAGCTCCAGCAGAATTGCCAGGGCAAGGTGCTGGTCTTGCAGAGGAATGTTGCCTTTGGCACTGGCACTTCCATGTACATCACTAGTCGCAGAAGAGAATCACCAAAATGAATACAGAATGACACAGGATTGTCAAATTTATAATTCGCTGCACCACGCACGCCATGAACAGACTCACCTAAGGAACTTGGCTGCCCTCTCTACAACCTCCAGCCACACGGACGATACTGTCCCCTCGTCAAACAGCGTGGCCTCTGGCAGAGCACGCAGGGCGTCCAGCGACTCCTGGAGCAGCTCACTGCAAAGGTCTGCATCGTCACCTGTACCAAAAGTTAGAAGGAAGTTGAATGGACTGCAGAAACTCTAGGTTCTTGTCAGCGCGCGCGCACGCACACGCACACACACACACACACACACACACACACACACACACACACACACACACACACACACAAATGAAACAGGTCAAATAAGCAATAGGAGAACACAGGCACTTACACTGGAGTATAATGAATGTAAATTGAAATAAAAATATCAATAAAAGCAATGACTAAACATGACAATTCAAACAACTGAAATGAATGGAACATGAAGACACCACTGCACGCACACAATATAGAGAGGTTTCATCTCAGCTGAAATATACATTAACATTTGATGCTTTGATTCTGGAACTTCAAATGATTATGACATTTTAAAGTTTCAAATTTACTAGTGAATGGACTTGATCAACAACCCCCCCCCCCCCCCCCAAAAAAAAACAGAGGGCAAAATGTTCTGTTTCCATCTACAGTACAGTGAAACAAGTGTCTGATAATGAGTTAATATTCTGCTATGGGTCTGCCGTTCTAACATTCCACGAAAGCTGCCAGACTAGTAATGGCGAGGACCCAGGGCTCAGCAGCAAGAGTGTTCTGCTCGTGTTACAGGAAGGTTACAGAGAAGAAGCAGGCAATTTGTTCCCACCCAGTCCCCATGGAGCCTCACATCAGCACATACAAACAGAACATCGCTACTCGCTCAGCCAACACAAACTTAACCAGTCAGCTTTAATTATAAATAAAGTATCTACTGCACAAATTTAAATAAAGTACTGTCTCGTGGTTATGTAATGATCGGTTACAATTTTTTTTTTTTCCTGAATGTTATTCAACATATCCTCCAAAAGATTGAGGTCATATACTATTGCTACTACTACTTTAATGTTAACAGGGTAGGTTAAGTCGGGTCCAATGGGGCATTCTTTGGGGCAAAGCAATGGGGGGGGGGGTCCAATCGCAAACCCGTAACCCAACCTCTCCAGCTCAGCAATGAGGTTCCGACCTTGGAACCTTCATGGAGGTTTACTGAAAGACAGACAGGGCCTGCTGAATGGCTTTAGAGCTCAGTCTCTGCCCTGGTTAAAATACCACAGTGGCAGTTCCCCCTGCCACACACCCCCACACCACAACCATGAAAAGACACAGGTGATGGTGTTAAAATGTACCAGTTTATTGAAGAGAGACGGAACAAGCCCAGGGCAGATGTAAATATGTCATGACAAGGGCTCCCCCCGTGTGGTGATGGGTGATTTAACCTGTGCTCGTTGATTGCTGACAAGCAACAGGTGTACAGCCAGCCCGATCCCCGACTGAATTAACTGGACCCAAGACAGATGTGGCTGCTTAGATCACACCACTCCCACAACACAACGACAAAAAGGAACCATGTTCACCAGGGCACTAGGCGCTACAAGCATACGCTCTGGACATGTGGTGTTGCCTTGTTGTGATGTTTACCCGGCTAATTTTGTGACGCGGTGCAACACACTCAGACATCTGTCGAGCAAGGCTTTATATTATATGTCAGCAGCTATGACTCCGTCCGTCCAGACTGTGGACACACAGAGCCTCCGTACCGAGGTCTGCCTACCTGATCTCCATGCTCTGCGAAGGAAGGCAAAGGCAAAAGAGAGAGCTGCCCTCGAGCCCACTCTGGCCAAGCCTTCCACACCTTTACTGGCTGGGCGAGGGCTAAAAGCAGAAAGAGACAAACAAATGGGTCAACCCAGAATGCAAATAGCTAGAATAGCCATCAGAGAGCCAAAATATCTGCTTACTAACAATGGCAAGAGACATGGTTTTGATGCATAGAATGAAGTTTGGCATTCCTTTGTTTCATTTCCTCTATTAAGCTTGTGGTTTGTGTAATGGAGGTTCAATATATTTGTTTTAAATGTTAATGGTGCGCTGCAGCTCCATTACCATACCTCTTATTGTCGACAGTGGGCAGCGGGGGACTGGGGGGGCTCTTCCAGCGGCCCTTGTACCTCTCCTCCATCATGCTGTGGCTGAGGGAGATGAGGTAGCGCTCCAGGATGACCAGCCGCTGGCGCAGGCGCTGGGCAGAGAGGGTGCTTTTGGCCATCTGAGCCGAGAGCTTCTGCTGGTCGTCCACCAGGACCATGAGACAGTCCTTCAACTCAGTCTCATCTATGTACACACCCAGAGGGACAGAGGGAGTGTGCAAGCAGAAAATTGTCAATTTTCTTGGAGATGTTTCTAATTTCTTACGATTTTTTTATTAATTCATTTATTGTTTTTTTAATGGGAATGTGCTTGAAATCACAAGTGCAGCTTAACATTGTGATCCTGACACATTTGAAAACACTGACTGATGAAGTCAAATTATATAATTTGTTATCAGAAATAATACAAGTAATTGGATTATAATTACACCATTTAAGTTTTGGAGAGCCAAAAATGCATACATTAGATTTAAATTGGTTCAATGTGACCACAGAAAAACTGTAAGAAAAATGAATATCATTAGAATAACATTAAAAAGAAAAAAAGAGAATGTGCAAGCTAAGCATGCCTTTCATTTAATAGGAATGGGATTTGTTTCAAGGTGAGCTTCAATACCAAAATCATAACTATAAAACTATACATACATATATACATACATACATACATACATACATAGATATACACACACACACACACACACACACACACACACACACACACACACACACACACACACACACACACACACACACACACACACACACACACACACACACACACACACACACACACAAGCAAAGAGATCTATAAAGAGGTCTATAAATAGAATAAAGTTCCTCTACTTCGACTATAAAAATGCCAGCGGAAAATTAAAAATAAACGTTACTGATAAACATGGAAACAATAATGAATGGAAGGGTGAAAAAAAATAATCGTTACAAACAGAAACTTCTTTTCAGAAAGCCTGAGGGCTGGAATAAGCAGGGGAGAAGGAGGAAAGCGGAGAAACATGTGAAAGCCTTTATTATCATGTCCAATTCCAACTAAAGAGCCAGCATGATAGCCAACATCACAGCCATGATGAAGACAAGTTTCAGTGAAAACATGTTTTTTGCCCCCCCCTCCATCAATATAGCCATGATAATAAAGGATTTTTAGTCACAATTTTCTCTACTCTCATAAAGTAGCCCCCATGCCCGTATGCCCATGAAGTTCTCATTTGGACTTATTTTTTCTTCGTTGAATGTTTGTTCCCATTGTTCTATGAGCACCAACTCCTTTTCTTTACGCACGCAGTGTTTCTCCTCCCCCTGCCAACTTACCCTGAGTACTTCAGTAATCAAGGACTTAAATACATTTCAGTCAAATCAATGTAAATTCTTGAAAACTACAATAGCGCTGATAACAGAAAGGGAGCTTACACAGTGATTACAAGATAAGTGGACGATGTGGCTAGAGCTCTGCTTTTGAACGCACTTTACAAGAATGGGTCACTTTTCATTTGTGGTTGTGATGACAAAACTTTTTTCACCACGGTTAATCACTGCTTGGCTATTATTCTGACCTCATCAGATGAATGAAAAAATAAAATAAAATACACACACACACACACACACACACACACACACACACACACACACACACACACACACACACACACACACACACACACACACACACACACACACACACACACACACACACACACACATAAATAAATAAAATGCAAGGACGACAAGACCAGCTAAAATAGCAGATCTGAAATCCACTTAAGCCCCACTCCACGGTCAGCTGCCAAGATATATATGCATTCAAGCCTGACAAAGTCTTATGTTCTTTATTGGACAAACCTAAACAAAAATAACTACAGCTTGACACCCAACAGGTTCCTCCCTGAAGTATATGAAGAGGGTGCACGTTAGAGCAAGGATATAGAGCAAGCCTTTTTTGCCCTGTCTCTTTAGCTATCTGGTTCAGAGCTCTAATACAATTACTCAGATCTTACACGTCTCTGTGAAGAAGTGACAGATTCTAAATGATGAGGCCGCTTATCTGAGAGTGCAGAATGGAGGCCACAGCGTTCAACACCACAGGCTCAATGACAAAGTGCTCAACAGGCAGGAAGAGTTACAACATACTATTTATTGAAGAGAGTTAGACTTCCCTGAATAGTCACAGTGGCAAAACTCCAGCGGTACCCCAGCACCAAACCGCACCCCACTCAAATTCTTATCTCTCTCTTAGTAAACACAGCCTGGGCTAGAGAGACAACACGGTTATTGCACCATGTTATAGACCACCACCCCTACTCCTGAGGTGTAAAAATAACTGCCCTGGCCTAACTGACGGCACTCATTACAGGTCTCATACACCTCACGTGCCAGGAAAACAAGCTGCAGCGGCTCGAGCAACACAGGCGGTCGCAGAGGCTTGCCGCGTGCTGGGTCAGTATCATAATTCCGAAGACGAAATAAGATGTTGAGTCTCTGTCGGTGGCCAGCACCACACACAGCTACAGCACGCACTTCCACGCAGCAGGTGAAATGGCAAAGCCAGCCAAAAACAGCACAGCGGGATAATTGAAGCCCGTTCCATTTTGCTGAGTCTCACCTGGCTGTCGCCCCCAGTCCCAGGTCTCAATGATGGAGTGGTGAACAGATGTAGACGACTCCTCTTCCTCCTTCTTCTCTTTATCATTAGACTCATCCTTCTTCTGAGTACCAAAGCAGTCAGTGCAGTCTTCTAAAGGGCGCAAAGCAAACGTGATATTCTCATGAGCATTCAAACTTAGACATTAGCACCATGTGTAAAACGGGGCTATTACCGAGAACCAGGGGGGTTTGATGATACGCCTGTTGGTAACAAACAATTTCACATGACCCGCAAATGAAATAATCCCTGCACTGCCTTGTAAACAGTCTCTGAGTTTGAATTCTGAGATCTGAGTTTCACCCAGAGCGAAGGGCTGAACAATTTGGGGAAAATAATCAAATTGCGATTTTTTTGTAGACTAATATTGCGATTTAGTAGGGCTTTATTTTTCAAGTTCTTTATTTTCAGTATTATTCACTAAACGCAAGCAATAAATCATTCTATAGTATGACCAGCACACCATTGGATACAGTCAACATATAAATTGCTCTTTCCTGTAGGCCAGGCCTACGTGTTATGATGAAATGAGATGAATATTGATGCATGAATTGATATAAATAACATATCTATATTTAACTATTGAATTGTAAAAAGAAAAACCTTTAATCACAGTAGAATATTGACTCATTGATTTAACTTCAAGCCTTGTAAATTGTTCGAATCTTCACATTTCAAAAATATGCAGTGTTTCAGCAGAATTTAATTATTTTTTATAAAAAAATGTTGCACGCATACATCTACATACAGGGAGTGCTGCTCCGTGTGCTCAGGGACAGCTTCATGTCCATTAAAATTAAAAAAAAAATTTTATAAAATTCTGGAATAGGCTCTGTCCGGACTCTACAGGCACCGGGTCTCACCAAGGGCAGCGCGGAGGTTTAAAACAACTGCTGTAGGTGGGGAGGCACTGAGAAAGTGTCTCCTTTATGCATAGTTTTGTTCCATACGCACTTGTTTTGTTCCATTAAGAGACGTAAAATCAAAACACACTGCTCTGGAACGCACAAAATGTGCCCCGATTGCACCCCCTCCGGTCCTCCCCTTCCCCCCCGAGATGGCACGCTAGTCGGCCGCACTATCTCGTCCATAAGGAGAGCCGGCCCTGGACAGCCCTATTGGTTCGATTGTGTAGCATAGTTTTTAAATGTACTTTTTAAATGGCTTTACGATTTGAAAATTGCATTCTTCTTGCAATATCGGTTTGAATTTGATGAATCGTTCAGCCCTACCAGAGCGGCAAGATAATTAATTAGTTCACAAATAACGATTAGTCTATTCAGTATGACAAACATAAAATACAACTAGACAAAGCCCCGCTCTAATGTTCAAGATCGTGGTTTAGGGCAAAATCGTATCTGGATTGTTCAATTTAAAAATAAACATAAAATACTCCATTTTCTCGTCACGCATGGCAAAGCATGCGCGAACCGTTTGTGTATTATACAGTACACGGCAACGCAAAGACTTGAGTGTATTTGATGAAAGTAGGAGCCAAAGCAGTTAACAGTCTCAGTGTCGTACCTGGGTGTGCAGATTCCTCTCCACTGAATGTTATCTCCTCATCTTTTACCATTTCATTCCACATCTCGCTCAGGCCCTCCGGTGAGAAAGCCCGCTACCGAGGGAGAAAAAAAGAAACAAGGAACTGAATTCTTTGGCTTTTAATGAGTCATAAGTCCACCAATTGATCTAACTTAATGAACAGTACAAAAACTGTATAGCCCATTAGTTTCCAAATGAATTCAGCGACGATATAGTGGTTGAATAGGAAAGTGTTTCCAACATAACTTGATTTTAAATTTCAGGATAGTTTCCAAAGGGAAAATAAAACAATTGAATAATGTGTTGGTATATGGAGCTCAGAGTTCTTTCTCAAACATGTCAGTGTGGAGTAAACAGTGGTCACCTATGATTTAGTATTTTGAGCTCAGCCTTTTAACTTCAACTCGTTTTCATTGTACTTATTCTTCTGTACAAAAACAGAATCCAACATTTTAATTGGAGTGTTAAAATACAGATAAACAAGCATTATTATTCTTTGAATAACTCAATTATTAATGCTACAGACTGAGTTTGCTGAAATATTAAGATTAAGATTAGGTTAAGATTAAGACAGACTGATAAAATTGTGGTAACCTTTGCCATCCGAGCTGTGTTTTGACATTTGATCTTTTAGTTGTTCGTTTTGCTGTCTGATGACCCAAGAGTATAATGTATAATGTAATGTATATATGGCTGATTTAAGGATCTATAGATCAGTTAGTGTGGGCATCCTTGCACTATATCAAGGTAAGCTAATTTTTCTGACCTTGGCATAACAGGACATGACTCACAGCAATCTAATAATGGGAACAGGCATCTAAATATTAAAAATTAAGTGCAATATTGGGTCACACGTCACAAAACTCAAAGCAGCAGTGTGCAGCATCCCAGGTTGGAATGCCGTCACTGGCGACCAGATCTGGTCAAATGATAGATGGAGTCACTGTCCTATTACTGAAAAGGAGCATGAAGATATGATGAGAATAACAATCAATGTACCTGTAGATCTATCTTCAGCCATTTGTCATGGAATCTCAGCTGAGCGTCGAGGGTAAAAGATGGAGAAGGCATCTTATCCTTCACGCTCCAGGCTGCAAACGCAGCCAACCTACAAAATAAAAGGACCTTTGACACGCTATGTAAACAAATGTCACAACCATGACTGACACACCCGCCGTAAGAGGAGAATGAGCTGTGTGTGCAAAGTTGATGTAATGGGATGAATTGTTGGAAAGCATATTGTCATATATGAGTCGCCAGGCTCTGGGTGGCTTGCTGTCTGTGGTCGCATGACATTACCATGGTTACACAGATAGGCCATGTTCAGAATTTAAGTACCTCAGCAAGACAAGTCGACGATGTCAGGTTTCCAAGTGACAATAACTGTAATATTGGTGTTTTCTAACCACTTGTTTTATCTTTTGCAATACTTCATATATTATATTGCTATAAAAATAAATCTTTCCACCCTGATACATCCTGGAGAATATTTCGTAGGGTTTAACACGGCGTGCGTTGTTGACAGACGTTTATTGTTAATTTTTTAGGTTATCGGGTTTACATATTCATTTTTTTTGCTTCGTTGTTTTGATCACTTCCGACTTCCCAACGCTTGCAACGCGTTAGTTGACTCGTGGATCGCTTTGCTTTTTTTATTCTACGCTTCTCGTTTCAGTCCGTGTCACAGTTCGGGGGAGGGGGGGGGGGGGTGCTGGGAGTGGGAGCGTGGACTGGAGTGTCCCGTCACCGTACCGGGGGGGTCGTGGGGTGTTTATCGTGGATAGTGACGCAGACTCGCGAACGATTCCTTCGACTCAGAAGGTGGGAGTCACTCCTCCTGAAGAGTCGTGCGAGCGGGTGAATCTTCTTTTAAAAAAATCTGAAAATAATGACTCGGGAATAAATTTAAGTAAAAGGCAAAGGTGGATCTAGGCATTTGGGCGCAATTCGTGCTGTGTGGGTGCGACTGCTTTACACCAAAATAAGTGATTTTGACAGAATTAAATAATTCCATTCACAACTCAAAGTAAAAAATAATTAGCGTTTAGCAACAATTAGTATAATAATCATCCGTATAAGCGGGCATATTTATATTTTAACCCTTTACACCTACACGTAGGTCCCAGGATCCTCTGGAACAGAGACATCATGTATTTGTATTTATCCGTTTGTGTTATGCATTTAAATATATTCATAAATATTTGCCGACTGTAGTATTTTCTCGTGGGCTGAGATATATCTACGTTTGGTTTTTCGCATTCAAACACCTTAATACAGACAGCATTACATGTATTTGTGAATTGTGACACAATTCCTACCATGTTATAATATATGTTTGTTTAGTTTGTAATTTAGCATCTATATCCATCTCTCTCTTGCACATACATCACCTGCATTAAGTAAGGGCCAGACATGTTTGTTTTCTCATGCATATGAACACATCGGGGCCGTTGTGGAACAAGATGACAACAGAGTTGAACGGGGTTGGTTCAGGCGTAGAAACGCTACGACAAAGCATCGAATGCTCTCTGTCCAAATCTCAAGCTAATTGCCACTTAAAGCTTGGGGGCTAGCTAGCTACCCCGCTAAGCAGCTACGGCGGCTAATGCTAACCCTGCAGTCGGCATCAACAACCCAAAGGCAGGAGAGTCGCTGTAAACGCCGCGGGTTAAGCCAGGCACGGCGCGGACTGTGGAAATAAGACATATATCAAGACGAAGTGGACGCGGTTACCTGAGGATCTTTCTTACGCTATTCTGGTCCTTTCGGAGGCTTTGGTGCATTGAGGTTCGTTCATATTGGACTTGATTGGCAGTTCATGGTTCCAGGCACGCGACTTGGAAACAAATGACGTAGCCAGAGCGAGCGCTTTGGAGAGCCTCGTTTCATTCCCCGCGGCGCGGCGCGGGGCTTTCGGTCCGGAGCGGTCCGCTGCAAAAGCCAGAGCTCCGCGCAATCGCACGGGCTAGCGATGTCAAAAAGAGCGCACCCCGCCATTCGCGCTGGGCGGGACATACCGGGGGCGGGGTCGGAAGACGTTCCACTTAACGCCGCTACGGGTGGGGTGGCGGTAGTGAGGCAGGCAAAAAACAAACAAACGCCTTTATTTTATGAACTTCCTGCGCTTTAACTACTTTATTTTCAATCTTCTCCCGCACATGTTATTCTTGCCTTTTTTTTCCCCTTTGCCCTGTTGATTTTGTCTGATTGCATTTTCTTTGCAGTTATAATTATGTACTATTATTTATCATTATTAGTGGTACTACCAAAAATGCTACTACTATTAATGTTATTATCAGTAATAGTAATAATGTACTTGATTACTCTGTACTTTTTTACTCTGTACCTTTTTACTCAGTACTCTATTACTCTGTACTTTATTACTCTGTACTTTATGCTTCGCCATTGAGACGCTGCAACGCCTGAATTTCCCCTTCGAAGATCAATAAAGTACTGTCTTATCTTATCTTGTTGCCATATTACTATTATGATCGTCATTTACATTATTAGGACTGTTGTTATTATTCTAATACCTCATTGTCTTACTACTATTCAAGATTCAAGAGGTTTATTCGTCACATACATATATATACTTTCATACATATATGCAGTGAAATGTTACTATGCTGCAATAGTGTACAGTAGTACTGTACAATGCTACCAAATATACTTCTTAAATATGACTACACATATATTTACTGCACCTGCTTGTATTATCATTGCATATTATTGCAACACGTTGCTGCTATATACGAATTGAACTTAAGCGTAACTGCCACCCTGTAACGACTGGTATTAGTAAAATGTTATGTGTTGTATTTATTGTCTTAATTATTTGTATTTTTATTATCATGCAGTATTTGATTATAATTGTATTATTTCTATGATTTCATCACATATCTGATAATATTAAATATTGTTACAATATCTGCATGTTACCTTTCATTAATACAGATGTGGTGTGAACATTTTGGGGAGACATCCACTTCGATCACAACTTCTGCAATCTCAAATTCACTTAGCCGTATATTTCAGCTCAATGCAGTGTCATCTTATCTAGCGCCATGAAAATGTTCACAACGTTTACCCTTGACAGTGGCAACTTAATAATAATAACAACAATTCCTTATGTAATTATTCACCTGATGATTGAGTTATTACCGCTATACAGTTTCACCTGAAAGGTGCTCAATGAACTGTGTCATGGTCATGATTACAACGTTGAATCAGAGGGTTTTTCAACTTCTCTGGTAGGCAAATCGCTATCCACCAACTCGCGCTGTAATCGCGTATGGTACAGCGAAAAACGCACACATTTTGGGAGCAGAAAACGAATTTAGTCGCTGAACATCACTTGTATATATTTTTGCTGAAATATAGGGGGAATGGCCACTATTTACCAGTTTGGTTTTTTTGGGTTTTTTTTTTTTGATTGCCTGAAAAAAGTGCGTTTGTTGACGCTGCCCGGAAAGGTCACCGCTCCTAAGTACGAATAAACCGCACCGGGGAACGTATCTCCGACCTGATTGGGTGGCTCTGACTGTGACGTAATTATATGCTGGGGGTTATGCTGCATTCCGCAGAAAGTTGAAAATCGGTCATTCTGAGACCACTGTTCGCGACCTCCGAATGTGTTCCATTGCCTGTGTTGGGGGAAACGTCGGAAATTGTAGCAAATCTCTGCGATTTATGGGGATGCTTCTGAATTCTATAAGCTACACAACGTATGTTAACACTATATTTAAAAACAACAAAAAAAAACAACGAAGTGGTGCGTCCTTTGCACTTTTCCCAAGAACGAGTTCAGGTTTTCAGTTTTTCCCCGAGTTCCGACTTCAACGGAAATGCAGCACTATTGGAGTTGTCCGTATACGGATGCGGAAGTCAAACGCTGGTCTGAGTGGTCCGCTTGCCGAGCCGGACACTCGAAAGCAATAGACGTATTTCAAGAAAATAGTTTGTACTTGTATTACATATTTATGACTGAGACTATACTTGTACAACATGGTGAAACTATAACATCGACGTTCTACAGTAAATGGTGTAAAATACAGAGAAAGAAAAGATCCCCTTGCTCCCTGTTAAGATTCCGTCTGGAACCCCGTCCACGTCGCTCTGCGTGTGGGGATGACGTAAGATGGACCGGGACCGGGACACGAACCCGGGCCTCGTTGGCTCATCCTCATCGGCTGCTGGAATAGCGATGGCTGTGATATCCAGTCTGATCAATGGTTCCACATTTGTGCTCCAGAAAAAGGGAATAGTCCGCGCCCGCGATAGAGGTATATCGCAGTTATAGCGGCGGCTCCACGCTCTCTGCGCGAGTTTTGTCTTAACAATTCCGCCATTTCGGCAGGTGGGTCCTATCTGAAGGACGCGGTGTGGTGGAGCGGCACGCTGGCCAGTGAGTATAGCGCCATCTGCCGACAAACGGCGGACTTGCAATTCTCTTTCGCGTTCCACAAATGCAAGGACCCCCAGATTTTCTTTACGTCTTTCATTTTTATTTACCATAAAAGATATGTATATATATATATAAATATTAACAGCTTCTTGGAGGCACTGACTGCGATGGTAATACCCTTTGTGGATTCATTAAAGCGATTGTGGGCCAAATTGGGAATTTCCTGGCGTATAACGCGGCACCTGCTGTGATTGTCACACCCCTGGGGGCCCTTGGAGTATTATTTGGGTAAGTGAGAGCAAATTGGTCCTGTTTTTAATGCCTTTATATGATCGTTAAAGTTCAACAGTTGTTGTTTTTATTTGTTTGCTATGATCAGCTCATTATATGAAAAGGTAGAAGGCGTGAAAGGCTCTTTCTGCTGCTGAACAACATTGGGTATTATTTTTGACAAATGATTGATGAAGAGATTTATTCGATTTAGATTTAGTTTATGACATGTCATTTTATGCCTGTCAGAAGAGTCTTTAATAGACACAGTTTAATAGTCTGATAAATAATCATTAGGCATTGCTTAAGGAACCATTAATTTACGGTTAATATTTATCATGTATTTCTGCGTCATCATTTTGTTTCTCCAACAGAGTAACTATGGGCTGCATGGTTTAGTTATAAGCATAAATTACTTGTTTTATTTATTTTTATTTGATTTTTGTCTGGAGAATTGACATCAAATTGCTGCTATGGGTATGCTTTGAATTTGGATGCCATGTATTTTTGATTTGTATACATTGAAAAGGATGTGCAGCGTGTGTGATCAGTGTGTGTGTGTGTGTGTGCATGCGTGCATGCGATAACCTTGAAGGAGCTGCTATTACATACACAAGAGCCAATCTTTTGAAATGTTATCAAATTTCAAAAGATTTTTGGCTCTTGGTTTGAATTTCCAAAAATGCTTATTTTGTGTGTATTGTAGAGCTATGCTGGCTTCCTGGGTCCTTAAAGAGCATTTAAATATCCTTGGGAAGCTTGGATGTGTGTTGAGCTGCTGTGGCTCCGTCATGCTTATCCTTCACGCTCCCAAAGCAGAAATGGTGACGTCGAGAGTGGAGCTTGAAGAAAGACTTGCAGATCCAGGTTTGGTGTTGTACAACTATTGTTGTAGGCTTTGGCCTCACCACTTCTCTACAATATGCTGAGAACATGTTTGTTTAGTCAGGTTTTCAATACCATAAAATGATCTATTATATCATCTGCCTGTGGATTGTTTTACCGCCCTAGGGTTGTTATTAATTTTTATGTGAATCCACCACAAATGCATGGGATGTACATTGAAGACGGTGCCTGTGAGACGTACGTTTCTCTTCCTGCAGTATTTCTGACGTACGCCCTATTGGTGGTCCTGCTGCTGATTTTCCTAATTGCATGGATCGCTCCAGCCCACGGCGCATCAAACATCATGGTCTACGTGGCTATATGTTCCCTCCTAGGAAGCTTCACGGTTCCGGGCAGCAAGGCTCTCGGCCTGGTTGCAGAAGATGCATTTAGCGCGGGTTCAGCAGGCGACGGAGCCCGGGTTCTGTTCCTTGGCCTTCTGGGTACACTCGCTGTCAGCATCACTATCCAGTTCCTGTTCATCAATAAGGCCTTGGAGCGCTTCAGCTGCAACGTGTTTGAGGCCGTATACTACGTGACATTCACCTCTGTCGTGATTCTTGCTTCTGCTATTCTCTTCAAAGAATGGACCGACCTGACTGTGATTGACAGCCTTGCCATTCTTTGCAGTCTGGCAACAGTGTTTGTTGGGGTTGTTTTGCTTCGCTTATCCCATGAGGCTCTGCTAACTTGGAAGAAAGAGGAGGTGAGGGACAAAATAGATTAGAGGTTATTTTAATTATTTACCCCCCCCCCCCCCAGACAGTCATTGCCACAGTGCCTATTCTGGATTTGCAATGTATTTATTATTGTGATGATGTGCTGGTGGTAAAACCAATTAACTTGTTTCGCTTTTCATTGAATGCTTAAGTTATTATTGCAATGAACATTAATGTACTGACTTGTGCATCTCTTCTGTTATTGTGACATCCAAAGGTGACTCAAAAAATGAGCAAACACTCGAAGCACAAAAATAAACAATGAAGCACCAAGTGCCGGTGCCAGGCGTATGTTTGACAGTTCTTTGGGACGTCCACACATACAGTATTTTCTATGTAAATCAGGGTTGTAGTTCTTAGTCTTAAGCTTAGTCTTAATTTTCAGTGCAACAATTATTATTTATTTTTGGAATTTATATACTATATTATTTGTCTTTGAAACCCAAATAATTGCAGTCAAAGTATTCGGTTTAACTTGCATTGTTGTGGGTTTTCGTCGCAACTATTGAATCAGACTCTATAAGCTTTAGTAAAACTGGACTATGTTTCACCTCATCACCAAAGACCCTTGGGTGGTCTTTACTGCAACACTAATATAAAGGAGGAAATAATACAAAAACAAATAAATATAAAGTGATTTGAAATATTTTTGCAATAAACGTTCTCCCGGCTATTCACTGTGAGATTTTTTTGTGGAAGGTCGGGGTAAACCATTAAAGATGGACAGTTTTGAAGTCAAAATCCTGGTGCCTTGCTCATGTCATGAATGAGTGTTAACTTGCCGGGTGTTGTGCTGTTGGGGTGTCGGGGTGTCAGTGTAAGATCATCTTTGTTTTGGATCTGAATATATACACTGAGGCAAAGACAAAAGGATTATATTAGAGGCCCACTAGTAATCTTCTGATCTCACCTGCGTACCCCGAAAATAATTTGCTGTTGGATGAAATCAATTTACGAATGAGGGGATGAGGACACTGTTGTCCAGTCTGGTTTTATTAGGCTTTGCCATGTATTCACTTTAATTAAGATTTCACAATCACCAATCTTACTGCTCATAAATGTATTGATCAAACACATGTGCCGGAAAATGACTTGACTGTCGGGTGAGATACACCTCGATCAGAAGGGGAACTTTATGGACGTTATTATCAAGCGTTTGCGCGTGTCGAGCACCAAACCCCGCGCTGGGACACTCATGGGGCCCTCACGGGGCCCTCACGGGGCCCTCACGGGGCCCTCACGGGGCCCTCATGGGGCCAAAGAAGCGATTGGACCTGGACCCGCAGAGGTGGACGAGGAGCGTCGCAGCACTGCGCCGCGTTCAAGTTAACGCCGTTTTTGTTTTGTTTTTACTCCAAGATTCCGAGAGGTTTGCCGGAAACGTATTATCTCCTGTCATCAGATTTCTGTCTGGTTTCAACTTTTTACGCTCCGCACAAATGTGTCAAATAACAGCAGCGACGTGCAGTCTAGCCTTTAAATTAAACACTTACAAGATAATGCAATATTTAATTGTTAAATAAGTAACTAGATATATAGGTCAGTTTTCACTTGTTAATATTCATTAGTTTGACTTTATTATATCCCAGCCTTATGCGTTCTACGAATAGGTTATTTAAATGAAGTTATATTTGGTTTAATCCAGATTTCAAAGTCGGAAGCTGGTAGTTCCCATCTCTCCCGTGGACATGAATGCAGCAGCAGTCAAGCTTGTCCCTTGCGGATGCAAAGCACATAGTGTGCTATGTAGCCAAGCGGCTAACAAGCACGCTAACCCCCAGCTGCTACTAAACCCTCTGCTGCTGGACAAAACAAGCACCGGTGTACAGGTAATGTCCAATATCACAGATGAAATAGTATAGCGATTTACGCTGTTTCTCAGTTTGGTCATTTATCTATTTGGCTTGCTTAGTGTTATGTCACGCCTGGATAACTAGCGTAGTTATGTAGCCCGTTAGCTAACGATCAAAAATCATGCGATCGTCTGTGGTTAATAAAACAACAGCAGCAGCTTGCTGTGGTTACAGTTGCTCCTGGATACGACCCGTGTCATTCCGTGTGTGGCGGTTTATTCGGTATGGTAAACCCCCTAGCCGGTTAAACTTGTTTAAACCGAGAAAGCGCCAGTGCAACATGGCGTTTGCTCAGCCTGGCCTGACACTTCCTGGATTCCTGTGCCTTCAGCAAACATCCAGTTGTATCAGTTATATTTCTTCAACACCCATGGGTAGCAGCTTGGCTGCTACGTTTACTGCAGGTGCACATTGAGTCTTTCTATCGAGCCACCAGAAGAAGCTTTTTGTTTTGATGTGCTTAAATGTGAGATGGAGTCTACTCACACACCCAACCAGGACTTTACATTTTGTAATGTGACATGTGAGAACGGTACAGCATCCAAGGAAACGTCATATTGTATTCACTGTGTACGATCTTTGGTTCCCTCATTGTTTTGTTCTATATCTTCCCAGGCATTTGGGCGAGTAACAACTGTTCCTTGGGTCGGCAGCTCCGGTGCTTGGCTGTAAATGTGACAAACCGAAACAACACATCCAACCTCACGATGGGTCAAGACCGGGGAAAATATGATTTCTATATCGGCCTCGGACTGGCGATCAGCTCCAGCATCTTCATCGGGGGCAGCTTTATCCTCAAGAAGAAAGGGCTCCTGCGGCTAGCGAGGAAGGGGTCAATGCGAGCAGGTATCCTATGTTACTGCGTATAAAGCAGCAGACTGTTTAAAACTCGCTATCATGCCTACGACACCCCCGCAGGACACTGCTGACTAAGATGTACAACTGTTTACAGGCCACTTACATATCTGGCTTGGCCAGTTGTTTATGGGATCTGGACAATGTGTGCTTTAGGGCGTGTCTGAGTGAGTCATGTCATTAGGTTTGGTCTCATGACACACAATAAACCTGGTTATCTTTAATGCTGCCACTATGAGTGAATCTTGTTCGCGAACAAGTGAAAATCTGCCGTGTCTGTGAGCCATATAAGTGAGGATGATTACACGATAAATGTATAGGCCATTTGTACATTCAGAAACGTCCTCAGCCACAAGTTGAAACCAATGTTGTGATTCTGAATACATAATTTGTTGTTTCAGGCCAGGGTGGTCATGCATATCTTAAAGAATGGCTGTGGTGGGCTGGTTTACTGTCAAGTAAGTAATCGCCCCCTTTTTTACATTTGGGGGGCGGGGGGCTGGAGGGAATGAAAGAGGAGCCATTCTCCATAACACAAGTCAGTGTACCATCAAAATGATTCTGAAGCTGTTATGTAAGATTAAAAAAAAGTTACACAGCGTTGCTTTAATTTGGCATGTCTTATCCTGTTGCATGGCTTGTGGTTAACATTATTATTTGACAGTGGGTGCCGGGGAGGCAGCCAACTTCGCAGCGTACGCCTTTGCACCTGCTACTCTGGTCACCCCACTGGGCGCCCTCAGTGTGCTCGTCAGGTACGGTCACTGTTAAAAAAAACAAATGGAGGGAAAACTTCAAAAACACTTGTAGATGTAGTTTTTATTTTGATTGTGACTGATGTTGCATGTTGTTCCAGTGCGGTCCTGTCCTCGTACTTCCTAACGGAGCGGTTAAACCTGCATGGGAAACTTGGCTGCCTGCTCAGTATTTTGGGCTCCACCACTATGGTAATCCATGCCCCCCAAGAGGAAGAGATAAGCAGCCTTGAACACATGTCCAGGAAACTGGTCGACCCAGGTTAGTGCACATCTTGCAAGTTTCCTGTCAAGAAATATTTTTTTTGCCTTTATCCAACATTAATTACCAAGTAGTTATTGTTCGTAGTCTCCCAGGGTATACAAATATCTAATATTTACTTCATCATTTAACCTAGGCCACTATAAGTTAAGCACACAGTGTGTTTTAGTGTGTACTTAATCATACACATTTCTTAAATTGGTTATCTTGATGAAGGATTGGGTGAAGTGAACTCTCGCCTCTCCACAGGTTTTTTGTTTTTTGCCACTGCAGTCATAATCGTTGCCCTCATCTTCATATTTGTCGTGGGTCCCCGCCACGGTCAGACGAATATCCTTGTGTACATTACCATCTGCTCTGTGATCGGGGCTCTGTCGGTTTCCTGTGTGAAAGGACTGGGCATCGCCATCAAGGAGGCCATCGGCGGAACGTACGTCGTGGGAAACCCCTTGGCCTGGATCCTGCTCCTGGGTCTGGTGGCGTGCGTGAGCACGCAGATCAACTACTTAAACAAAGCTCTGGACATTTTCAACACGTCCTTGGTGACGCCCATCTACTACGTGTTCTTCACCACGTCCGTGCTCACCTGCTCAGCGATCCTCTTCAAGGAGTGGGAGCACATGGGCGCGGACGACGTGATCGGCACCCTTAGTGGCTTCCTCACCATTATCGTGGGTATTTTCCTGCTTCACGCCTTCAAAGACATGAGTGTCAGCTTGGCCACTCTGGCGGTGTCCATCAGGAAGGAAGACAGAGCCATTCCTGCAGCCAACGGCTCGGCTTCCCACAGTAGCTATGAGCTACTACACAATGAGTCCACAGAGGACATGGACAGAGAAATGGGTTTGCCTTTTGACAGTGTCTCCCGAAGAAATGGCGCAATGAGCACCTCATAGGATTATAAAGGAATTTTGTTGCACCTCCCACTACTGACTCAACAAACAAGGCACCTGTTTGGGCACAGAAAACTTTAAGACAATCAGCTTCAGAGGGTAAAGTGTCTTGGATGGACCAATCGATTGTATTTCGTTTAATTTGCCTTATTTCTCCCCCTCAGATAACTTAGTGTAGAGTTGGAATTTGTTTTCATTCTTGTGTAGCTCTGTAAATTACTTTTTTTTTAATTGAGAAGTTTGTTATATGTACAAGATATCTACATATATCTGCACTGAAGTGCTTTCTATCAATATATTGTTTTTATATAATTCTAAAGCAACGAGGTCCTGCTGAATATGGCTTTATTTAAGGGACAGAAGTTAAGATGTGTTCATGTGATACTTGAAGATAACTTTTGTTGGTGGACATAGTGACCCTTTTTTGTAATGTTTACATAAAAAGCGCTCAAGATCAACCAACAGATTTGTTACATATTTATTGAATTAAAATGAATAAAAGATTTTAAACACAAGGCACTGAATAAATGCTAAACATGAGTACGAAAAAAAAGTTACTTTATATTTCCTTTATGTTTAGCATGCAAGTTAATCAATATTGGAAATACAATTTACTTTCAACCCCCTGCTTAAAATAGGTCACCCGTTACCATTATACTCCACCACTGCAAGCCCTTAAATACTTATCTGATAAAAAATAATTACCCCCTCTGATCTCATAGCTTCCCACATGTATAAAACAGGTGTCCAAAAAAAAGGGAAATACCTACTCATTTTAATAAGGCACAAGTGAATACAAAAAAAAAAAAATCTTACATAAAATGTGGCCCAACGTCCTAAAGGTTTATCATGGTCCACTGCTGCTCAAGGTGTAAAACAGAGGTTCTCAACTCAGGCCTCAGGACCCAAATTCTGGTTTTCAGTCTAGCCAGGGAGCAGAGATTGATTCGGGCCAGAGATGAGAACCACTGACCTAAGGGGGAAGCGAAAATCCTGGCTGGTCTGAGGTCACTAGAAACATTTGTGGTCCATTTTGTGTTTTTGTTTCTTTTCTTTTTTTTTTTCTTTTTTTTTTTTTAAACGGTGGAACCAGATTCTCAGTTGCTGGCGAGGGATTGGTGTATCGGTGGCTGGAAGCAGCGGACGTGTTCCACAGGCATGTTCTCGCCGTCTCCCGACTTCATGTATTTGTTCAGGATGGCAAAAATCTCATTGTTGAGGACTTGGAATTTGCGGATCCTGTCCACCATCTTCTTCAACGGCTAAAGGAAAAATGGAAACATAATGTGAAATTCACAGAGGACTGACAGGACCAAAAGGTGTTTTCGAAGGTAGAGCTGGTGAATGTTGTTGTGCCTTGAAAGAATAGAGATTAGTAAAATAGAGAACTTTATGACTGACCAATTTGGTCAGTAGTTAGTGTTTTGGTTTGGATTACTTCTTAATACAGCTAAGCTTCATCCCAGTGCATTGTAATTGTCCTGCTCAGAGCTCTATCATGAGAGCAGATTGTTTTGGCCGAAGGCTGACCGTATAATAAGCAAAGGAACCCCAGGCAACTGCTGTCACCATACTTAATATTTGAATACTCTATGAATTACAATTTGTTATTCTAATTTCATTTCAACGTTCTACAACACTCGCTCTGGGGTAAACCACTACTGACGGAGCCATGCCAATCGTGCTTTGCTCCAGCGATCGGTCGATCGCGTTTTTTATCTCGCTCACCACACTCTTGATGACCTCGTCCTTGCCGTCGTGCTTCTGCACTTTGAGGAGGTGGTAGCTGAAGTCCAGGATGTCAAAGCGCCTCTGTTGTCCCAGGAGGGCGATGATCATACAGCCGGCCCAGTGAAGGCCATCTCCGAAGCACTGCCTTAAAAAATAAATAAATAAAGTAAAAAATAAAATGGTTACCACGGGGGCGGCGGGAGAAAGCCATGATAAGAAAGTGATTTCTCCCCCCTACCCACTTACTCCACAGTGAACTCGTGGGCTCCCACGGGGATGCAGTAGACAAACTGCATGGCGCTCCACAGACGGTGGAACTCCACGCACTCGTCCACGTGCATCACTCCGTTGCTGGGCAGCGGACCCCGCCAGATGGGGTCCTCCAGGAAGCCACGCACGCGAGTCAGAATGACTTCGAACATGGACAGGCCGCAGCACAGCCTCTCCTTGGTCAGCAGATCCCCCTCGCGGGCGATGGCGATTTGCTGGAAGCAGGAGAGCAGAGCGTTTAATAAGAGCGGCCGCTCGCCCCCCGTGACCGTGACGAAGCGCTTCACCGTTAAAGCCACCGCACCTGGGGCGTCCCGAGGCGCTCGATCAGAGGGACCAAGTGCAGCGCGGTGTACTTGACTTCCAGGCGCTTCATCTTGGCATCGAGACGCTCTCCCTCTGCAGAGAGAAAAGATACTAAATGTTTAGTGACCACAGTTTTATTATGGGGTTTTCTTTTTTGGTTTAACAACAAATTTGTCTTTATTTACCTTTGACGTGGACCCTGGGAAGAATGTTCTGGAATGGGGCTGCGTGCAGCAAGTCACAAACTTCCTCCTGGGACTGAAATAAATAAATTAATTAAAAGCTGAAATCAAAACGACTTACTTCTTCGCCGTTGGTGTGCACGTGAAACTTGGTTCCTGGACAAAATATCCATTTATTACCACCGCCAAGTAAACAGTCATGCAGGCAGCTACAAAGCTGGATGGCTTCTATATCCACTATTAAATGGAGATGGCACTACTGAGCCAACTTAATCTTCAAACCTAGACAGATCTTATTAAGGGCTAGAATATCATATTTGGAAGTGCGGGTGCCCTTGGCACGACGTTGGTAAGTTCGGAGCATCGTAACAGTTTCCTTACCAGGCTCTGTTCGCTGAGCAGACAGAAGAGCATGGCGTTGCCCACTTCCCTCAGGTTCTGGAAGCACACAGTTTTCAGCTCGGCATACTCCACGATGTCCTTCAACTGGTGGTGGAAAAACTCCAGGATCCCTGATTTTAAATGAACGGATAAATCACAAGCGTCTCATCGTCAAAGGCTGTCAGGTGTTTCTGGCCAAATGGCAGCCGGGCTAATTTTAAATCTCCTCATGACGACCTCATGTTGCGTAGAATAGCTTGTGCCTCCTCTGAACATTTCTTCTTCTAATTACATTGTGTTATTCAGTAGATGCGGGAAAGGGGAGAAGAGGTCGTAGATCTTGCAGCCTAAGCGACGAGGCCATTAAAATATATTTTACATCAATGTCAAACAGGTGAGAAGGAAGGAAGAAAAGCTGATTAAGTGAAAAGGAATGGCATGGATTTCTCCTTCTCCGGCGTTGAATCGATGCAACCTGTTATTATCTCTCGCAGGTATTCTCTGGATAACAACGCAGCCTGTTTGATTTTACACTGACGTGGGCATGATTTGATAGCATTTACGCCCTAGCGGAAATGTTCTTTTTTCTTTTTTTTAATTTAAATATTGACAGAATGTTCTTAAGCGCCATGACTGACAACTACATCTGATAGGAAAACATGTCATACATTAATAGAGAAAAAATGTTCTACTGTGGATTTGCGGGAATGTTTTTTTTCATCTTTCCATACACATCTCTAAGTAAAATCAGCGGGCTCAAAGGGTTGGAGTATAATGGGTCGATTCCCAACATGATGGATTTCCTAATAAATACTGTGTAATTCCGACCTGGGGAGCCGTACTCATGGCGGGGAAGTCTGCAGATCTTGGGCATCACCTCCATCAAGGTCTTCACATACTGCATGATTGTGCCTTGAAGCTGTGGAGGAGAACAATAGGTGTGAGAATAATTGTTTTTAAAAAAGCAGCTTTTATTGGTTAAACCAATGAAATGTACGACACTGTCCGTGGGGGCAAACTCTGGGGAAATATCAGCAACCGACGGACTGGTGGAGTAACGTGGGCTCGATCTCCGCGACTCTTCCATGAAAACGACATCGTTACAGCTTGTTGTTTCGGGAGAAATTATTTCATTTTACCCCCTTGTCTGGGAATGTCTTCCTCGAGGTTAAAAAAAGGACCACCGCAGCCCCCCAGAGGTTCTCCTCACCAGGCTTTTGACGACCTTCAGCAGCTCCTCCATCACCACGGCGATGCCCTGGTAGCCCAGCAGGCGGCACATGGCCTTGATGTGCGGGGGCCCGAGGAAGTTCCTGTAGAAGCCGAACACGCTGCTGTACGCCAGGTTCAGGGCCTGTGTTCAAGCAGGGATGGGGGACGCCATCAGGCAACAGGAGACGGTGCTCAACGATTGAACAATATCAGTGAATTTCCCCCTCAAGGGCGTCGATAAATCTCTCTCAAGGAGAAAAAAATTATTCACATCAAGCAACTCAATCGGGTTGAAATGCGCTAGAAGTGATTTCCTGAAGTGGGTTCTGTGCGACAAACCCCCGCTGTTCAATTAGGATCAAAACAAAATAATAATGACGAGTGAACTCAGCTCGAGCGGGGGGAGTACGAGTTGTAGGTAACATGACACCAAAATATTAACACAAGCGGGCTGAGGAAAATGTACTTTAAAACGTCTTCAAACATATACATTCGACTGAAAAAAAAAAAAAGAAAAATGAAAGAAAAAAAAAACGTTGAGTTACATTTTTGTTAAAAGTCAATTTAACAGTCAGAAAACCATTTCTATGATTTCCAAAGACCGAGAACAGATTGCTTTGCTATTGCGAGTGATGACAGGTCCTTCCACCCCTCTCTCCATCCATCCATCCTCCCCCTCTCCATCCTCCCCTCTCTCCATCCATCCTCCTCTCATCCATCCTCCCCTCTCTCATCCATCCTCCCCTCTCTCCATCCATCCTCCTCTCATCCATCCTCCCCTCTCTAATCCATCCTACCCTCTCTCATCCATCCTCCCCTCTCTCCATCCATCCTCCCCTCTCTCATCCATCCTCCCCTCTCTCCATCCATCCATCCTCCCCCTCCCGCTCAGTTCAGAGAGGATGCTGGTGCTTCTTTAATCCAGCTACACTCATACCACTTGTGTAGCAGCAACAGAGGAGACTTAGACGGAACCAATCTCTTCTCCACTATTCTGCAATTTAAAGCAAAGAGGGCGGCAGCAGCTGGAGGTGAAGCCTTTTAATACCATGGCCGAGAAATAAATCCTGACAGGACGGAGGGGAAACTGGACGGCAGGACCCGCTCGACCAAAACTCCTGGGCGGCAAACAGATTGGGTGCGCTCGATGCCGTCTGGCACCACGCTCGAGGTAAGTCCACACTATTCCATTGGTAAAACTAGGAGAGACCGTCCAGCAGAAGCATATCTGCTATTTCTGTTGCTAGGGGTTACAAGTGAGACGGCAGAAATGGCTCCATGTGAGACGGTCAGGCACAAAATGAAAGATTGAAGCTTTGGATGTCAAATAAGACAAAGTGAGGGAAAATATATTTTGCTGGTCACTGTGTCCAGTTTGATAACAGAAATTAAGTCAAGTCGTCGCTGCCCCCATCAGAATATAGTTTAAGTTCCAAATTACATTACCTAACTTAAGCACCATAAATTCGTATTCTGTCAGAAATGACAAAACTGAGCTCTGAAAACCGAGATTAGATTGAAGTGGCATCATGCATTATCAGAGCAATTCTTTTCTTTTAAGAATGCCTCAATTTTAAATAAAAAGCAGCACAGTAATCGAGTAGAAATTTCAGAAATAAAAATAATATCCTTACGATGACCAAACAGTAATTCACATTGAGAGATTGTTGGACAGAAATTAATAAAATGCATTGTTTGCTAAAGTTACCAACTCTAAAGAAATGGAATTTTAAAACCAACGGCCTAAAAAAAAGAAATAATAAAAATAATATGAATAAAACAATAATATTTAAAATAATGCTAGACATTGAGGAGACCTGCATATATGTACAGTCTTTGTAGCTGTATTGTTTTCAATGAGCAGCAGGATTTCCTTCCAGCATGGACATTTGGTGGTGTGTCGTGGAAACTCTGGGCGACCGGAGGCTGACCTGGGGTCAGTTCTACCTCTTAGACTGGTTTAAAGGACCGGGCTCGGTGGTATTAGTTTGCTGCCTGTTCTCCTTTTGGGGCTTTGGCAGATGCTTCCTCCCGCCGCACAAAACACACACACTGGAGGAACACATAGCCCTGGACACAAATATAAAATTACCGAACATCTGTATGTAGTCATCCTTCCGGCCCCTGTGTACTTTGTTCCAGCTAATCCTTCCTAAAATACTTTTTTGCTGATACTTAATATAATGTTGTGTAAAGTTTATAATGCTGTAGAGAGAAGGCAGATGTGAGGGTTTTTTTTGCATTTAATCTGCTTTAAAATTCTATTCCATTTAGTTGCCGCAAATGGTCAGTTTTCTTGTCTTCCATCTTGTCTTCCTTTCTTATCTTCAAATTAAAATTGTAATGGGATTCCATCAGTCAACCCCAATACAACCAAAAAAATAGCCGCCGTTTTTGATCCATACTTTTGAGTGATCAAAGCTATGTGAAGTTGTCCATACCAGTTACATTGTTAAAACTGTGCAATAGCAAATTCTAACACTTTTTTTTTTTTTTTTTTTTTTTTTAAAGATGAGTCGTTGAGCTCAACAAACCAACAACATCTGGAAAAAAAATATTATTATTATAATAATAATAAATAAACATTCAAAATCCTATCTCGAGAGCGTAGCGTCGTCATGGTGATCACAGTGTACAACATCTCGGCCACCTCAGCCCGGGTGCACTGGCCGTCGTCGCCGAGCTGCCGCGACACCTTCTACAGCGTCATGTACGACCCCAACTGGAACAGCCTCATCATGGGCTACAAGCGCAAGAGCTTTATGCACGAGGAGCGCATCCCCGTCAGCCAGACCAGCACGTACCTGGGCAACCTGATCCCTAAGACCATGTACTTCCTGTGCGTGACGTGCCAGGCGGCCAACCCGGATCGGGACCAGTGTCAGGTTTTCACCACGATGAGCGACAGCGGCGAGGCCCACGAGCGCGGCGGCTGGGAGGTGGCCATGGGCATCTGGATGGCCAGCAGCATCCTGCTCCTGGTCATCGCCGGCGTGCTGCTGTGGGGCTGCCTCCACAATGTGTGCTCCCTCCCGGGCCAGAACCCTCAGGGCTGCGCCGTTCCCCAGGCCATGGCCCACCCCGACGTCCCTGGGCCTGGGTGCCTCTACGCGTCCAACGGCGGCAACGACGACGACGCCAAGCAGGCCACTGTCATCCAGAATCCTCTGTTCGCCTCGCAGGCCATCGGCCACATAATTACCCAGGACCATGAGCTGAGAACCTTCACTAAGCTGTCTGGCAGCGAGCCTGTGTAAGCCAACTAGATTGAGGTCATCCCAGCATTGTTCTGCCAGGAGGGAATTGTAATATTTTCATCTAGAGCCTAAATCCTATTTGTGTTCCAGAGATAATAAATGTGTTTTTAGGGGAAAATATCATTTTCACTTAGATTATATATATAAGTATATCGCAACACGTTTCAAGTTGTGTGTGATATATTTAAGTTATCTTCTTGAATATAAAAATCAGTCCAAGTGATTTACTCAATGGAATGTGAGCGTTATTTTTGATGCCTTTTGACTAGCACCATTTTAGAAAGAATACTTTTGTCAACGTCGCCCACGATCCTCATCCATTCATACCAACGCATTGTTTTCTTTGTGAGTAACACTTCCCACTTTTTATTTTTGACATGGATGTGGATGGAAACTATTCATAATATTATCATATTCACTTTAAGAAACAATTTGGCAAGTCCCCATAAGTCAAACACCCAGTGTATAAGAGGAGGGGTGAATAAAATAAAACAGATAATCAGCCTTTGGGGTGGTAACACACCCTACACAGACCTTGGATCCGTACAGGTACTGGGGCTGTGCGTTGGGCTGCTTGTCCCTCTGGAACTCCTGTGAGAAGGGCAGGATGGTGCGGACAAACCTAAACACAGAGATGGGAGTCTGGCTTGAGATGGAACTCTACCCAGATTACAGTTCATGAGTCATCGGGGTAGATGTATTAGCCATTAGTTGTTAAAAAAAAAAAAAAAAAGATCCACATGTTAAAAAAATATCATCTAAGTTACCCCTCCCGATCCTGCTTTGCTGTGTTTCGGAAAAAAAACATTATGGAGTCCTGTACAGCTTCTGTCATGTGGTGCTGCTGTTAGACAGCAAAACAGGAAAGACAACCCAGCCATCAAACAGCTGAGATATTCAAAACACGACAATATCGTTCCCCCGTGCTGTGCATTGGTAGGACGGCCACCACTCTACAGCACAGTGGTGTTTACCTGAAAGACCATCCCCACAGCAACCCAGAGCTTTCTGATCGTCGGTGAGGAGACCAGAAAACGAACACCAGTCGGGTTCGCTCAGCGCCAACGCTCCACTGACGGCGATACATCCCAGAAAAACATCCTTCCAGCACGCCCTGTTCCAGGCTGCTGCACAGCTAAACCTCCAGGTTTGCCTCAAAGTTCCAACACGAAACTGTACTAAAACATGTATAGTTTCAACCTTTCCATCAATTAAAGCCCTTAATCTTGAATTAGTCATCAGTTTGTCATTTGAATCCAACCAGTCAACTGATATGCTTCTACCAAGCCTGGCGAAAGCTTTGACTGAGGACCATTTATAAGAAAGCACAGGGGTCCTACATACCAAAGAAAAGTAAAAAGGATACATTTAGTTTAGCAGTTTATGAAATTTTTTAATACATTACTTTTACCTTTCCAAGAAGAAGGCAGGTATTGATTTTCCAATACTTTTCGACAATGTACAGCACCAGGCTGGTTCAGGGTCATCATAATGTATTGATCATCAAAATGTACTAATGAGTACACTACAACAGGCTTGATGGCCAACATGTATTCAGAATCCAGCAGCAGGATTTATCCAGCTGAATAATCACAACTATAACATTAAACGACGCAAAAGGTGCCGCGGCTACCCCCCGGGGTGGAGGATAGTCCAACCCACCTGTTAGTGGAGCCATTGTAGCAGTAGTTTGGCAGGAAGTCGTAGTTGAGTTCCCAGAAGACGTGCAGCGTGATGCGGCCGTACGGCGCCGACACGTTGTGGTTGGCCTCGCGGAACATGGCGTCCATGCTGTCCAGTGTGAGGAACTTGCTGAGCAGCTTGTGGGTCATGCGGTTGATCTCCAGGAGGCCCTCGAGCTCCTGGAACATAGGGGTGAAAAATGAGCACAAGGAAGTAAACAACGGAGGGAAAGTGTATGGATAAACAGAGAGGTGGAAACAACACTTCAAACTACAGCCGGGAGCACGCACCATGATGGAGGTGAGGTCCTCGCTCTCGAAGCGATTGATGGCCAGATCCAGAGACTTGTAGAGAGCGGCCGACACCCTCTGTGTGATCAGTCGGTTCAGGTCGATGGAGCGGCCGAGGAGCTGAGGGCCGGTCAGACGGCAGTCAGGTTAGACAGGAGCAGGACACTGCGTCACAAAACCAAAATAAATGAGAAGTACCTGGACATGGCGTTGCTTCAGGAGGGTTTCGTAGCGGTTGGAGGCTGGCCACGGAATGTTGGCCCCCTGGTTCTTACACTCGGTTCTCAACCGTTTGTCCAGGAGCAGACTGGGAGGAGGAAGAATTCAAAATTATTTAAAAAAAAAAAAAAATAAAAATAAAAAAAAATCACTCAATATTTTCAGATAAAACAAGCTGAAAAAAAAAATGACCGGCCTATTATTTACCTTCCAGCAAGAATTTTGTAGTAGGCAAATATCTGATCGGCCAGCTTGTAAACAAACTGATCAAAGCAGAGGTTCACCTGGAATGACATCACAAAACATTATTAATTTATGCGTCAATGTGTGTGTGTGTGTGTGTGTGCGCGGTGAGAAACATTCCATATTAAGTCCTGTGTATTGTGTTATTTTTACCGTGCGAGCACAGAAAGAAAAAAAACAAGGGAAGGTCTCAAGGTGTATTTTTCTTAGAGCTGAAAGGTGTTTTTGTTTTAATTGGCGAGACGAATGACAAACAAGTGGCTCAATCGCGAACAGACAAGGCGGCCTCCGCCCTCAATACTGCAAAGCCTTAGACGGACCTTGTAGATCCACAATCTCTTTGGTCGAAGTCAAAACAATGCATTTAGTTTGAAGAAGACAAAGTCAACGTTAGGGAAGCGTTATTAAAACAAAACACTGATTTGCCCTTGAAATTGAGCGACCCGATTACAAATTAGAAATAGTCGTTAGAAGGGCAGGTACAGACTGTGTCAGTGCTGCTAGAAACACTGAGTGACAGCACAACATTATCTTTAATAAACACCACTCAAACCCTGTATAAACGCTTTAAATCTCGGCTCCAAATGGTTTTACCTCTGCCTCGATCTCATCATAGAGGAACTGTTTCTTGAATTTGGTCAGAGCGTAGTGTGCGCTGTCATTGTACAGGTCCAGCGGGTAAAGCACATATCTGGAAAGAGGAGGACGTGGACAAACAGATTCAAAAGACTAAAACATTGTGATCAACAGCCAGACGCCTCTTCAGCGCAGATCAAACTGGACTCCATTAAACCCACAAAGTAAAAAGGCGGCGGACGCTGAAAAGCAATTGAATGCTGAGCCGTGAATTGTAAAGATAAAGAGGCTGGGATGTACATTTAAGTACATGTTGCTCTGGAAACAGAGTGCATTGTGAACTGCAGAATTGAATGGAGCGAGGCAATGGCAACGTTTCCGTTCGAGTTCTCTGACTGCAACGCGGAGACGTGAGTTGCTCATTTCATTTTCTTTAGACACGGGGAAACACAAAGCCAGACCTTGAGAATTTTTTTTTTTTAAGTGTCATGTTTCAAGTCCTTTTTAAGCACATCTTTTGCCATTGTCTATTTTTCATATATGTGTGTGTGAAAAATAGACAATGGCAAAAGATGTGCTTAAAAAGGTGTGTGTGTGTCTAATCTCTACTATTTTAAGTATATATTTCCAAACATTCTGGATGAAATGTACATTTTCCAGGAATAATCTATGTCGTAAAAGCAATTTTGGAATTGTTTTAAATTGTTATTATTTGAATAATAAAACCAGGAGGAATATAACAGGTTTTGAACGACTGCATTTTTTTTCAAGGACTTTCCAAGCAATTCACCAAGAACAAGGGGCTATTTTCATGGTGTTAGAGTTAAATTTGTGAAGATGAAATTCAAGCACTTCATGGTAAGAACCCAGTTTACAACCGTTAATAGTCCCACATATAAAAGGTATAATAAATATTTCAACAGCAACGCTCTAAATATTTAATTTTTTGGGGTTCTAACCAGCTCGATATTGGCTGCCTTGTGCCTGAGAGGTTGAAGTGGAAACTGTGAAGTTTTGGATAAACTGCTCAAAATCAGCAGCTCATTTATACTTAAATGTTTCATGGAAATCTGTCCATGAGTCAAGGATCACCAGTATAATCAGAACAAAAAAGATTTGATCGTCTTAACCAATGTGTAAAAGTAGATGTCAGCAAAAGCTTGAGGGTTTTGTTTCAGGAAGTAAAACTAAACTGAAAAAAGAATGACCTTTTTCGTTCTATTTCTTTTCCCCCACAAAACCTATTTCCATATTTATACGGATTTCGACAAAGAAAAAAATAATATAGATAATCCAGAGAATGACAAAGCATTGGAGGAAATAAAATCAGAGGGAATGGTGTGTTGAGTCCTGTAGAGTCGTATGGAGATGAACAATGCTGGTGCTAGAGCTCACTCCATCATGGAGGCCTCCTTGGTCTCCAGGATGTGGTCGGTGAGGATCCAGGGCATGGACATCTCGATGGGGAACTGGATCCTGCGGCCCATGGTCAGCTCCAGGAAGAACTCCCTGAACCAGAGCTGGGACAGGTCACAGCACTGCTGCAGGGTCTCTGCACGGAGCGAGGGGGACACGCGACGATTACCAAAAAAAAGTGTTTAACAAGGCGACCCTGGAAGTCGCCGGCGCCATGCTTTGCTCGTTTCTTCTCACCGCTGAAGTTCAACAGATGAGTATAGAAGAAGGACTCGCGGTGGAACTTCTCGATGTCCAAGATGGTGGGGCCTTCCAAGCTGCTGCGGAGCGTCTTCTTGGAGCCGCTCTTGTCGGCTATGAGAGACTCTAGCATGGTCCTCACCATGTAGAGCTGAACAGGAGAGGAGGGTGAAGATGGAGATTGAAATCTTCACATATCATAATCTCATTTAAAATGTGGGTGGTGTGGTGTCAAATCAACAGAATTATGACAAAAACAATCAAGTCTATCCCTTAGAATTGACAAAATTCTAAATGTCTCAGCCCATAATGGAAAACCATATTCTAGATAGAAGATGTGCTGTTTCCAGTTGAGATAAATATGAACACTTTTAGTTTTTTTTAGCTGAGGTTTGCAGCGCTGCACCTGGAAAGCTATTATTGTTGGAACTAAGCTGATAATGCCATGCACGCTATGTGACATAACAGACACAGCATCATAATATGTGTGATGTTGCTGCAGACACAGGAGATTACCATTCGGCTCCAAATGTGATTAGATGGAATCGTACAATAGCACGGTGAGAGGGAGGGCATATTGTTAAGCGTTCTGAACTGAACTGGTGTTAATAGGCGGAAGTTTGGAACTAAGTAGAAAATAATCTATAATTCTAGGAATATCTCTCCGTCTGTCCTTCCATTATCCCGACAGCCGTTCATCTGATCTACTTCACACTTGGCGGGTGTGTCGCTGGGGGCCCAAGGATGTGCAGTGTCAAATTTGGTGCAATTTGGACACGCGACACATGTAACGTTAATAAACTTTAAATAAACAGCGAGGCAGGGGGGGGGCGGGGCTTCAGGGCTCTGGGGCTGAGTCACAAAGAACGTCTTGAATGGTCGTGATCAGGAATGAATCATTGGCATTTTGTTAAACTGTGTCATTCACGTGTCTGAGAAGGTCTTTAATTTTGTACGGGCATGTACTAGTTAAAAAAATACATACAACATGTTAATAAAAAAAAATTATAATAAAGAAAAAAACAATAATATAAATGAAACAATAAAATACAAATTTCTGTTATTGAAAAATGAACTAGTGGCGAATACATCTATGTTGTTGTACAAAATGTGTTTTATATAACATTTTTGTTTGGGTTGGGTTCATATAAGCCATTTTAAGACATAGGCATGTGTTTAGGCAATGGATGAGCATTTTGTATCAATTAGTACAATTTTACCTTATTTTAGCGTCATTTTAAGGGCTGAATTAAACACATCATTTTTATAATAAATGAAAATAAAGTTATGAAAATATTCCTTAGTTATCAGGGAGGCTGCGGAAGGAGCCGAGGCGGAGATGTGAGACCTGCGTGCTGGAGGGCCCAACGGCGCGGCGGGGAACCTTGATGTCAAAGCCGCCTTTAGGATCCTTTTCTCCGCGCAGGGCCGGGTCGTTGTGCGGCTCCCGCCCCGCCTCCCAGTCGCAGATCGTTTTGCGGATGGCCTGGAGGACGCTGTTTTGAAACAGGATACAGGATGGGTTTTTTGTTGTTGTTGTTGTTGTTGTTGTTGTTGTTGTTGTTTTTTATTCAATAATGTCCCCAGTGGTAAGTCACTGAGAGTAAGAATGATTATCGCAGTCAAACAAATGCAAAGCGGAAATCACTGCTGGTACAACAGGTCCAACAATGTCTCTACTACACACAGTGACACATAAACAACAAGCCCTTTTCAACAACATTTTAGGGGCGTGCTGCGGTCCAAACCTCTGAATGACATTCTTCTTCTTCTTGATGGCCTGACGCAGCGGGTCCCGCAGCGTGACCTGAGCGAAGTCCTGCAAGGCGGAGTAGATGGTGTGGCGGATGGCGTGGTTGAAGACGCTCTCCATGCGTCCCATCAGCACCTGCAGACCTTTGATCATGGCCATCACCTGCAAAGGAGCACCGGATTTGAATCAGGGACAAACGGCAAAGTTGAGCAATATTAGGAGGAAATAAAATAAAAAAAAATAAAATCAACGTTTCAATTGAAGAGATAGTGTGTAGGCTAGACAGGTAGGGGACCTCCACGAGGGCAAACTTCTCCTCGCAGGTGTAGTTGTATCTGGTGGCTCTCTCATACTCCTCGGCGTTGTCCGGACACTCCTTGTTGGAGTATTTGTCTGTGGGATGCACCAGCTTCCAGGAGTACTACACAGGGGAAAAGACACAAAAGATTGTTTCCAGCATTTAACATAATCATCCTCTAATACAGTCGTCCTGCACTTTCCCTTCACATGTGCTTTCGACGTTGCATGAACCTAAAAGTACCTGATCTCTAATTGTGGCTGATGATAAACAGGAAGCTGCTGTCGTCATTTTGGTTTTTATTAGTTCTTGAGGTGAATTAACTTGTTTCATAATTGTGTCATTTTGAGCGGTGAACAGGTTTGTTTGGTTTTTTTTTTAATCCAAAAAACATGAAATTGATTTATGGGTTTTCCCCTCACCACTTCCATGACGTGAGCGCTCCACTGGGAAAGCAGCTGCATGCCCTGCAGGGCCAGGTCGAACAGCTTCCTGTACTCCGAGTCGGTTTTCTGGGATTCCTGTCGGCCCGACCCAGTCACCACCTGCATGGGGTGGGGTATAAGAAAGAAAATAAGAAAATATCCTGAATTCTACCTGATCACTGTAACTACATTTGACTCATGTGCATCATCAGCGGGAGGAGAACTGAATGTGATGCAAGGGGGAAGCTGCGTGAAGAAAGTAAAAAAAAAAAAAAAATTATCGTGATCCAATTAAAGCCAGAGCAAACTACATAGTGCAGCTCCCGCTTTAACCGCCTTGGTAGATTTGATCCCTGGTGCTCATGAAAAATTTCCATATTAATCGCCGCTGCGTGCCGTCATGAGGCATCTGCTGCAAAGCTGATTAAAATCGCCGACGGGGAGTTCAACCATCTCCGTGCGTAGAGACGGCTCTTAAGGATGACTTACAAAGCGAGCCGGCTTGAGCTGTAGCAGGCGGTGGAAGCATGTGGCGTTGCATTAAAGATAAGCCGAATATGTTCCGAGGGCGTCGAGGGGGGAAACACGTATGGGTTTGATGTCCTAATGCAAGGAACCGCCGCCGGACTCGCAGAAGAACCCATTTAGACCCGGCCTCATCAGGATCCTTTCCCAGGTGGACAGAGGTCACACCCGACGTTGAGATCAGACCGGATGCGATCGTACTTTATTGATTCCGTTGCAGCGGCTCGACAGGGAAGGTTAAAGTACAGAGTCACGGTAGGAGAACATACGCTAAACTCACAATACATACATACTAATGAGCGGTCCCGGCGGCGGAGGGCGACGCCCGCTGCACTGACCTCGCTGTTGCTGTAGCGCGCTAGCTCCGAGATGAAGCGCATGTGGTCCTCACGGATCTGGATCATTTGCTCGCAGATGTTGTACTGGGGGCTGCTGGACGTGGACGTGCACGACCACCTGCGGGGGAGGGGGCAGAGAAACATGCAACAGGAATGACATTCTCCTTTCTGCGGAGGGGAAATCTCCTGATTTTCAATATTTAAGTTGAATTCAGTGAGATGGCCGGCGCGCTGAATGTAGGAAGTTAAACGTTACGTTCTAGTTAACTTCATATCCCCCCCACTATGAATCCTGTACGCTGGACAAGACATTTTTGCGTTTCCTTTTCTCGAGGTAGAGAACACATTTGCCAACAATTTCAGAGGCAATTTTCTTTAAATCAATGAACAGGAAATTGTTCTTTATTTCTTAGTTAAATTCTCTAAATGGGGGGGGGGCATTCACAATTCCAACTTGAAAATGTTGAATTAAATGACTTCATGACTTTAACTGATCTTACCAAAAGGTTAAGAAAAAGAAAAATAAGAATCATGCTGACGGTAAAATGGGGACAGAGAGCAACATTATTCAAAGCATTAACTTTACTTTCGGCAACATGTTCAGCTTGTGTGGGACAAGGCAACGGGACATTTTCCTCCAAATTAAATCCCCTCAAGTCTCTGACCCCTAGGGTATTCCTACGGGTGACGTTGTGCGGCGTCTTACCTCGACTTGTTCTCCTCAAAGTGAGCGCTCGTCTTGATGTACCTGGACAACTCGATCTGCATGTCGCCAAACAGGGGGACCACCTGCAGTTGCTGTGAGGTCCCGAAAATACAATTCACATTTATGCCCTCATGTTCACACTCGTATGCAAAACATCACTTCCTCTGCTTTTCCCTGGACAACATTTCCTGTGCCTAGCGTCTCTGCTTGTGGGATCCCTGCGAGGCCAAGTCATTATAATCATAATCACATCTCAATGGGATTAGGGTGTCGACCTCTCGCCAATTTCACTGCATATACGTATGAAAGTATGTATATGACGAATAAACCTCTTGAATCTTGAATCTAATGAGGCGCTGTGCGAGTGCGCGCTTCACAGTGCATGTGCTTCATCCGTCTAAAATTGTGTTTTTGCCACTTGAACGTCCTTTTATCTGGCCGCTGTATGGGGAGAGAGTCTCTCATTATCATTACATGCACCCACGCTCACGTTTATTACCTTGAAAAACTTGTCAATCTTGGTGAGGTTGATTCTCTTCTTGGCGTCTAGTTTGTAGATGTTGCTGTTGTTCCCGTCCATCAGGTAGAGGCCGAAACCCATGACCTGCGAATCGGAACGGAGGACGGGTCAAGCGGCTCCGTGAGTGCCAAGCGCCAGGGGGAGAGAGAGAATAATACTCTTACCTTCAGAAGCATGTGCTTTTCGTTGGGGGTGAGATACATCTTGTTCTCGTAGTAGTCGACACACAGGTTGACAATGTCCGCCAGCAACTCGTCGTATCCGTTGATCACCTCTAGCTGCTGCTGCAGAGACTGGAATATGGAACAAAACCGAGATCAGCGGGAGGTCAAATCAGGCCAAGTACCATTCTCAAAGATTCTCGTCACCCATTTGATTTATTTTTTCGAGTAGATTAGAAGCCTACTCCAGAATTACAGCTTTTAGACCAGAACTGAACAAAACTGCCACCAGGAAAGTTTTTAATATTCATGTCCTCTAAGCTAAGATTCTACTGTGTCACTATGAGAACTCCACTTCATCCCTCCCACCTGAGTGATCTTGTTGTGGTTGGCCAGGAACATGGACAGGTTCTGAGACTCCTGGATGGACGAGGGCTCGGACATTTTTCTGAGGAACTGGGCGGCTCTGGAGGGAGAGGAGACGAAAGGGTTTTGTTGCATAATGTAAGAAAGTGCGTTCGTTAAGGCTGCACGGCTAGATTCCAGTGCACGTGGATAAAAAAGATAAAATAAAACTTAACATGCTTGGACGAATAGAATAGTGAATAGAAGTGAATAAAAATAAAATAAGACTCAAAAAGGTAATACAGAGTGGGGGTACAAAAAAGAAGTAAAGGGATTAGATTTATGTATTCTTGCATTTTTATATATTCCAGTACCTTTTGTAGGCGGAATGGTCATTCTTGACGCTGCACTTCATGTTCTTCAGCTCGTCCAGCACGGCAAACATGTTGATGAACTTTCCCAGCGTGAGCAGGTACGCCTCAGACACAAAGTCTTTTCTGCGCTCCGTGTGACAGAGGCGGCGAACTTCCCCGCAGAAGCGGTCGATCGCCGTGCGCTGATAAAATGAGAGAGTGGGTTTACTTTCCAGTCTCTTTCTAAAAAGAAAATCGATGCATGAAATGATGATAAAAAGAAGTCACGGTCACGATTGTGTTACCTGGAAGTACATGAAATTCATCAGCTTGGTGACCTCAGGCTCCAGGACCTCGACCGTCTTCTCGTAGATCTCCACTCTGTTGGGCTGCTCGTTGCACTTCACCTGGAAGAGGAGGTGACGAAGAGCAAATTAATAGAGGACAAAAAAAAAAAAATGGAGATTCAAAGTGAAATGAGGACACAGACATTTGGATATTTTCTAAACTTAAGACAGTGTTTACCTGCGGTATGGCACGTGAGCAGCTCCTCCAGGTGTAGAGCATGATGGCATACTCCTGTCCCTCCTCCAGCATTTCATTCTAAATAAACACAATATACAGCGCGCGCACACGCACACACACACACACACACACACACACACACACACACACACACACACACACACACACACACACACACACACACACTTTGTTTATAGTCCACCAGTCATAGTCTGCTAAACCCTCTCTAGGAATAAAGGAATAAGAAGCATTAGTAGAGTTTGAGGTCCAAACCAACCAAATCTGTCTGTAGCCACACACACGCACGCGCACACGCTTCATGGGTCACGTTTCGGTGCATTCAAAACGGGCCCGGTCGCATACAAAGTGCCGTTTGATTCAGACCCCAGGCTCTAAGACCGCAATTATCCCCCACTAATTAGACACAAAGCACTTTCTTTCCCGTTAGAAAAGAGGCTCAGAGGCGACCATTTGTTCCCCAGCCATTAAGGAGACACGGTGTTTAGGCCTGCGTCCTCTGTGGCGTCTGAGGGTCAAAAATAGACCAAGCTGTTATGGGCCAAACACCTCCTCATTATGAAGCTTCATCAAAGCCATTTCTCTCATGGACCACCTATTGTGCTGGAGAGGTCATCTTGTTGCCTAAAAGATTGTGAAATAAGTGAGAAAGAATGGATGTGAAGACTCTGAAGAAGGCACGAGATCTGTACTTTACCATGCTGGAGTGGACCGTCGCCTGCTCGATGTATCTGGCGATGCCGGTGACAAAGGCATTGCGGTCCTCGAAATTTGTGTTGAAGTTGGGCTGTGGGGAGATCGGGGGAGAGATACTCGGTGAACAAAAAAAAGAACTATTTTACCTGAAGTGGAGGGAAGAAAAGAAGCGTCGTCCTTTAATACTCAAGTACATGCAGGGATGGACCAATCCAACAAATATGAGGTAATACAACGAATCAAGATCACCCGATATCAGGAGTCACAGCAAACATGCCAGTTTTAAAATAAATGTGCTTTAATAACACATAAAGTTAAAAAAAAAGATTTCGGGTGTCGTATCCACCTGGTAGATGAGGGAGGAGGGCAGCGGCTCGATGCAGGGCTGCTGGTCCGGCAGCGGCAGCTCCTCCAGCAGGTCCACGTTGGAGAGCGCGTCCTCCAAGGTCACCGTGGACGTCATTCTGCTACAAAAGGTGGAAAAGAGACGTTTCTACTGGTGTTCCCATGAGCACAGTGTACACGTTTCAGAGCGCGGCCTTCATACTGGGAACATCAAGGACGGGTGAACACAAAGCACTTCTACATACAAATCGACATTTTTTTTTTTTAAATCTGAGCTGCTGTGACACGGCTATACCCCTCTGGGGATGCATATAATATCAATCAATCAATCAATCAATGCCAGATGTATGGCCTATGGTGCAAAATCCAGGGGCTATCTGAACATTTGAATATATGTTACATATATAAATGTTGGTTAAAAAAGGTAGTATCTAGAAACCGGTATCAAAGTCAAGGGATTCGCACTTGAGCCGACTATATTTCAGCGATATCCATCCCTAACTATGGCCATTAAAAGCTGAACCTGAGGACATCAAGTTCACCAACGCAAATTAACTTCTTTCCCCAACACAGCACAAGCCGCTCCACGGGCCCGATGTTGTGGGTTGTCGTAATCTGGTTTGCATTCTATCACTCGGGGCTGACTGCTGATTGTGGAACTTCATTGACATTGAACAATCAAAAAAAACACATTGCTATCAGAATGGACAGAGTCAAACAATCTGCCTCCGCTACTCCGACCATTAACACAAAAGACAAAGGGGTCAGAGGAGGTCAGTGGTTTGTGTTTCAGAGAGGAGAGGATTCCCTGCAGACAGTGTGAAGTCAGGCTCTCGAATATCTCAAAGAGGAATTATCTATTATCCTACTACTGTGTTGGAATACATACAAGGCTGCAGGCAACACAGAATTAATTATTTCCACATAATATAAGAGCATACCATCCAAACATTACCATTTTAAAAGCACATATCTGATAGCACTGACATTCTGATTTGTATTTTTAGTTTTTTTACAGCTCAAGTACTCCGACAGGATATTAACAATTCTTTGAGACGAAAGAAGAAGACAGAAAATAAATAAAACAAGACGGAATAGCTTTTCCAGACTTTGCCACTCTGCATTGTAATTTGGTGCAATGGCACTGCTGCATTGGTCATTCATGGTACTTTCAGGTCAGCAGTTCTGATACCATTTAACAACCCCTGTCATGCCGAGGCCGAAGATCCAACACAACAGAATTTTAATCTGATAACGTTAAATTAATGTATGAAAATAACCCTTTTCCATGAACTCATCTAAGCCGCAGAGACGTAAGACTGACACAAGCCAAAAATTTGCCGGAATAGAAAAGATTTTGAAGATAAAAAAGTTAGATATGAGTCACATTCAAAGTGAAAACTAACATGGCAGCAAATTCAGCTGCTCACAAGACTGGTTTTGCGGCCTATGGGTCAATGTTAACCCTGGTGGACAAACAACTTCCACAATGAAATAAGGAACCTCATGGTTCTGCTGCAGTTCACAGTTCCTCTTAAAATGTCTGCATTAAGACCGAGAGCTGACATCTCTTAAGGAGGAAGAAAGACATCAACAAGAAAATAAACAAGAAGCGATGTCTCTCAAAGTCCAGTCCAGTCAGTCAAGGAGGTAGACGCTTGGCCGCAATAATACATTTAGACAGACGCCATGCGTTTGTAGCGCAAGTGCCATACTTAAACCCTAAGGAGCTTAAACCAGGACTCAGTGTGCCAGGTAGAGGGCAAAATAGAGAACTGATAAAGGGCTTTCCTTTCCTTTTTCCTTTGAAATCCCTTCCGGGTCACCCGGTGGCCTGCTCCCGAACTCCTTGAGCGTCCCTCGAGACGCTTCGATTGGGAACACACCGACGTCTTCGTCAGCAGTTTTATGAGGAAAGCCGGGAGCGAGGGACAGTGAGAGACAGCGAGGAAGGCGCGGCACGCCGGCGCTGTTGCATCGTGTCCGGTAGAGCGGGTCAAAGCCGCGACCCCCCGGGTGCCATTCTGCCACAACAGGCCCGACACCAGCAGGGTGGGAGCAGGCTCATCCTGTGGCGGGCGGCGAGGGTGCGACGTCAATATTTAAATGTAACACCAACAATAACCACACAACCCGTAGCCTTTCCACCCCCGGAAATACCTCCGAGTGGATCGGTAAAAATAATAGAATAGGCTAAATGTTTTACTAGAGCAGCCAAAGAAAGGCCAATATACACGATTCCCTCCTGAAGATGACGGTTCATTTGCAACAGGCTGCCAAAAGTCAGATAGTAACTCAGGAAGCTTGGCTGCAACATCTAACACCTTTTTTTTTTTTTTTTTCACCTTTTGACAGTTTCTTCATTTATTACGTCGTAGGTGCCACCGTGAACGCCTACAGAAGGACGAGCCCCCGCTCTTCTACCCAATGTTTGTTTGTTTTTTTATGTCAAATCAGATCACAGAGATTCTCCAATCTCTGTGATCTGATTTGACATAAAAAACAAAAAACTTCCTCACTCTTATACTACCTGTAAACTGAACAGTTGTGCATCTGTTTCCATGGCGACACATGGGTTAGATTTACTCTGGTTGAGTCTATTAACATGAACATAAACAACAACAAGCTGATGCAGTGGCATTTGTCTTTGGAGTTAGTTGGGTTCAGGAAATGATCTTGCCTGTATATGCTTGTACTGAAGGACATTTTCCTGAAATCCCCATGAAAGTAAATCACATATGTATGTACATATGCATATATGGTAACAAAAATGTTTTGTTTGGGGTTTTTTTTTTGGGGGGGGGGGGGGTTGTAGGTGAACCATTCTCTTACACGGTGTCGAGTCAGTGTGTGTGTGATATTTACATAAATCCCCATTACCCTCGACATGATCTGGGAGAGGTCGCAAAGGTATTGGACAGAAAGGATCCAGCACAACAAACTATTTCAACTATGTCAACTACATGCCTCTGCATTGTAGCCCCCCCCCCCCAGAGCAATGGTGGGAAAGAGTACAAACTACGCTTTTTTTTTTTTTTTTAGAAAAAAGGGGGGACCCCTCTACCTACCCGGGGTGGGCACCGTGATTCACACGTTTAACCCCTTGGGTAAAACCACCGCCCCGTTTAAAAAGACACGTCCCCGCAACGGGAGAGGGGCAGCTTCACCACGGGCCATCACAACGGGTCCCAACGGGGTACGTTCAAACTCAACCTGGACGCCGAAGACAACAGATCAACCCCTGAAATACCTTGGAAGTGTACTTTCGGGATGGGCCCAACGGCACTCAAAAGGAAGCGTACTGTACGGCGGCCGCGGCTGGATTCCTCGGAGCAGCTGCCCCTCACATGCGTGGCTCTCCTGTCTTAAATCCCCCCCCCCACACACACACACACACACACACACACACACACACACACACACACACACACACACACACACACAAACTCACACCAGGAATCTAACTCATCGCCATGTTTTCAAACGACAGCTTTCGGAACTTCGGCTCGGAGTGCGCGGCCAGCGCGCAGAAATCCATGTGGAATTTCCAAAGCGGCAACACCCCGAAAACTCCGCGACATTTTCGTCGGCAAGTTCGAGCCGAGTCCGAAAGCGACGCGTCTTAACTCACCCGGAGGTTTTTGGTTTTTTTTGGGTATATTCCGGGGATCTACGGCTTCATCAACGTTCGCCGCACGGAACGGGGATCCGCTCTGGAAGCTGGGACTCGCGGCCCGGAACGTCTCCTTGTCCGAGCTCTTTTAGTTATTGATTTATTTATTTGATTTTTTATTTTATTTTTCTCCCTCTTGTCGAGCGCCGGAATCTTTCCCCCCCCCCTCTCTGCTGGATATTATCACGGGCGGGCGGAGCAGGGAGTTCCTGTCCCAGCGAAACAGGAAAACTCTGCAGGAAACTCAGCCCGCTGCAGTACCCAGCTCATCCAATAGGGGGCGGGGGGCGGCGTAACGGATTAACCCCCCCCCCCCGTGCGCTGCAGTACCGAGCTTCTCCACTCGGGGCAGAACGGGAGAATAGTAAAGTTAGAAACTGAATATATATCTCTATCTCTCTCTCTCTATATATAAACATAAATTACTAAATTAATACGGAATAAATATAATACTGAATGAATATAAATAAATATGTATTTATTCATTCATATTATTTTATGCTTCACATTTATTCATATCTAACTTTATTCTCATCATGCACTATTCACTTATCTAAATATTGCTATGAATGAATTCATTTATTTCTTCACAGATGCCATTTTTTCCACCCTCCGTAGTTAAAAACGATTGAAATGTTCAATGCCTGTTGCATTTGCACTTTTTGCACTGGTTCAAATGAGACTGATCTAATAAAAGCAGCATTAGTAAGTTAGTTGGGAGACTATTGCCCTTTACCTGAAGAGTTCAGCATAGTCCAAGGTGCATCGTGCGCTAAATCATTTAATTATTAGGAAACTGACTATACAACATTTGGGAATGGAAGTAATAAAATAATTTCGCATTGTTTAGAAGAACCTTCAGGTTTTGGCTACTGATGTTTTTGACTTGTTAGCCATCATCATTATGAGTTGTTTAACATTTATTGACACCTGCAACAGCTCCAATGAGCAGAAAAAAAAAAAATCCAACATTGGCTGCTCTGCTCACAAATAATTTGCTGGATTCACTTTCACTTTTTAAGAAGTTGATGTTTGGTTTTAATGCTTCAGCATGACAGTATTTCATGTAAAACAAGCATTAAATTACTTTGTATGAAAAAATATTTTTATATGTCAACGCTTGCATTAAAATAAAATCCAGTATTAGTGACATTAAATTGTGCGTGATGCATTTTGGATATGTACACAATAAACATGAGATTACTGTACACATAAATAAAATAAGAAAAAACAATAAAAAATAGTTACACTTTAAGTCTTATATAATCATTGTGTACAGTGCTTACAATGGGGTGTCTATGACAAAGGTCTGTAACAGTTGTCCAAGTGTTCTTCTCTCACAGAGCAGACGGTGATGTCTTCACTAGTTCCACGTGTTAGCACACAAGTAACTCTTCAACAGCGACATATACACACAAAGCAGGGATGACACCCAGGCGCAGCTCCACAGTGGATTTTAGACAGATCATCAGACTGGAGCGCGCATGTCCTCAGCATTGCTCAAAGCCGGCCATCAGAGAGAGGGCAAGGGACTCCACTATGGGAAGCAAATTAATGGGTTTATTCCTTTGGAATTATTTCCATCACTTTTCAGAGCTGCAAATGTGTTGGGTGACCTAAAAATTATCCCTGGACTGATGATAGTTGTATTGAGAATGAGCTTTGTTTACCAGTTATTCAGTTTTAGAATTATGTCTGTATCTATGTTCTTTATGTAAATTACTTTCATTGGAAGAACTGTCTCGGTTCCAGATAGGTTCTATATAAATAAACATGTCCCAACTTAATTACCAAGTTTACACACAATGTGCAAGTATTGGATTCATTGAATAATAAGACCTGTATAAACTACACAAAGGAACAGGGTTGCACTTACGATGAGGAAACGAGCCACGGCAAACAGCCTTATTCAGTATCGTCACAAGGAACATGTGACAGTTTTTGAAGTCCGACTCCATCTTATCAATGGATTCAATCCTGAAAGTCAAAGACAAAAGACAAGTTCTAGTCAGCCATAAATATTGATGTGTTCAATTCACGTTTAGTGCCTAGTCGTTTAGTAATATATGTTCTCCCAAAAGTAGTCTACTCTCAAAAAAGAAGAAAGCTGACATTTTGATGTAGTCAGCCTCCCTTTATTACTGAACCCAACTGACTTCTAATAATGGGCGTCGGAAATACCAGGTTGCACTGCAGGGAAAGTAACCTTCATCGGACAAATCACATTTAAATTAAATGTTATTCAGTCTAAATGAGATATTCCTGCTGTCTTCAATTAGCTCTCGGCCTTGAAAGAAATGAAATATAAATATTTTGTAATCCACAACACGGCCATTGGAGGGGCAAACATCCCCCCCCCCCCCCCCCCCCGCATATGAGAACACTCACTTCCAAGCTCCAAATCCAGCTTGCCACCGGTCAGAGAAGATAAGGACTAGGTTCAGAACCTTCATTATTGCTTCTTTCACAAAACTGACCTAAATAAATAGATACATATATAAATTATTGAAAGGAAATCACATCAGAATCTTTACTTAGGACAGGAAATACGTTTCATTTGGACATATCTTTACCTTTTCTCTAAGCAGGCAGCGATCATGAATGGTTGACAGGTATCTGTAATGGATCTTAATCAGCTGGTCCAGGTCCTTGGCTTCCTGTACCTGGTGCTGGAACTCCAGCCCCGTACTGTGCAGGATCTAACAATAAAGCGGGTTCATCATTTGTCATGAATACTTACCCGGGGGCAAGTGAGGGATCTGTGAAGAATCCTCTTGTCACCGGTAAAAAGGAGCTCACCCTGGTCATGATGTAGTTATGTAAGCTGTTGACAAAGTGCATCAGTTTGACTCGCAGAAGACACATCCGGTGGATCTGTTGATTTATCGGCTCCTTCACCGCCATTTCTTCGGGCTTGCCTCCTTCGATTTTTTGCGTGGCTACAGTCAAATCTGTAGAAAAGTTCAGACATTAAAAAAAAAAAAAAAACAGTACTGGACATGAGGATTGATTCCAGACATTTTTTCCTTAACTTTCCCCAACCATGACGATTGTCTCTGACCAAAATCTATTCAAATGATTCGGTATTGTGAGTCGACCGTGGTTGTCCGGGTGTTGGTGCTTGGTGAGGGATAACTATTTATATGCATGGCATACCACTGAATCTCAATGTGTCTAAACTGTATTTCGCCCATTTGATCTGCAGCAGAAGAAGGAATACTTGATTGTAGATCTTCTGACACTCGGAACTGATCACAATGTCGACGGGCCAAGGAACCTGATGGGAAAGTAACAGAGCTAAGAAAAAAAAACAAAAAAAGGCAAGAAAAACATATTTGTATGCACATTCACTTTAGTTACCTTGTAAGTAAGAGTAAGTACGTCAAGATTATTCACTGGGTGTTTCTTTCTGGCAGGATCAATGGTCTCTAAAAATATTGATAACCTGTAAAATGTTAAAAAAATATATATATATATTTTAGTTTAAAGTCAATATATGCTCAAGCTTTCACGGAAATGTGACTACGTTAACTTCCTAACTCTTGGGAAACAGTATATGCATCCAGCACCTGCTGCTGTCTTCTGGGCAGCGCTGCCCCACTGCCTGCTGCAGCTGAACGTTGAGGAAGGAAAGCTGCTGCCAGCTCTCCTTCTCCAGCACCCTGTCGAAGATGGCGGTGTAGAAGTCGTACATGGTGTCTCCTGCCTCCAGGAGGAAGTAGTTCCTCATAGCTTGAAGGTATTCCAACAACCTGTTGGAAACATGGAGGATTGTTTTTTTATCTCCCACAGTATTTCTAAATAAATAAATTATATATAATATTGAGTAATGCAGCATGTTTGGATGTGTAAAATACCTGTAAAAGCGACACTTACTTGTAGTCTTTCTTTAACGTCTTCATCAGGTTGCCACAGCACTCAATGTATCTCTTCTCAATGTGTGGGTAGAGACAGGAGCGCAGGGTGAGCTCAAACGTCTGGCAGGTCACCGACTGGGATGAGCGGTCCACTATGAAATCTCCTCCAGAAAACCGCTCGTGGAAGTCACTTTGCTCCAGGTAAAGCCTGAGAGAACAATTTGCCGTCAACACACGTAAAAATAAATCCAAGCTTTAGCTGGCAAAATGACTAACACAGAGTTTACTTTATGAATAGTTGGCCTAGCCGTTGCACACATCTTTAAAATGTTGCTCATGACTTACCTGGCAAAGTTGATGGCTAATAACGGATCGTGTATGTCAACGATCTGCAGATGTTGCACCACGATTGACTGCATCTTGATGAGGCTCCTTTTGGTGGCCTGCTGCTCAGTAACTGTATCTGTGGGTGATTCCTGACGCTGACACAGACGTGACTGCACAGACTCCAGGAATAGTGTGTATAAGCTCTTCCTTTCAGCATCTGAAACGTACATAGGTATACAGGTGCTTGCATATATACAGTATGAGCATCTAATTTCTCTGCATTACACTGCTGTTTCACAGCAAGAAGGTCCTGGGTTCGATTCCCGCCTGGGGCACTGTTGGCACCGTGCTCCGGCGGGTTATCTCCCAAATAGGAGCTTTTCTTTGTGGAGTTTGCATGTTCTCCCCGTGCTCACATGGGGTTTCCTCCACCAAACCTCAGTAAGGACCCCCACCAAAAACATGCACACATTGATTGTGACCAGTCTGACCAGCGATGGACACTCGTCCCCGGGCAAATCGACGAATGCTGCCCACTGCTCCTGGCTGCCCCCCGGTTGAAGGACAATGCAGAGGCCTCATTTCACCGGCCACCATCCAAAGCATGTGCATGTGTGTGTGTGTGTGTGGATGTGTTGTAGTGTGGTGTGTTGCGTGATCATTAAAGATTCTTCTTCTTCTAGCTGTGCCTGCTGTGTACGTATAAGGTAATGGTTATTGTTTAAAACTATTTTAATTGTGAGCCTTTGCCTATTGATGATTAACTAAATTATTGATAAATAACATTGGATCATTAAAACTACTGAAAACTAAAACAAATCATCTAGTTATCTAAAGATTGCTGGTTCGATCCCAGGCTCCTCCTGCTAGCATGCTGTAGTGTCCTTGAGCAGACACTTAACCCCTAATTGCTCCTGATGGCTGCGTCCGTCGGTGTTTGAATAATTGTAAGTCGCTTTGGATAAAAGCGTCTGCTAAATGACTAAATGTAGTGTAAATGTAATAACAGTGTTTCCCAAAGTGTGGGCCGTGGCCCCCTAGTGAGCGGCAAGAGGTCATTTACAATAAATTATTTATTTATTTATAAACCCTAATAAAAGTTTCTAATGTACAATTTTGTAATTATGTTTGATATTACCATTAAATATTAATGATTAAATATTCATATTTTAAAAAAGTAATCAGAGCCACAGACATTGGAGCAGAGAGGTAGATGCCTCTGTAGTTTTCCTGCTGGTGTTGACAACCACTGACCTCTAGAGGAGCTCTCAGACTGCTCAGTGTCCTTGCAGTCCAGATTTTTGAGCAGCTGCATGGACTTGCCAGCCATGATAATCTGCTTGAGGACCGGTTTGAGGAAGGACACCATGGTGAGCTGCCTGTTGCTGGCGCCCTGGTCACCTCCAGAGCTCCCGCTGGCCGCGTCGTTCAGCTTCTCCTCGTTCTCGACAGTCTCCGACACGCTGTAGAGTGTGTAGGTGGCGTACCAGAAGTCCCTGTGGTTCACTGGCACGTCCTTGTTCCTGGAAGAAGACATGTCAGGGTTGCAAAACGTACATTTAAACAAACGCCTTTCGTCAGTGAGCGACAGTGCTATGTCAATGTGCCGTACCTCTGTATAATGAACTCCTTAGCAGGATCAAACAGTTGACCGTGAACAATCCACTCATCCACAATCTCCAGGTAGGGTCTGACTGTCTCAGTCCACAATGAAAATAGCAAAGCTACCTAGAAAGAAGAAATATGAATGTGTCTTGTGCCTAATAATGCTTTATAACCTGCGGTTAAAAATAATGAATGCTCACTGCTTGCTCTGAAGCTTCCCCGACGCTGTCATACTCAATGATGGCCTTGTACAACGTGTTGAGCAAGTGGGAGGCCCGGACGACGTTTGGGGTGTCGGGGGGGACCTCTGCCACCCCGGTGCAGAACACTTTGTGCAGCACTTTGATCTGCGCCAGGTGAGGGCTGAGGCGCTCCAGAACAGCAGAGAGGGTCACCGTCTCATCTGCAAAGCAGGACACGTCACACACTGACTGAGCCGAGTCAGAACCCGCAGGTGGAATATGAAAACGTTGGTATTATAACACCTGCCTTTGCATATGAGTTCTCTTTCTATTGTCGTCAGCTCCTCTTTAAAGCTGGCAAAGTATTTGTAGAGGGCCCAGACGAAGGCCTGGTAGGTCCTAAAGGGAGGCTCCGAGCCCTTCCTGGAGGAATGGGATGAACCGGAGCTCGGGGGACAGGGCTCGGAACTGTATCCGGTCACCTCATCGATGAACCTCTGCAGCCTGAACACCGCCTGTCCGTAGACGGCGATGTGTTCCAGCACGGAGCGCAGGCAGTTCTGTAGCAAATGAAGGATGGCTTCGTTCAAAAAAAAGAGGAATATAACTAGGTTGTGGTTAAAAGAGGAATAATTCAAGGAGTACTCAGACCTTTAACTTACACTAGTCAGATGAGTCACTACCACATTATTTCTGACTGACACTTGTCCGTCGTGGAACTGAAATATAAAGTGTTTTTTCACCCCTGAGAGAAGCCTGAAAGTGGAAAAAAAGAGGTTCTAGATACAGTACATTATAGATGTAGGTTTTTATAGTATCTTTCAAATTTCTACAATAAGACATCATCTTGTTTCACCATATTGTCTCCCGTATCACTTGAGTTTCTGTGACAAATGCCTTTTCTTCAGGTAAATACAATGGATCAGTATTATATAGGTGTTGGTCCCTGAGAGAGGGGCAAAAATAAGCAATATATACAGTACATTATTATTTCAGCATTATAAGTCTGCCATGCATGTCAATCCCCTCACAAATTCATCAAGTGATGTGAGATTGCTTCACATTTGTCAAAAACAACATCCCCAATACAAAACCTTGATTTATCAAATATATGTGATACAAAACATGATTTTCTCCAGTTTTGACTTATATATGCATGCTAGATATTTCTGTCCAATTAGTCCAAATCTATATCAATTATAATGGATTGGTGGTCGGTATCCGCTGATATTCCTAATGAAGGACCCAAAAAAATGTTGGGGGTTTAAAAGTGGTATCAGTCCTGTCCCTACTACCCTGTGCCCTGTGTGTTATGGTTACTTACCAGACATTGAGAAGGTTTGAGTGTAGATGCAGGCTGTGGGGAAACCGTGGAGCATGAGCCACCCAGTACGGTGTCACTACATGCTGCTCAAGCCAGGCTCGGGCGTCAGGCTCACCCACTGTAACCACAGCAACCAAAAATATACAGTAATAGAAACACGCAAGGAAACCAGCACACTGGGCATACAACAGCACCATTTGGACATGTCCATTTCCGATAATTGCATACAAATGCCACATAGAAATATCAAAACCGTGAACATTTTTGTGAGTGGTGTGATGGCTCCATACCTGTCCATGTGACAGGAAGGGCCTGGTTCGTGTTCTCCTGATCCTCCTGAGGAGTTTTGTCCACTTGGATGCCAGAATCCTCTCTGCTAATTGCCTCCTGACTATCTTCCTCCTCGCTCTCTTCCTCAGACCACTCCTGAAAGAAACCCAGAGAGGAGGATTTCCATCAAAACGCTGGGTTTTACAAAGTTCATACCAGCAGGGAATCCAGTTCAGCGTTACGTGCAGCGGGATAGACATCATTCTTTAAGTACTCATGTAATCCCTCTCCTTTCCGCCCCCATTTACTGCAATAACTATAGCAGGAAGGGGCTACGTGCAGAATTGCTGTTCCAGTTTTCCTGAACTTAATTAACCCTGTTTTGTCGATACCTGTTGTCTGACGTTTCTATGTTTGTTTTTCCATGTACATGTCGTTGTTTGGTTCGATGTTTATGTTTTTCCATGTACATTTTGTTGTTTGTTTCTATGTTTATTTTTATCCATGTATATGTTTTTTGGTTCCATGTTTATTTGTCTCACCTGTGGTGATTCTCCCCCTCTTGGAGTAGTGATGGTATGGTAAGATGAAGATCCTACATGGTAAGATCGTTCTCCAAAGAGGGGGATTGATGATGGTTCTGTGTAACAAAAAGCTGTTCTCTTTCATCCCAAAGGTCGTCCACAGGAGAGAGATATTGCAGCAGTTCTTAAGGAATTAAGAAATAATAAAGAGTTGCATCGCAGGTCGAGAAGTGGAACTCCACGTGCAGATTAACTCTGTCCTAGATGCCATAGCACAAATACTCTGTTGTATGCCCGGCATGCTGACAGCACAGGTAAAAAAAGAAAAGTACTCTCGTAACTTAAATAGACCCTAAAATCAAATTTCTGATGCCTCTGCTTCAACCCCTCGATGAACTATCTGTATGTTACCAGTGATGTTTAATTCAATCAGTTACGGACGATCCTTTTGCACACATCCAACACAAGATGGTGTCAAATAAAATGAATGGCAACAGCCATGGGGCAGTAGCACCGCTTAAATGGCAGAAACATTAGAGAAGCCTCTTGCTTGTCTTGTGTAAAATGTGCAAACAGGCTATTGCCAAATTTGTTGCTTGCTGAAACAGTCCAGTCAATGATCTCTAGTTGACACGGTGTCTGAAAACATTTCGGACATGGTATGGGAAAGACATGTGCAACAGTGTGCTCATTCATGCCAGGTTGTAACATACTAGCGCTCGCTGTTGGGCTGTTTTTTCAAAGTTGATTCAAATTATACGACACTGCACGTTCATGGGTTCCGAGCAATACAAGTGAAGTAGATTGGATGAACGATTGTCAGACAGACAGAGGTTCCTTTCTTTATTAGTTAGATGCTGGCAAAACATTTTAGTTGCATTATTTTTTTACAAAATTTTACAATAGGCCACAGGCCAAGTTGGAAACCATGCCTAATCTGTTGATTGCCAAGACTGACAAAATGGTTGCCGAATTGTAATCATTTTATAATTCAGTGATAATGATCCCTCACAGTTAGAATCCATATTTCAATACAATTGTTTCACCATTTTTCGACAGAGTAAATCAATGCACCAGGATACATATGAAATGTGGTCGACAACAAGACAACCAGACCGCAGAAGATGGTTGACAATGGCCCAAATCCGGTTGACCGGGGCAACCGGGAAACAACCGTTATTGTTGGGCCCTACCATATTAGCGATGCCTGGATGTTTTTACCTCTCCGCCTAGCCTAGTACAAGCAAGGCAGAAAGGGAAGCTGAACATGTGGGAGGGTTAGACAGCTGACTCGGTGGCTACACAGAACAAAAAAAGTTTCCTTGGTGGACACTGAGTCTTCACTATAATCTTATAGCTTAATAATATAATTAAGAAAGTTTTTGTACCAGCCTACGATTTGGTTAAGTCCACAAGTACAACACTGAGTTTATGGGATTCACAGATACCAGTACCCTTTTAAGGTATTGTGCTGAGGTACTGGTAAAAAGAAAAAAAAGCCATGATATCTAAACCCTGTACCAATGTAAAGTGACAGAATTACATGGAGTTCCCATTTTATGATTTAGTGAGCGTTTTATACTGCATGTCTGATTTTGTATCGTGAATTAGTATTGGCAAGTATGTAAGAATTAGTACTGTTGGAAAAAATGGTGCTGGAGCATCCTTTATTGCCTGCATATTTTGATTAGAGTAGCACATAAGGTTGGATGCTCTTCTAACTTTGCTGCAAGGGAGGATTTGTGAGGAGCTGCCCTCATTCCATGTCTAATTTCACAGGAGACTAGGCAACAGAATCGTTTTTTAGACCAGCGCTTAGCTCCCCGTCTCCCCACCCCGCGGACTCTTCCCTCCGATGACTGTGAGGGGATAGCGTCCCCGTCCCCGGACAGAATCCTAACCAGACGTTATTAAATCAGTGTAATTGTTTTCAACCTGTCCTACACTCCATGCCTCCGGAGAATGAACATTCCCACGCGTTCTATCTCTCTCCTGTCACTCACTTCCTCTCTGCGCTGCGGTGCAGCCAAAGTGGAAGCGAAGTGCCTGGTGTTCCCACACCATGCCCCCCCTGTAAAAGACATGCCTAGGGTCTAAGTGGCATTTTTAAGAAGAAAAATAATAAAATGTAAGAATAAAAATACCTCTCTCTCCGTAGAGACTGGACGTATTTTTTTTCTTGTCTTAGTAGCCGAGCACTACGGTTCAGACTTGCCATTTTTCCCAAAATAAATGTTTCTCCCCGAAAACAAATCATTTTTTAAATATTTGTAGGAAATAAATATTTGTAAAACCCCACTTTTTGTGTTTTATTTGGATTCGGCTCCACCGCTACTATACGAAAATGTTACTACTTCCATTCCCACAGACTTCATTCACAGCAGTTCCAGCAATTTGCCGGAAATTATACGAGATCGAGAGTGGGGAGATTTACAGAACAACTTTTATGGAACATCGCCACCAGTTCCCATTCCTACATGACGCCAATGTGGAACATTGCCAGTAGATTTACGGCATTCAGTGTAAATAGGAGAGGGGCTTTAATGTTGTCTTTGTCTTCGGGCGCTTAAGAAAATACATTTGAGTGTTTACCTCAAACTCAGAACCTCTGGTGTTCCAAAGCTAGAAGGACCAATTTGATTTAAAATTCAATTGATCACAAATCAATCGATCAAATGAATCGAGAACAAATTTTGAAAAACCCTGTCTGTCCTGCAGAGTATGAGAAATAAATAACCATTAGACAATTATACTAATGATTTACTCACAGGGGTGTCAGGATATGGTCCAGTCTCCAGGTCTTCACCTTCCCTCAAATATTCAGCCCAGTCAAAGTCATCCTGTAGTTCTGCACAAAGAAAAATTAAAGAAATATTTGTTTAATAATTAGTTAGACAGGGAAAGAACTTCAGGCATTCAAAAGAGTTGCAATCAACAAAAAAGATCTGTGTAATGGGACATACCAGCCTCCTTCAACCGGGGTCTCTCTATGAAGGTTGTGTTTGAAGGGGACCCCGATAAGAAGAGCAACAGAGACAGTATACTACAGTGGACCTCAGTCTGCAAATAAACATAAAAGTAGATATGCACAGAAGTGAAGCGATTAAAATAAAATATGCGTATTAAAACTATCCTCGATGCCTCGGGCTACAGTCTTAAGTAAGCTTCGCTGCATTGATGTGATCGCGTTCCTGCTTCATTGTGGACATATTTAGGCATTTGACCCACTTTTCTGGAGGTGCAAATAATGTCGGCAGAGTCAGAATGCATTGCAAAGCTACAAGTCACAGCTCAAGGATGTGAGAAATATTTCTGTGTCCTCAGAGATTACAAAGAATGCAAAGTTATTGATTTGGTAATGAAGGGTGGGTTCATGCATTGCTTTGCAGTATGATTTAGGACTCTCAGCTCTTTCATGCGCAATAATAATTTTCTAGTCAAATCCATCAAAGCAATACCTTAGTTCCATCTGTGTTCGGTAAAGGTGAGTTCAGGAATTCTTGAGTGAGTCGCATCCAGCAATCCGCTTTACTTGTATCTGAATGGATCATGAGTTTTTCGTGTATCCTATAAGAGGAGGAAACAAAAAAAGGATTGCGATTGTGTTGTGTTGTAGAAAACCAAAAACAGGGCAGACCATGACAGAATCACTTACCCTGTGATGCTGCGCTGAACTTTGTGGCCGTCAACATTAAGGAACTGGTGGAATCTGAAGAGACAGGAGAGCATCATCCATCACATTCTCCCCATAGCCAGACTTTTAACTTTTGACTCCACTACATTTCTAAACAAATGTCCATATTTTTTTACTTTAATACATTTCCAACACAGTCACGTTACTTTAACTGTAAAAGAAAACAGTGACTGCATCTATCAAACATCCCATTTAGGACTGCTCATCAGTGATTCATTATGTCCTTGTAAACATTTTGTAATTATGCTAAGTTGTAATTAGGATAAACAAACATTAATCTGCAAAAAAATACGCACAGTAGGTACCTTATGACATAATATATAGTCTTTTAATACAGGTCCTGTCATATCAGGGCACTGGATATTACGTTTAATATTGCATACTTTGCTGAGGTGGAAATATTCATTTTGAGTTATTGTGTGCTATGGTCTTTGTACGTTTACTTCATAAAGAAATCGGAGTACTTCTCCCACAACGGACCTGAAATTCGACCAGGCGAATTTGAGAGCCATCTGGAAGTTCTGGTCTTCCTCATCTTCGATCCCGCTGAGGCATCTGATCAGGTTTTTGGTTTCCTTCTCGGTCTCCTTCTCGAAATTGGTCCAGTGTGCCATGTTGTTGTTGGTGCAAGCAGTCGCCGTTGGGCGGATGCTACCGCCGCAAGACTCGATGAAAACACTCAGCCGACTAGCTGTTGCTAACCTGGAACGACATACGGTAGCGTTCCATGGCGGTGCATCTGCGTCCAAACCACGAACAGCGCTTTATGATGGGATGTTAAAAGGCTGCTATACTGTCACACAATCAAGCCGCGCTGTTTTGCATTGGACACTCACTTCCTGTTAGAGGTAATGCGCATGCGCAAGGGGGGGGTGTGTGTCCTGACGCTGCATTCCATCAAATTCGGAGTTCGGTAAAGCCAGACCTCTTGTTCTGACCGCTTGAGGAAGTGCAAAGGAACGGGCCCGTCAATCGGAATTCCAAGTCGGAAATTTGGGGCGGATCGCTCGATGCGACGCTACCGAGGTAATAGACTTGACGTCAACATTGGCGAGATAGACCGTTGAACACCCACCCATCCATGTCGTCACAACACTTAGTTGAGAAGTGGGACCTACAGCATCGTAGCTACAGATTTCCGAGGTTCCAGCGAATGCGGCAATACTACCAATACTCTTATAGACGTTACAAGTCATCCTAGCCCATGAGGGTTAACACGTCTCCAAATTGTTTATTTGTTGTGAACATTGAGTGAATGTGTTATTTCTTTAGAAGCATTAAACATAACAGAACACAAATATCACAATATTACAGAAAGGTGTTATACTACCACGAGGGTGAAGTGGATTTTTTTACTGTGACCACATAAAACCAGGCATAAATCAAAAAATACTGTACTCATAGCTGACAAACCTGGACTGGATTTTAATAAGAAGCCCATGTCGCATTTCTAACACAGTTTCTGATTTGTGAAAGTACTGTCCTATTTGTGAAAATAGGAACAATGTGGATTTTTTACTGTATTTTTTCCATACTGACCACATAAAACCAGGCATAAATCAAAAAATACTGTACTCATATCTGACAAACCTGGATTGAATTTTAATAAGAAGCCCATATCGCATTTCTAACACAGTTTCTGATTTGTGAAAGTACTGTTCTATTTGTGAAAATAGGAATAATGTGGATTTCACTGTATTTTTTCCATACTGACCACAATAAAACCAGGCATTTAAAAAAAATCTGCATTCATAGCTGTCAAACCTGGACTAGATAATAACGAGAAGCCCATATTGCATTTCTACAACTGTTTCTGATTTGTGAACGTATTATTCTATTTGTGAAAACAGGAACAATGTGGATTTTTTTAAATCCACATTGTTCCTGTTTATCGCTGTTCATCGGTTCCATTTGTTCGTGGAAAACAAAATTGTTTGAATAAAGGCAGTAATATCTTCGTAAAAAAAAAAAAACTATTTTCTTTGATTTATGTATTTACATTCATGTAGAAATCATTTTACCATCAAGCCATGTAGATTAAATTAAACACATTTGGTTGACTTGGCCGACTGTCAGTCCCCACAATGTACGACACATCAAAATCAAAGCAAAGAAGACATATTTACAAAATCAAGCAAAATGATTAGAAACATTCTCAACGTATAAAACGGCACAAATGTTCAAAAATAAAATAAAATAAAATAACCCGAGTATAGTATTGTTCCCGGTGGACTTGACAAAAGGTACAACTGATATCAAAACGGAAAATAATCCGGTCGTGTTGTCTGCGCGGAGGGGGCGTGGCCAACCCCCCGGTTGCCCACCCCTCCCTCCTCCTCCGCGTCGCCCCCGCCGTCTCCCGCTCATAACTTCACCGAGTGACCGAGCGCGGGCAGCTCCCGTCGGCAGAGGGGAGATGAAGAGGCGGCTGCAGAAGAAATACCTGCTTTTAATCCTGGGATACTCCGTGTTGCTCCTGCTAATCCCGTACATCCTGGACTACCGGAGCAAGAGCGCGCACGTCAGACATGGACCGCAGCAGCAGCAGCAGCAGCCCAAGTGCCCCGACCTGGAGAACACCATGGCGCTGTGGAGTAACGGCGACGACGGCAAGTTCAACGGCACCGAGCCGCTGTCCGAGTCCGCCTCCGGCAACAACCGGAGCCGGTCTCGGACCCACATCTACCTGCACGCCACCTGGAGGACGGGCTCCTCGTTCCTGGGGGAGCTCTTCAACCAGCACCCCGACGTCTTCTACCTCTACGAGCCCATGTGGCACATCTGGCAGGCGCTGTACCCGGGGGACGCGGGCAGCCTGCAGGGCGCCGTGCGCGACATGATGCGCGCCCTCTACCGCTGCGACTTCTCCGTGCTCCGCCTCTACGCGGGCTCCCAGAACCTCAGCACGTCGTTCCTATTCGGCTGGAAGATGAACAAGGTGATCTGCTCCGAGCCGCTGTGCGACGCGCACAAGCGGCACGTCGTCGGCCTGGTCCGGGAGGACCGCTGCGGGAAGTGCCGGCGCCGGGACATCGGGGAGCTGGAGCGCGAGTGCAGCAAGTACCCGGTGGTGGTGATCAAGGGCGTGCGCGTGCTGGACCTGCGCGTGCTCGTGCCGCTGATGAAGGACCCCGCCCTGGACCTGCGGGTCATCCAGCTGTTCAGGGACCCGCGCGCCGTGCACAACTCGCGCCTGAAGTCCAAGCAGGCGCTGGTGAAGGAGAGCATCCAGGTGCTGCGGAGCAGGAAGCAGAGCGACAAGTACAAGCGCCTGCTGGTGCCCGGCAACCGGCCGAACCGGGCGGAGAGCTACGTCTCCAGCGCCATGGAGCTCATCTGCGACAACTGGCTGAGCGACCTGACGCTGGTGGCGAACGCGCCGCGGTGGCTGGAGAGGAGCTACATCCGCATCCGCTACGAGGACCTGGTGCTGCGCCCCATGGGGGAGCTGCAGAGGCTCTACCGCTTCTCCAGCCTGTCCACCTTCCCGGCCCTGGAGGAGTTCGTGCTGAACATGACGCACGGGAACGGCTACTCCTCGGACAAGCCTTTCCTCATATCGTCCAGGGACGCCAAGGAGGCCATCTACGCCTGGAGGGAGAGGCTGAACGTGGAGCAGATCGGCCAGGTGGAAGCCTACTGCAGCGAGGTCATGAGGCAGCTGGGCTACCAGAAGAGTAGCGTGGATAAAACATAGCAGCGCATCCAGGATCCAGGTAGAGTATGAGGTGTGTGTAGTTCACACTTCAGACACGGGCTGTGTTTTAAAGGGCAAATCCGTGAGATTATTTTGGTAAAAAATCCCACATTTGCTCTGTCCTTTTTATGAAACAGAGAACCAATGCAGTTCCTTCTGAGTGAGCTCTTCTGTAGTATGTGCCACTTCCATCTTGGTGGCGGCCCACTTACAATTCACATGTTCCACGCAGGAAGTGAAAAGGGTCAAATTAGTTGTGGTCGGTAAACTGTTGATACGGATGAAGATTCACCAAAGATAACAGCACCCTCAGATGGAAAAAATATACCCACCACCTCAAGGGACCAAGAAATAAACAAAGCAACTCGGTCGATCAAAAAGCATACTCACGAGAAAATAATTTGACCTCTATTTTTTAAGATAAGACCCTTCTTACTTACTGTGTTCCTCTCTGTGAGATCAGTGAGGTCAGGGGGGCCCAGGGGCCCTTCGATAGGTTCCAGGGGGTCCCCAGCAAGATGATTATTAGGTTAACTTCACCAATAGTGACTGGTAGAATAGCATAGGTATGGACTAAATTATATCTCACAATAAAAAATCTTCCTAGAGACAAATTAAATGGGGTCTGCGGCCTAATGCATATCACATTGAGTGTGTTTGGTATGACAAAATTCTGAGAATGACTGTTTGGATCATAGATTTGCTCTGGTCCCATAACTTTTTAATATTTTAAAAGCTCTTCTTTTCTCAAGCTCTCAAGCGCAGCTATAGAATATTGTGACGACTCCATCGAACCGCGTCATCTCTGCTGGCGGGGGTGGGCTTCAGAGAAAATGTCCGAGACAGGCCTACATCGCTTCCTTTGCTCTGAGTCACTGAATTTGGTGTTTTAATAAAAGAGTCATTGTTGTTCGCCTTGTGGTGTTGGGCTCCTCTCATGGATAGCTGGGGCTGGCAGTGAGTCCCTGAGCTCAGACCGCCCTGTAGAAAAGGGGATCATTGTATATGCAGGTCCACGAAGAGCTAGAGCTCCCTGGGTTACGCCTGTCACCACCAGCCCTCACAAGCAAACCCTTTACAGCCATGTTGCCTGCAAGCCGTCAGCGTGGAGCAGACACAGGGGGGAGGCAGTCAAGCTTTAGTTCAACTCCAGAAATTGGGTTTCAACCTGTACTGTAACTATAACACTGATATAACTGTGGATGGATGGAGATTTGGTTCCCATGGTATTTGGTTCCTACTTTCCAAACCCATTTTTCATATTCAGTTTATTACACATCTACAGGGTAAAGGCTTAGCTGAATATTTAAACCCTCTCCTTAAAATAACTTCCTTTCTCTTACAGGGGCATGGAAAATCAGGGGTGAGAGCAACAGGCGAAACGTCATTGAAGGGGGTTAGAATTTAGCCCGCTGGGAATTCGCAAGAATGTTGTCTCCCTTCAGCAAAGCCGGGAGAACATTCACGTGGAAAGAGCAACTCCTCAGAGATGCATCTGAGGAAGCGGTCAGCCAATGAAGTGTTACCTCTGCACCAGCAGCAGGGTGCAGAGGTGCCTCCCTGGATTGAGAGACTAGGGGGCAAAAGGTAAACAGGGTTAGGAGGAGAGAAAAAAAAAAAAAAAAAAAAAAAAAAAAAAGGAGATGGAGTTGGTTTGCACTGGCCGGGCCCTGTCCTCCTGTCCTTTCATGAACACTAATCCCTCCTCAATCCCCTGCAGGCTTGGGCCATAATAAGCCTGAGACTGGTCCCGTCTGTGAGGCCGCTGCCACAATCCAGACTTGAAGTCCAGCTTTATACCGCCAGGGGCCCAGTGTTGCAGTAACACGGAGCTCTGTTGATACTTACAAACCTTAGCTGGCTTACTAACAATGTCAATTTTGAGCTTTGCAAAATGATACTACTTCTGAGAAGGGGCCGGACTGGCTAACTGCTGTTCTACTCCCGACCCTGAGGAATTCAGACAGCTGCAGCGGTTCACTGTAGCTGACCAAACACTCACATTGGTGTGAAATGTTCTAACACCCCATGAGGAGTGAACATTCAATTCCTCCTTCACTGTGCATCTTTGCGAGAGTTGTGAAATTACTGATGTTTTATGTAATAGAACGCAACATTCCTACAGAAAAAGTTAATGGATTGTTCTGTAAAGTGTTTTGTTGTGCCGTTATATATATCCCTTGTATCAAGGTTAGGATGAAGGGTAACATGGCAGCATGATGTACACATTAAGCTGAAGACGTCGGTACGATTGAGAATTGTTTCGGAATAAATATTTAAATAAGACCTTGCCAGAATGATTCTGTGAACACAACAACGCACAATGGCTTTTGATGGCATCTCAGGGAAAAAAAAGGATTAAGACAACTATGTAGCGTATCATTTAATTTGTTTAAACAGGTTGACATGCAAAACATTGCACGTTAAAGTTGGCAGCCAGTCGTTACAATTTAAAACAACATGTGCTGATTATTTACAGGTAGCTACATCTCATGTTTCCCCAAGGACAAACTGCATCTAAGGGTTGCTAGAGAGAACCAAGTGGTAACACAACAGTCAGGCAAATGATTGCACATAAAGATTAAATACACACAAGCCACACGAGTCTCCTCATTCGTTTGAGGTAAAGTGCAAAACATCACTCCTTTGTTTTTGTCTTGCCACAAGTTAAGCTGTTCATGATGTCGCTGTCCACAAAAGTGTTCCCACATCTCAAATAATACCCACTCAAGACTTGGCAAATGTCAGACATTTTCAGATGGTTCTTCAAAAAAAACAAAAAAACAATAACAGTTGATGTGTCATTGACATATCATGGGGAACTCTTCTTTCACAGGGTTGCTGTGTAAGCATTTTCATTTCCCACTGTTTTGGAAAAGCTAGAGATTCAGTAATATTTACCACCCATATATAAATAACCAGAGCAGCTTCTAGGAGTATCGCAGAGAAACATGAAAGCATTAGCCTGGCTTAGACATGATCTTTGGCCTAACAGTGGCTCATTGACACAAAATGAAAAATAAAAAGTATGTTAACAGGGGGCTTTAGTAAGCTTCACAAATAAATCTATGAAATCAGATTTTCAAAAGACATTTAGTCTTGCTCTCCAACCGAAGACAGTGACCTACAGTCCATACAGCTGGCTGTGGAATGCATAACTAGAGTTATTGTCCCATATCCCCAATGTGTGGGCTTCTCCATTGTGAGTTTTTTTTTTTTTTGTTTTTTTTACATGCTACATAACTGGCCTCATGTATTCACAAGTACCAAACTAATACATGCTGTGATGTGATATAAGTTGTAAAAGGACAGCGGCTATTTTTTTTTTTCTTTTGGGTGACAAATTGAAACTGGATATGGGGGGAAAACATGGTATTCAAATTGCAAAGCGTCAGTGCTTGGGTGCGTCTGCAGCCTGAGAAACCGCTCTGCAGGGCCACAGACCGAGGAAATATGGCTCGATAACCAACATTTCTGCTTCAGCATTACAAATAATACATAAAAAAAGACCAAATAGTTCAGAAAGAAATACTGAAGTCTGGGAAAAGTGGTTGAGAGGTTGCCAAAAAAAATCTGTAATCGTGGTTTAAGTAAACATTGAGGCATCTTATAGTCCAAATGTGTAATCTGTGGAATAATGTAAATTCATTTGATAGAAAAAATAAAAGCTCAGTGGACTGTTAACCTTTCTAAAAAATATTTTAAAAAGCGAAGGGATCTCTGCTCGATCAAAGCGATCTCCACTTCGCTGCGCGTCCCCGTTCCCTTATTCACCAAACAAAACAAATAATAGCGGTGTGTTTTTATTGTACATGTATTTATTTTCCTCCGTTTTTTTTTAATTGGATGAAACAAAAAAGCGCCGTGCGTAACAGGGACACGGTCTCAGCCACACTCTCTGTGTGTTTACTCTTCATACCAAGGAAAAGGCATTGGAGATGTTTCTACTACAGCGTAATAGAATTTGAGCTTAGCGTTGATAAATCGGAAAGCTGTAAAACCACTTAAATGACAGGAAACCCAAAACAACGTGGTGCACTATCTGTTTCCAAAAGTATGCCAGTTGGACGTTATTTTGTCCGTGAATTTTACAGATGAGACAATAAATCCTGACATTAGATTAAAATGGATATATAATGCATTTCTAGGATTCTCTGGATTTCTAGTAAATGACCGTTGACTTATGGAATGCCACAAACGTGCAGCAACAAGGAAGCCACGTGAAGCCTTCAATGTAGCAGAGGGTTTTTGGGGTTTTTCTTGTTTTTTTTTAAGAGCCAGGAATAGATTCTGCTGGTCATTGTTGTGCATCTGTCCCATCCATCTCCAAAATCCCGGATTAAATGTTTGCGCGTAAATTGTTGTAAATCTGCCTGTAATACAACATGAAATTTTCACGTTTTACTTTATAACGTCGAAAGCTGTCGGCTTTTGGAACCCTAACCAAACCCTGACCTTAATTGCATTGAACAGAGATCAACTATAAAAGGCTCAACTTGTTAAAGCTGCGCCCTTATGCGCTATTGAGTGTTCCACATCCTGACACAGGCCTCTCCTTCTATATGAAGCCTTGCATTCCTTCTAATTGTGTTGTATACCTCAAAATAAATAATTCCGTGATAAATCAGTGTCAACTCAAAAAAGGACAGGGACATCAGGAGAGGAAGCAAAAGACCTATGATCGGTTGGCATCAGCGTGCATGATCAACTTTGACATTATTGGCATATGAAAAAGACGGGCCCTTATATTCGAAAGTCAAACATACGGACAAAGACTGTCATAAACGCCGCCGCTATTCCTAACCGGTAAAGAGCTTTACAATGAATTAGCAGTTATACACAGAAGAAAGAGCAGCATTGTATTTACACGCTTGCATACTTGAACCACGTCGGTTCATCCTACACAGATTGCGACGGTCCTCAGCCAGATTCCAGTGACACGCCCGGCGCCACACTGACGCCTTTGTGTGAATATCACAGGACCTCCCGCGCCGAAACACACTCACCAAGCATACGTTACCGATCCAGGATTCGTATCAACAGAGATAATGCGCAGAGCGGTGTCCCTCTGCGTGTCAACTGCAGAGGAGTCAACTGAGCGTTAAAATATAAATTTAGCCACTCGGAATTCTCCGGACGATAACTGCGAACAAACAAAAAAAAGTTCCATCAAGACACATGATGACAGAGTACCGAGCAACGTCCGCTCTTTTTCTACATCTCTACAAAAAAAAAAAAACAAAAAAAAAAAACTAAATCAACACACTAAATATTACATTATTCAGCAGTGCTGAGATCGAATCTCCCATAAAAGTAGATTGTCCATAAATCCTGTGTCAGGGCTTCCCTCCCATTTATGCGGGAGTTGGGTGAGGGAGAGGAAAGAATCATTAACACTAGATCACAGTATAACAGCATGAGGTGTCTCCCGGGGGCCTCGACTCCAGGTTGCGTAATGACTCGATGATGTGCTCATTCCTAAACTCCCCCTCCGTTCATTTGTACACATCTCCACTTCGTCGGATCCGTTTGGAGGGGCCAGACTCCGCCCCCCAGCTGTGAGGTGGTTCCTGGCAACGTAGCGCAAGGAGGTACGTAGCCTGGTGGGAGATGTGGGGAGGAAGAATTGGGGTGGGGTGGGGGGGGGGTGGGGGGTGGATCAGATGTGGTCCTCGATGGGGAAGACGAGGCGGGTGCCGCGGCTCAGCAGCTCCTGCTCCCGGGAGTCCAGCTCGCGCTCTAGGGCCTCCTCCGACGTGCTGCCGCTGCGCTTCCCGTTGGAGCTCCAGCTGGAGCTGCCGGCCGCGTCAGCCGACGCCCCGTTGGACGTGATGGCCGTGTCGCCGTAGGTCAGCGTCAGGTCACCGTCGTTCAGGATCAGGTCAGAGTCCTTGTCCCGCAGCTGCTCGTGGTTCTTATGGAGGAGGAACATGGTAATTAAGACATATATACAAACACACATTACATACATACCTTGTGCAGTACAGGACAGGCAGACAGGCGGACATTAACAGTACAAAGACTTGTAACCATGGATTCACAGGAATACAAGGCACCGCTGTTTAGTTCCTGTGATATCGCAATATAAAAATAAAGATAAGATAAAGATACTTTATTTATCCCCAAAGGGAAATTCCAGTGTTGCAGCAGCAATGACAAATGTGCATAACACGCATAGTGAAAGGTAAAGCTTAAAAGTGGAAGTTAAATGTAATAAAATTCAAATAAGTCAAATAAAATAAAAATGTGCCTTGTGCATTGCCATTCAGAGGAGGAGTTTCCTCTCCTGGCAAAGAGTAAAAGCAATATAAACACAAGAAAGTACAAAAAAGACAAGACGGTGACCAGAGCTACTGCAACAGGCTGCCACCAGCGCAGCACCACCTACGTCACCAAAATCAAATAAAAAATACAATTTAATATCAATAAAAACACAGTTTAAATCAAATCAAGTCTAACCACAGAAATGTGCATTCGATTTAAATCAAACATAAAGTGTCCATAGAGATATTTAACAATGGCTCCGGCTGCAAAATGTAATTTTATTAATTCTTTATTAAATCTACATTGAAGCATGTGAATGTGTCTGCACTCTCACAACACTTGTCAAACTACAGCAGGAGCTTCACGCAGCTGTAATTGGGTTTCAGTGGCTGAAAATCGATCTGCGGCTCTTGTCCCCGGGGAAACAAATCTAAGCACATGATGAGTTTGCGCCGGGTCAACACAGGGATTACTCTGATGGACGGATCAAACCGAATAATCACGATTACATAACACCTCACTGTCTCCACATTCACATGAAAGAGAGAAAGAGCAAACGGACGAACAGCCAAATCGGAACAAGTCTGTCAAGTTATTTTGTAATTAATATTTATTTATTTTAAATGGTGACGACATTATCACCGTTTAAATGTGTTCATTTAATAACAATAAATCTGAATGGTTCAATTCGATTTTATATATATATATATATATATATATATATATATATATATATATATATATATACACACACATTTTTTTTTCTATTCTTTTATTTTTTTCAAACATAAACACTTTATTTAATCTGTATAACAAAACACTGAGCAGTCCTTATGTGAACAGATTATGTAAATACATTGCAAGACTGACAGTCTATTCATAGTCCAATCATAGAGAAAAATATTAGAAGTACATTAAGAAAACACAAAGAATATACTATTTACAATGCTAAAAATTGTAAATCCTCTTTAAAGTTGAGACCACAGTCTCTGCTCTCTGCTCTCAGCCAGCGGCCACTATGAAAGCAGAGTAAAAAAGCCAAATGTCAAATAAAACTCCATGTGATGGCGTTTCAAAACGCAATGAATGCAGGAAGTGGGCTAAAAGAAATCCCAGTGTGACCTCCCTGTCAATAGATGTTTTCTGTTCTTAATATATCGGTACGCAATGTCTTTCGGAACAGTCAATGTCATTGAGGTGGGAATGAAAGGACCTTCAGTGTCATCCAAACACAAAAATCGCTTTTTGTGCTTCCATGTTCCCCTCTCTCGCCAGCAGCCTTGGCTCTTTGTCCATTTTCAACAGCTATTCAAAAATGACAACAATGCTGTTCAAAACGTCATCTCAGTTTTTAGAAATAACGCCGCGTGAAACGAGAGAAAAAGCAAACGCCGGGGGATGGCTGAAAACTGTTGACAGATCAGGACTACCGGGGAAATTCAAAGCCTGGATATACCTGCATGGCATCCTACCTCGGATACTGTGGCCTCTGCTGGTGTATGAATCCCACTGTCAACAGTCGAGGGGTTTGAGAGGAGGATTAGCCATCACCTCCGTAGGTGGTTGGGATTGCCAAGAAGCCTGAGCAGCATTGCCCTGTATGGCAACAGTAATAAACTGACACTCCCCTGCATTGATGTGAGGACCGGAAGGAAGTGGCGGGCACTGGAAGCAGTGGACCAGGAGGAATCACGTCTACGCCACAGAGCGCTGTTGGGATCTGTGGCTGTTGGCAGAGCAGGACTGGGCAGCATACCAACCACCAACTACATCAAGGCAAAGGGTAAAGAGAGGCGGGGCTTGGTCCAAAAAGAAGTGAGAGCTGGGGTCGAGGAGCTGCGTGGGAGCCAGATGGTGGGAATGAGGCAGCAGGGTGCATGGACCAGGTGGGAACAGGTAGTGGATCGCAAGGTCACATGGTCTGAGTTGTGGAAGGCTGAACCCTTCCGCATCAAGTTCCTCGTTCAATCCGTGTACGATGTTCTGCCCAGCCCGTCTAACCTCTTCTGTTGGGGCAAGGTAGGCTCATCATCATGTCCCTTGTGCCAAGGAAGAGGAACTCTGGAGCACATCCTCAGTGCTTGTCCTAAAGCTTTGGGAGAGGGCCGGTACCGCTAGCGACACAACCAAGTGCTGAAGGTAATCGCTGAGTTCATCTGTAGCGCCATCGACCAGAGCAAGCGTCTCCCACCATCAAAACGAGAAATCTCATTCTTGAGAGCGGGACAACATCCAAACCTGCGCCCAAAAGCCCAGGCAGGTCTTCTTGGGTCAGCTCGCGACTGGCAAATGAGGGTGGACCTGGAAACCCAACTCAAATTCCCTGAAGCCATCGTAGAGACCACCCTTCGCCCGGACATTTTGCTGTTCTTGGAAACATCCAAACAAGTGGTCATGTTGGAGCTCACAGTGCCTTGGGAGGAGCGAATGGAAGAGGCCAACGAAAGGAAGAGGGAGAAATATGCAGAGCTGGTGGAAAGGTGCTGCAGACAGGGGTGGCGTGCAAAGTGTTTGCCCATCGAGGTGGGAGGCAGGGGCTTTGCGAGCAAGTCCTTGTGCAAAGCCTATAGTCTCCTGGGCATCACTGGTGTGTGCAAAAGAAAGGCCATCGGCAGAGTGTCAGAGGCAGCAGAGAAAGCCTCTAGATGGCTGTGGATCAGAAGGGACAAGCCGTGGATGAATGCTTCTTGGACACAGGCCGGGAACAGATCACTTCTGGTCGGGTCGTTCGGGTGAGGGTGTCTGAAGTTGAAAGACCCGAAACACCCTATGATCCCAGGTACTATCTACTAAACAGAGAGACCGTGGAGCTACAGATGGAGCGGGGGGACACAAGACGCTTGTGGGAGGGGCTGCGGACAATAACAAACTACAAGAGCAGCTCCTGCCCAGCCACGAGTGTGGACGCCTCCCTAGCCAACAAACTGAACTCTTTTTATGAGGGGTTCGAGTCTGGCAACAGCACCGCTAGCTCGCCGGCTAATTGGAGTTACACCGCTGGGAATGAGTGCGCACTCTCAGTGTCCGTGCACGAGGTCAGGAGGGCTTTGATGCGGGTAAACACCAGGAAAGCTGCGGGGCCAGATGGCATATCTGGGTGAGTACTGAAGACCTGTGCTAACCAGCTAGCTCCGGTGTTCACTACAATATTCAACATCTCCCTGGCTGATTCAGTGGTCCCGTCCTGCTTCAAGAGGTCCACCGTCGTTCTTGTCCTGAAGATCGCCTCTCCTGCCTGCCTGAATGACTACCGTCCAGGGCCCTCACCTCGGTGGTCGTGAAGTGTTTCGAGAGGCTGATTAAGTATTATATCTGCGCCTCCCTCCCCCGCACCTTGGACCCGTTGCAGGTTGCGTACCGGCAGAACAGATCCACGGATGACTGGTCTCCCAGGTACTGCACACCACGCTCACGCATCTGGATGGCCAGAAGGGGGCCTATGTAAGAATGCTGTTCATCGATTACACTTCGGCTTTCGACACCATAGTCCCCACCAGACTGGCTGTCAAGCTGAAGGAGCTCGGACTGAATACTTCGCTGTGTGCCTGGATCCTGGACTTCCTCACAGCCCACCCCCAGGTGGTCAGGGTGGGGACTGTGTGGCCAGGTCCCGCTCCAACACCATCATCAAGTTTGCTGATGACACCGTTGTCGTGGGCCTGATCACCGACTGTGACGAGAAGGCCTACCGCAAGGAGGTGGCTGACCTGTCACTCTGGTGCCAGGACAACAGCCTCCACCTGAACGTCAGCAAAACAAAGGAGCTGATTGTGGACCTTAGGCGAGGATCATAATCGAGGACGCACGCGCCCTTGGTGATTAATGGGACTTCTGTTGACAGGGTGAGCAGCTTCAAATATCTGGGAGTCCACATCACAGAGGACTTAACATGGACTTTACAAACAGACACTCTGGTTAGAAAGGCGAGGCAGCGTCTTTACCACCTCAGGCAGCTGAGGAAATTCCGGGTCTCATGAGGATCCTCAAGTCCTTCTACTCTGGAGCAGTGGAGAGCATCCTGACAGGCAACATCACTGCCTGGTTTGGCAACTGTACTGCTCAGGACAGGGTGCCGAGGGTGGTGCGTTCAGCTGAACGTACCACTGGAACTACCCTCCCCCCCTTGCAGGAGTTATACACCAGGAGGTGTAGTAGCAGAGCCCGTAGGATCATGAAGGATCCTCATCACCCCAACAACGGACTGTTTCAGCTGCTGCGGTCAGGCAAGCGCCTCCGCAGTCACACAGCGAGAACAGAAAGACTGAGACAGAGTTTTTTCTCGCACACCATTAGAACTGTCAATGCTGACCTCACCAGAGGTCCTCACTGAGCCACACACATAGGCTCCACTACCCTACTGTACGATATGTGGCATACTGTACTGCATACTGTGTCACTGCTCAGGGTTGTTTGTGATGCTGTATTGCTGCGCCGTACTGTTGAATACTGTGCTGTATTATCCCAAACACTACCTCACTCTATTCACATTCCACTTTAATGCACATATCTGTATATACATAATTGCCTATTCCAAATACATAAGCATATTCCCTCTATCTATTCCATTTTATTTCATTTTGTTTTATTTTATTCTATATATTTTTATTTTATTCTGTAAGTATTCGACTTACTGTATTACGTTTTAGGAGTCAGTTAGTTGGTCTATTAGAAATAAAATTTTCCGAGGACATATTGTGTGTTATCACCGGGTGCATTTCATTACATTTCACTGCATATACACTACTCACAAAAAGTTAGGGATATTTGGCTTTCGGGTGAAATTTGTGGAATATGTAAAAAGTTCACGCTACAGTGATATTATATCATGAAATAAGGGCATTTAAGTCGAAGCATGCAATGATGATTTCCTCATCTCAAACAATGTACTGAAATAAAAGCCAACAACAGTGGTGGGTACACCACAACAAAAAATGTCAATGTCTCAATAACTTATCATGTGCCCTCTAGCATCAATTACAGCTTGACAACGACGTCTCATGCTGTTCACGAGTCGACTTATTGTCTGCTGAGGCCTGGCCCCCCACTCTTCTTGAAGGGTGGCCCTCAGGTCATTGAGGTTCTGGGGCACAGAGTTATGAGCCTCTACACAGCAACTCAGCTGATCCCATAGGTCTTCTATGGGATTCAGGTCTGGAGATGGAGTGCAGGCCACTCCATTTGAGGTACCCCAGTCTCCAGCAGCCATTCCCTAATTACATTACATTTACATTTAGCAGACGCTTTTATCCAAAGCGACTTACAATTGTTCAAACACCGACGGACGCAGCCATCAGGAGCAATTAGGGGTTAAGTGTCTTGCTCAAGGACACTACAGCATGCTAGCAGGAGGTGCCTGGAATCCAGCAACCTTTAGATCACTAGACCACCAGCTCTACCGCCTGAGCTACCATCCTCCTGATGATGCGACCTCGATGAGCTGGAGCATTGTCGTCCATGAAGATGAAATGAGGCCTGTGTTGTTCATGCAGGGGCACAATGACTGGATTAATGATGTTATTCAGGTAGTATGGCTTGTCACTGTACCATTCACAAAGTGTAGGGCAGTTCTGTATTAACTAGACACACCTGCCCACACTGTCACACTTTAACACCACCACCACCAAAGGCTCGTCTGGTGACAATAGTGGCTGATGCATAGTGCTCTCCTTGACTTCTCCAACATCATTGGCAGCGATCATTTCTGCTCAACGTGATTGGACTTTCATCAGAGAACAGCACTGAGGCCCACTGGTCCCTCGTCCGGCGTAAATGCTCCCTGGCCCATGCAAGACGATGATGTCTGTGCCTGGTGGTGTGGTCAGGTGCTCTTGCAGTTCGTCTAGCACGCAGACCACGCTGATGGAAAGAGTTTTGAATGGTCTGACGTGACACTTGGGTCCCTCTCACCTCCCTTAAATGTGCCTGGAGTTGAGTAGCATTCATCATCCATGTTCACAATGAAGCGGTCATCAGTGTGGGATGTGGCCAAAGGACGTCCACTTTCTATGCCTTTCTGTGACTCTTCCAGTCTCTCTGTATCTCTGTTGCAACTTGCTGATGACACTCTGTGACACTCTAAGCTCAGTGGCCACTTCCCTCTGAGAACATCCTGTTTGAAGCCTTGCAATGGCGGGGTACTGTTGATCAATTGTTCAGTGTCATCTTGGTCTCATGATGTCAAAATGTGAACAGCATGATGAAGTGGACTGTTTAAATACCAATTCTAATTGAACCAGGAAATCTATTGGTCTATTCATGGATCAAACACCTGTTGTGAATTTTGCCGTTCAGCTCCTTGTTAGAGAACAACAAGTTGTGCAAAAAGTACTGAAACATTGAACAATTGGACATGTGCATTCAAAAGTTTAGAGAAGGTCAAATTAAGTTCACCTGTAAAGGTTATAGTGCATTTTAGGTTCATCCTGAAATTTCACCTGAAAGCCGAATATCCCTAACTTTTTGTGAGTAGTGTATGTATTAAAAGTATGTATATGTATGTGACGAATAAACCTCTTGAATCTTGAATCTGAATCTTTCACTAAGGATGTGTCCAAGTGCATCATGGGATGTATTTTACTATCTATCATGATAATGGATTGCCAAAAGAATGTTTGCTGTTAAAAATCTGGATAAACTAAGACTAACAAGGAAATTCTAAGAATGTCAAGTACTTTCAAGAAAGTTCTTATTATTTGTACTTGTTTTGGCCACACAATGTGAATTTTCTTATGTCATTATTATTATCATTATTAATATTAGGGATTCAGACGGTGTGTGTGTGTGTGTGTGTGTGTGTGTGTGTGTGTGTGTGTGCGTGTGTGCGTGTGCATGTGTATGTGTGTGTGTGTGTGTGTGTGTGTGTGTGTTCGTGTGTGTGTGTTACCTCGTAGGCCTGGGGGCTGGTCAGGCAGTGGGCCAGTGGTCCACAGCAGCTCGGCAACGTGGTGGTGAGCGGCGGGCCGCTGTGTGTCAAGATGGGCTTCAGGTAACTGGGCAGCTATTTAAGGAAACCTTGAAGAATTTCCTGAAGGAAATTGTGATTAAGGGGAAAAAAAAAAACCCAAAAACATATGGGCCTACCTAGATTGCATGATTCAAAGTCATTCCCCATTGTTTTTTGTGATATCATTTCATTTCCCAAGTAGCCAATAATAAGGATAGGATTCTACATTATTCTTTGATGTGTTGTTTTAGGTGAGCACATCCCACATCCTGTATCAATAAAGACATATAAACAGAATGTGAGGACCCAAATCCAAACACAGGTGACGCTCTGTAGAAGGGGCGTGTTTGGTTAAAGGCTAAACATCATACCCTTGGTAGTTTGAGGTGTGGTACCAGTGGATTTCTTGTATCAGGTTTTGGATATATCCCCCAAAAAAATCCTGCTCTAAAGTAGGATGTTTGGGTCGTAGTAAAGGGTTTAATAGAGGAGCGTTTCGGAATCTGACACGCTAAACGAATAGAATTACCAAATAAACTGAAAAGACATCAGAAATTGGGCTGAAAATGAAACTAGAGAACTCCCACTCGCACAGGAAGAAAGGCAGCCAGCTCCGTGAAGAGCAGAATGTTGAAGCGAAACCAAACCATGGGCCGAGGGGCTGCAGTAGAACTGCCGTCTCACCCCTCGAGTCTGTGTTTAAGGTCCATAGTCTGATAACCAGAGGCAAAGAGTCTCACACGCCCGCAGCCCAGATCAGCCGTGTGTATTAATGTTTACATCACCCTCCCCCTGGCCAGGGGGGGGGGTTACGAGGCGCTGCTCTCAGCTGCGCGCGGCACGTGTCTCCGCAGAGAGAAGGTCCCCGCGGTGAATCACAGCTTTCCACCTCCACACCAGTGAGACAAACAGCCACACGAGGAACTGATGGTTCAGCTGTGATCGAGTGGGAGGAAGACTTGAAAACAAAAAGAGGAAAAAAAATAAAACACGAGCCCTTCACCGAGATGGAAAAAAAATAAATAAATAAAAAGTAATCCTGCATATGAGAGACATTGGCGTGCTTCAGAACAATACATTTAATAATGGCTGACATGCGTGCGTTCTCTGGTCTGGTACCAGAAAAGGATACTTGTGATCAAAGGTGTACCACAGCCTGAAGAGCCAGGCGCTCTCCTGCTTGGTTCTGCTCTGTCCCTCAGCCTGTGTCCCGTCCTGGAGAAACACATTGAGGAGCTTTAGTTGATACAGAGTGTGTGTGTGTGTGTGTGTGTGTGTGTGTGTGTGTGTGTGTGTGTGTGTGTGTGTGTGTGTGTGTGTGTGTATTATAGTATCTTATATTTCTTCCCATTCATCCAAACTGACTGCACCAGCTGGAATCCTGAGAAACCAAGTGTTGTTTGCCTTAACAATACCCCCCCTGTGATGGCAGCGTGGACCACCCAGAAGCCGACACACACTCACTGTGGAAAACTACTTAGCACCGGTTAAATAACAGGATGGAGAGGACGATGACACACACGACAGGGCAGCGGTAAAAAGTCCCCGTTGGCATTTTTTATAGTTCTTTGGTAAACTCAACCGTCTGATTAGTGAGTTCATCCGACAAACATACCCCGCCCCCCACCCCCACACCGCACCCGCACCCAGCCCCACCCAGCAGGGCAGCAGGGCTGAACCTGAACTCATAGCAGGTGGGAAGGAAATTCTAGCCTTCTGAGCCATGTGGGACACTGGGAGGCCCACGCAGAGATTAACAAATAGGACCAGGACTGTAAAGGATTTTTTTTCATAATAAAGTGAATAACTTGAGCAGAATAAATATTTTACTTCAGAGTAATAAGGACAGGAGTCTTTGAAACTCTCACCCCGTGGAGGACCTGGAAGTTGTCTACAGAAGGCTGCAAGTCTTGATCTGGGTCCACTCCAACCCTGCAACAGCAGAAGAAGAAACAACCAGAGGAATGGAGATGTGTACGTACGGTGGAAGGAGGCATAAGGAGATAAGCGGATATACATTTTGGGACTAAGAAGCACTTGGAAACGCCAGCGCAACAGAGCTTGATCCTTGCAGTAATAAGCGGGTCAAAATGCCAAACACATTATTTTCACAGATATTTCTCTAGATTGTGCTGGTTCACTCCGAGCAGAAAGACCTTTGAGCGTGCGCACGTTGTTTTTTTTCTTTTTACTTCATTATTAATGATTAACATAATGAAAATAAAAAATATTTTTAAATGAGCAAGCACGTTAAGTACGTACTCCAAAGGTGGAGTTACTGCAGTTATCACAGTTGGACATTGAGCTAAAATGAACTCTTAATTCAGAGACAAATTCACATGGACATAGAACAATGTACAATGGATCCAAGATATCAGGTTTGAATATAAAAACCCTGTGGCCAGTTCACTATATTGTTAAACTAATATGCATTATGAGGAGTCATCTCCATACAGACAATATAACTTTATTAATCCCTGGGGAAAATTAAGGAAATTCAGGTTAGCAATTTAGCTTTTGTTCCACCCTCAATCATTTCTTTCTGTATTTCTAAAGAGATACAACCGCAGAAGCTTCCACCAGTTTGCCGGAAGGGAAAAGTAGCGCATGGTCTTCCCCCTCCCTGTCACAGGTCCAAGAGCCTCCAAGTGCTCTCTTTGTGCCTCTCCTGGCATTCCACAGAGCTGCTTCACGGGGTGGGAAGAAAGGGAGAGGGTGGGAAGTGTGCCCCCTCCTCACAAAGTGCTGGGGGTCGGGGCGGGGGGGTGGAGGTTGTATGGAGGCTCGGAAGACCCGGCAAAACAAATGAGGTGCAAAGCCTGCTGGGCTTTGCCTCAGGAAGGATCTGGGAGGGGAACGGCCCTCTGACAACACCTACTGGTAGTGGCAGGGCAGAAAGGATCAGAGATCAGCACCGCTTTTCCCCTGACTAAATAGGCCAGACAAATGCACAAGTACTGTACATGTTATTTAAACTGTTCAGGCCATTCCAAGACATTCTCCCAATATCTTATACAGTCTGTGTTCTTGAGAATGTTTATATACATATACTGTATATTTACATAGAAGATGAGGGGAAATCTAATGGTTCAAATCTTGAGATTTTTCTGTGCAGACTTAAAAAATACCTTCCTTTCACATTCCTTTTATTCTTGCTTGTGTTTTTTCAGATCAATTCACAGTACTGTGCTGTGCAGCTTCCCAGAGAACAGTGTGTGATTTGTCCTTCACACTGCGGTGCTAAAATCTGGAGGGCAGTCCATTGGAACACAAGAGAAACAGGCTCAGCCTGTCACATTCATTCTCCACATTGGCACCAATTGGCAGATCCTTCTTTCCCCTGCTGCTGCAACATCCCAACGTCCCTTGGGGAAACTTCTGTCTAATCTTGTTTTGAATGATCGCAGAGACCAGTCTGAACCTGGACGCTCACTCAGCCATTGCACCCGCGCTGATAGACGCCCAACTTGCCCCCTGACAGCACCAGAGCAGTGAACAAAACGGTGAAAGGCACGAGTAGAATTAGAACAAATTCATCCCGCTATCACATACAGGAGGAGAGGGTTTTTTATTTATTGTTTTATTATTCATTATTGTTTGGGTTTTTTTTGTCTGTTTTTAAACATCAATTTAGATACAGCACCGGATGCATTGCCACATGTCATAGTCTGTTTCTGCAATGCTTTGTAATCCCCAACGCTGTCATTTGGGAGCAAAAGTGCACTTAATGGATAATGAAAAACGGAGGAACAGAGACGTGCTTTTACGACAGCAGCCGTGTTTATCCATATACAGCACAATGAAAAATCTGCGGGAACATTCTATCACACCCATTCAGCATTTTAGGAAATACCGTGCGGACTTCGATTCAAACCTAAAACTCAAGGTTTTAGAGGGATTGCCATCTCTCTCCCAACTGGGTTGACAGGCTGAACCGAGCCTCGCTCCGTGCTTCCTGGACGGCTGCACCACCAACACACTGAGACACAGCGCGGGCCTGATTCCCAGGATGCTTAAAACAACCCCGAATAATACTCAACTGCACACAGGCCAATTCCAAAATTCCATTCTCCCGACCACCTCTCCACCTGCTGCTGCTTTTTTGTTCTGGGTTTTTTTGTTTTGTTTTGTTGGCTGGTAAGCTGAAGGGTAGATGTGCTACCAGAATACAAATGAATTTCATTTGATTCCTAAATAAAATGTAAAAAAAAATTAAAGATAAAAATAAAAATAAAAATGTATAGGATTAAAGTGTTATTTCCCGTGATAAATAATGGCATATGCTAACTGATTTCTCCACGGTGAGATTCTTTTGTGACTTAATACGACCTATTCAATTAATAAGATTTATATTATAATAATAGCCTTTCATAACATCTCCTAACATTACGGCAAATGTGATAAATTTGTGTGCACACTCTCAAGATGTTGGGATCCTAGCACGACTGGGATACCAGCACGACTGGTATCTTACTGCGATGGCCTACATGTCCTGGTTACCATGGCGATGAGTTCATGAGGAGATTTTGGCAACCCCCCAAAATGCCAACAAACACAATAGCTACTGCTCAGTCAAGGCAGCATTACTCATATTAAACTGAGCCCTTTAGCCCAGGCAGCTGCTGTCATACACATAATCCGCTTTATCTCGATAAATAGCAGCTCTGGATGCGCCCTGGTCAGACCAAAATGATAGAGGCCGCACTCACAACAGACATGCACCCCTTTGAGCAAAGCTCTAAAGAGCAAGTTTGGCCCCGCAAAACAATTCCGCTGAGTGCCGTCTCCACCCAAGGGACACTTTATGCCATCGGAGTTAAGCCATAAACAATTACTTTGCTATCGATCTGACATGTGGGCTCTGGCGAAGTATCTCTGGTCGAGAAATGACCAATGAGCTCGCTGTTTTCAACACCAACGCAAAGAGGAAAGACAGTTCTCATAGACTGGAGTGGAGATCTCTTGCCCCATCTCCTGGACGAATCTAAACCCAGAATAAATCCACCAACATGCTTTGCGGAGTCCGTCTATGTTGTGAAGGAAATGTCTCCTTCACTTGAATGAATCCAGTGGAAACGTACAGACACAAGCAGCATGTTTACAACAACCTCCGACCCAAAAGACCCAAAAGGAGCATTGTCAAAAATCCGAAAGCCGCAGATTGGAAGCGAAAGTGCTGGTACCTGATGTGCAGCCAGGACAGCATGGGGGTGGTCCCGCCACCAAACACCCAGACCGTGAAGAAGACGACCAGCAGCGTCGTGGTGAACATCATCTGGCGGGCGTAGGTGGCCGTGTCCCGGATGGCCAAGGCAAACGCCATCGCTCCGCGCAGGCCTGCAATGGCATGTTCATCGGTACATGTACGTTTACAGTTCATCTTTGAGGTTTATTGCCATTCTGGTTATGGTTTTATTTTCTGAGGTTTATTTTTTTTTATTTTTTAGGCTTATATTTTATGTTCATCATTAGGTTTATTGTATATTACAATTGTTTCTTTAACTTAGGTTCGTCTTTCTGGTTAACTGTTAGGTCTATTTAATTACTTATTGTATTACTAATATGACAAAAAAATCAGGTTTATTTTTTGTGACATTTTTTTATTTTACCTTTATTATAAATTTAGGTTATATTTGTTGTTTATTGTTAGGTTTAGTCTATAATATATATTAAATTATATTATTATACATTATTGTGTAGTGTCATATTTTCACTTTTTCCCTTGTATTGCCCTACTGTGTGTTTCACTCCATTGCTTTATTAATATTGCCTATTTTTGGATTTGAACCGCCGTGACACTTGTAACAATCATTACATTATGTCATTTAGCAGACGCTTTTTTCCAAAGCAATTTACGATAAGTACATTTTGTTTATAGTTGTTAAACCAACTGTAAACCAGTCACAGCTTGCTAAACCTTCGCTAGGAATAAAGGAATAAGAAGCATTAGTAGAGTTTGAGGTCCAATCCAACCAAATCTGTCTGTAGCAGCACACACACGCACGCACGCACGCACACACACACACACACACACACACACACACACACACACACACACACACACACACACACACACACACACACACACACACACACACACACACACACACACACACACACACACACACACACACACACGCGTACAGTTGGTTTAACAGCCCGCCATACCCGCAAACATCATCATGTGTTGGAAGTTTCCTTTGATCTTGTGCCTACGACCGAGATTTAGGAGGAAGGAGAGTGGATAGATGTTGGAAGCTCTTCCAATGAAGATGGCGATCTGACAAACAGGGCTTGGTCAAGGATTAGACTCTTGGTGAATAACGGGTTAATTATTAGCCTATTATCACTTTATCATGTAAACTGCAGTAGAAACAACGTGTGTTTTTATGTTTTGTTTATCCGTGTTGACCCCTGCGCCAAGAGGTATTCAGAGCAGGGATTCAGCAGCAGGGATTTAAGGGGACCTTGACTTAAGACTTAAGTGCTAAATCAATCTTCGGTCCGGGAGGTTGTCACAGAGCAGAACTGCAGCCTGCGCAGGGCCACGGTGACGTGGCAGCGGCACTCCACGTTCTCGACCAGAATCGCGAGTTAATGACGGAGCTTTTCCTCTCGATGGAAAAAAAAAGGATACAAAGGCCCCCACGATAAAGATGGGGCTGAAGACGTGGTTCTGGAAGGTGAACAGAGCCAGTCCCATGTAGGAGAAAATGAAGTTCTCAGCCAGGAAGTGCAGAACCTCAAACAGCTGCACAGAACAGAGAAGAAGATCGTTACGTTTGACAATACTTTTGAGAATGTGGGAGAAAAATAACATAATCTGAAGAAGAAGCCTTGCGTTTAATCATCATGAGGAAAACGTCTCATAAAGTCTAAAAAGGGATTTAAACCGACTAAATAAGGAGAGCTTCTCAGCCCTAAATTAAAAGGACATCATAGCATGCAGTGGTCCTGGTGTGTGTGTGTGTGTGTGTGTGTGTGTGTGTGTGTGTGTGTGTGTGTGTGTGTGTGTGTGTGTGTGTGTGTGTGTGTGTGTGTGTGTGTGTGCGTGTGTGTGAGAGAGAGATTTTCTCTCTGGGATTTTAGCAGTTTCTTGTTTGTTCTCATGTAATTCATAAACTATTTTGAGAAGGGGTGTGCTCTGCGTATGCGTCCTTCCTTTGGCGGACCCCCCTCTCAGGGAAACAAAGCAGTCGCTGCAGGAGGGGCGTTCGCAGATCACGGCACCATCTGGCCACTGTTACCGACGCCCCATGCCTATGATGACGGGGCTACGACTCCCGGAAATGAAGTCGCTGGAAGGGGAACCGGAGGGGGGTGTTCATCGGCGCCGCTACCTGCTTGGTGCGCTTTGTGGACTCTTCGGAAAGGTTGTTGTAGGTGTAGTGGGCTTGTGTGATCCCACAGAACAGAACGGCCACGACTCCTGTAAAGCACGCAAAACACACACAGATATATTATGCGCGTGGAACGGCGTTCATTTTAATTACAGAGAGCTGACTGAAATTCACACACATCAAAAGATGAACTTGCCTTGTCTGTTAATTATTCCCATTTAAACCCACTGCTCAACAACCACATTATCTGTATTGGTGTCATGGATAGGCCCGTTACGGTCTTGTAATTTAGGTTGACGATTAATTGTCATATAAAGAATTGCAATCAAAAATGTAATTGTCTTTTCTGTTTAATTTATGACACTACAATAGTGGCATAAAATCGAACTACGAATAATAATATATAATTATATAACGCAATATAATAATTTAATATAATGCAGGTCTGGTTTACCCATTGCAGGAGAACCATGAAGATAAAAAAAAAACATGTAATCAGTTAAAATCAATTAGCTTCAACTCAACCGACGGAAAGTCACCGAATTCCAGATTTATTTATTGCGACATTGGTTTAGAATTCCCCTTAAATTGATATGGCAATATGTGATAGTGTAATCTGAGGATTTTAGAAAAAAATGCCATCAGGTGATTACATAATGAATTGGCTCTTGTCACTGACAGATGTAGAATGTACAGTTTGGAGGGTTTTTTTGTTTGTTTTTTTCCATCTCTCAGATTTGAACCCAAACCAGCCGTCTGACCTGTGAACCCGCAGGCCTCGGCCAGCAGGAATGTGCTCCAGGACATGAGGAAGAACAGTGCCGTCTCCAGCAGCGGGAAGCAGTGCAGTTTGGTGAACTTGGTGACGTGAGAGTTGGGTTAAGGAAATAACATTTTTAAAACTCTTATCTCAAAAAAATAGATAAATCACTCATACGCCGGCATTCAAAGACACGGTGACCCTGACAGACACATATTTGGTCTACGAGCGGGGAAGGATATGAGGGCAGTAACCACCCCGGTAACTGCGCCCATTGCGAAGGAGCCACTGAAGATCCCGAGGAAAACCCCGACTGACTTGAAAAACGCTGAGGCGTCAAACATGTGCGTGTTGGCTCCGCTGGGCTGGTAGGCCACGATAGACCTGAAGAGACAGTTCAAAAAATGATTTTACGTCATAATTACTCCAATTCAAAATATAATAAGGTGGCCAAATGTATATGTTTTGTTTTTTTTAAGTCTGAGAGATGATTTCTGAAAAGTATACAGTAGGGGGAGGTAGTGCACCATCTCTCTCATTTGGACCGGAGGAATATTTGTAACCCCAAACACAGCGTTCAATCTCAGTGTAGAATTTCAACATGGCAGGGAAAGAACAGTGGATTCAAGCCCCTACCCCTCGCCCCCCACATCTCGCAGGATTAAAGTTGAAGTGGGTTTTGAAGGGAGTGTTACTCACGAGGAAAGCACAATGGCGACCGCATCGTTCATGACGCTCTCTCCAAACAGCAGAGCGTAGAGGTCCACGTCTGCGTGGAGCTCATTGAAGATGGCCAGCACCGTCACTGCAGGCAGGCAGACACACACACACACACACACACACACACACACACACACACACACACACACACACACACACACACACACACACACACACACACACACACACACACACACACACACACACACACACACACACACACACACACACACAGATCAGCTTTTTACTCTTTCTTTGGAATGCACAGATCTCTCTCTTTCCCATTTTCTTTAAGTTAAACTGCGGTACCCGGGTCCGTAGCGGAGATGATCGCTCCGAAGAAGAGGCAGTCGGTGTAGTAGAACTTGTCGGTGAGCTGCCCGACCACCTGCATCAGCTTGACCACGCCATACATCAGGTTCCTGGGAGGACGACAGGCGTGACATTCCGTGTCGTTTTATGATCAAACTGCGGATAACTCCCGCTGCGAGACCCCGGTCCAATTGAAAAAAAATAAATTAAAAAAAAAAAGACTCACCCAATAACGAAGCATGAGATGGCGGTTCCCAGAAAGGCATATGTTATGATGGAGCCCAGATTTCTGAAGAAGTGTCTCTGGTAAAAAAGATGCAGAGAGGAGACATGTTTTGAATAAATAAAATAAAAACATAAATTAAAACAATCTTTGTCATCAACATTTATTTTTCTATTCAATGGTTTTCTTAATGTCTTTGGTTTCAGTAAATGATCCAGCCTCTACAATTAAACTATTCAGGTCCCATTAGGTCACCGCAGGCCACCAGCGGCCAGATAACTCCCGCTTGAACGCTGGAAAAACGCAAACAGCGTCAAAGATGTTTGAAGTTAGAAAAACAAACAGCAACTCTCTGCGATGTCACAAAACAGAAAAGCTTCTCAGATGACATTGGTTTCAGAGCTGCTGCCCACGGTGTTTATCCTCAGTAGAAAAAAAAAAAAAAAAAATGTTGAAACCTTTCAAGGCAAATAAACATCATTGAGATTTCATACTGTGGTCATCTCCCACTGCCGTCCACGTCAAAGTCCACAGTACATAATGTGGACACTGTGGCTGAAAGCCTCCATGTTTGTTACGACGAGTGAAACTTAAAAAAAAAAACTCTCTATCCGAAACTTGGTTGACTGGAAAATAAAAATAAGTCACCGTTTTTTTTTTTGTTTTTTTTTTGACTAAAAAGTAATATTTATCAGATTTATCAGCTGCTGTACACTGTGCCCTTCCATCTTCACATGTCACAAGTTCACCATTGTCCAAAGTAATCATTTAAACTGAAATTATGCCCCCCTTAAGCAATTTTTAGTCATCAGATGCTCTACCACATTTGAAAAAGGGCTCACTTTAAGGACAGCACACCGAAGACGTTAAATCGGCTGCAACTGTGAATTCTAATGCAGAAACTGTAGGAAACTAAATGTTTTTACGTGTCATATTGGAGATTAAACAAACAATATAATGAGGAACCAAGGACAAAAAAAAAATAAAAAAAGATTCTGGCCACTAAGGAATGCTACAAAAAAACAAACCAAAAGTGCTTGGTACACAAAAATGAACAGGAAAACTACGCGTGTTGTCAATGTCAGCCGTTTTGTGGATGCCGGGGCAACATCAGAGAGGAAGCAAAAGACATCTGGTGTGGACGACTTCCTCTAAAAAAAAAAAAAAAAAAAAAAGGGGGCCTTTTATTCTCGGACAACGCCGAGTTCTCGCTCAGTCTGGGCCAATGAGAGATTTTCTTTCCTTTTTTTTTTTTCCACCATCTGGCCAATAAAACAGCCTTTTGTGGCAGCGCATGGACCCACCTGCAACCGCTACCAGCTCAAGTTACCGTTCATCCACCAGCCTTTGTCCCACATTTAAGCATCCCACTTTAAGCATTAACGTATGTGGCGTTTGCAAATCCTGCATCGACAATGTTGACTCCAAAACACGTCCCTTTACCTTTTTCAGACTGTATCCGGCGTGGAAGATGATAGGAGGTAGTAATATGTTGAAGAATACTTCAGGATCGAACGTGACCTGTTAATTAGGATGCATTACATAAGACAGCATGTTATTAAGCCCGGGAGGGGAATTCAGGCAAAAAAAACAGTGCAGTTGAGAAAGAGATACAAAGAATTAAGAAATAACACATAATGTACACATCTATCTACACAAGTTAACATGAAGCAGCACTATGCTGCCTCACTATAATACATGTGGGTGTTGTGCGATTGAGAACAGCGTGCGAAATTTGGGTTAAATGGGTTCATTGCGGGGTTTAAACTGAGGCCCACTCGGTACCTTGCGTAGCATGTCATTCTGCTCCACGTTGTTAATCTCGTGAGAGTTGATCTCCCCTTTGAGCGTGTACTCGAAGAACTTCCCGCTGACGTTGAGCAGCAGGGTGCTGGCGGGCCCCGTCTTCAGGACGCAGCTCGGCGGGGTCTTGTTGTGGTAGCTGGTGGCAGGGATGCCATAGCGCAGGATCACGCCCACAAGCAGGCCTGAGGAAGGAGGGAATTGGGAAATGAAATGAGAGGAGGGGATTCAATTTTCATACGTTAAGCAAAAGTAATCATCATCATCATGTAGGTTTGACTGTACACTTTTGTTCCATTTTGTTTGATGTTCAAACCCATTGGGCTATATGGAAGAATGTATCGACGTGACAATCAGTAATAAAATCTATAATCTCTCATATACGGTTCTATACAGTATATAACAAAATCCAAGTATGAATTCCACATCCCTTAAATATCCAACTGCAGTGCATTGTATGTAACTACATTCTAATGTAAACATAGTGAGACTCAAACTGTACTTTTTCAATTAAACCCCACTCAGGTATTTTAGACCTCCAGCAATTAGCAATTTTAGGGCATTTCTTCCAAAAGTCATTCATTTATACTACAAAATTATATACCATCACATTTAAATATTAGTAATTTCATGCAAGTACGCCACTGACAGATAAATCATATTAATTAATGATGCAGCAGCGGATCCTGACAACACGGTCCTGTTCATTGTCGGGCTTTTATAAAAGAATAGTTAACATACTGTGATATTATACTGGGTCTTTTAACCACGTCAATGATTCGAAAATAAAAATCTATAGTCATCCAAAACTACCACAAAAACAGACAGACAGGTTGGTCAATGACTCGGAGCCAAGGTTGTTTTTCATCAAATCTGTTTTGCTTAGGATCAGAGAGTGAACACAAATAATGCTTTTAATGGAAAGCATTTTGAGTCTTGTGTTGTGCGCGAAAGGTGCTATACAAAGAAGCTTTATTATTATTTTCTTCTTCATTTCCCATTTTAAACCCCACAGATATTAGTTTTGAGGAATAGAATAGGTTACATGTGGGCCTTTATGAGGGGTGAAATGAATGCACCAAAGAAAAAAAAAAAAAGAGACATTACCAACACTTTTGCCACCTTTGAACACATTCTCACAAGTGATCAAATAAAATAAATGAAAGGCAAAGACCATTTACAACACACGTACAACATTAACGTCAATTTTAACTCGGGCTTCACACGGTATTTTCTACCGGATTCAAAGACCTGCTGGCACTTCGAAGATACCGATCGTGACTCGGTAAGAACGGTTTTTTTGGGGGGGGGGGGGCAGCCTGTTCCCTGCAATCAACCTGAAAACGTCAACATGTTTCCGAGGCCTCACTCCTTCAGGAGCGTGGAGCGTTTGAGGGCTGCCTCCGTCCTTCACGCTGGTGTGCCCTGAGGACGGAGCATTCTTCGGCGCGTTGCACTCTCACCTCAAATGACCTGTGGCCTACACGTCAGACATAGTTGTCGAAAGGGAAAGGTTTAAAAAAAAAAAAAAAAAAAAAATTTGTAATTAAAAACTAACGTCATCACCTTGCTAAACTCACTCTGATAGCGAGCCCGACAAGCCCATCTTGGCAGATGGCGTTCTGCAGTTGAGTGTGTTGGCGTAACAGCAACAGAACGGAGTTTCCCGAAAATTCCACGAGGAGAAAATCATATCAACCCACTCTGTGCGTTGCAATATGTCCAGGCATCTTGGGTCTGATAACAGATAATATGATATAAAAATGGAATTTCGTAAGCAAAGAACAACCGGATTTATTGACAAGAGGATAAATTGTGTTTCGGTTTTACTGGGGCTGAAATAAAATGTAGGTCTGATATGATTCACGGGCGTTCGGGGTGCTCTTATATAAGACCAGGACGATGGAAGTGTTTGGTTAAAGTGCAAATCCATTAAGTTGTCTGTCTGTGGGTGGATTACACTATTATATCCCAGAATCCAATCCATTCAAAACTACAAGTTTGTTTTTTTTCCCCAACAATATCTGGTTTTACCCTGAACTTCGCCCTGAGGCGGTCACATTTCTGGAAAGTATGCCTTCTTCTGATCCACTAATTAGCATTCCTGCCGGGAAAAGCGGACCCCCACTACCCGACAGGAAACAGCTTAATAAGAGGAGCCCATGCCTAAGCAGTTACCCTGAACGTCTACTTTATCGTAGAGCGCCTGCTAAACAAAGCATAAACTATGGGGGTTTTTTTTAAACAAAACAATCACGGGGATTACCACTTTTCAGTGATATTTTGAGTATCACGTAGACTTTCACTTTCTGCGCGTCAGCGCTTCCTTGCCGTTGTAGACTAGGTACCAGATGTGGCGGACCCCGCCACCCAACAGCGAAAACAGCACATTAGAGGAGCACATGCATACGCAATTACATTGAATGGCTGGTTTCTAGCAAAGTGCCAGCTAAATAAAGTATGAAATATGAAATTTGTTTTTGAGGGTATCTCAAATGGCGCATTTCGGACCAATTACCATGCCAGGGCGCATGTCTGGGTCGTACCATAATGTACCATCATATGACCAAGGAGGCGGCGGTGGTGGTGGTGGTGGTTCGGGGGGGGGCGGCTCCGTCTCACCGTATATCATGGCTAATCCCGTTTCGTGGAGGAAACGCACTCTCCGGTGCTTGAAGAGCCAGATAGTGAGGATCGTCAGGGTGAGCAGGAGGATGAACGTCAGCAGGTTGACGCTGTCCTGGCGGTGACTTTCTTCGGCTTCTTTCTCGGTGGCGAGTTCCTCGTTGCCATCGTCCTGAGCCCTGATCCCGCCGACGGAGAGCAGCAGCAGCGGCAGCAGCGGCGGCAGCAGCGGCGGCGGCGGCGGCAGCTGAGAGAGAGCCGACATCATCGCGGTTCCGGATCCACGGACTGTCCGGCTCTGGCGGTGTCCCTGTGCGGTGTCCGCGAGGCTGTGTGCCGCCTCTCTACACCATGGTGGTACCTACACTGCGCAAGGTGGACGATGACTGGAAAACACTTTAATGCCCAAGAAACCCACAGAGTTCAACCTTTTAAAGGTACACCGCACCATAAAACGGGAAGACTCGCTGCTGCACTGCCCCGCCGGAGGAAATGAATTACATGTTAATTATCAGATAAAAAAAATGATCGGCTAATTTATTCTGTTAGTTGCAATGTAAAATAAATATTTAATAATACAACATAATACATGACATACGAATATAATTTATTTTTTGATCATCTCGCTCACTGCATCTTACTTGTGGCCAATAAAGCATCTTGAATCTCGATTCTTGACATCTTGGATAAGTAAAGATTAAATAAAAAACGCTATCAATCCCGGGGAGAAATTCAGGTGTTACAGCAGCAGTAGTTGACAGAACAATGTTAGTAAAACATAGATATTAAAAATGCATTAAAATATAGTATAAGTAAAGCTGACTACGTTAACACGTAAGCCCAATATGAGCAGATGGAAAAGTGCCACAGTAAAGACATTGTACTGTAGGTATAGAATGGAATATACACAACAAATACTTTTTTGAAAGACTTTCAAAATATAATTTCGCCATCAACCTATTTAGTAGGCCTACTGATTGCTTTGGACAATGCTCAAACACATTGGCCATGTAAGTAATTAAAAAATATATATCTATAATATATAAGTGTGTGTGTGTGTGTGTGTGTGTGTGTGTGTGTGTGTGTGTGTGTGTGTGTGTGTGTGTGTGTGTCTTCTCTGTCATGACTGTTAGGAATGAAAATTTTAATAAATCCAAAATAGTCACATTGTTTATCATGTGCATAACTCATGGAAAGTTATGTGATGTAATGCATGATGGAGCTTACTCACTAAGCACTGAATGATAAACACATTGCCAAACTGGTACCTAGAGAAACATTTGGCCTACGGAGACATCTATACCAAAACCATGCGCAAATTATATCCATCTTGATGTACTTACAACTTCATTACTTTGTAGAAAAGGTGATAAGGTCCACTTGACTTTTGTATTTTTGTGTTTCTCGAGGAAAATGTCTTTAGAGCAAGATGTTTCTGAAAAGATGTGGGTTCCACATGTTAACATCACATTTTTCTTTAACTTTCAGGTGACTATAACAAAATAAAGATAACTGGTGTAATGGAAATCCAGTAATTGATCACATGTCTTTCTTAAGGCCCAAATCTATTGATGGGATCACATTCCTTATTAATGTTACAAGCCTTACACATAGCGGGAAAGCCATGAGATGCTCCTGTTTTCCTTCGAGGGTTTGTGTGTAACTTTTATATAAACAAGACATGTTTGTAATCGTCTCATGTTGGCAATTTATCAAACATAAAGGTAACCTCTCCATATTCATTATTATCGTGAAACGCGTAAATGTTAAATAAGATACATTAAATTTTGTATTGACTTGACTATTCATTTATTATATTTGTTTTATACACTTTTGTCTTAAGTGACCATAATGTATGCTGCTGCAAATTATACCACATGGTTATTTATAAGTTTATTCTGCAAAAAGCACGCAGTAACAGAAAAGTGACCTATGATCTATGACCCTTGACTGGAGGAACAAGAAGGAAATGGCCTGTGGCATGAAACCAGCCTACTGAGCGTACTTCACTCCGTCATCATCATGGATGAATGATTTTGGTAGAGCTTTTTCAGATTATAAATCATGTGGTTTCGAGGCAGCTGGCATTTCAACCTACTCCTTTGGTATTTGGAGTTGTATCTTGAGGTCAACCACAGGGTCTAGATAATGCCCAGAAAATGCTTGGTGTGTGTAAGGACGTCCACAAAACATTAACCTTTTTATAATAACATAATATAATAATAATTTAATTCTGCCACCAGTTGCTGAAATGGGATGACGCTGTCGCACCGATTAGGCAGAAGCCTTTGGTTCCTTCTCGGGTCCAAGCGATATAACGTTTTCGGGTTTGAGTCGGACGCACCACGGGGCCGCAACTTCAGCGGTGGCGCTACGTCCGTCGGTGCGGCTCTATGATTGGTCAGTGTTGACATGAGCATGGTGCTGATTGGCTCGCCAACGAACCGGGGGAACCAGTACAGTGACACCTAGTGGTCTGCGGGTGTTGTAGCAGCCACATCACCCGGAGTAGCTGTGGCGCAATGGCTCGTTGATTTTTGAGATTTCAATCTCATTCTGTGCCCAATAAACACATGTGAAATGGCCTTGTGTTTTCATTTTGTTCTTCTGATATTTGTGTATAATGATTAAAGCGCGACAACAACTGCACACTATGCATATAATTGCTAATAATTGTTTCCGTGAAAGCAAACAGTGTGAAGGCCATATAAACCATCATCAACTAACGCATATATTTGCTGCTTTACTTGTGATGATGATGCTGATCGTGTTTAGTATTCAATCCCAGTGGAGAGTGTGGTTGTTAAATGACGGGAGAAAGCGTCGTCATTGTGGACTGAACGTGAAACGGGAAAGGACAAGCACATTTTGGCAATGTGCGACGGGGCGAAGGGGATCGTACAATTGTATTCATTTACAGGTTTTTATTGAGAAGGGCTGAGACAAGACAGGCTTGCGGGTCCAAAATGGATCCCTCTCTCCGCACGTCGACTAAACGTCCTCTGATTTGAATGATCGCTTATAATTACCTGAGCGCCAACGTCGAGGTGCGCTGCCTTCACGGGACAGCGCTCAGACGCCCAATTCAAAACTTAAAAAAAAAACCAAAAACCCCACCGAACCACTTCCGGTGGGTCACGTCGCGTTCTGACGCCACGACCACGTGACAATACGTCGTAATTCGGCGCGCGTGAAACGTGCGCCGCGGAGTCCGCCCCGCCCCGCCCCGCCCCGCCGGGCCACGCCCACCCCCAGCCCCGCCCCTCAACAAGGAAACCGGAAGCCCCAGATTTGTGCGCTTGACATCTGAGGCGCAGTGAGGGTCCTCACCTGGAAAGAGGAACAGTGACACGGTCGTGACAAATTGTCCTCGTTATCCCCGCGTTCACAGCCGAGTTACGTTCGGAAACGGGATATTTTGTTGTTGTTGTGCCGTGCGACGGTAGAACGGAGAAGAAAACATGGGCTGCTTCTACTCAAAGAAATCCAGGCGAAAAGCGCACGGGAAGGAGGAGCGGACTCCGACCGCGACGACCGTCGAAACCGCCGCGACGGGCAACGCGCTGCCTCTGGGGAACAACGCGGAGGAAGCGCCGAAGCTGTACAGCTGGGACAAGCGAGACAAGGTATCCGCAAGTACATTTAGCTGGTTTTGCATAGCGGTCAGAAATGACTGGAGTCCGCTTTGCGTTTGTGGGGTTTTTTTTTGCTCCGGAGCTTATTAACGGATTAACTCCACCACATAACAACACGTAACCACTCAAGAGCTGAAGCGAAGCTGACCCCGCGCCCCCTTCAAGGCCGGCTCGGAAATGGAAGAACCGCTCTCAAGACCCCGATTAATCTCAACCAATCATCAACGTGTAGGGTGAATTTGATGCTGCTGTACTAGAAAAACGGGGTATGTGTTGATACTTATGTTGACCAGTTATTTTTTTGTGTGTGAATCATTTCACACTTTTAGCTACGAAGAATAGCGCCCTAATATTTTGCCAACTGTCAGGGGCTAAGTGTCAGTACAGTTTCTGGTTGGCTGAGGGTATGAATATAGACGTTTCATATAGATAAGTCGTTCTTGGCATGGTAGTGAACTTCCTGTGGTCTGCTTAAAAGAACTGCGCGCATTACAGTAATATTTGTTTCCGTTGTTTTCACAGGTTGATCCGAAGGATTACATGCTTACCGGGCTCAAAGACGCAACAGTCGGTCGCCTGCCTGGCAAACTGAATGGACAGCAGTTTATCATTCAAGAGTGTGAGAATTGCAACATCTATATACTGGACCATGCCGCAACCATCACCATCGATGACTGCGTTAATTGCCGCATCGTTTTGGGACCCGTGAAAGGCAGCGTCTTCTTTAGGGACTGTAAGGACATCAAATGTGTCGTCGCATGCCAGCAGTTTCGCACGCGCGACTGCAAGAAGATGGACGTGTTCTTATGCTGTGCCACTCAGCCCATTATTGAGTCGTCGACGGGGATGAAATTTGGCTGCTTCCAATACTACTACCCCGAGTTGGCCTTCCACTTCAAAGATGCTGGGCTCAGTATATTCAACAATAATTGGAGCAACATCCACGATTTCACTCCTGTCTCTGGAGAGAACAACTGGAGCTTGTTGTCGGAGACGGCAGCCGTTGAAGACCATGTGCCGGCCCCAGGCGCAGAGTCTGAGTTCGTGTCTGTGCGGATCTTCACTGATGTTGCTCACAGTATTGTGCCTTTGACGAAGGGAGGAAGGCGGAAGGACAGTGAGGAGTCCTGCCTTTTTGTTTTCTTTGCTGGGGACTATACAGCTGCAAATGCCCGTAAACTTATTGATGAGGTAAGAAGAACAGGGGTGGGGGGTGATGAAACTTCAGCTGATCATGAATCACTTTCTTATGACGCATAAAAAAAATCTACGGCCATCGCAAAGTATTTTTCATTTAAACCCAAAAGAAAAATCTCTCACTATCTCACACTGACTATACAAATACCCTAAGAAAACAGTACTCAGGTAAAAGTCCCGTAACCAGCACCCTATTCATGTCAAATAACTAATATTAAATGTGCTTGGATAGCAAAAGTAATAGCACTTACCTCTATCTATTACAATGTATTATGGACCAAAATGTGATTAACCTAATGAAATAAACCAATTTGTTTTTAGTGTGTTGCTCACCAGCTTTAACAATATAATATTCGTGATCCAATGAGAATAAACAACCTGTTACCAACAACATGAAGTTGAATCCTTATAGTCATTGAATGTTAAAAAAAAGACATAAAAAAAAAAAAAGAGTGATTTTATTAATACATTTGTTAATTTATTAATGAATCAATCAATTCATTAAATAACAGGTGATGGATTTTTTTTTTATCCACATGAAGTACTACAAAATCCTTTCCGTGTAAAGTGGTCTCAGACTACCCTGATTTATTAGCTAAAGTCAATACTTGCTTAGTAGAGCTATTGTGAGAGTTAAACAAATATTTGTTGCTTGGTATGACTATGATATTTTTGCTGAAGTTGGTGACTCTAAAGTCAGTTTGTCATGTTCCTTTTTTTTTGCTGAAGTTGGTGACTCTAAAGTCGGTTTGTCATGTTCCTTTTTTCACTCTAATTTACACAGGCAATCGGCAAAGGTTTTGTGTTGATCCAAACGAAGGAAGTCGCTATGCGACCAGAGGACATAAAGAGAGTTTTTCAGAACAACGCTGAGGATCTCATTGAGTGGATAACTAAAGGTCAGCCCAATCATCTTGGGTATTGAATTAAATCTACTTTTCCATGTGAGGCTGAGTGAATGTGTCCCAGCCCTAAAGTTTATTTTTTTTAAAGTTTGACAAATACATGTCTTATTCCATAAGGCCCAGTCACTGCTCTTGAGCTGAACGGGGATGGAGTTGTGGAAGCCTGCAAGAGCATTGCAAGTGACTTATTCCGTGGAACCAAGGTAACAACAACTCAGTTTTTTTTTTCTTCTAGATGATGTTTTATTATCCATCTTGAGAAATTCAGTAATTTGCCACCTAAAATTCGAAAGATCAAAAAAGCGGACATACAGATCCTTATCAGAATCAGAATCAGAATCAGAAATACTTTAATAATCCCAGGGGGAAATTACTTTTAATCTTATACATATACGTAGCAACTCAGTTCTAAGAACGATGAAGTTCCTTAGTTTCCTGTATTGCGGACGCAAAAAATGGGACGGTTCCTCCAAAAGTTCTTTTAACTATGAAACGGTTCCTGTGGTGCGAGAAGTAAGTCAATTTAGACCCTGGTTTCTGCAGTGGAAATGCGTTTTCGCACCGCAGGAACTTTTTCATAGTTGTAAGAACTGCTTGTTGAGGGACTTATTTTTAGCTTCTACTCCAGGGCAGGGACTTACCGGCACACAAGGAACCTTCAGTGCCATTAGTGCATGGTGGTCCAGACGTTAATGCACGGTCCCTCGGACTGAGGACAGTCCGCCCGGTCCAGTCGCATCGCTCTGGGTGCGAACCAGCCCACGTACAATCAGTAGTAATAAAGAAAATCACCAATAAAAATAAAAAACAATAAAAAAGTGTTTTTTATTGTAGATGTATTTATTTCATAGAGTTTATTTTCCGACGTTAATTGAATGAAACAAAATAGTCCCTGTGCGGTCTCCCGATACATGCCTGTGCCTTACGGAAGTCGGAACAAACTTTTAAATTACGTCTCGTAGATATGATATGAGTGAAGATTCAGCAACTGGACTGCTTATTTCTCGCCTCAAATTTGTTCAGAAACTTATTTTAGGGGACTGATTAGGTGAAATAAGCGAAAGATACGTAGTAAAAACACGGAACTCACGCTGAATCCCCAATGGCCTACGTCACTTCAGCGTCACTTAAGAGTTCCACGGCAGTGCAAACGCAACCAGAAAAAAACCCTTGAAGGTATCTAGTTCTCAATCTTCATAGATCCCCTCAGGGAGTCCCCACAAGTGTTTGGTGCGAAAAGACGTTGAGCTGAGTGGCTTGTCAGGAGCTTGTAGCTGCAGCTGCAAAGAAAGTCCCAGCTATCTGCTCTATTTCAACATGAAGTGCAGCATATCGTTTGAATTTCAGTTTAAGAGGGGAACATGAGCTATACATGGCCTTTTTATATTCAAGTGTTAATCTGTACATCTGTCAATGTATTAAGAAATATTATACAATTGATTTGGAATACTCACAAAATTAGATTAGAACATTAATACAGTAGACAATTTGGGACCGGTTCCAAATCAGACACTGATCTGGACACTTTCTTGACACTGCTCTCTATATGCATGACAAGCAGCAGTGACCATCCCCAGGCTGGTGACTGGGTGCCCAGAGTACAGATAGGAAGTACATTTACTCTGATTTCAAATATCTTATGCAGATCCAAATGTCCCTTCTTTTTTTGCAGGTGTTTGTTTCTGAAAACAAAAATACATCATCACGAGATGTGGATAATTTCTTCAACTTTGCTGACATGCAGATGGGCTTGTGATTAAGATACATCAATAGAAATTGCACATCCGTTTTTGAATCACTTTCTCTGAACTCCAAAACTGCAGAAATGATTGAATAGGGTAATGTTTGATTATTTGCTTAAAAACTAGGAAAACTGTTGGATATTATTAGTTCCCAGATTTTACTCAATGCTTGATAAGGGAAATAATAACTTTTTTTTATCAATAATCATAGATAATGGGTCATATAAGGATAGGGATATAGAGATTAAAGGAATAGTTCTGATTTTATTTTACGTTTTTTATCCCAGTTTTATGCTCACCCCTTGTGTGGTGTGGAGGTGGGTTTAATTCCTGCAATAGTCCAGTCTTTTGTCCATCCTGGATGCACAGCTCTATACTCCCATTAGGAGTTCAGTGCAAGTATGGGGGGCACGTCCACAATCTGTGTTCAGTGCAAGAACTACACACATTTCAGACAAAAATTACATGATGCCACAGCAGTCTGAATTTGCAAATTCGAGAAATCCATTAAAAAAAAAAAAAAAAATATATATATATATATATATATATATATATATATATTCTTTTTTTTATTTTTATTTTTATTTTTTGTTTGTTTTTTATGTTAATGTTTGCTGGCACTATTTACATTGCTGCGCTACAGTGTTTTTAACACTGTTACAAAGAAATGGTTAAACTGCCAAATTGGAGCCATGTGTCCAGCATGGAGAAATGTTGGACTGCTGTGGGAATGACAACTACATATGTACTACATGAGCGGTTAGTATAAAACATGGTTAAATGCCCTAAATCCTGAACTGTTCCTTTTACGAGTTCTATTCGACAAACACGACTAAACCTTTTCCTGTAAACCACTGTCAAGCTAGATATTACTAGTGCTGTGAATATTTTCAATGAATGTATTTGAGTCGTATTGCTTCTATCTTATGTCTGAATGTAGATTTTGCTGTAAAATACTTGTGAATTTTTTTAAATTTTATTTCATTGTTGAAAGAATTTATTTCAGTAATAAATGTGAACATGGGTACACTTGAGGGGTAACTTATTTAGTACCCCCTAATCAAAGGTTTGGACTATGTTCAAACAGCAATTTCCAAATATGTAGCCATGTGAACAAATCACACACACAAAGTGGTGGCTCGCAGCCTGTTTTTATTTCTATTCTTTTAGCGCATTTATTACATTATCACTCACATATTTTGTCAACAAACTGATACAGGTTATACTAATAATGAAATAAACACATTATTCCTAATGACCTACAGGTCTGCAGCACTCGCAGAGCTCCCCCGACAAGCAGAGAAACTAATTGCGTTGCCTTAGTTAGTTATTAGTTGACATCGATTTGTGTTGCCTGCAAAAAGAAAAAACACACCCAGGGATTTGCTGCATCACAGGAACTTAAACTCATCTGGTGGAACTGGGTGTTAAGGTGGTTTCAGAAACGTGTGTTACAGTGAATCTATTTTTATACAGATTTAAAAAGAATGAATTGAAGAGAAAATTTGGTAGATTGTTGAGTTTGTCTGAAGAGGCAGAGTCCGCTGCGTTGCCGCTGGTAGTTGCTGTGCGTACACAGCGTCCACTGGAAGAATTGGTCCGAGACAGTTGGAGCAGGGCAGCCTCCTGTCATACTGCTGTAATCTCTGCCCCTGAGGGTCCAAACACTCAGACTCTCATTTTTTTTTCAAATACAATATCTCTTGGACTCACACAACACATTCCAGCACATACTATGATTTCATTTCCTTCTGTCATTGTTCAAATTCAGTCGTCTTCCCATTTATTTTCATCTTCTTCAGACGTGACATCTGTGTATTTTAGGAAATTGGTCATTTAGTGAAATAACATCCTCTGCATCAATGAGCTCAAAATTATTTCTTTGAGGTGTACCAACCTTCTGGAGTGTATGAGATGACTCACTGACCTGAACTTCTACCGACTTGCATGTGTCCATAGAAAGAAAAGACAGATTTTCAAGAGCAAGCGAAGTGTTGCTCAAAGAGGAGTTACAGAGTATGCTTTCGTCAATGTTCTTAGTAATGTCATTGTGTGTCAAGACCACTGGTAATGGGTCTGGGCGACCAAAATCGTGCTTTAAACCTCCATCGCTGTCGTTCTGGTTTCCTTCGGTGTCTATTTCATTTTCACTGCTAATGTAATATTGGACAGCAGGCTGCTGGCTGCTACTGCTGGTCGGGTTCTGTGATGAAGGCCCTGAGGCTGTTGCATTTGCCTTTTGCAGATTACCACGGGCCCCTGCACGGCTTTTCTTAGATGGTGAGGCTTTCGTTGTTATCTTTCTGAACACTGTATTACACATGAACCTCTCAAAGCGCTCTGCATAGAAGCCTGGCCGGTGAACTGAAACAGTATCTCCATCATGAAGCATAGCTTTCCAAGAGTGCTCAAGCTTCTTGACGCATATATATGATTGCAAAATGTCAATAATGCCAATGTACACCAGAAGCCGCTCTCCTTGAGTGTTTTGCGCTGGGATGCCGCCCAGTTGGTCCTCTGTGTTGAGGGATCTCATACGCCCTGTCACTCCTTGGATGGCTTCTATAGCAGTACTGTACAAGTGCTTCTGTCCCTGTGGCCTCCTTTGGTCCAAAGCCCCTGCCACATCACTGGCCTGATTCTGACAGGCCAGGTCCACGTTGTGGATACCTACGAGAAGGCTGTAGTCTATGATTTTGAAGCTCTGCAACAGCAGGCAGTCTCTGTGTATAGTCTTGTTGAGGGCATTGTACTTATCGGTATCAAGGAGCACTCCATCGGGCATGTCCTGTATGAAATCCAGGTCTTTGTATGTGGGAATGGCTTTGCCTCTCTCGTTGGCTGAGGCTTGGCGCTTGTAGGTGGAGCCCTTTAGGTCATACTTAAGGTGCATCTGGACAGCACGAGGGAGCAGATTGTTCATGACTACAATGCGGATGTTTTTACCCATTGCTTGTACACAGTAGAGTCCATAGAACTTTGGTAATAAAGTTCGCTTGTTCTGATTCAGGTTCATGAAGTAGCCAGGAAGCAATTTCTGCAGGAACTCGGCCTCCTTGTGCTGCACTGTCTTAATAATGAATTCATCATCGCTGGAGACGTAGAACAGAGATCCACTGGCTCCAGAGTTCCATAGCTCAATCAGAGGCTCATTACACAGCGAGTACAGGTAGTCGCCGGGTTGGATGCCAAACATGTCCCTAAAGTAGCGAAAGGCTACGGGAGCATATGTCTTGAACCTGAAGTTACTATAGTGGTGTGGTGATGTTAGGTTACTTCCTGCCTTGGGGAAGGAAATGCTTTCCACGACTTCAAAGTCCTGCATTAGAACATCTCTCTCTGGTTTCTGGCTTAAGCTACCCACTGTGTGGGAGATACCAAACTGGATAGCTCCTTTCAGGGCTGAAGAAGTTGTCTTTTTGTATGTGGTCTCTCCAGTGGGATCAATTCCACGATGGCCAATAATTTGGCTCATGGTCTGGGAGGAACTTGGACCCTCTGAAGAAGTAACTTTCTGGGCTCCCATTAGTTTACCAATTGAGCCCCGCGCCCCTGACGGTTCTGCCCCAGCTGAAGCCATTCTGAGACGCCCCACGGCCGGCTTGGTTCAGGATTAGTCCCCGCCTTGGCTGATCCTAGGCATCAAACTTTGTGTGTGTTGACTAGGTGATAAACTAATGTTGCTGCATTCATTTTTGTTTACGTTCCCCAAAACACTTTTCTTCCTTTCGCCAGTGCTATACAGTCCCAAATAGGGGAGATATGGAGCATGTAAGGGTCTGGCTGGCCATTACTGGCATTAATCACAGGGTTTATTAAAGCAGACTGAAGAAGATACCTTCTTTATAATGTGTGTGTGCCGCCTTCCTCGGCGTGAACTGACAGGAGTTCCCCTAAACACTCAGCTTGATGGGGAGAGTTGTGATGTCACAAAGACATCACATTATAATGCCCCGCAGGTTCTGCAGCTACCTTACAGTAATTTACCTTACAGGCAGTACCAGACTCTGACTGCTATGGCACTGGCCTTCACCAAGTCACAATCTTACTTGTGGCTTTTCTTTCTTACTATTGTGGCAACCCGGGGGAATTGAGAAATATTCACAGTTAGATAGCCCACTCAGAGATAGTTGACAGGATAAATAATTGTGTATTTTACTAAAAACTGAGGGAAAGGGGAGAGGATTGAACTACAACTAAGGGATTTTGTCTTTAGGTTAGTAGTATAGCCTCATACTGTGGCTGTTCTACAATCCTCCTGTAGGGCAGAGCAGAGAGCCATCATTACAGTCTCAGTAGGGACCCTGCTTAGCCCCAATTGTCACAAAGGGTGGTTGTTTCCTTAGGGGGGGAGTCACAGTATTCCACCACATCCAACATTGTTCCAAGGTTCTCGTAGGATATTGCTCATAAAGCAGACTCGTGAAACATTGTATTACCGGCCGCCTGGTGGAAATCCAGGTGGTGTGGGTTGCTTGGAATTCTGTCCTGCACTGACGCTTACCTTGTGTGGAGATTGGCTGAGGAAATATCTGCTCTAATTACCTGATGGTGTGCAGGTAGCTTCCCTCTATCAGTGACCGCACATACACACACACACACACATCAATAACGGAAACATCTTCAACCTGTCTATTAATGTACATCCTGTCGAAAATGCAAGTATATCTGAAACAGACCAAATGCTTAGTTTTGTGGTTTGTTTATATTGTTAGCGAAATACATATTTGGAAATAGCTGTTTGAACATAGTCCAAACTTTCTTTGGGGGGAAAATGTATTTTCTATTGTTTTTGGTCTTCAAACTACAATGTGCACCAATTGTATATTAGAAATATGGCTGGGATATTATTGGCATCATTCATGTATTCCAATATTTTCTATTCTGAATTATTTTATAGCAAGCAGGTCAGTGTTTTTAAGTTGCTTTAGCGAAACATTTTTTTAGCCTGCGTGTGTGTGTGGTTTTTTTTTTTTTTGGTTTTTTTTTTGAGCCCCCATTTGTATCTTAAGGCTTTATGTGTTACTGTACGAGCTCTTACTCTTGGTACATACAGTTTCTAAGAAATTCAGATTTTAAAGGACCTTGCTGAACAAAGAAAGCAAAATGATCTTAAAAGGAATGACTGTACACAACAATCATGTGGAAACAATTATGCTTAAATAGATTCCAAGCTACAGTGATACATGGAACAGATATGTCACCAAACTTAACAGGAAAACAGAACTGAGCAGAGCAGCGTTTGTCTACTCGAAAGTAACCTTTTAATACAATTGTTTTTCCTGTTGTTTTTGGGTGTGGTTCTTCAAACAAAGTTCTAATCCTCATTTGTCCAATTGCACAGTTGTAAAAAAGGTATTTTAATACTGTGAAAATATTTCTGACTGTTTTCATTCCATTGAAAGTGGGTGCCATAATGATGTGTTGTCTTAACTGAAAGGGTATTACAACCAACATTAGATCAATGTCATCAAATGTATATATATTTTTGTTAAATATATTTTAAACATAGTTTTGTCTCTCGTTTTAGATTTGTCACATTCCCGTCTTTTTACATTTTGATTCTCCATCACAATATACGTATCACTGGGTATCTGTGTAATGAGGATTGTAAACATGATGCATGTCCATGTTTCCAATCCAGTGCAGTTGAAGTGATCATTCGGCTTTGACTGAAATGTGAAATGATCACATCTTTTCACAATTCAGGACTGGCATTATGTGCTTTCAAAAAATGCTGAATGTGGGGTTGAATTTTGTTTTTACCTAGAATAAAATTGCTTGGGATACAAAACATGCATTGATTTGAGCATTGCAGAAAGACAATTGTTGGCACATATGTAGAGTCATTTATGTATAGGAAGTCACTGTGATAGACATTTGCAATTTTAAATTAGGTCTTTGCAATATTTTTCAATAAAGTCAAATTATATCTATACAAATGTGTGATACATACCTGACTTGTCATTCATTATTATTATTTTTTTTTTAAATATAAAATAAGGGCTTTCCACGTATAGGGTCCTTATTTTGACACCGGAATACATTACATGTCATGTTTGTTTATTTCTAGGAGTACTCTGATTGTCAGTGTCTCTGAGGCCCGTGAGGAACGGGACGGGCTTTAGGACCCTGGAGGCGGCGCGGTACAAAAGAGCTGTTGTGCCGTGGTGGTGGTGGTAGAGATTGCAACCCTAGGAATTCCTGGGGTGGTAGAATTAAAAACAAAATTGAATCCAAAGGGATAATCAGAGACTCTGTTTACAGGCACACGTTGACAGGGCCACCGGGATGGAATAAACCGCTTTGTACTTGTGCGAATTGAAGGTAAGGGAAGGTAAGCGGACGTGGACAATATGCTCGTGTGTTTAGTGTGCCCGGGTTTGCCCTGGATGGCTGATCCAGGCCACGGGGCCTGCTTCCCCGCTTCCTCTCGTCTTCCCCAACTGAGGTGTGTGTGGTTTTTTTGTTTTTTGTTTTTTATCACGTTGCACGCGGTGCTTGTGCGATCGCGTTATGAAGCCGATTTCGCTCCTGGAAGCCGACATCGCTGCATATTATGTTGCTCTAACGTCCCCTCGGTCCTGTAGGAAGTGACATCCTTATATGGTCATGGCGCCATGTTTGATTCCTGCGTCTTCCCTCCCCGCACAGCGCTAAAGGCCACGGTTTGGCGCCAAAGGCCCAAAGAGGACTAGTATATATTATAATTTTTTTTTACTTTTACGAGCCGGGCATTCGTTTCACTCGTTCGTACGTACAGATAAAACAAAGAAAGAAACAAAAAAAAAAAAAAAAAAAAAAAATCGACTTCAATCACCCGCCAATACACCGGCGGTCCTCAACGAAGGGTCCGGGGCCCCCCCGGAGGCCGTGCAAAGGGGGCTCCGGGGGGTCCCCAGCCCAACGGTAACAAGTGAAACGTCACCATTGCTTTTCACAGGACTGGTGTCGCGGTCACGCTGCAATATCTGGCACAGACTAGAGCACAGACGCGCGTCGGGGGGGGGGGGGGTTTGGATTTCGTATCCAACAATGGGAGCCTTCTCAGATTGGGTTGCTGAGTGTCCTTTCGGATGAGAACGCTGTGAGGCTGCAAGATTATGATCAGGCCACTAGTTTGGGGATCTGCACTGTGCGTGTTTTAATCTGTTGTGCGGCAGCCTAGGATACAGGGACGTGGAGCGGCGTGTCTGTTAAAAATGAAATGTACCAAGGATGAGTTAACCTATTGTTAAACGTAATTATTGTCACCGGCCGCGATTCCTTAGCATAATGTCCCCAGCGTAGTATTGTCTTTTGGAATGGATGGGGAGCCTGTAGAGAATGCTTTGTTAACTGACTGGGATACTGTGGACGCAGCGCAGGAGACCCGTCCTGTCACTATTCCACGGCCGAAAAACATGATGAATGGAGCCTTGTAGGCGTGCGTTGCCGGTGACTTGTGGTCGTGAATCAGAGACTGTCTGATTTAGGCGGTTCGTGCAACTTTCTCACCTTTTGAGATGTTTTATTGACGAAAACTACAACGTAATGTGAAAGGGGGGCTTTGTTTCGGCCTTCCGCCTCCCAAAAAAGGGCTCTCACGCCCTCCACCCATGGGTAATTAGAGGGAAACCCCTCTGTTCAAATGGTGAAGTATATGTTGATTTCAATGCTTCCGTTTTTTTTGTTTTTTTTTTTTTATCGCTCATTGTCTAGACAAGTTGGTGACTGTGAATGGTGACTGGTCGTTTTTTCCGAAACAGCACATTTTTTTTATTCCAGGAAAGCTCACAGCCAATCAGTATTTGGTAAATGACGATCCAACCAATCGGGGACGTAAAAAAAATATTAATAATCCATAACCCTGTTCCTGATCTAGGTTGTATACAACATACACCTATGCCTGGATGCAATCATGTGCCATCTTACTAATGGACTTGCAACCATGGAGTTTTAATTTTTTGGATGTGAGGAGTAGAGCTGGAGCGATTCGTCGATTAATTGATTAGTTGTCAACTATAAAATGGATTGGCAACTATTTTGATAATCTATTTATGTTTTTGAGACTTTTTATTTTATTTATTTTTTTTTTTAATGATTCAAAATTACTAAAACATTTTTTTTCCAATTTCTTAAATGTGTGTATTTTCTGGTTTCTTTAGTCCTATATGACAGTAAACTGAATGTGTTTGCATTGTGGACAAAATAGGACATTTGAGGACATTTCCTTGGCCTTTGGGAAACAGTGATCAACATTTTTCAGCATTTTCTGACATTGATACGGACAAAACGAGTAATCGAGAGAGATAATCCACAGATGAATCGATAAAAGAAATTATCGTCAGTTGCAGCTCTAATGTGAGGTGAAAATCTAGTTTCTCAGTATTTCAATTACAGGGACAAATGTTCTCTTCTGTAGCAGGCTGTCTCATCCTCAAGCTGTTTGTCTTATCTTGCCTCACAGGATGCTACAGGATGAAACGTATCAGGTCCTCAAGCAGCAGTGACAGTTCAGACAATGAAAGTGAGTTGCCCCACATCCCCATTTAACCTTCAAAGCGCCACGTTTCGTTTTACATGTCGTTCTCTTATCTACGTTCTCTGCCTGTTTAGGTCCCTCAACATCCTTCTGCTCCAACAACAAGTATGGAAGTAAACCTGGAACCCCCGCCTCCAGCCAAAAGAAACTGGCAGAAGTAAGCGCAGCGCTCCCCTTGCTGGTCATTCCGTCAAATCACATGCTGAGAGTTGTTGAAATGTTAAGTCAGCTGAAGTTTTTATTATTTTAATAAGCTTGACCCTCTTCCACAGGTGTTCAGAAAAGACCTGATCAGTGCTATGAAGGTCCCTGATTCCCACCATGTTTCCCCAGAGGACTACTACCTACTGGCAGACACCTGGAGGCAGGAGTGGGAGAAGGGCGTTCAGGTGCCAGCCAGTCCTGATACCATCCCTCAGCCTTCAGTCAGGTAACGCTGCCCCCTCCCCAAATACGCCAAGCACAAGCACAGTCTCCAAAGTATTCAAAACAGAGTCAGTCTAAACTTGCAATTATGGGTAATTTAAACCAAACATTGCTTCACTCAAATTAATTTTAATTATAGCTTCAGCCAGCATGCAGGAGTATTTTGGGAGCATTGCGGAAAGTGTGTGTGTGTGTGTGTGTGTGTGTGTGTGTGTGTGTGTGTGTGTGTGTGTGTGTGTGTGATAGAATTATTGCAGAGAAGAGCAAGCATGTGCTGTACAACCGGCAAAAAAAGTACATCCAGTGTTGGAGTCAGAACTCCACTGAGACGGGCTACATCAACATCAAGGAACTGGCAGAGACCATGTGCCGCTATGACCTGGACGACATGGACATCCACTGGCTCCACACACTGAACACGGAGCTTGATCGCATGGGTCAGTATGTCGCCGAATACTCATCTTTGAGCCGCATAAAATAAGCGAAATGCCCTCTATGGCCATTGCTGTCCGTGTTTGTTATTTTTCATTTGTGGCTTTTCCCGTTCTGCTTTCTAGGGCAGGGACTCGTGGACGAACTGACAATGGAGCAGGCAATGGAGGCCCTGGAGAGGCAGTGCCATGACAACATGAACCACGCCATCGAGACGGTGGAGGGGCTGGGGATTGAGTATGACGAGGACGTCATCTGCGACGTGTGCCGCTCCCCCGACAGTGAGGAGGGGAACGACATGGTGTTCTGCGACAAGTGCAACATCTGTGTACACCAGGTAGGCGCTGGCGCTCATCTCAGCGGAAGTGTTAAACATTCTGCATTATAAAAAAATAAAATAAGAATGCTATTGGTCCCTGAGTTGTCTGCTGCATAAGAAAATGCCATTTAGAGCCTGAACTCACTTCGATTATAATCAAAAAGTTTCATAACTAAATTTAGCTTTGCGTTCCACATGATTTCCGCGGTTCAGTCCAATGTGGTATGTATTTATTTATAAATGCGGATCTTATTGTTACATCTGCAACTGAGGTTGTCTTTTTTGCTTCCCTGCCCCTCTTCCCTCCAAGGCCTGCTATGGCATTGTGAAGGTGCCCGTGGGAAATTGGTTGTGCAGAACGTGTGTCCTTGGCATCGACCCACAATGCCTTCTGTGCCCCAAGAAGGGTGGCGCCATGAAGGCTACACGGGCGGGAACCAAGTGGGCACATGTCAGCTGTGCCCTGTGGATACCAGAGGTGAATAAAAGAACGCTCTTAATGTAGACCGTAAAATTAAAGTTCATGTTTAAAAAAAATAATATAAAAAGATGAGGATCAGCCTAATTGTGGCAGTTCAAATCCTCTTAAAAGTCAATTTGGATTTATTGCTTGGATCTGATTTTATTTGTATTCATTTTTTTGTTTGTTTGGCTGTTGGGCTATTTTGTTTCTGTTTGGATATTTAGATCGGGTGTATTCATAAAATGCCGCGAGCGTGGGTTCCCCCTCACCGGTCAGTCTTATTTATCCATCTATTATTTATCTTCCCTCCCCACGCTGTATACACTGTGGGCGGGTGGTCGTGGTGCGAGTAGGGGTGCTGCGATGGGGGTGGCCGCTGTGCACCTCGTTCTGCTCGTGGATCACAAGCCAGGGGCGGAATTCCGAGTTTATTCTCGAAACACAGGTTGTTTTTTTGTGTGACCCTAATACTCTTTTATTGTAGATGTATTTAATGTATTTATTTTCCTCCGTGCGTAACGGGGAGACAATCAGTCACTCCCCCACCTCCCCTGTCCACGAACAGTCACTCTCTGCCACTCTGAAAGTCGCCCAAATCCATATTTAAAAGATCCAATTCCATGTGATTTGTGCCGTTCACACTGTTAGGATTTCTTGCATTGGCAAACGAGTCAATGATGCCAAAGTTTAAAACGCTAAATAAACCCAAATGGAATTTCACAAATGATCTGGAATGGTCTTTCATCACACTCTGTATTTGTCATTCTGTAGGTGAGCATCGCCTGTCCAGAAAGAATGGAGCCCATTACCAAAGTGTCGCACATCCCTCCCAGCCGCTGGTCTCTCATCTGCAGTCTCTGCAAGGTGAAGACGGGAGCGTGCATCCAGGTCAGTGTGTTTCATTGATGGGTACACGTCTTACGTAAGGTGTACGGTTATTAGCCTGTATCAGCTGACACAGCTTGGTTGCATTATGGGACTGATGTTCTCTCTGTTGTTGTAGTGCTCTGTGAAGAACTGCACCACTCCTTTCCATGTGACGTGCGCCTTTGAGCACAGTTTGGAGATGAAGACCATCCTGGACGAGGGAGATGAAGTCAAGTTCAAGTCTTACTGCCTCAAGCACAGCAAGTCGAAGACGGGCGAGCCCGGCCTGAGCCCCGCTCGCCCCAAGCCGCCCACCGAGAGCGAGAAGGGCGGCCTGCGGGCCCAGAGACTGCAGGAGCTGGAGGAGGAGTTCTTCACCCTCATCCAGCCCGAGGAGCTGGCCCAGGACCTCGGCCTCGCGGTGCACCTTATGGACTTCATTTTTCAGTACTGGAAACTGAAACGGAAAACCAACTTCAACAGAGCTCTGCTGCCTCCTAAAGAGGATGAGGAGCGCATGCTGCTGCAGCCTCAGGAGGACAGCATCCACACGCGCATGCGGATGTTCATGCACCTGCGACAGGATCTGGAGAGGGTGGGTGTATGGAGCGCAGCCTTGATATTTGATCCTGGTTACTCTGACATGTGTCTGTAGGTTTTATGTAGCATTTAAGGGGCGCACAAACAAAATTGATATTGATAACTCAAACCGTAACTGAAAAATGTGTGTGACCTTGTGTTTAGACATTCTGCTGTGGCTTTCTCATCCTGTAGGTAAGAAACTTGTGTTACATGGTGAGTCGGAGGGAGAAGCTGAAGCTGTCACAGAGCAAAGCCCAGGAGCAGATGTTCAATTTGCATGTGAAGCTCATCAACCAGGAACTCTCTGCTGGTGAGATATCCATTGTGGCTTTGACTTGTAATCTGTTCTGATCGATGTCTTGTTTTTAACATTTTGAAATTGCACTTGTTTTTTAGGTCATATTTCATAGTGTCCCATAAGCATGTAGCAGTGATCATATCGGATATTGTTCTGATGCCAGCCCAAAATATTGAAGTATTGCAGGTTATCCCTGATCCAAAACACATTGGCCTAGATTTTCTGTATTTTTGACACATAAGTGTGTCTAGAATTCTAAAATTCATATGTCACTCATTTTATATGAATAGAATATTTATGTATTGTTCAGTAAATAATAGTTTGGATTGTTTCTGTGTGAAACAACACTTTGGGCTTATGTCTCTTGGATTTGTATGGATCCATCCATAGTGTCGCACGAGCCCCAGCAGAATGCTAAATAACATTTGTTGTTTTCCCTGAAGGTCTGCCTGTGTCGTTTCCCATGGAGAGTATGCTGTTTCATCCTCCGCCAAGGATAACTCTGAAGCTGAAGATGCCAAAAACCTCGAGCCTGGGAAATGGAAAGACCAGTTCCAAATCTGGAAACGGGCCCCTTTGCCCCGACAACAGTGGGAATGTGAATGAACACATCGGAGGAGGGCTGGGTCAGGGGAAGCCTCAGCTCCACGGCCGTAGCAGGAGAGAGGAGCTTTCAAATGGCCTGTTGTCTTCCATGACACATAACCATAGAGAGAGCAGCACAGTGTTGCCCATCAAACCAACTGGCAAGCCCCTAGCGTTACATGCTGCCCTCCATGGTCACACCTCTAATGCAAATGGCAAACTGGACCAGGACCGGGCACATGTTGCCAAAGTTAATGGCCGTATTGACAAGTTTGTGGGTCAAAAGGACATTTCTTGCCAGACTCCCAGTGATCCGGACGCTTTAAATGAGGCATTGGGCAAAGGCAGCCAGTCGGCCAGCTTCCGAAAGTCCACCATGGAACACTTCAGCAGGTCGTTCAAAGAGGCTACTGTCAGCCTGGTGCGGACCACAGAGGATTTGCGGGTGTCTGACAAGCTGTCTCGTAAAGGATCTGCCAAGGAAAGGCTATGGTCCAAGCCTGTGCCTGAGCACCAAGCGGGCAGCACACGGGGCTACCAGGAGAGTGACGGTTACTGCCCTGACTTGGAGCTCAGTGACTCAGAGCCAGAGGCCAAGGGTCGGCACCAGAGGCAGGTGAGGGTATCAAAGACAGAGGACCCAGTGGGTGACTATCGCAAGGGTTCCAGTAGGGAGAAGCCGTCCCTGGGCTCTAGAAACTCAGTCCAGAGGTGACGGCCATTTTCTCATTTCACTGACTGCCACTGCCACAGATTTCACAACCTTGTTTAGGCAGTTACACCAAGTGCTAGGCCATCCCCCTCTGTCGGCCCCGTCTGCCAAATGCTCATCCTCTGTCATCTATCAGAGGCCTTTTCAGGGACCAGAGCCAACACTGAGGCTGATGATGCTTTTATACAGTGGCATATGACACGGGAGAGGAACGACCAATGCATGATGGCTCTTGTAGCCCTGAAGCGCCACCCTCAACGAATTACGGAGACACCTTTCCCTTGTTTCGTCACTGTTGAGCTTGGTTTGAGAGGAGCAACCCTGTACTAAGATAGGCAGTTGTGCTTGTCTTTTTCAGCACGTATTTGTACTCTGCACATCTTTGGATTTGCATTAACTGTAAACACTTCATTCCCTTACACAAAGGGTAAACTTGCCTTTGATCCGAATTGTTGTACATATATCACCTGGAAACGATGGGTTTGTTTTTTAATTGGGCTGTACATAATTTGTTTGTTAAATGGCGAAGGATACATTCATTTTATACATTGAACACAAATTCAAACTAAAAATAAAGATGGCCCATGAAGGCTCTACATTTAAACTGCCAGTTGAGAAGTTATTTGAGAAACAATTTCCATATGGGACTTGTGGGGGGTGGGGGGGACCCATCAGGGCTTGTCAAAACATGCGGATATGTTTAGGTTTAAAAACTGCATTCCCTGATATGTGATTTTGAGAAGAAAAAGAAAAACTTGGAAAATCTAGACGGGTGTACTGATCTAGGCTCTATGACATTGTCATGTGGGAATTATTGACCTGCTGTAGCTCTGCTGATAGGAAATGGCCTCGGACCAGCAGGCCAAAAATCGAATGACAGGTTGTTCTTAAATTCAGTGTAACAATTCTGTTTTCCATTGGGCCCTATGTCTACTTCGAGTCAGGGTGTCTTTGATGATTAACTGTTTACTGCTGTCCGTTTATAGCCTGACATCACCAGACCAATTCACAAGTGCGAATTAGTATGGAACCTCTCAGTTCATTTTAGATTTCCATTACCAACGGGTGCTGACCAAAATGTCTCTGGACACAATTGGATAGACCTACAACCAATCAGAGCAACGAAACGTGTGACGCAGCGCAAAGCGTCAGAAAAACGTAAACGGAATACGGCGTGCAAATCCTGCGGGAAGGACGGCGAACACATCTTTCTTATCGACAAAAGCTTTTTAGAGAAAATATACCGTCCAGTTTGTGTAATACTGTCCCGATGGCGGATTCAACAGATCGTTCCGCATCAGCGGCTGCCATCTTTCGTTGTTTACAAAAACGCCTCAGTGGCTCTCCTATGCATGTTCATCGTATCAAACCTGCCCCATATTGGATAAGCGGTTGTGGTTGGCCCGACCCTGGCCCGGTCATTTGGAAATCTGTCTGAACGGGAGGGTGGCCAGACGCATCTTCCAGAGCAAATAAAACATGAGCTCGCAGTTTTGTCTGTTTCCCAGGCTAGTATGTTTACAGTGTCAGATTTTAAAGGGGTATGGACATAAAGTTCCTAAGTGGTGTTACACTTGGCAGTATTTCTATTTTCTCCTGCACATGGCCTTGATAAACATTTCTAAAACGGTCACCAACTCAGATTAGGCGGCATGGGATTGTGTTGATCATTGATGCTGATCTGATTAATCCACAAAGACATTCTTGTGTGCCAAGATATACAAATGCTATGATAAAGGGAAATTTATCCTCAACTGCTGGCGTTTGGTCGTCAAAAGTCATGCTTCCAGACATAAAATAATATTTTGATGACCGGTTAGGGACATTTGTGTCACTCCCACAATACCTGTCTATTGCTCCTCATGGATTCGTATGAAAGGCAGGGTCAAGTAGAGCATTTATTGCACTTAGTTTACGTCCTCAGCATTAAGAAAGTCGTCTTCTCATTTTATATGAACCCCCAAATATCCTTTTCAATTTAATGCATTGTGAAAGTCTGGAAAGTCCTTGAGAACAGTTAAAAAAAAAAAAAAAAAAAAGGACTTATGTTTTTTCACTTGTTTCTTTGGAAAGTACATTTTTTAATAAAATTGAAAATGCAGTTTTCAGTCTTGTGTGCATTGTCTTCATTTCACATTACGGGTAATTGAATAGATAATCATAATATATGTAGTGGTTTAAGTGGCTAGTATACACTTATTCGATTAGGGAGATGCACTTCCCTTGGAGCCTAATTTCACAAATGGATGGAGCTGGATGTCAGCATTAACTACCGTAAGAATCAAACAGACTGAAAAAACCTTGTGGGTAATTGCCCTGCGGGGTCTATTATAGGGGCTACTGCTGTCTCAGGGTCCATTGATCTGCCTGTGGAGGCCTACTAAGCAAGGCCGAACCGATCCAATAGGTCTGTGATTCTCAACTGTTTTCACATTAAGGACCGTCAATGTGATACTCAATGCAACAACATTTTATGATTCTTTTTAAAATTATATGTGACTTAGTCCGAACTTCCATAACTATGCTAGTTGCAGAGATAACAGTGAATCTATGATCAAAACAGTTATTACTGCATGTTTACGGTCCATCTTTTAATTAAAATGCATAACCATGCTCTATCCAGTGTAATGAATTAAATAATAAATACAAAAATAAACAAATACTAATTGAAGTGTATTAGAAGGTCATACAGTATAAAATACTGGTTGGGTTTCTTCGTAACCAGATAGTTTAGCTGCCCTATAGTGTAAGTAGAAATAATCTATTTGGGTTAGGGTTTCTTTAAAGTGAAAATCCAAAAGATCATCTGTGTTGGGTGGATTACATAATAAGTCAAAGAATAACAATAGTAACCGCAACATTTTTTTTGCTTGCGGAAAACCCAACTTGCGGGTTTTCCGTCGTCTTTGCTCTAAAATATCACTTTCTTTTCTCAAAAGTTTGCCATTTTGGTATCCATTGATTAGTTGTTTTTCTTGGTCACTTGAGGCGACGGGTGCTGTTCTTTTTTTCATGACTGTTCATCCATATCGACAGTTTACTAGCCACAACTCACTCACTAACTAACTAACTAACTAACTAACTAACTACCGCCTTTCATTTCCCGTGCGCATTGTTGCCGAGAAAGGCGGCAGAACATCGCCACCAACAATGAAAACATTTGCATAGCGCAAATGGCAGCTACAGTGAATGTCTGCTTCTTTCAAATTCTGGGAAGTCCTTGAGGGAGAACGTCAAAAAAATTAATTAAGGTTTTTCTTTGTTGTTTTTTTTTTTAGTTTTTTTTTTTTTTTTTTTTTTTTTTAATAAATAAATAAACAAATAAGTAAGTAAGTAAGTAAGTAAATAAATAAATACAATTAAATTAAATAAAATTACCAAATAATGGGACGGATTACCACTTTAAGAGGAAGTTATGCAGGGTCTGCTGATGTGCGCCAGCAGGCTGCTGGTTCGCCCTCCATGTGACACCAGTCCCCGCCCTGCCCGACGCCCCGCACGGTGCAGGTAGCTCCGGAGGAATGGACTGTGGGGATCCTGGCCATCCCGCCTCAATAGATTGGGCAAGGAACGTACATGCAGCTATTTATTTCATTCGGTAATGGTTGTGGTTCGTCCGAAGCGTCCACGGTCGCCGTCTGAGGGAAGAGCCGGCGGAAATGCGCTGAAACGCAAGGGAGGCTCCGGTCTCGGACCGACCTAATCTCTCTGCATTTATTTACAGGGGTCGTTTTGTGGAGGACCATGGCTCTGTCTGGTGTTCTGACATGGGCGATTTTTTCTGGTCCACCATTATAGTTTCTATTCATCTTGTTCATCACTTTGGTTTTTTTGCGACAGGGGGCGGGACAACACGCACTTTATCATGTGAGACCAATTAAATGACTCTTACAACCGCTACTTGACTGTGAATGACTTGTGTATGTATTTTATCGATTTCTGTTTTAAGTACATTTATATCTAATAATTATACATGTATTATTTATTTGTATATTTATTTATTTACTTACTTACCTATTTATTTAATTATTTTTGTATTCGTTCATTCATTCATTTACGTACTTGTTTTATTCATATAAAACATTTAAGTAATACAAAAAAAAAAAACATTTAATGGAAATACAAACTGATTCCAGTTTGTCGAATTCATGGGTTGCAGAGACACTGGGGTTGACCATGTCATCCCAGTCCATCCCGAAAGACCTGCCTATGGAAAGCTGGATGGCCCACTTGCCATGTGCGTTGTGGGACATCCCTCTATGCAACCTGGCCATCCCAGGTAGGCAATCGGACGGTTCACACGGAGTCATATATTTCTGTGTGCGTAGCGACTGAACGTGGAGTAGCATTCTCTCTCAGTGCTGGTCATACATAAAGAACTTATTAAGATGTGTTTATGTAGGTATGTGATGTGTTTATGTACACGTCTCTCTATCCAGGAAGCCACAATGCAATAACCTACTGTCTGGATATGGACGACCAGTCCCCAGTGGACCTTACGCAGCCGGACATGCTTCAAAAGTTGGACAAGTACATGAAGCCCTTAATTCGTCCCTTTGTGTACAAGTGGGCGATAACCCAGGTAAAACAGAGAGACACCGCCAGTTATCCTGGGTTAATAACACATATTTCACTATTTGTTTTGTGCAGGTGGTAGTTTCTGTACACTGTGTTTCGCAGGGGTCTGCGATACAGCAGCAGCTAGACTGCGGCGTTAGATATTGTGACCTGAGGATCGCACACAGACCCAATGACAGTTCTACTGACCTCTACTTCTACCACGGGGTTTACACCACAGTCACTGTGGAGGTCAGGGTGTTGGTATACTTGAATGCTTATGGCGCTCCTATAATTTATACCCAATTTTTTTTAAATAGTTTAAACCGACTATCAGCATCATTAAGTGCTGTTGTACAAGCACACTGCGGTGACCTTTGACCCCGATGTGCTTTCCCAATAGACTGTTCTTAAAGAGATAAGAGAGTGGCTGGACGCTCATCCCAGAGAAGTGGTTATCCTCTCTTTCAGCCATTTCCTCGGCCTGAGCCAGGAGCTGCACATGCTGCTCATCACGCGCATACAGAACGCCTTTACCTCAAAGTTATGTCTGAAAAAGGTACTGTTTTTGTTTTTAATGAACACTTGCAAGGTGAAAGCGGTGCCAGGTAGGAAAAACAAAATGATCTTTCCCTGGGATGTCGTTGCTTTCAGGAATCGGTGACTCTTCGCAACCTGTGGGCTTTGGGCCACCAGGTGATCGTGTCCTATGAACACGGTATTGCGAGTGCTCACAGTGACCTCTGGCCTCATATCCCCTACTGGTGGGCTAACAAATGCAAAGCAGAGGCACTTATCGAAGAATTTGAACACCGAAAGCAACATGGCAGACCAGGTGAATTACTGTCATCCAAGGAGAAATCTAGCACTCCGGTTCTGGAGGCCAATGAGACATATTTGAGCCAAAACTAACACACCGAATATGTGCCTTGTGTTTTGCAGGAGGGTTCTTTGTCACAGGTATTAATTTGACTGAGGACCTGAAGTACATCTGCTCGCACCCGACGGAATCCCTGAAGGACTTGGTGATGTCTACATATCCTACGCTGCTGAGCTGGGTGGAGGGGCAGCGGCCGGGCTCCACAGTGGGCTCTCTGAACATCATCGCAGGGGACTTTGTCACAGAGAGCCGCTTTGTGCCGAGTGTCGTCGCGCTCAATGAGAAACTATTAAACTGCCCCCCATGAGTTTTGTCAATGAAACATATGCCGGTATGCATTACGGTTCCAAAACAAAATGTGAAGTACAGCATGAAGTACTGGGTGCTTGTTTTACGAAGAAATGTTCAAGTGACTTGAATTCATATTTAAAGATTTTATTGCACTTACTGGAGACTGTGAAATGTATACTCCTGTCTTAGCGCTTCTTGGAAAGAAAAAACCTCGGAATCTTGACTTGCACTGACTTTTCTGTATTTGTTTACATTATTTTGACTGAGCGATGCATTGTATGTGTCCGCGGGTGAGTGACCATGTTTATTTTGTCTCTGTGACATAAGCAATAATCATACACCTCATCTCACCTTACCACAGTCCATTTAAAGCTACAAGCACAAAAATGTAAGGTTGTTCTCACTGAGCACAAGTGATGTAGGAAATCAACTTTTTAACCAATGTTATTACGTTTTTCACAAGTTGCTGAGGGTTCACACCATGCATTCAAAGAACGTATAGCTACTGAACGGTACAGTGTTGCCCCAGCAGACTGAAGTGCATGCACGTCTTAAAGGCATGAACGCACAACCTCCTTAAAGATACGATCATGAGTTTGTTTGTTTTTTTGCCAGCAATTCAAGATTTCATTTGAAATGATTTCTGCACCTCTTGCCTGTAGAGCTTTTCCAATAAATGTAAGCATTTTTTTTTTGTAACAAAAGATCCTGTTTCCCATTCATCCATTGTTCAGTCATTGTTGGAAAAGAACTGGGAAAACCGGTGAGTGTATGCACTCTGTGTAGGTAAAACTGGTCGGTGAGCTAAATAGAATAACGCTGCTTTGTGCTCTCTAAAAAGTCAATATCAGGTTAGGTGACCTGCTAAAAGGAACAATGTCTTCTGTGTCATTGCTGATAGTTAGTCTGATAGATAAGAAAATACCTTTGTTTTTTATGGATCACAACAACAAACAACGTTTGTAGCAGCGAATAGAACAATGAACAGATAGGTTTGATGTACTACAACAAACAGGACTGTGATATTAACCGTACCCTTACAAGGGCAATTTAATTAAACATACACTAAACAAAAAGGAAAAATAAAGGAAAACAAATAAAGAAAATAAATACCTTACAGGAAAGCAAGACATTCATCGTTAGGGGCTTTTCCCTAAAGATAGATGTATATTAAGATTATTTTGAGTATGATTATTATGATTTTGATGAAGTTCAAGTTAAGAATGTGATGATAATAATACGGGGTGGACCCCTAATAATAATAATAATAATAATAATAATAATAATAATAATAATAATGAAGCTGCTAATAATAGTATTCCCTTTCTTGTTGTTTATTAGATTGAGGGATTTTGAGGATTGAACAATTCATTTACAAAACTGAAATACCTATATTCAAATAATAGACTTGAGCCACAAACCGGTGCGTTGGGGAGCTAGAGGCTGCTCAGGGAGAGGAACCAGGAAGCTCATTCCTTTAAAACTGGAAGATCGTGTCCATTGAAACCGGAGGATCAGAAGCGTCTCATCGGGGGACCGATCACACAAGCGCCGTCCTTGATCAGCACAATGTCCGACACGGACTACTTTAAAAACCTAGACTATGAAGACTGGATGTCGGGGTTACCAGAGGAGTTGTGGGACTTGCCCCTCTCAAACCTCTCTATACCGGGTAAACTTCAAACTTGAATGTGAATATACTTTGTCAGTGTATTTCAAAATGTTTGGTATTTTTGCCGAGGTTTCTGTTTTTTTTAACTAAATCTTTAGGTTTTTTGCCTTTTTATCTATCTTCTATAAAAATTTTATCATTTTCTTAATCCAGTTTATATGTACTGTACATACATGTAAAATTGTAAGATATGTGTACATTTTTGATACAGAGGTTTATTGCTCGTTATTCTTTCAATATTAATGTTAATTTTTAAGATTGTTGCATATTTCCAATTTCTTCTAAATGTTTTTACTATTAACACTCTATCTATCTATCTATCTATCTATCTATCTGCAACCCATGAAGCATTCTTTTTAAGGCTTTCTTCCTAAACAGAACCTGTTTCTATCAGGGAGCCACGATGCCATGAGCTACTGCCTGGACATAAACTCTCCCCTGGTGAGATCTGAGCCGGACTCCTTCAGGTTCCTGGACAGACTGTTCTGCTGCCTCACAAGACCTGCCATCTTCAGGTGGGCCACCACGCAGGTAAGGCAGTAGAGGTACCAGAGTGGTTTTAAAGTGGTAATCCATGAGATTATTTTGTTCAAAAAAAAAAATCCTGTATTTAATAACTTATTTAGCTGGCACTATTTGTGAAACAGTATTTCAATGTATTTCCGTCATGCATGTGCTGGGCGGGGTCCGCCTTTCCCGGCAGGAACGCACTGAGCGGGGCACGAGCAAGAAGTGAAAAGTGGCCGTCGTGAACTTGATCAACCAGCGTAGATAGTTGTGGTCTGTACACTGTCGATATGTATAAACATTCACAAAAAAGCACTCTCAGATGAAAAAACAACAACAAAAAAAAACAAAACGCCACCTCAAGTGACCAAGAGAAAAATTAATCACTCAAATGGAATTCTGGGACTTGAAGTGTAATCCAACCAGCATAGACGCTCTTATGGATTTCCACTTTAACTCGTTTTGTGAGGTCCCCGACGTCATTGTCGTCAAACCATCACGAGCCTGCATGACCGGCCCTTGAACGTAGTGAATTTGACTTCTCTTTTCTTTCTCCAGGATAAAAGTATTGTGGAACAGCTTTCAAAGGGAATTCGATACTTTGACCTCCGCATTGCACACAAACAAAATGACTCGTCCCATTATCTATATTTCACACACCTCATATACACACATGTTACAGTTTTGGTGAGCATCTCAAATTTTTTTCTTTCCCAAATAACATGATTCCACTTGGCTGAAACTTTTACAAATTCCTGAAAAAAAATGTTCTTTCATAGGAAACCCTGATGTCTATTAACACGTGGTTGGAATCTCACCCCAAGGAGATCGTTATCCTCGCTTGCAGTCATTTCGAGGGTCTCTGCGAGGATCTCCACGAAGCCTTCATTTTGTCACTGAAGAAACTATTTGGTTCCAAACTCTGTCCGCGGCAGGTTTGTAGTTACACTTTCTGACTAAAAACTGGTAAACTGTTTGTTTCGAATAACACCAAGCGGCCGTCCCCCTCCGCCCTCCACAGGAGTCAGCCGTGACCTTGCGGAGCCTGTGGGCGTGCGGTCACCAGGTCCTGCTGTCGTACGAAGACCAAGCTGCAGAGAAACACCCGGAGCTATGGCCCGCAATTCCATACTGGTGGGCCAATCAGCACACGGCGCAGGGGGTGATCGCATACCTGGAATACCAAAAAAACTTAGGTCGTCCGGGTGAGTCTCGTTCCAGTAGGGGCACCAGATCTTGTGACACGGACGGTACCTAACCGTGTTTTTCTCCCGTCTTCTATCCACCCAGAGGGACTTTTTGTTTGCGGTCTGAACCTGACGGCTCGGAAGTCGTACATCGCCCTGCACCCGGATCAGTCCCTGCGGACGCTGACCAAGACAAACTGGGAGTGTCTGCGGACGTGGCTGGAGAAGCAGACACCCGGCGGCAGCTCCGGCAGCCTCAACATCATCGCGGGAGACTTTGTGGGGCCGATCCCCTTTTGTCCGGAGGTCATTACGCTGAACAGAAAGCTCTTACGGAAAACGACACACTGGAAATAGTGTCTCACACTGTCACACTGGTAACTGGGTGCCCCGTGGAAGAAATGTATAAACCCTTTGGCCTTCAGCCAACCCAACACACACCATACAAATGGAACCAACTCCAGGATAGCCTCAGGCTTAGATTTCTTACTTAATATCATCAGCTCATCTAACTTATTGCAGCAATACCTCAAGTGGTATGTGGCTGTTTGTAATTGTTTGACAAAATATTTTTTTATGTCTTTTTATTGTTTTTAATCTATTTTGTCGGGATGAATGGGACTTTATATCTATCTTATGACTCTACTTAATTGCCGTAATCCTGTAAACAGAGCACTAAAAAGAATTTGCCTTTGGAAAGAAGATTTTATTGTTCATGTTTCTAACCGTGTCCTCACCATAGTTCAACTGTATGATGAGTGAATGATGATAAGATGAAATACATATATATACACACATATATTGATACAATATAGAAAATATATGCAATGTCAAGACACATTATTGGGGCATGTGTTACAAGACTGTACATGAAAGGCATGGCATCATGGATACGTTGCCTTGTTTACTTGTAGTTAAAACAGCAAACATGATATGACCTGCATTCCAGCGCTGTGTCAAGGGTACAAGGACGCCCTACAGCTTCTCATTTCTCATTCCAAACAGACATTTAGGAAAGGAGTGCAAGCTACATCACTATCAGCGCTATCTGACCGTGAAAAGCTTTCGGTAGCGTCCGTAGGCGGCCGCGCCGATGATGACCTTGACGACGGCTGAACCTTCCTCTGCGATCACGTCTACGTCCTGAACCGTGGCCTCCTTGTACAGCCAGCTGGGAAAGGGAGGGTAGCGCACGGCACACATGTCAACAGTGATTCACCATTCTTAACAGGATCTTGTATTGATATACGGCGTTGATCTTACCTCAACTGTGAAGAGCTGAGGTCAACTTTGAGGTTTAAAATGTGTTTTCCTGTACACTTGACAATTTGGTCTTCCACTACTTCCTTCAACTCGTTCAGGCCTTCCTCCCTCAGAGCAGAAATGGGAAGGATGTTTGGCTCTGAAGAATAATAGCTAAGGAGGACATAATGAACATCCTTAAGTACTGACTTTTTTATAATAACAAAAAATATTCTTAATAGTTAACCAAGTGCCCTAGACTAGAGGAAATTAATAAAAAATACAGGTGCTTATAAGATAAGCCATAGGAATAGGATGTTTGTTCTTACTCGTCCACGAGGTCGATCTTATTGTGGACCTCCACCATAGAGCTCATCAGCCGCTCAGGAACCTGCAGGTTCTTCAGAATGTTTAACACATTCACCTTTTGATTTACTGTTTCCGGATGGCTGATGTCTCTGACGTGGACGATCAGGTCCTGAAAGCAATTGGAGCGTAGGAAATGATTAAAGACGTTTGTCAATTAAAGCTGCATTGTGCAAAATGCAGCTCCGACTGTTGGTGAAGTGCTTTCGGGGGGAGGTGGGGCTGGGATTCTTGGAGACCAGCTATAGTCACCATGGTTTAGAAAGGAGGAAACATCAAGATCTAATTCTACTGAAGACTATATTGCACATATTGCATGTTTTCTTATTTATTTATTTCTTATTTTTTTTTTTTTAATAATTTAAGGTCGTCGTAAAATCAATTTGGTCAACACTGCAACACTCCTTATGCAAGCGATGAGTACGTACAGAGTGTTTGACGTCTTCCAGAGTGGCAGAGAAAGAGTCAATGAGCTGGTGGGGCAACTGGGACAGGAATCCGATGGTGTCCACGTACAGGACTGTCATGCGACTGGGCAGCTGACCGGCGTGAACAGTGACGTCTAATGTGGCAAAAAGCTGATTTCTGGGCTGGAGGCCAGCGTCGCCAGTCAGAGCTTTAATGAGTGTCGTCTTCCCTGTGCAGAGATAGGGAAACATATCAAAAGTGTTCAGTGCCAACAACCTAGGGTGGAGGACTCCAACTAATTCTCCAAGATCGGAGTCTGACTTCCAGCCTCTCACCACAATTGGTGTATCCCATAACGGAGACAACGGGGAAGTCTTTGTGCTTTCGCTGAGAGCGAAGCAGGTGTCTCTTTTTTCGTAGCCGCTCAAGTGCAGAGCGAATCTTTGTCTCCCGCTCCTTCAAAAGCGTCTGTTGAAACTCCATCAGCGTCTCACCTGAGGACGGGATGATGAACATACAAACGTCAAAATAACAGTCACCAAAAGAAAATCTCATGGCAATGAGGTAGAATGTTAAAATATATATGATAGTATAAAGCATGACAAAACGACCACAGTTTGCAAATAAATTACATATTTCAGGCCTTATCTGAGAACATCTAACTCAGAAGATATTTTCATTATTAAATTTGATTCCTGTTAATTACGGCAGTCGCAACATGACAATGTCGCATCGACAATAACACACCGCTCCTTTGTGTGCAATAAAAGCTTCATAAATGCATGTAAATGCATCCTCATTCAAACTATGTCTGACCAACGGGTTGCGGAAAGTACCTGAGCCCCCAATGTATCGTGCACCACCTCCCTGCTGGTCCAAGTTTGCAATTTCATTTTTCAAACGAGATCTGAAAAACAGTAAACAATTCATTGTTGTTCATACAGAACGCAACACAGTTTGAGATTGAGAGTAGGGCATAATGATCAAGGAGATTCCAGAACTATGAAGGGAACAGAGTGAAGGGGTTAAGGTGTAAGGTTGTGCAGTTCACTGGATAAACGTACCTGAGCAAGGGGATCTCTGCCAGAGAAATCTGTAACTTGGCCTCCCTGGTTCTTGCATTGCAGCGAAAAATGTGCAGCACCACAGAGTACCTGTCGAACACCTTAACCCCCCAGGCTTCTTCAAGCTCCCTCTGCGCACAGTAAAAACAACTTTCACTCTGGGGTTTCAGAGAAGCAAGCAACTGTCCTCAAAAACCTTAAATAAATCGGCTTACTTCAGATAAAGCAGACAGACGCTCAACATTAACAAACACAGCGGTGATTCCCGGCGTTTGCCTAATTCTTTCTAAAGGAAAATAAAACAAGGGTTTTCATTAGATCACACTCATGTTCATTAAGTGTGAGGGTAATGTGATTTGCAAGAAACAGATGCAAACCTGTGAGAAACTGGAAATTCCCTTTGCCAAATATCCTCTTCTTCTCTGGCGTCTTGGTGGAAAGGATGATCTTGTCCACTACTCGCCAGTTCTCCAGGGTATTCACCAGTCCAACGGCCTCAGCCATCATCAGATCGGCTGCAAAAATCAGGTTTGAGGTTGGACATCAGAATTGAAAAAGGATTAAGGAGAGCGTTTCTTGCCTTTTTCCATATGGAGGACCCTCGATTGGATGGGCATCGGGCCACTGATGACCCGGAACCCCAATCTGAGAACACTTTTATTGTTAGATGTGATTTAGTCCAAACTGCCACACCCCAACTATACTATAGTTGGGGAGATAACCGTGAGACTATGATCAAAACAGCAATTACTGTACATTCTCTAACATCTTGTAAATGAAATAACGGTGAAGTTTAACCAGCCATACGGACCCAGCCACTGGGATGCATGTCGCCCTCGTCACCTGTCGTGAGATACTGCTTCTTGCTGCCCCATTTCACATCAGGATGGACGACGAAGAGGCGCTGCTCTCCGTCCCCGACGCCCCTGGGAACCTGCTGGTGGAACAGCTCGTCCACCTCCGCGTCCTCAGGAACGTCCTCGCTCGGATCTTCGTGTGCGCCATCCTCACCCGTGCGTCCGGTGTAGCGTCCGCTCAGGTCACCGGGGCCCCTGTGTTTGCCCGTGGAGAGGGTGAGCTTTCTGGGGAGACAAGGCGTCCGGAGGCCCCCGAAGGCTGCCGCGGGGAGCCTCCGCCTCCCCCACGTGCAGCCAAGCTGGAGGCGTGGCGCCAGTACATAAAGTCTGTTCGCTATTTGTGTCGCCATAGTTGTTGTGATCAACCGTTTAAATATATTCGCTTCGGTTTAATAGATCATTTATTCGCCCCCGGAGGGAAAGGACGCTGTCGCAACAACACACACCAGAATAACACACGAGATATAGAATATATATTCTGTAGAAGCACTATATACTAAACTATATACAACGCATGCGAAACACATCAAATCTTCAGTTATGCTCATAAAGTACATTACAGCTCCAGCCGTCCAAACAATGATGGAACAAAACTAACGACACAAACGACTTTTGAAAACTCGGCGCATAACAACACACGGTGGCACAGACCGGGCACAGAGAAGGTCTTGTTGGTGTTGCTATGCTGCATTGAAGTCAGGTCGGAAATCGGCATCCCCCCCCCCCCCCCCCCGGACGCCTGCAGCGAATGTGATGTGTGCTTGTTTGGGCAAGGCTGTGAATTCCAAGAGCCCAAAAAAATGAACGCCAACATAACATTAGGATAAACGGGACAGGAGATCAAAGTAATCCCCGATTAAATTGTTCTTTATTTGGACTGCACCCCGTAGGAGGACGGATTTTACGAGTCTGGACCTCTCCTGAATGCGGCATTAGATGGCGGCTCCTTCGGTTCTTTCCACTTCCGCTATGAGACGGCGCGTCCGAGTGGAGCCCGCCCCCTAGGGCTCAATTCACCCCGCAACTCTGGAATCTTGTTGCAACACTATCTTGTTGATTTCGTGCAAAAAAACAAAAAACAAAAAAAATCAAAATATTGTAATAATCATCAAAGTTTGTTGTGGTTCCAGCTCGCCTACCTCTTATTGCATTCGAGAATGAACAATTAAGGGGTAATTGAAATAGTCGTATCCGTGTACCTGCTCGCTACGCGTAACCGAGCCGTCGACAAACCGGTCCAACGACTCCCATAGCGGCGACGCACAGAATGAAAAGTGGACCTCGGTGGGAAGTGTAGGTCGCGCTGTGCACGGACCAACCTCGAGACAGGCAAGACAGGAGAGACCTGCTAGGACTCGACGAGTCACAGCACGACTCGCACGAAATTCCTCGGGTGTCTTATTGATGACGCGGCGCGGTGTGAGCTGCAACTTGAGGAAAGTCACCACGGTGGAGAGGATCGCGCCAGGAACAATGATATAGACACTTTTGTCAACAGCTTAGCGCTTCAAATAAGGCACAATGGGCTTTATTTTGTTTTTTAGATTGAAAACTGCTGTTCTGTCAAATGATCTTAATCCTTCTTCAAGTGCGCTAAAGTGCGCTCCTCTGGGGATGCACGCGTTGTGGCGCACCGGACTCCTGCTCAGCCTGTGTGGTTATAGTGCCTGTTCAGGTAAACATGGTGTGTGTGTGTGTGTGTGTGTGTGTTTGTGTGTGTGTGTGTGTGTGTGTGTGCTCGCGCGCGATTTGTTGATACAAATGTGTGTCGTTAATATTCTAGGTTTATTGTACAATGCCCATTTTATTCTATGTTTAATCTATTTATCTGCCTGCCTGTCTGTCTGTCTGTCTGTCTATATAACTTACCTGCTGTCATTTTTCTTATTTCATGTCTAGAAGAGGAGTGTATCCTTGGGGAAGTCGGGCACCCAGTCCTGTTGCCCTGCATTTATGATGGGCCCAAACTGGAATTTTCCAACGTTTCCATCGAATGGCGACGAGACAACGAGTTGCTGTTCCGGTCGGTGTGGGAGGAGGCCCGACATGTGGACATGTGGGAAATCTCCTCCACCAACACCCTGCAAGTGTCCGCCGATGCTCCGCAGACCGGGAACTTCTCCCTGGAACTGTCCACAGTCAAACCCACAGAACCCTACACCCATTACAGCCTGTTCCTCATCATTTCGGGGGCAGAACAAAGACCCCCGCTGTGCACCGTGTGCCTCAGGGCGGCAGGTGAGTTTCCAATGCACAGAAATTCAGATGTTTCGTGACATGTTCATGCGACGCCGACACGCTCTCTCCCGCTGACTCCGTCACAGCCAGCTTCACCTTCCCGGCGGTGCAGAGACTGGATCCAGCGGAGGGTGAGGAGACCGTCCTCATGTGCCACTCCATCGCCGGGTTTCCCCAAACGACGGTTCACTGGCTTGTCAACAGGAGCGGGGAGCCCCCGGAAGGCTCCGTAAGGACGGTCGCCCTCCCGCTCCCTAATTCCACGCTGTACAACATCACGAGCCGCCTGAGCCTCAACGTCTCACGAGACACCAGCGTGTCGTGCGTCGTCGAGAACCTGGCGATGAACGAGACCCTGACGTCGACCAGCTGTGAGTACCGACCGCGGCACCGGGCAGCTTCGGCCCGAGCATGATGTTAACCACACCTTCGCGGTCCTTTCGGTGTTAGACGGAGTGAAGCTGAGCCCCCTGGTGAGCCGAGCGGCGGAGGCCATGTGGATCTTCAGCACGGTGCTCTGCGTGGTGGTGGGGGTGATGGTGCTGGTGGCCCTGGCCTATCAGATCCATCTGGACCGCACCCAGAAGAAACGCTATTTAGACAAAGGTACCGCGTATTCTTTTACTTTTTTTTTCTGGTGAGCCGGAGAGACGGGTGATTAAAAAGAGGTGTACTGTAAACGATTCCAGAGTGATGCACCTTCAGTTGTTTACACAATTAACTCCAAACGCAAATAAAAAAAATACTTTCACCCTCCAAGAATATATTCACGGTTTGTTTGCGCTTAGGTTTACATTGGTGATAGTGAGGACAGGCCAGGATAATATATAACCTTATACTTATACTTATATGTTTATCATTATGAATTAAAATGGTTATTTAGTTTGAACAATGATCACTTTACCTCTGCATATGGACCACTTGCCTTTCAGCACGATACAATGAGGCTTTTGTCAAAATTGAAGGTTGTTTACTCACAGTGTAAACAGCCAGAGGAGGCAAGGAAAATGAATTGACTGGCAACACGAAGGGTCGTCGCCTCCATGTCTCAATTCGAGGCCATGGCCTTAAAATTGAGCCTTTGCCGTCAGATTAAAGCTTTCTATTGACTTTGTGAATAGAAAGCTCAACCGCCTCAAATTGTGCCGCTGCACAAAATATGATCTTAAAAGTAAACAAGGTACATTTTTCTGGACACAAAAGTTACCATTAGGATTGAATTATTCAAGTTAAAAATAATATTGGAAAGTTTGACAGACACATCGTTATTTTGGTTCACAAATTTAGTATCCCAATAACCAAATGGACCAGTTTCTGTTTGTCCAAATTAAAGGTGGATCGATGGATACAATGCTAGATAAAATATCTGATCATTTAATTCATAGCAAGAAGACTGTTCAAGGTCACTTTCCTCTGTAAAATAGAATAAATAAATAAAAATATTATTATTCACGACAATAATAATATAAAAATATATATATACTGCACAGCACTGCTGCCTCACAGCAAGAAGGTCCTGGGTTTGATTCCCGCCTGGGGCGCTGTTGGCACTGTGCTCCGGGCGGGTTATCTCCCAAATAGGAGCCTTTCTGTGTGGAGTTTGCATGTTCTCCCCGTGCTTACATGGGGTTTCCTCCACCTAACGTCAGTGAGGACCCCCACCAAAAACATGCACACATCATCGTCTGACCAGCGATGGACACTCATCACCAGGTCCCCGGGCGCGTCCACGTATGCTGCCCACTGCTCCTGGCTGTGGCCCCGGAGGAAGGACAAGCCAGGATGGGTTAAACGCAGAGGCCTCATTTCACCGGCCACCATCCAAAGCATGTGCATGTGTGTGTGTGTGCGTGCATGTGTTGTAGTGTGGTGTGTTGTGTGATGATTAAAGATTGTTCTTGTTTTTCTTCTTCTAAAAATATATATTTTATTAAATCAATTTGAAATATATATTTTTTACCTCCACCAGGATACAAGAACGAGGACACAGCGCAAACGGCGGATATCGACTTGGAGCGAGTGGACTGTCTCCTAGAGACCAACGTGTGAAAATCAGGGATGAAAAATAACTTAGAACTGGTAGTTTGTCCATAACTTGAAATTATGAAACAATGTTTTTGGAAATAGGTTTAGTTGTGACAAAGTCTATTGCACTACAGCTATCAATGTGAGTATCTGTACCAAGTATAGAAGGGAGCAACGAATGTACTTTATTGTAAATCTCTGCACGGTCTTTTCTTTTCTAGTTTTTATCAGAATCTCCACTCCTATTCATATGAAATCCTCATATTGATAAGCGAGCTCCTGGAGGGATGGATGGTTGCCTGATTTAAATTTTCCGATCATATTTTGTGTAGGAGTTTCTTGTCTTTTTTTCCGTACCCACTTTATGATATATTTTCCTTTGACATTATCCAGTATATTGAACATTGTTGACAGAGGCGAAATATGTGAATAAGTGTTGTTCAGAAATGAACACAATTTCAATAAAATATATTTTAATGTTTTACATCAAGAATTGAGAAAAATCCATTGACTTGAATCACTCCTGGTCAACAACAGAAACAAAATCTTACTTTTCATCATCTTTAAAAAGTGAGTGATCACAGTATGTTTTCATCACGGTTCATTAGGACACAAGTCTCATCTTTGTTGTTTTCCCTCTTTCACCGCTTCACGTGCACGTGGGTTCAGCCCTCCTGCTCAGCCTTGACCGAGTAGAGGTCGCTGCGACGCTGCACTGTGATGGGAATCTGTTGTCGGACGTCACCTAAATACTCAAGGTCTGAAAACAGGCAAAAAACACACACGGCATTTTTAAAGTTCTGAAAAAATAACACGTTCTCATTGGTTAGTTCTCTATTTTTTTTAACATGGTAATGAATAATAATAGACACTCAAGATATTTTCAGTTAATGACCCGGGTGATACTCTGAAATCTGGCCCACATCCGGCCCTTGGACTCACCGATATCGGCGTAAACCACAGCCTCATCTGAGCCGGCCTTGGAGATCACCTCCCCCCTTTAAAAAAAAACAAAAAAAAAAAAACACTAGTGAGGAATCCACTTACAACGAGAGAATCAATTTGACAAAAAGAAAAGTTCAATTTTCCCTGAAAGACAAACTCACGGTTGGAAAGTTGTTTTGTTTATCTACTAATCAACCTGCACAATAAATCCACACTGCAGTGTCTTGGTGTCTCACCACGGGTTGACCACCATGCTGTGACCCCAGGCCACGTAGGAAGCAGCTTCATCTCTGGCAGGAGATGCCGTAGCAACGTACACTTGGTTGTCAAGCGCCCTAAAAACAAGCAGAAGCAACGCGGGGACATCAGTGACGAATGATGTAACAGCAAATTCATTTGGCTGAACATTGATGTGATCCAACGGTGCTTCATGATTCTCAAAGAAATTCTAGCCTTGGTTTATTGGTTGTAGAATGTCATTTTTCCATGATTTTGCGTTTACACACGCATTCAACTGTCTTCATATGAAAGTATTACAGTGTTAATTTTGGGATGTATTTTCTTCCCTCAACCCTTGAGGGATGTTTTAACATAAAAATATGAGGCCTGATGATTGTACACACACACACACACAGCTTTTGGTACACAAGTGCCATATATGATGGCGTTGCCATGGTTAATTATTTACTGTTTTGAAAGCAAAGTTTGACATTCCAAGATGCAGGTTATTTTTTAAGGTTAAAAATGTACACTTAAATCATGATTATGAAAAAGCTAAAAGAAAACCGACTCTTGGAACACCTCAACAAAGCATGGTTATGGAGTCTGTTTCCACCAAAAAACAACAGGTACACTCTATTTTTCCAATCACATATAATAATTTGGAAGATAATGGACGAATAAAATAAATCCAACACTGTATTTCTCCTAAATCCTGACCTTCCCCTCTGCAGCAGCTCCCAGTGTGCGGGGCCGGTGGTCATGTTGAAGGCTCCGGGGTAGACCAGCAGCTGGCATCCTGGACGCCCGCACAGCACAATGTCTTCAGCATCGACACACATAATGAAACAGAATCCATGATCCACGAGTCCTCCCTCTTACCCTTTCTGCTGTAAAGCTGCGCGAGCTCCGCAAACCTGATGTCATAACAGATGCCCACTCCCACCTTACAGAAGGCTGAGAAGAGGCAGAGTACAGGGTCAAGGGGTGAATTTAAAGTCTGAACGGCGGGTCGGATGACGAGGTCGCGTATTCCATCTTACGCGTTTCGAACACTGAGAGGCTGCTGCCGGGGCTCAGGGTCTCCGACTCCTGGAAGCGGATTTTCCCCGGAACGTCGATATCAAAAAGGTGAATCTTGATGGGAAACAGGAAAACTAAGTGTTTATATAGCAAGGGCATTTCTACGGAATTAAGAAATGGTGCGTCTTAGAACAGGGCTATTCAGTCGCGTTCTGTTAAGAGACACATTTTCAACTTGTTGGATTCCTTCACACCAACATGATGGTTTTGGTTGAAACAGTGCAGCTACACTTGAAAAAGAAAATGCACAAACACCAATTTGTTTTTTTACTTTGTCATTGTCTTTTTTGATATTCTCTGATCATGTTTAATGCTGCTTCTACATAGACATTTTTTACCTATTTCTCACATGAATCCAACTATGAGCAAGATGCATTTTGTAACTTTACCAACTTATCAATACATATTTTGCCACATTGTCCTGTGTTTATTGGTCAAATAACACGTTTTATATGCCACACTGTTCAAACGTGCAAACTATGATTTGTTGAGGCCGCAATTGGTGGGACAACAGGGAAAACAGCCTCTTTTACTGGGCATGTCATCACATATACGTATATTTTCTCCAGTTTATTACTTGCCCTCTATCTTTTGAGCTGCCAGGCAAGAGGAAAAGAGGAAGGCCAAAGAGAAGGTTTATGGAGGGAGGAGAGGACAAGCAGGCGGTTGGTGTAAGGGAGGAAGATGCGCAGAACAGAAGGTATTGGAGACAGATGATCCGCTGTGGCGTCCCCTAACGGGAGTAGCCGATAGAGGAAGAAGATTGCTTGCCCTCTTTTTAATCCACAGTGCCAATCCATTTGATCGATGATCAAACCTTTCTGTGCTTCAGTAACAGCGCTCCGTTGGGGCCGAACACCGGGCAGGTGTTGTACAGCTTCCCGCCGTCCTCCTCGGGGATGGAGCCTGGCGGACAAGGAGTCAACGTTGAATCGTCAATCACACGGACTCAGCGGTGGAAAAGAGACCCACAGACAACCCGCCTCCTCACCTCCCACCAGGTAGACCCCGTTCTCCTTGGCTGCCTCGGCCAGCATCTGGGACGACTCCCCCGGAATCCCCTCGGCGTACTCCGGGAAGAAGCTGGCTCCGTACGGGGAGTTGAAGCACTCCTGGACGGATCGCATTGACACGGGGGTGACGGTCTGACGGATGTTGATGTTTTGTGGCACGGTGGCGCAGTGCATTGCACTGCTGCCTCACAGCAAGAAGGTCCTGGGTTAGATTCCCGCCTGGGGCGCTGTTGGCACCGTGCTCCGGGCGGGTTATCTCCCAAATAGAAGCCTTTCTGTGTGGAGTTTGCATGTTCTCCCCGTGCTCACTTGGTGTTTCCTCCACCTCACGTCAGTAAGGACCCCCACCAAAAACATGCACCCATCATCGTCTGACCAGCGATGGACACTTATCACCTGTTTCCCGGGCGCGTCCACGTATGCTGCCCACTGCTCCTGGCTGTGCCTCCAGAGGAAGGACAAGCCAGGATGGGTCATATGCAGAGGATCCATTTCACCGGCCACCATCAAAGCATGTGTGTGTGTGTGTGTGTGTGTGTGTGTGTGTGTGTGTGTGTGTGTGTGCAAGCATGTGTTGTGTTGTAGTGTGGTGTGTTGCGTGACGAATAAAGACCGTTTCTGTTTTGTTTTTTAACGGCCGTGATACTCACAGGGAGGACCACCACCTTGCTGCCCTGGCCCGCAGCCTCCTGGATCAGCCTCCTGGCACTGGACAGGTTATCCGCCTTGGTCCCGGTCACACGCATCTGGACCACGGCCAGACGGAACTCTGCAAAACGGACGGAGGGGTTGGAAACGAGTGGCACCGGTGTTGCGCATTTTAAATACGACGTGTGCACTTTAATCCTTGACAGTTTCCACGCATTGACATGTTGAGCCGCGTGGTTCCATCCCACACTCACTGGACATGGCTCTGGACGCGGCGGACATAGCGCAGCAGCCGGCGCAGCGGAGTCTGCACGGGACCGTTTAGGCGGACACACGGGGTTCCGGGGTCAAGCAAAACGTCAGAGTCAAAGTACACAACGATCAACATATTCGGAAGTGTCATTCGCTATTTATATAAAGGCATATAATTAGACTTATAAGAATACGCTATTATTATATTACAAAAAATATGATATAATATAATGCAATTGTTTCTCATATATATTTAAAATCGGTGTCATTTTCTACCTAAATACCTTTAATGTGAAGTTCAAGAACTTGTGGGCGTGTCTGGGTGGCTTCCTTTCGACCAATCAAATATCGGTGCGGCATGGAGGGCGTTGACGACCCGGTTTGTTTGTTTGTTTTTTGTGACTTACCCCGAATGAACCTCACTGGTCTAATACTTTTTATATTAGCTATGGCGACGTTGTTTTTTATATAAATGTAAATAAATGAACAACTTGTCTTTGTTATCAATATATTACCGCCTTTATCCAAACTAGTTTGATTTTTATAGACTATGGAACTTACATAAAGTACAAGGTGACTTCGTATGTTAATATGTGACTAAACTGACAGCTGGGAAAAGAGGATCAGCAATGTTATAATGGTCTCTGAACTGCCAATGGGCTGTGGCACTTAGTAAGCATCGATTTATACACAGAAAACATCTTGCATTTGCTCAGAAAACACATGTAGTAAAATCTCAAATTGTTATTATTCTTTCAATTATTTGGCAAATATGCAGTTGAATTGCTCTCAATTTATTGAAAACAAGTTATTAGAAAATAAGAGTACATTAAGGTGCAACATATACATGAGACCGCAAACTTAAATGTTAGGCCTTCTGGCGAGTGGTAACATCTGTGGCATCATTTTCCAATATTATAGTGAAATGTATGAACAAATAAAACTATCATCATATCATTGCCTAGCCAAGATTATTTCAGTTAATAGAATACTGAACAAAATACAGATATAACAAATTTCAACACAATGCAGGAATTACACAGGAATGTGATGAAAAGCTGGAGTGAATAACCAGAGTGATCATCAGTCGGAATTCAAGTTTTATTGTTGCCTGGTTGAAAACTTGCATTTAGATTTATTCAGGAGGAGGCCTGTTCCCACCTGAAGGGGTGAAATAAAGAAAGCTCCCACTGGACAGAGAATTTACGAGGGTTCACTTGGGGTGGTGATAAATCTGTGAGATTTGCCGTTAATATTCCCAGGCTGACCAGGCAATTTGCCTTGTACATTTCCAAAAAGTGCTTCACTACACATTATTTATTTGAAAAAAACATTGAGTAAACAATAAAGGTAGCCATGAAAGTGGAAACAAGAACTATGTCAGCGATGTACTTCCAGTACATTTTGAACGTGCTACTATCACAGGTCACTGGCATTAGACCAATTGCATCACTGCCAAATTATCTACTGGCTAGGCTAGCAGCACACTTTAATTTTGACCATAATTGGACAACAGTGTAATAACACTTTGGAAATTTAGGAACAGTGACAAATGCCTTTTCCAGTAAAGTACATCTCTAATAAATTTAGGACCAGGCTGTAATTAAAAGGTACATAGAGTAAATCACACTTTATGCTTTTCTTCCTTTTCCACTGAGGCCACATGGCATATCCTAAGTTACAGAGGTTTTGGTACAATACAATGCAAAGAAATTCTACACTTTTGTGAAAACAGTTTGTACGTACGCAGGGAGAGAGTTGAGAATAGCTAAGATTACCACACCTGCTTTGGTAGTACTACTGCTGTCCATAGGAGACAGTTATGAGTGGTTAATTCTATATATGCAAAAGCAGAGAATAAATTATCCAGTAAAATTATCCAGTAAAGGTTTACTGCTTAGTCTAGCAACAGGAGACCATCACACCATCAGAGCTGGTTTGGAGCCAGTTAAATAACAAACATAGATTCTGTGAAGATAGGTTTCAAAATGTATGTCGCAAAGGTCCGTTCTGATATAGGGCAGTTTAAAGAATATATACATTAGATATTTATAAACATCCTCAAATAATTATTATTTAAGGCTGTGTGCTGAAAAAAAGTATCAAAACAGTTACCGCAGTAGGAAACCTGCCTCATGTGCCACCACTGCTTTATTTGGAGGGGGGTGGGGTGTGTCTCATATTTGAGTTTACAGTTTGTGACTTGTGATGTCACATTTTAACCCTTGTAACACATATTTCAAAGCGCTGTCTAATCTATGTACTCAACTCCACACTGTTCCAGGAAAAGTTAAATTAAAAACCACGAACCGGACAGCAATACTGCTCTCAATACAAGTCATTTAGGCCAAGTACTGCCTGGATTTGTGCTACAAGATCTCTACTGTAGATGCATCAAAAAGTAGAATGCACAGGTCAAACCTTTCGTCATGTACTGAATGGCTGCCAGTACGGTCATAAACCTCTCATTGTGTAGGTTGACATTAATTTAGCAGGAGTGTGCTCATTGGAGAAATGAGCTCGTTTAAGGCGGAAAGGAAATCGACTGCACTGATATTCTACGTGGAACTTTATCCCACGGCTTTAAAAAAGAAATCCAAACCTATCTTGAGAATTTCTTTAAATGAGTGAAGAGAAAGTTTGGATTCTGGAGCACCTAGTCGTTTTTTTTTTATCCCCCCCAACACCACAGCTTGTCCCACAGGTCCTCAGTCAGTGACTTCCCCCTCCCCCCGACACCCCGTGTTCCCGAAAGGCGGGACTCCACAACCAACACTGTCGCTGGATCCGTCCAGGGGAGAGGACAGATCGAGGGTGAGAGGGAGGAAAAAAACTGATTTTCGCAACCTCCCAAGATGCCTCCGCTTCCCTTTAAGAACTCTCTAGAGCGTCCAGAACTCTCATGATCTGTTGCTTAATGACTTTGGTGGCGTCTCCCGCGTTGGGGATCAGATATCTGAGGGAGACACAGAAGCAGCCGTCAATAAAGCCAGATCGAAAAAAACCGACCACTCAAAAAAAAAAACATTGAGCTCTCCGAGCAAGGTGCTCAAATTTCTACATTACATTACAAAAAAAACATTACACACGCCTTGAACTGCATTATCAAGAAGGACCCATAGATGGACTTCTAAAAATATGTCATTTGGAACATCTATCGAATATATGTGTCGCAAAGCACCTCTCCACCGCAGATATCTCCACTCCAGCTGCGTTGTTGTTGCCAAACTTGAACGTAATGAGTTCCGGGTGCTTCTTTTTGGACGTGATCTTCACCACAGAGTTGAGAGCCTGCCTCGACTGAATGTAGGAGAAGCCTTTCCGGGAGGCTATCTCCCGCAGGCAATACATGTGTGTGGCTGTGATCAACAGGTGACTAAGGGGAAAAAACAACAATAATGTATAAAAAACATTAAAAAATAAATAAAAATAAAAATCTCACAACAGAGCTAGTCTTAATTTCTAAGAATGAGGACGTCCACCCTGGAATTCAAAACATTCAGGAAAAAATAAATTCTGGATTGGATATTGGAGGAAAAGAAAGTGAGAAGTAAAGTAGGACATTTAACAATAACAGCAGAATTTATTTTTGTTTCCAACAAATTTTGACAAGTGATGTTGTTGACTATGTATTTCTTACTGTAGTGTTTGTTTGAGCAGTTGGAGCAGGGTACATTCATATGGGCATCTTAAACAAAGTGCATCAATAAAAAATAGCTAATTTAAAGCTTGCTGGTTGTTAAAGTGAATAAAAATATCAGATTGGTCTCGACAGACACTCAAGGTTTTAATACTGAACAGTATTGTGGAGTATTGGAAAAAAAAAAGTGGTATTGTGTCATCTCTAGTTTTAATTACAGTCAAGGCTACATGGACATGTTCCATGTGGCAATGATGGATTTAGGTGAGAACCTTGAACACAATGTTATTCTAAAACAAGAATCAAAGACATGGATTTGAGACTGACCTTGGGAACATGTGGCCCGTCTCTTTCACCTCGTTGCATGGAATGTGATGCTTCACATCCGGCTTGTTGATCCAGGTCTGAATGTTGACGATCTCCTTTCTGTCATCGTCCGACATGGATGAACTATCAATCTCATCTGGGGAGACACCACATCATGCACAGGCTGCACCCATTTGGTTTTGTTTGGCTTACAAAAAGGTCTTCCACAGTGAGTTCTATTCAAGGGAAATGTGCATATTTACACACTGGCTCTGCCAGCGGAGCTACAGCCCTATGCTGGTTATGACTTCCGCTCTACGACACCTGCTTCACTGACTACATAGCTTAACTAACCCAGAGCAGTTGTTTCCCGAGTGAAGGTAGGGGTATACATTTATGCCCCAATCCATTCTATTAATTCAGGGGTGCTCACACCTTTTGGGCTTTCAAGCTACTTTTAAAATGACCAGGTCAAAATGATGACTTGTACTGAATGGAGTCGGCCAGGGTTGCATAGTCCAGACAGTAGCTGCTGGAAGCCAGCCTTCAGCAGGCTTCCAAATGATAATCAGTCATGGTGGAACGGTATTTGGACTTAATAATCTTCATGTTGGAAAAGTCTGACTCGAATAAATAAGTAGAGCTGAATAATGCAGTCAAGGAGGGAGCACATTTCCTCATGTTTGCGTACTTTCCTCTGTGAGTAAGTTCCAAAACTGTCCATGAGCCCTGCACTTCAGATGAATGTCAGCCTGTAGTGTCAACATCTCATCCTCCACTGAAGACGAGTTCAGGTGAAACAGTGTTGCAATTTTTGATGCGAGTGAATCAACCTCAATATCTTCCCTAAATGGGTAGCACATAAATGTAGGGATTGGCTCGAGTAGAGCAAAGTCTTGAAACTGTTTGTCAAAGTCTGGCAGACAATTTTCAATCAGCTCTGTGTAGCGCCCAATGAGAAGTTGCGTGCACGCCTTCCCTTGGGTCTCCAGCTCTGATGCGAGGTTTTGAAAGTTCCCCAAATCATGGCGCTTGCAGCTTTGAGGACAGAAGTTGCAGTTTTCGTTTGAAAGCATTAACTAAACTGATCATATTGACCACCGTTTTGTCTTTTCCTTGCAGCTCTAAATTAAGCTCATTCAAGAGGTTGGTCAGATTGATCACATTTTTATATATTTGTTTTTGAATGGCGTGCGATCTACCCGCACTACCTTTGCGATCAACCGGTCGATCGCGATCGATGTATTGGACACCCCTGTATTAATTGAATGTAGTCTTGTAGTTTAATTTAATATGATACGAAGGCAGCTTTACGCCAGCAGTAGCTTGCAGTTGGACCTTACCTGTGTCATACTCCTCCTCGTCTCCGATACTGAACACTGGCTTCACGCCCCTGTATGGCTTTCCAACACGGTCACTGCTGCTTACATGCCTGGAGATGCAAGATACTGTGAGGACATAATAATAATAATAATAATAATAATAATAATAAAAAAAATTAAAATAATAATAATAATAATATTAATATGGGATGGATGGATGGATAATAACACAAAGTCAGATCAAGCAGTAGGAGAAGCATGAACGCGCATAGATCTGGTGCAAAGGGACCGTTACATGTCTTAGAGCTGCTCAATTTAAAAGAAAGCTAAAACATTGTGGATGTCCTTTGACAAGACAGACAGCTAAAATATAACAAGTTACAAATATAACAAAGTAATGCTGTTTAAAGACAAGGAAACAGACTGAAACAGGACGTTTCTACTTAAGTGCAAGGTAGGTGTATGATATCCAGGGCTTTTTAGAGCAGCTATAAAGATATAAGGTGCTTATCAAATTACAGTTGAGCTCACTTTGCCCAGCCCTGGCCATCACCATAAAGATTAATAATGAAATGGAACAACAGAACTTCATCTTCAAGCAAACAGCAATGATAGAGGTTAAACCTAAAATAGCTCAGTCAAGTCTGGAAACGGAGACAACGGCTACAGTGAGTCTTGGATGTTAGAATAACTTTCAAGGAGGACAAATACAAGCTCCAGCGAAAGATCCTCGAATAGGAGCAGAATACTGTTAGTGTAAGCTTGAAGACGGACTTGAGAGTGACGGACTCAACTTCTATCCAGCCGACCCACGTTTGTAATAGTCGTTATGAGAGTGAGAGGTGAGGACGGAAATGTTGATACTAAGCATGCACTAATATGGCGCAGGCCGTGTTTGAATATGCATGAATCCTGGGTTTGAAACAGCCACTCCCCGGGAGCTATGTGGGTCTGGAGCCAGTGGACATGCTAGTGACAAACGGCTGAGCGCTGGGGAACTCTTACCGATCTGGAAGCACCTTCTCTGGCCAGGGCAAAGTGAAAGACATTCTAATGTGGAATAAGGCACAAGGTAGGGTAAGGGGTGTGGGCTTCAACTCGTCTTAAATTAAACTGAACAACACGTCTTGTCGTAATGCCCCTGAGTGGGGCATAACGACTGGAGATCCAGCAGTGGAGTCTGTGACGAAGCATCATGTGGCAAGTCTTATTGTCCTTAACTAAATGTGTGTACTTGCCGCACTCCTCTTTGTATTCCAACCGTTCAAGGTTAAAAAGTAGCTGGAGCTCACCGGTCCACGGGCGTGGAGGTGTTCTCGATGAAGCTGATCATCTTCTCCTTCACGTTGACAGACCGCGACTTGAGGGCAAATGTCATTTTGTTGACCAAAGACTTGACACCTTTGCCGTCGCTGCTCATCGACTCTCCCTGTATTGTTGGGAGGGCGAAAGCTGACATGAGAAGGACTAAATTGGTACTTAAAAAATATAACTAGAGCAGTCACAATTATTACATAATCGTCGTTACATCGTCGTTACATTCCACCACCACACGTTTCTATCCAAATTGAAGGGGAACTTTAAGCAAATATAAGCAATTAAAAAAAAAACATGAGATATGTTCCACTGTTCAATATCAATTGATAGCTCCTCTGCAAAAGAGAGACATTTATTAACACAAGGTTATAAGCTCATACTTTATAATCATAGTGGCAGTAAATTAGCAAAAAGTACCATTAAACTGTTTATTGCAAAAATTTGTAAGACTGGAAACTAAAAAGCCAGGATGGTGACAAAGGTCTACTCGCGAGTTCCCTCCGTTTCAAAGGCTTGTGGCTACTCACGTCAGCAGAACTGAGGCTGCTGTGCGACCCTGAGGTGCTGACAATCCAGTGGACATATGAAGAGTCAAGCCCCTCGATGTTCATATCTACCAGGTGCTGCTGGAGAGCTAAGAGATAAAGAAATAACAACATGACTCATTTGTCAATCATCTCAACTTTGTAATCAGATTTGTCCTTATTCTCACACTAACCCACTTACCCATGAAACCTCCTTTTGCAATGCTGACATATTCTTTGTTTTTCTATAACAGAGAGTTAACAAAGGAATCAATACAGGGTAGGTACTAGGGCTGAACGATTAATCTAATTCAAACCGACATCGCACTTTTACAGTAACAAATCAACACACAATTTTTAAATCCTAAAGCCTACAATAAAAAAAAGTGTTTTTTATTCATGTCACACAATCTAACCAATAGGGCCAAGCAGGGCCGGCTCTTCCTATAGGTGAGATAGGCGGACGCCTAGCGTGCTATCCCGGGGGTAGGGGGATTCGAGCTTGAAGTTAAATCAATGAGTCAATATTCTACTGTGACTGAAGGTTTTTCTTCTTACAATTCAATAGTTTTATAAAGATATGCTATTCATATCAATTCATACATCAATTCATCCATTTTTGTGTTGGTCATACTATAGAATGATTTATTGTTTGTGTTTAGTGAGTAATACACAAGATAAGGAACTTAAGGAAAAATAGCATACTAAATCGCAATCACACCACTGGTCTAAGAAAAAAAAAAAAAAAAAAAAAAAAAAAAAATCCCAATTTGATTATTTTCCCAAATCGTTAAGCCCTAGTACTGTAGGTACATCGACAAGGACGGAGACGATTTGATAATAAAATTGCCTTGAAACAATGACTCAACAGGACACAACAAGAACTAAATCAGAGCCTCCCAACTACCAACCACCAATTCCTCTTTTTTGTGCAGTTATCATTTCTAGCCATCTCATTTCATGTTCTACTTATATTACATTTCCCTGACCTGCAGGAAATGAGCCAACACCATGTTCATGTACATGTCCTCCTCTTCCCTCCCGCTGCCCATGAAGCACAGATGCTCTCCGCTGGCGATGGAGCCTGACTCCAGAGACTGCTTCTGGGCTTCCAACAGAGACTTCACAGATAGGGCGAACTCTGACGGATTCTGAAGCATCTGGAAAATCACGAACACATCGGGAAAGGACCAACACCGTGTCACGTCACCTTTGCTTAAGTTTCACCACCATTAACTCAGACTTTGTTGTCACATACTCACCAGGTCAGAGTCCAGGTGGAATGCGGTGGACAAATGTCCCGCATTATACTGCTCTGCAGGTCGACAATCCACCACAAAAAAGCGTACTCCGTCCTAAAAATAAACAAACAATAATACACAATACAACCAATAACCACCATGCAAAGCCGATGCATCATTGTGGGTAAACACATTGCTAGCTCAAATGTATTGATAGGAACATCATATGAAACATTATCTACTACATAGTGTGTACTTAGTGTACGAAATACTATGCGATTTGTGATGCAGCATGGAGTGTTGCTAACCTGCTGCAGTTGGTTGGCCTGCAGGATCTCTGGGACAGAAACAGGGAGACACAGAGCCTGGCTCAGGTCCATATCCTCCTCTTTCAGAGCCACCAGGCTGCTGCCAAACAGATTCTGGTTCTCCTGCAGGGACAACACACAGGTCACTGCTCTATGGGCTCTACCAACTCCTCCCGAGGAGGAATCACGACCCTCCCATTCTCCTTACGACTTTGCTTACCTTTCTGAGCGACAAAGGGGTCTTGCTGTAGTAATACTGGGCCAGAGAAAACAAGTCTTCAATGTCCTCACTCTCCAGGAGCGCAGGAGAGCCTTCCAGAATTCCTAAAACAGACAGACATTTCTTTGACTCCATTACCACTAAGTTATTAAGCAGATTTAACAATAAATAGCCAACAGAGCAAACTTACTGATAATTTCTTCTTTGCCGTCACTCTCCTGTGAGAGGATGGCCTCTCTGAGGGGAAGTGAGAAAAGAAAGGCCTTTAAAAATCTGCATTAACAAAAGCCAAACAGCATGTTGTGCTGTGCAGGACTCAAATGTAGGGACCTACTTGGCGTTGACGAGGATGATGAGCATGAGGAAGAAAATAAGGAAGGCGTCAGCCTGCTGGAGGTAGTTGTCCCACAAGGCCTGGGTGACGTCGGGAAGGCAGTTGCTAGCAAACAGACTGCCCAGCTAGAGTGGACACGCACACACACACACACACAGACAGACACACACAGACACACAGACACACACACACACACACACACACACACACACACACACACACACACACACACACACACACACACACACACACACACACACACACACACACACACACACCTCAAAATCCTGAATCCAAAGGAAGTTACATTCGCTATGACCTGCCAGAGCTCTGTGTGCACACAAACCCAGCTGATGGCATAGGTATCGGGTGTGATCTTTTTGGTGTCGAGGAAGGAGCAGAGCTCTGGTTCGTGGTACTGCAGCAGTAGCCTGTACAGGTGAAAAGGTCGGCCTTTTGGCACACAGTCCCTGAGGGTGGACAAAAGGAAATTTGACAGTATAAGTCTAGTATAATAACATCACAATGACAGTATAAAATGATACTGCATAGAGAATGAGAGAGCAGGCAATTACCTCGGGATGTATTTGTTCATGATGGCGTAGAAGCAGTTGTAGAGGTCACTGCGCGGCAGCTGAAGGCCCAACAGCGGTTTGAGCAGGTGTGGCCAGCTCAGATCTGGGGTGAAGGTGATGTTCCGGGACTTGCAGTAGAATGTGATAACTGACTCCACATCTGACACCACCTCACTCCTCTCTTCTTCTGACACTCCAAGCTGGTCTAAATACAGACACGAAGACTTTGTTAACATTTGTTTCTCCTCAACAAAACTCGATGGCACCCATATCTGGGCCTGATTGTGGAATTACCTGGTAGTAAATAAGAACAACCACTAATTAACACACTAATGGGCCATACCCTTTTTTTGAGCCAATCAGCACTTAACTGCCAGTGCAATTTGAAGTTGTACAATGTATAAACTAGGCTTAAGGTCTTGTAGTTACTGTTTATACACAAAAACGTTCTTTGCCACTTTCGCCAAGGTGGTGACAAATTAATATGAGGGGATGCAAGTACCTAAAGAAAGCACCGCATAGTGAAAATCTCTAATGTCAGCACTGTATGACTCCCTGCATTGTTCACTGTTTTTCATGGAGGTAGATAGCAACAAAGATGCTTCATGTTTTACCAATCATTTCCATTGGCTCTATGCGTTATTATTGATCGCACCACAACTGACAGGCAGAGATGAAAGCCCCTTAAATATCATCACCATGACCTTACCTATAGAGAACCCCTCACAAAACGAAACCACTTCTAAACTAATACCCACACACATCACCAAGAGATCAACAAGTGCTACATGGCTGGACAATTTGATTTACAAATGGCGTTTCAATTTAAGTAGCATTAAAAACAGCATTCAATTAACTTTAGAACGGAAAGTGGTAATTGATTAAAATAACTGGCGAAACTGGAATAGCAGTAATTCGAACGGTTAGAATTGCTTGGGTATAAAAACATTTCAAGGCGATCCCTAACCCATCCCTGATTAATTATGAGGCACAAGCCGAGGCACTCACCGATCAGCTGTTTGCTGCGGTCGTGAATAAGTGTCTGTTCTGGCAGGTCCAGGACCCCATCCCAAGGAGACAGGCTGTCTCCTTTGCCAGCCACATTCAAAGCGATCTGCAAACACAAAAAAAAACAATGGTTCTTTTGATAGTGGTGCAGGCAGAGAGGCGCACAAAAAATTTAAAAAACACAGGAGACCAATACCTTAGCCAACATATCCTACATCAGAATGACTGATTTAGGCTGCTTATATTGCCAAGATAATATATGTTGGCAAATGTTGGCAAACTGCAATCGGCATTATTCTGTGTTATTTTTGGCGTTTTTTGTCCTTATATTTTTCAAATGTAATGATAACGTAAATGACCTGTAAAGCACAATTTAAAGTGTGCTGAATAAGAACTGATGTTGCTCATTGCCACTGTAACGGTGCCCGGTGCTTTTCCCCCCGTCTGGAGAAATCCTCAAAAAGAATAAATAAAGCACCTTAATACCCGTTTCCAGGTCATTCTGAAAAGGGCTCTCTCTCTTTCTTCCCTTGGTTCACTTCAGATATTGGAGGAACAACGGGGCGCTGCAGAGTGCACTCAGACACACCTGGTGGATGGTGGGGGAACTGTCCCGTGGGTACCACCACCGCCTCCCTTTTCTGGGGAGCAGAGACCCAGGCCAGGATGGGCTTTCTCTGGGATAATAACATGATTAGATCCTTTTATTTTTTTATTTTGCCATCCTTTTAAAACGGCCAATTAAGCAATTGTTTTAACCGAACATCCACGCTGTGGCCAGTGAGACCCGGTGCTCCATCCTGGGCCATGTTTGCAAAGACTTGCAAATGACTTCTTTTACATCCTCCTGCTTGCCGGTTGCGTCCGGTTTAAAACCAAAATAATCCCATATAGGAGTGCAGAGGGAGAGGGAGACAGGGGCGCATTGGAGAGGCCCCCCCGGCGATTAATCGATAATCGCCGGTTGTTGGGCTGACGGTTGCCGGTAGGAAAATTTAGACATATTGCCCAACCCTAATATGTTATTGGACAAGAATAACTATACACCAAGAACTGATAATCAACAGATTGAAATGGCTTTTTAAATAAGTGTCCCAATAACAGTGAATTAATTATAGAGGCAAATAAGGAAGCTGAATCAGATTTCACAACAGATTAGCAGCATAAGCACATTAGAAGCCTATTTGAAGAATAAATAGATAAGATCTCTTTTGTTTGGGCTGTGGAAATATCAAGTGGGTTACTAGGGTTAAATGTTTTTCTTTAGACACGGCTTGTAGCACATATTTTGTGATATTTTCAGGTGGCATAATGCTGTAAATCGGTAAGATAAAAAAAGCAAGAAGACATGATATTTCCTAATTTCACAATGACTCTTTGGAATCATGTCGTTTTGGTTTCCAGTCAAGATCACCTTGCAGTAGAAACCCGTAGGCGTGCTATGAAATAATGACATTGCTAAGCAGGACACATTCCACACATTCTTAAAACACTATCTACCATGAATAGAAGAATAAAAGCTGTCAGTCTCTTTTGTCAGAAACAATCTCAAGAGTTGTTTAACTTTTGCAAAGCAACCTGACATAAATGAAATATTGAGTCTCACACAGCAGACACCAGATGTTAAGTAACATTTTATATGGTTGTGTAACATAATCATGACTGAAAAATATATGACAAATATGTTCCTCTTTTTTCAAGTGATAAATCAGTTTAAGGAAAGTGATTTTATCTGAAAAGGGAGTTAATGTGAATCAGAGCCCTTCGGGATATATCAAAGCCCTGAACATAGATCTGTCACTGCCACACTAACCCTCAATCTAAAATTGTCTATAAGCTGTCACCTTACCTTCCACATGGTGGCCCTTTGTTCAACTGTGATCTCCTGGACTGGGATGACAGCCGTCTCCATCTCCATGTCCATGTCAGAGCCGCCGGAATCCAGAGCCTCAGCCAGATCCTGGTCCCTGCAGTCAGAATGTTCAATGTCAACGGAAATGTTGATGAGGAAAAGATATGAATGAGAGAATAAGACACCTTCTCCTAAAATCTATGCTTGACTATGGGACCACTTGTGCAAGATATGCCATCTGTCAGTCTGTAGTCTGTGTTGCAGCTCTTAACTCTATATGTTACTTGTAGATTTTGACAGAGACAGATAATTAAAGCAATTCACATCAAAACAATAGGGAATAATAATTACAAAAAAGGTAACGTGCACTCTCACTGCTCACACTGTCAAAAATTGTGCAAGTTTGCATACATATGTCAAATAAAATCGGGACATAGATATAATGTGTACCACGGTGGAAAGCAAAATGTTTCCTAACTTAAACAAATTCAATATTGCAAAATACGAGTATTGGCAATGCTAATGAGTTTATGGTCAGACGTTGTCCCTTAAAGTTTGTAATGTTTTTTTACCGTTACTTCACCAATTTCTGCGTCAAACGAGCTGACTTAGCTAAGCTAGCAGCTAATGTAGCTAGCCGACACTACGACACGGGCATCTTTAATTCGCACAGCGAGAGAAGACGCCGCGCTAATCTCCGTGGTGATGTAAACGGACATGTGACATTCCACGGGTGGAACGCCACGCGGCGGACTGACAGCCGGAACCTCGACCCGTTCGACGTCGGTCCGATAAAGACAAGTCTCTCACCAACTGCCGGACAGAACTTCCTCCGCGGCGTCCGCCATTGTTGTGTTGACGGGCCACGTCACTGCGTCCGCACGTGTCACGTGACCCATCGTGGGGGGGGGGGGGGGCAAATATATATAGATATATAATTTTATAATTTTATAATTTTTATTTTTAATACGTATTTCCCTTTTATTATGTATTTATTTCAATATTCTATGTTTATTTCCATGACTATTGTTGTAACGTTAGGACACAGTGATTACAATCCTGTCCCTTCTATGTCAATAATAATGATAAATCATAAATACTATATCTGTCATGAATAAAACCTGAATCTGATTTTACTGTATGATGGACACAGTTCAGCGGATCAGTTATTGATTTTCGAATAGGTTTTTTTTTTACAATAGTTACTTTTTTATAATAGAATTGCATATTTCCTTATAATATAATCATCAAATATTTTATAGTTTTTTTATAATAGTAGTGATAACATTTCCATTTTTTAAAAACAGCATAAAAAATGAGTTTAGTCCATTGAATGAACTAATCTTGTGGTTGGAGTTGTTTCTCCATGTATTTCAGGGTCTTGGCATTACTGACTAAAATTCCTCCATAAACAGCATGTTTCTCACAAATTATTGGCCGTAGCTTTATTCTCAGCAATGATGCCATCAACTGTCTGACTAGGATGTTGTACAAAAACAAACTGTTACTGCAAGTCACATGATTGATGTCAATCAATTCATATCATGTGATATGACAATGACATGTCAATCAATATACATTAGGAAAATCAACTGATTGCGCTAATAAGAGATCACTTTCGCATGTATTGAACAATACTGAATAGTAACATAAAAATACAAATGGTCTACTGAGCTCATTCAGAAATGTAAATTCAGATGTTATTCTGCATGAGGTTTCAGTGAATTTAAAGGCAACTGCAAAAATAAGTTCATGAGAGCGTAGTACTTTTAGGAATTATAACTTTATTAGGATTCAGATTTTCTCTTACTTTGGTCGTAATACATCTGGATAAAGAAGAGCACAAGTGAACACAATCAGATGTAAATTCTTTGTAAGGGCTCATGTCCGTTTTTAAAGGTCATGTGTGGGTTTCACCTGCAATATTCAGACGGTTCCTTAAACTAAAAGTGGCCAGGAGTCATTTCTGCTGGCACGCATTGCTTATTTGACGGGTAAAACATTTCAACATTTTGCCATTGTTTAGTTCAAGAGGAGGATGAGTCGCAGGGGCAATTCAAGTAGTTTTTTGTGAAATTGATCATTAATTTAAGCACTATTAACAAAATAAACATTCCATAGATTATCGAATATTTATTCTGCATTCTTTTTTTTTCTTTTCTTTTTTTAAGTAATTTGATTACTTCAAAGTCAAATCATGCAATTAACTAAACTTGATTTTGACAGTCATTCATAGGACAGGATTTAGGCTGCCATTAATATGGCTTTATTTAAATGTAGGGGTAAGTATGGAAGGACAAAAAAAAATACAATGGGCTTAAATCAACTGTCAGTCTGAAGGATATTCTGAACATAGCAGGGAAAAAAAAAAAAATAAGATCGGTCTTGAATCCTTGAACAAACCGCTCTCAGGGGACTGTTCAGTCAAGCGATCAACCCTCACTCAATACGTTTCCCTTTTGATAACTTGTGAAAATAGAGGCTGTTCAACACAAAGAGGCTCAAACTAAAAAAACAAGTTGGTGTCCTGTAGTGTGAAAGTTGCGCCAATTATATCGTGTTGAATCCAAAATCTGATTTACGTCTCAGGTTTTCCAACATCCACATTTCAACTTCAGTATAAGCATTGCATTAACATCACATGCTGTACAGGATATGAAAAAAGGGAAAGAGGCAATCCCAAAATAGAAAAAACAAAAGGAAAAAATAACACTTAAAGAACCTAAACTTTAAACGTAATTTCTAGGTGTACCCTACCCCACATGTGATCAATTCCAGCATTACATCAAAACACTCACAATACACATTGGACTATACTTCTTTACTTGCATTTTCAATTTGATAATGTGTTAGGATATGGAAGCAGCCGGACAAAACACTTCTTAGAGAGCAACATCAACATAAATTAAAAAGTCAACAGTCAGTTAGAACTATATAATGCGCTCACAGTATCCTTTTTTTTGAAGATTTAAAAATATCACAATACCATTAGTCAACAGTTGGTTGAACAAAGTGAGCACGTTTTGATTTTTGAATTAAGAAAAATCTAGGGAAATCAGAGCTGTACATAAGGACAGAAATGGCATCCTAAGATATTCCGGAAGGCAGGACACCTTCCTAAAGAGACATCCCAGGGCTATGTGAGCTACAGAAGGGTCAAGGGTTCCAATAAAATGAAGTACCAGCAAAGTGCTGCAGTAAGATTTTAAACCTCTACCAACCCCAAGTGTAAGAGGCTTGAATTACAGCCTGGACTGGATTGTGAATAGAAGTGTTTCCAGAGAAGCAATCCACTTTTATTGGATGTAAACACACAGTAGGCTGGGGGGGGGAGGGGGGTCGGTGCTTCTCTTATTCAGTACTCATCTTTTAGAACCACAACCAGGGTCAGCAATAGAGATTGGAAATCTATCTGCAAAAAAATTAAAGTGTGGGAGGCTTCAGCCCATACTTCTTGGCCACCTCAGTCTGGGCGTAGGCCGCATCGCATAAGGAGTACAGATGAGCCATTTCCATCTCCGATTTGGCTAAGTTAATGGCTTTGTTGAACATGTCTATCGCCTTGTCAAGATTGCCCCTGAAAAGACAAAAAAAACCCCCAAAAACATTATTCACAGCTTTTAAAGCCACTTCATGTAATGCCAAGGTGGTTCAGGTGAAGAAAAAATAATATTTCACCTTTGAACTTCAATGGTGCCCATGGTCTCATATGCAAAGTCACATTTGTTGTCGATCTCGATGGCCTTGCTGATCAACTCCAGGCCCAAGTCAACGTCTTGCTTCCATTGAAGCTGCAACAAACTGAACACACACACACACACACACACACACACACACACACACACACACACACACACACACACACACACACACACACACACACACACACACACACACACACACACACACACACACACACACACAGAGTTATTACCAACTGAACTGGTATTTTATTTCCATATTCCGAGCAGCGGTCTTGTTTATGCGTTAATTTCTGCAGAGAACAACTCACTCACCCCTTGTGAACATAAGTAGTGGCGTTGTCGGGTTCCAGATCAATACACTTATCGTACATCTCATCTGCTTTCCCAAACTGCTGCTGATCAGTTAGGGCCTGTGTGACCATGCAGAATTGTCATGTTAAATGGATATTTAAAAAGAAAAAGAAAAAGAGAGAGAGAAAAAGCTGTGATTAAGCACTGTATGAAAAATCTAAAAAATATATTTACACTGTCAAGGCTGACTTTGTGCAGAAAATGTGATCAAATCTTGATATAATGAAGCTGACTATATTGTTGTGTTCAAAGCTAGGAAGCCCGACGTACATCTTAATGATTTCATGTTGTACTGGACGTTTGTGACCTTTTTAGAATGGGACACAATTTAAATATTGTATTTTTGATAGATTTTAAAAACATTGCATATAATCAAATGTGCACTGTTGCGATATACCAGTAGTCAGATCAGTAATAAAATAGAGAACAACACTGATTGATCAGCAACCACTTATAAAAATGATCGTGTTTTGTACCTGAGCATACAGAGCATAGCCCTCGGCACACTTGGAGAACCTTTTGATGATTTCCTCAAAGCCATCCATGGCTATTTGTACTTGGGATGGGTTGTTTCCAGTGTACGCCTGCCGATACTGAAGAGTGGGAGTAAAACCTATTAGCCAAGCGCTGAGTTGTTCAGCATCAACTTCAACGATGAAAGCTTAAGGAGGCACATTATTTTACCGTTCAAATCTTTCTTCCCACAGGCGTTTACTTACGAGGGCAAAACACTTCTGCGCTTGGGCCAGAGCCGAGTCGGGTCTGAGCAGAATGCACTCGTCGAAGTCTCCCACCGCCTCGTCCACCTGGTCCAGGAGGATCTTCAGCTGAGAATTCACGGAGGGCACCATCATTTCACCATCGACCCCGTGTCGCATTCTTTTATACAGAATCCACAGTCGATCAAAATGCAACCATCTTCATTTCCCCCTCACTGAAGATGGCACATGTTATTTTCGACTGCTTTTACTGACAGTAAACAAAAAGGCCCTACCTGCCCTCTGTGGTGGTACACATCAGCATTACGTGTGTCAATTTCAGCAGCCATGTCAAAATCTTGCGTGGAGAGCATGGGCTGTTGCTGCTGCATGTACATGCTCCCACGCTTGATCAAGGCGTTGGCACGAAGCTGTGGATGTAGCGTGAAATCACTGTTATGCGTTTAGGTTTGCAATGTTTATAGTCAACGTGACAGAAGACACCGTAACCTTGAATCTCCATCGGGTCGGTACCTTCACATTGGCGTCCTGCATGTTGATGACGCGGTCCAAATCGGGCTGGGCGGCGGTGGCATTGCCGATCAGCAGGTAGAAGGTGGCCCGCAGCAGCAGGGCCTCTGCAATGAAGCGACCGCCGGACTCCACCTCCTTGGTGCACTCGCTGATGATTTTGTCATAGTTTTCCTCCTCCATGTAGTGCTTGGCTTTGAGGTAGCCGGAGCTGACATAGGAACGACCAGACATTCTTCACCAATCAAGTTATTATAACTGATGTAAATAGGGGCTGACCGCTTCTGATAAATGATATTTCTAGATGAAAAGCACTGCAAATTGTTGATTCCTAAGTGAGATTCTAAAATATTTATTGGCACTGCATACTTTCACCATGTGAATGGTGACATCTCCCTAGGTTAAAAATGCATCGTGTCATGTTTAACTGTATAAATGTGTATCCCATATAACTGAATAATATGCTTATGATGGTTTCAAATACAGAAGTACTTCACATCGGTGAAGGAACTTGTGAAAAGTATTACAAAGAAGTATAAGAAACATGTCCTTTTGAAGCAACACTTTGGAAAGCTCAGAGACGCCATTACAATGTTCACCCTGCATAAGTACCTTCCAGTGACCTCTGACGTCTCACCCTCCTTGTCCTTGTCTTCATCTTTCTTCTCACCCTTCTGCAGCGGCTGGGAGATGATGTCGTCGGTGAACGAGCTAAAGTAGGACTTGATGAACTGAGGAGAAGGCATCAGAGGCTCCCGGTTCTGCAGAAAAAAAATCGGTAACAGCTACGAGGAGGGAAACATGAACCAAATGCCTCTCCAGGACTGTTCGAGGCCCATGTCGCCTACCTTGTACTTATCTTTAGCCTTCTCCTTTCCAAGTGACTTTAGCACCTTGTCTGCCAGCAGCATGCTCTGCTGGTTCTGGAAGGCTTCCAGAATACATACAGCAGTGACATCTAGGTTTGAGGACAGAGATGCACGCACACAACGTTCAGTTGCACGACCTTTGCTGACACCACAACTTTCAAGCAAATCGCACGTTTTCAGATGCACTGGGTGGAGAACAGGCCAGCGGCTCACCCTCTAGACACTCCTTCTTGTTGTCTAGTCTTTCCAGAGCCTTGGCCCTCCTGAAAAGAGCCTTGATGTAGCGTGGGTTCATTTCCACGGCCTGAGAGCAGTCCTGCACCACCTCTGTCCACTTCATCTGAAAGGACATGCACAAATAAACTTAAAAGAGGATATATATATATATATACACACATGTATGTCATGGAAACTTTTTCTTTTGAGTGTTTCACCGCACACGAATCACACTAACATTATTTCACTTGAAGGTCAAAATGCCTGGACATGTGGGTTTTGTGTATTTGTGGTCCTAACCTGCTGTTCGTATGCTGCTGCTCTGTTCTGGTAGAAGGTCGACAAATCAGACTTTTGCTCCATTGGGCAGAGAGCAATGGCCTCTGTGTAGCACTGGATGGCCTGTTCATACTTGCCGGCTTTAAAGTACTTGTTGCCCTTGTTCTTCGCTGCCTGCGCCCGATCCAAAGGACTCTAGATGAGAAGGGAATTTAGGGAGATTTAGATGAAAGTCATGTCGCTATAGCCAACTCAGGGCAGCAGAAATAAGCCTTGGAGAATGACCTGACAAATATGCCAGCCCAGAAACCCGGACAAACATCTGGAATAACGTGTATAGGTTATCCAATTCTGTGAGTGATACGCTCAGTCGTTTAAACTTTCCCTCACAGATTGTATTTTACCCCTCGGAAGTTAAATTCAAGGATCCAAATACATCAGACCTGCGCTTGCATTGTAATAAGGAGAGTGGCCACTTTATACATATGATTTGTAGATGCTCAAAGCTGTTTAAGTATTGGTGTCAGGCAGTTTAGACCACAATAACAATGGTAGTTAAGACTGCCTCTAACGACACACCGGCTTCTCAATCCCACTGGACCACAAGGTTTGTATTTTGAACACTTTTGGAAAAAAGGTAACTGGCGATAAGTACCAAAATAAGAACATAACTGACAGTTATGTGGGAAGGAGTTACAGTCATCGCTTCAAACATTGACAAAGATCAGAGCATCACCTGGAGCTGTTCTCCATGAGTTTCCTTATGTTGTTACTTATTCCCCATGTGTCACAATCAAGCAATGTGTGCAGCCTTTTCCAAAGATATTCAGGTAACAGTAAGGTGGGGTTATAAAATAGCGCATTAGGAAGTGCAATTAATTGGCAATCTAGTTTAGGCAAGTAAAGCTTTGATAGAAAAAATAGGGAGCGGATAGCCCACACACACACACACACACACACACACACACACACACACACACACACACACACACACACACACACACACACACACACACACACACACACACACACACACACACACACTTTAGACTTTGAATTCCCATTGAGGACAAGTTACAAATTACACAGCCGCCTTGGTTTACTATCTTCAGGCCATCAAGGTGAAACATTGCTTTATACCCACCAACCTGGCTCTTTTGACCAATTCCATCCACTACCCAGCACATCCATAATTTATTTATATTTATATATATATATATATATATATATATATATATATATATATATATATATATATATATATATATATATATATATGATAAATAAGAAATATGGATGTAACAAGTTTTTCATTCATTGCTCTTAATTGACAAGAAAAGTAGTTGCAACATAAGCCAGGATTATTTCTTATTATTACGCGTCTTCTTCTTTTTAATATTGTTATAGTCATATTTCATTACAATACACAATTTCAGCCACAGACGCAAAACATATCAAAACGACCGGCTCAATTCTGACGGCATGCTGGAACTTTGTGGGATTTTCGGCCATCAGTGCACGAGATATTTGTGCACTGATTGTGCCACAACATAGCCAAGATGTTTCCTCAGAGAAAATGTGCTCTGGGAGATTATTAAATTTTGTCACACGTTTCTAACTTGCGACAGCACCCATAGTTTTTTTTTTACACACACACACACACACACACACACACACACACACACACACACACACACACACCTTATAGTTTTTGAGCAGTTACAAATTTTGCCCAAGACGGTTTCCTAAAAAAATGAATGTGGCAGAAACATCCAGTCATGGAAACTCAGCCACACAGGGCCCGAGGAATTGTGTATTTGAAACGTACTACTTTGCTGATGTGAACCTTCTAGTCCTAGTGGAATAAAAACGGGGCCTTGCTTTGATCATTAACATAGCTTAAAAGAAATTTGCTATTTTTCTGGAGGAATACTTTGTTGATTTAGATTTGATCCCTGATGCAAATAAACCATAGGGTTTTAATAGCTGGATGGCGCTTTCTGTAGTTAATCATTGATGGAGTAGCCCCAAACCGCAATACTAAAGGGATTTGCACAGTCATTGTGAACTTAAAACTTAGATGCTGTTCAAAACGTATTATTTTTGAAAAGCATAGCTCGGATCTCGAGTAAGTCACTACAGATCTAAATATTTTGTGCCTTTATAGTCTACATGGCTGCACTCCCTCATACATTATTGTGTGTGTGTATGGACTATTTCCCTGGGGGAGGCACAGCCAGAGCAGTACCTGAGTACTACATGCAACGAAGCGGTTCTATGGACGTGTAGCACGGCACGGCCAGAGGAGAACAAGTGTGAATTGTCTCGGACCGCGTTTGGGATGGAGCCCGGCCACGCCCCCCTCTGACCTGCTAAAACATATAAACATAAAGGGTGGATCGCTCACAAAAAAACGGAATCTTTTCTTAATGCGTTCATTCCCCGCGTGGCACAACGGGGTTACCGGCGACCAACAGGTGAAACAGAGATGGAAGTTCCCCCCTTTTCCCCCTCTGCTACTTGTTCCTTTATGAACCAGGAGACCTAGCTGAGCGTTAGCTCACCAATTAGCGGTGATAGTGTATGAGCCGTTAGCATCAGCAGGCTAACTAATCCAGCGCTGCTGGGTCCGAGCGTGCATGTGACAGCTCACACATGCCCTTGGGTGTGCGGTAGTGGGGAAACGCGTTCCGGTTAGAAAGCCCCCTCCAGGTTGCGCCGAGACCCCTTTAAACCTGCTCTCCTGATTAAAGTTATGTACATAACGGCCGACAGTACCGTGGTCGGGTCCTGCTCCGGGTTTGCTCGAGCCGCGCCGTCCTGGCCCGGCATGGGACTGGCGCTGCCTTCGGGAGTGATCCTCTCCCCGTCCTCCTTCTCCTGCTTCTCCTTCGTCCTGCTGCGGTTCCATAGGTAAACCGCCCCGACTCCGAGGACTATCGGCGCCCCGACCAGCAGCGCCAGCTGCCATCGCGGTAGTCCGGCACCGGACTGCGGTTCGACCGGTTTCGAGGCAGCCATCGTCCACCGTGGAAAGGGTTAGCTGGCTAGCCTAGCATGTAGCCACACAGCAGAAACTCTTCTGGGTTCTGTGAGGTCAGAGCGGAGCGGTGCTTCACGGGATACTGGCGGAAACAACTTAGAGAGCAATTTATGAGTGTTTGTTGTGAATAATAAAAAAAAAATAATAATAATAATAATAATATTCCAAGCAGGATCAGGGGATAGTGGCAGAAACAAATAAGAGAGCAATTTCAAAGTGTTTGCTTTGTATAATAATAATAATAATAGTAATGATAATAATAATAATATTCCAAGCAGGATCAAGGGACACTGGCAGAAACAAATTAGAGAGCAATTTCAAAGTGTTTGCTTTGTTATTATTATTATTATTATTATTATTTTATTTTTATTTTATTTTTATTTTTTTTTTAATAACCCAATCAGGATCAGGGGATACTGGCGGAAACAACTTAAGAGAGCCATTTCAAAGTGTTTGTTTTGAATAATAATAATAATAATAATAATAATAATAATAATAATAATATTCCAAGCAGGATCAGGGGATAGTGGCAGAAACAAATAAGAGAGCAATTTCAAAGTGTTTGCTTTGTATAATAATAATAATAATAATAATAATAATAATAATTATTATTATTATTATTATTATAACCAAATCAGGATCAGGGTATACTGGCGGAAACAACTTAGAGAGCAATTTATGAGTGTTTGTTTTGAATAATAATAATAATAATAATAATAATAATAATAATATTCCAAGCTGGATCACGGGACACTGGCAGAAACAAATAAGAGAGTAATTTCAAAGTGTTTGCTTTGTATAATAATAATAATAATAGTAATAATAATAATAATAATATTCCAAGCAGGATCAAGGGACACTGGCAGAAACAAATTAGAGAGCAATTTCAAAGTGTTTGCTTTGTTATTATTATTATTATTATTATTTTATTTTTATTTTTTTTATTTATTTTTTTAATAACCCAATCAGGATCAGGGGAAACTGGCGGAAACAACTTAGAGAGCCATTTTAAAGTGTTTGTTTTGAATAATAATAATAATAATAATAATAATAATAATAATATTCCAAGCAGGATCAGGGGACACTGGCAGAAACGAATAAGAGAGTAATTTCAAAGTGTTTGCTTTGTATAATAATAATAATAATAATAATAATAATAATAATAATAATATTCCAAGCAGGATCAGGGGACACTGGCAGAAACAAATTAGAGAGCAATTTCAAAGTGTTTGCTTTGTTATTATTATTATTATTATTATTATTATTATTTTAATAACCCAATCAGGATCAGGGGATACTGGCGGAAACAAGAGAGCCATTTCAAAGTGTTTGCTTTGTATAATAATAATAATAATAATAATAATAATAATATTATTATTATTATTATTATTATTATTATTATAAATAAACAGCGCATTCTCATACATACAGTGCTGTAGTGGTAAAACAAAAAAAAAAGATGTGGGTTAAAAATTATGCCAGCGCTGATAAAACTAACAATGACAGAAGCACATTGATATTAACTAATGAGAAGGCTAATGTTGCATGGCAGACACCAAATGCTTGATGTCGGGCTTAAGGGACAACAGTCTCAGGCGAAGATCTGGCTCAACATCCAGTTTATTCCTGTATTTCGTCTTCGATGCCACAAGCGCTGAAAAGCCAGTCTCACACAGATACGTCGGCGGGAAAGGCATCAGAAACCGCGCAGCTAGCTCTGTTGGACACATCGGGATACTCAGAAGCAACCTTAGAAAGCCAGTTTCAGTGCGCCGTCGCAGGAGAGATCCACAACATTGAGAAGAGAAGAATCGTCACACAGCACACCACTACAACACATGCGTGCTTCGGATGATGCTGGCGAAATGTGGCCTCTGCATTTAACCCACCCACATCAATTATTTTCAGACCCCGGACCGAGGTTTACGTAAAAGTGCAATTGCACTCAGAAACCGTAGGGGCGCCAAATCCCAAATACCAAAAGTTTTAAGGTATCAGGGCATTAAAAGAAAAAACATCGGATAAGACGTCATTAAAACAATGAGAAATTATATTTGGATTGATATGCCCTTACGTAGTGATCAAAATACGCCACTAACATCTTAAGCAGCACTCCATAGGACTCATAGGACTCCCAGGCCCAAAGTGTAAAATAGCTTTCATGTTTTGAGGACATGATGGCACAAGAGACAACCTACCAGACAGTCACAATACTCAATCCTGAGACATATTACGCAAGCATTTGCTTAGATGTTTTCAAAATAAATGTACACTGTACGATATCTGTATTATTGGTGGTTAGGGTCATCACTGAACATGTATACATGGAATAGCGGAAGGCTGAGGGTGCTGGATGTGGGTGTGGACAGGGGTGGTTCACTGTTGAGCCCGTTGGCTGCCCCAATTCAACTAAACATCAGTGAGAGAGGGTGCCCACTTGATCACCTCAGTGAAACGCTCACGCTGGCACTACTTGTAGTGGTTCCCGCAAGCGTGGTAGCCAACTAAGCCATTTGGAGATGGTTTCTGGAGATTTGTGAGGTCACTGCCTCAGGTACTCTCCTTAAGCCAAGGATTCCTTAAACTGGATTGGGCTTCTGCGTGTAGCCCCCCTTATTATCAGCAAAAGCGATTCAACATCAGAGCATGTGTGTTATTGTATGTATGAATGTGAGTTTTGTGGTAGAAATGGGTTATGATAAAAAAAAATTCAATACAGCAGCCCAAAGAACAAACTATTGGCGTGTGTGTTAGTGTTGTTATGTACATGAGAAGGAGAGGATGAAAGAAAAATTGTGTGTGTGTGTGTGTGTGTGTATGTGTGTGTGTGTGTGTGTGTGTGTGTGTGTGTGTGTGTGTGTGTGTGTGTGCTGGCGTGTGTGCGTGTGTATGAGTATGCCCCCTGCCAGTTCTGTCTTCCCTGTTATGCTTCAAATGTCACTACTAGTCTGCCAGGACAGTGCTGGAGCATGGCCGCTCAATTTTCTGCCTCAGGCACGCTGTCCTCTCTCCACTGCTAGCACTGACAAAGTTAACACCGATGGGGTTAGGTTTAGGGTATGTACATACAGTGGGGCAAAAAAGTATTTAGTCAGCCACCAATTGTGCAAGTTCTCCCACTTAAAAAGATGAGAGAGGCCTGTAATTGTCATCATAGGTACACTTCGACTATGAGAGACAGAATGGGGGGAAAGAATCCAGGAAATCACATTGTAGGATTTTTAATGAATTAATTGGTAAATTCCTCGGTAAAATAAGTATTTGGTCACCTACAAACAAGCAAGATTTCTGGCTTTCACAGACCTGTAACTTTTTCTTTAAGAGGCTCCTCTGTCCTCCACTCGTTACCTGTATTAATGGCACTTGTTTGAACTCGTTATCAGTATAAAAGACTCCTGTCCACAACCTTAAACAGTCACACTCCAAACTCCACTATGGCCAAGACCAAAGAGCTGTCAAAGGACACCAGAAACAAAACTGTAGACCTGCACCAGGCTGGGAAGACTGAATCTGCATAGGTAAGCAACTTGTTGTGAAGAAATCAACTGTGGGAGCAATTATTTGAAAATGGAAGACATACAAGACCACTGATAATCTCCCTCGATCTGGGGCTCCACGCAAGTTCTCACCCCGTGGGGTCAAAATGATCACAAGAACGGTGAGCAAACATCCCAGAACCACACGGGGGGACCTAGTGAATGACCTGCAGAGAGCTGGGACCAAAGTCACAAAGGCTACCATCAGTAACACACTACGCCGCCAGGGACTCAAATCCTGCAGTGCCAGACGTGTCCCCCTGCTTAAGCCAGTACATGTCCAGGCCCGTCTGAAGTTTGCTAGAGAGCATTTGGATGATCCAGAAGAGGATTGGGAGAATGTCATATGGTCAGATGAAACCAAAATAGAACTTTTAGGTAAAAACTCAACTTGTCGTGTTTGGAGGAGAAAGAAAGCACCATACCTACTGTGAAGCATGGGGGTGGAAACATCATGCTTTGGGGCTGTTTTTCTGCAAAGGGACCAGGACGACTGATCCGTGTAAAGGAAAGAATGAATGGGGCCATGTATCGTGAGATTTTGAGTGAAAACCTCCTTCCATCAGCAAGGGCATTGAAGATGAAATGTGGCTGGGTCTTTCAGCATGACAATGATCCCAAACACACCGCCTGGGCAACGAAGGAGTGGTTTCGTAAGAAGCATTTCAAGGTCCTGGAGTGGCTTAGCCAGTCTCCAGATCTCAACCCCATAGAAAATCTTTGGAGGGAGTTGAAAGTCCGTGTTGCCCAGCGACAGCCCCAAAACATCACTGCTCTAGAGGAGATCTGCATGGAGAAATGGGCCAAAATACCAGCAACAGTGTGTGAAAACCTTGTGAAGACTTACAGAAAACATTTGACCTCTGTCATTGCAAACAAAGGGTATATAACAAAGTATTGAGATGAACTTTTGTTATTGACCAAATACTTATTTTCCACCATAATTTGCAAATAAATTCTTTAAAAATCAGACAATGTGATTTTCTGGATTTTTTTTTTTTTTTTTTTGTCATTTTGTCTCTCATAATTGAGGTATAACTATGATGAAAATTACAGGCCTCTCTCATCTTTTTAAGTGGGAGAACTTGCACAATTGGTGGCTGACTAAATACTTTTTTGCCCCACTGTATATACCTGTATTAGTATCCATTGTTAACCACCTCAATACTACAGACCACACACAATAGATTCTTCAGCAGATAGCCCATGGTACTGCAAACAACATACATAGGAAATATTTCCCATTCTTTTGGCCATCTTGAGCTGCTGTCCCTTTTCTAGATAATAAATCTGTACAATTGACTTCTCTGTCAGTTTTTGTCAGCATTTTCATTTTAAAAGCTGAATGTGATATTGTAACAAATGGTGACAGCATCAACAAAAAAACAATGACAATAACAAGTCCCCCACTGCTCGGTGCACTCCCACACTGTCGTGCTTGATGCAAGCCCGAGGCCTGCAATGCAGCTGTAGAAACATTTGCCTGGATATAATTATTGACAAGTTTGACGTACTCAGCGAGTGGAAAGTATGGGAAAATTGTCTACAGTTGTCTAGCCCCAGGCCCATGGCTCAGTGATGGAAAGATTAAAAGCGGCAACCCCACACCCCCCACTCCACCCCATAGCAGCCCTCGCTTGAGTCCTGCCTCCCTGCGTTTTTCTGTCCCCTCCATTTTTACTCTCTACTTGCAATGTTAAATACATTATTGGGGATTTGCTCATTTGAAGACTAAAACAAAAGCTTGGCGGTTTATTTTTGGCTGTACTAAGAATAACAGAGCTACCCCAACACTGATCGAATTAAAGTAGGTTACCTTTTCCTTGTGGGACAGTTTTGTGCGGCAGAGCAGCGAGACCAGTGACAGCACCAGCCTGGTGGAGCTCTTCCTCTGGACTTGGTTGCTTTAATGAGCTTCAAAGACAACTATGTCCCTCAGACTCCTGCCTGCTATCGCGATGGACAATGATGATGATGATGATGGTAACTTCACAAAATGGATGAGTAGTTACTGGGGTCATGGAGCAGAATCTGGACATTCCAGAGAAAGAAAAAACAGTTTTAGAAGACTGACAAAAGCACCTTCTGATCGAAGAGCATCTCTCCCCTGCGTGGTAAGGACTTCTACCAAAGTTTCGACACACACACACGCGCACACACCTTGGTTTATTAGATTGCAGAAAATTACAATGTAACTGAAGATTGTTTTAGCAATTTTGCAATCATGTTTGCAACAATTTTGACTAAGTCTCGCTGCCCAGTAATAAAGCATGCAGATGAAAATGTGTGCAAGCCTTTCCTTTGTCCTGCACACACAGAAAAATATACGTAAATGCATCAAAACTACCAATCTAACATATGCTTACATAATGATGGTTCTCCACTTGGGACTCCAGGACACAGCGGTGGTCATTATACCAGTCCCATCTTGCCATACTTTCATCCTCACTTGCATATGCCATAGAGAGTATTATTATAAGGACTACGTGTACCATTATGGACAACTTCATCACATAACCCATTCCCTTCCTGATGGAGTCCTCTGGCGGCGAATGAAAAGGTCAATTATTTTTCACCAAAATTATGAACATATGAATTGGATTTTCAGTAATTGGATGGTTCTACCACTAACTGAAAAAAAACATTTAAAATGTATTGTGTTAGTAAATAGAGACATACGCTTAAGGAGTGGTCAGTGTGTCCTTGAGAAGAATAGCATAACGTCAGTAAGATGGTAAAAGGCTCTTATGTTAGTATTCAAGAGTTCCTAAAAAAGATGTGACAGTGAGAGGTGAACCAGAACTTTACATAACTCACCAGTAATAGGATTCATTAGCGTGTCCTTTATTTTGTTTCACCTTCTGTTTTGCAATTAGCACCCAAACAAATATAATAATCAGATTGTGTTCAAAATTCTCATAATTAGCTTGGCTTGTTAGTTTCTTAAGAATGTTACAGCGATTAATGCCCTTGAGAGAAACCATTTAGCAGAGTAATCTGTCTGGTGCTAAAACACTGATCAAATATTAAAACAAGTACTGCTTGTTACTAGGGAATATTTAGCTGGGTGTGACTCTGACATATAAATGTTTTGACGCTCTGACAATTGTACGTATTGAAAGTCGTTTTGGACAAAAGCGTCTGATCAATGACATAACGTAATGTAATGTCAAACCTCACACTTTTGCTGAACTTTTAATTAATAAAGGGAATCTTTAGTGTCCCCTGTATTTGAAAATGATTAAATCTTTACAATTTGCATTGAAGATTAACACATTCAAAGTAATATTGTACATTGATATATGCTCTCCTCTCGGCATGAACCCCAGTCACAATTAGATGCCATGAAGCTCAACAGGCTGGCATCAGCCCCCATTCACACCAAAACAAGGGAGGACAAGGGGGAGGTCAGGCCTCACTCCAGGGCACGTCGGTCCTCCTCAGACGACAACAGCCGTTCCAAGACGGCCATTCCAGAGAATCGCATCACCACCATTCCAGAACTCGCCGAGTCATTTGAGAAGAGACTTTTCCTGCAAGATAAGAAGGCTGTTCCTCCGGTAAGGAATAACATACTGTACATACTTGCTCCTGCTACCTCTTCACAATGCAGGGAAAGAATTTTCATTTGTTGCATGTGAATATTTATCCTGAAGCTTTGCAAAGTTTTCCTTCATGCCTTCAGTATGAGGGAAATTATTTTGTGTCTTTATTATTTCAGAAAATAACACCACTTTCAAATAACTGGTTGAAATGAATCAACTGAATAAGTAGGCTATAAAAATATATTCTATTTTTTGCGTCATAAATGTATTTCTTTTAAACTAAATGGTGATTGGGAGAATCAAATGACATTGTGGAGTATCAGTTGTGTGTGATTTTTTTACATATTTTTGTTTATCTTCGCTCTACTTTTCATGGCAAGAGCTACTGAGCATCAGACTCAACAGTATCTCAAATGTATGTAATATCCATAATATTCAGTTAGTTTACATTCACGTGGACAATTGTGATTATTATGACTATTATGATAATGCAAATATAATTTTCTCTGTAATATAGCTGATAGACATAATATGTTGTAAATCCTATTTTCCCTGTGGAAAAATTACATAATTATGAGATGTTCTCACAGGGTAAGATAAGTACAGCACACATCTCAAGATTCAAGATTCAAGATTTTTTATTTGTCACATACATATACATACTTTCATACATATATGCAGTGAAATGTAATCTGCGCTATAAGAAAATTTATAAATAAAGAAATATATTCTAAATTGGTCATTTAGCAGGTTGGTTAGTTTATCCCAACCTTCTATCCCCGCAACTGTTATTTCTGGGACTTTTTCCTTTTCCCGGCTGAAGGTTAAAGCTATATTCTATTTGAAATGCCCACATTTAAGGGCTGTGATTAAGGGCAACATAACGACACTCCCAAAATAATGAATTTCTTTCTGAAAAGTCATCACATGTAAATTTGAATTTGTGTTTTTTACAGAATGAAGCAGACAACTTGTGTCTCATCTGCCACGAGGAAATGCGTAACAGTCGTGGAGGAATTCAAGAAATGCAGTGTACACATCGCTTCCACAAGGAGGTAGAATAAATATCTTTATTGTTGAATACCATGCATGCTTATGTCACAGCTTGGGTATTCTGCTCAGACTTACCTCACACAAAGAAATCCTCATTTATTTACCCACCTATGTCATGGATTTTATTCTGCCACAAGCACATGACCTTTCAAAGACCCAGTGCATGACAATCATTTCTCTGAAGAGGTAGAAACTGCATGACATCGCCTGGTTTCTGAAAACATGACCTAACCTGAATGCATGAGGTCTTCTGGTGGCTTTATGGTGGTCGGGGGACTAACTAACCTTATGTTTATGTTGGTGGGTCTGGAAGGCAGCACGTCGGTTAGGGCAGGGCCGCCCCCGAAGCGGCAGCTTGGCAGCCGAGCCTGAGGTGAGATGCTTGGATGAGAGGAGGAAGTCAGCAGACGAACAGTCCATCAAGGAACAGGTGTACCACGCGCCACTTCGCCAGCTTTCCCTGCGGAGGCATCGCTGACATGCGACAGCGATGTGGAAGCCGGTGAAAACGCTGCCATCCATCTTTTCGAGACAAAGCGTGTCACATGACAGGGCTCCACGTCAGGACGGGGCTTGCCTCAACTCCACGAGAACATGATTTGGACTAAAATATATTATCTGCTGCTTAGGGTTAAAATTTACCCTTCACACTTTCCACTCGTTGCACTCATCATATATACTTCTTTTGTAAAAAATGTCATCTTAAAACAGGCAGTTAACAAGTAAACAAACTAAGTTGTTGCTATAAGTAATTCTGTATTTTTCTTTTATATAGTCCTAGACATAAAAGATAGGGCAAATCAAGTATGCAAGAAGATAATGATTAATGAAGCATTTGGTTTATTTACCTAAAAGTGATGATATCCAGAGACTGCAAATATGTACCTCAGTGTCACTCATAGCATTCATTCAATTGATGAATGTGATGATCATCTAATCCATTCAAGCTTTACAGATTTGAGGACAGTTATTTTAATCAGTTCGGCTTATATTTACAAATATTTCTAAACAGTAAGCCAATGAATTTTTTTTGACAAGACAACTCCCTCTTTTTAATCAATAAGTAGTAACCTTAATATCATCAGATATTTTAATACTATGTGGATACTAAGAATATTTGATTTGATTGGCTTGCATGTTTTCTATAGATTGTTGCCAATTTTAAAAGGTGATTTTGTTGTTGTCATTGATAAAACCAAGTATTTATATATTTTTGTTTTCCTGTGTTTTACCGAAAAATAAATAAAAATAAATTCCATTAGCTAAACAAGTTCACTTTGATAATTAAATTCCCGGGGAAAGGGAATTGCATGAATTTGCTCATTATTTACGCTTCAGCTATTGAACAATACAATCATTAAAAAAAAAATCCATATTGCATATGAGAGCTCGGAAGGGCATCACCTCAGCTCACCTCAGGTCTGAGTGCTGTTCCAATGGCGATATACAAACTGCAGATCAGCTGTCATGTTTCTGTTTACATTCACTACAGACATGAAACAAAATCAATACTTGGCACCTTTTCCACTTTTAACACCTTTTCATGCTAACCATTATTTTCTAGACACGTGTCAATGGAATTGTATGTTTTCATATTTCTTTTACTATTCTTGCATGAGCTTGCATTAATCAGCATTATTGAAAATCACTTGCATGCAACGACATTATACTGTTGATAATGCCATGTTGTCGACCTCCCCACAATGTGTTGCAGTACATGGCACAGTGGTTGTGGAAGAAACCGATGGTTCCACATGTTGTGTCCATAGCCAAGCCCCTCTAGCCCCCCCCCCCCGGATTCACCCCTCTGCATGAATTCCTCACCCTTTGATCAATATACAAGGCTAGTACACCACGCACCACCAATTGCATCTCTGTGGGTTGCACAGCATTGTACAATCCAATTTGCACAGATAATTTCCAACAACAAAGCAGTTTCATGTGAAGTTAATTATATATATTTTCTTTCATGCACAAGGGAAATAAACCATGGGAAAGACAGAACTTCATACCGTGGAATTTTCTCACACTTTAAAGGAGGAGAGCCTCGGTTGTGACTCAGCAGGTAATAGCCATGGAAGCTGCCACTGACTTGCCGCAGCTGCCATCGCTGCAGAGTTTGGCAGTCGCCGTGGCACATCCTCGATAAAAAGTCACTGTTGACTTTCAGTTTCACACGGGACATGAACCTTGGTCCACCGGGTGAAAGTCATTTGTTGAACCTATTCATCAAACTTTATGAATTTTATTTTTTTGCCCACTGATGTGGCGGCCCACTGGGATTTGTCTCTGTGTGCCAGATAGCCAGTACACCTCATACAACATTAACCACTGTTAACGTTCATAAACTATAATCTTCGGCATCTCACTAGCAGATGCCACAATTAGCGGAAGTTGCCATGGCAGCTCATTGGCAGTGTCACTGGAACTTCCACTGCTAGCTGCCACTATTTGAGCTTGCTCTCTCTCCTCAATGGTGCAGCGGTAGAAGTTAACTAGATTTTGAGGAGACAGATGGACCTTCCTGACCAGGTTTGAGAGAGATCCTCTGAGACGTGGATACCCAGTAACTTCGCTCAACCTCCGTCCCATTGATATGGATTTATACAGATTGTGTGAAAACAAAAATGTATTATGTAGTCTGCCCTATGCAATATACTGTATTATATGCAGGTAAAATGGAGGGCACTCTGTTTCACTGTTTTGGGAGGAAAGCACGTAGCGACTAAACCCTGATATTTTGGGGGAATTACAGCCATTAGGTTGACATTCAGCAATAAAAAACATTTTTACATGCATGTATGAAATCCGTGTTCCCTTTAAATGTAAACATTCTACTAATCTAAATGTTTGACATTTTTTACAGAATTTGTGAACAGATTTTTTTTTTTAATGTCTATGAAGGTTTTTATCTTCCATTGATTATGATGTATGGGGCTAAAATAATTGTTCAGCTCATTTTTGGGAAACAATTTGGAAGAGGAATTTTCATTTTCCATGACAGCTGTCACCCAAAATACGTTTTTCTCTTTACGATGATGTTTTCAATGATTAGAAAACTCCCTCAAGTCATAACTGTGTAGCCTTAATAATAAAACCTACAAATGTACACTGTACTTATTCCACATTCGGTAGTGAACGGATTCTGGATATTCATCCAACTTGTTTTAGGATATATCAAATAACAACCTCTTTGTTGCAGCGTTCCTTTCTCTAAGGCATCGTGCTCAGGCTTGCATTCTTATTTTGAAACCACATGATTGGATGTGTGATGGAGGCTCCCACGCCCACAGTTTGTTTTATCCGCCTTACATTTTCCTTATGTTGAAAATTGATCTTTTTACACACTACATTCCTAATGCCCAACACAAACCAAATAATGACACAACATATAGTTGTTTTTTTCTTGCATCTTTATTTTGCATTATGACACTACATGTTTCTAAGTTGAGTGCACGCTTCTAGGTTTTACATTGTTTTGTCATAATTGCTAGTAACTCATAAGTTTGTGTCTTTCATTAATTTCTTTATCTTACATGTTTACTTGTTGATCTTGTACGCACTCGCTGGTGACTGGGAGTGGGTTGGAGAGGGTTTTGGAAATGTTGTCTTAAACTACTGTTTGTTTAATGATAACTTATTTATTAGGACTTGAGGATACTATACTAAATTGAAAGTAAATTTGGTGTAGAAAAGATGAATGCAACCTAAATTTTAATGTTTGTCTTCCCCCCTGTGTCTCTGTCGTGGTTTGGCCGGCTTATATAAATAGCCCCCTCTTGTCTCAGTCTGAGGCAGGTTGGTTCAGTTCGGTAGCACTTGTTTTGTTATGTGTTTTGAGTTTTGTTCTGTTTAGTTGACCAAAGTTCTCTGGGGCCCCAGAACAGCTCATTATAATTTTTGTAGCGGTTTTATTTCAATCTATTTTGCATTTATACTTTTGGGAAAATAAACCCTTAATTTGAGCAGTCTACCTACGTCCCTTGTGCCTAACTGTTTGGTCCCTGACATACCTGACAGGGTGGAAAGCATAGACTGTACAAAAAATGGACGTAATGTCTGTAATTTCTTTTCTTTTGAAACCTGAAATTAGGCTTTGCCCTCACCAGTGTCACCATCTTGTCTGGATGGAATGAGCCGGAGCTTTATAGATCTGGGCAGTGGGGTGGCTTGACTAGTGTATGGCTAGTAAAACAAATGATGCCATTTATAATAAATGGATGACTGTCTTGTGAAGCTGTCTCACGCAATTTAGGAAATAATTGTCACCATACATAAATAACACAGTGGGTGGCGATGTGCAGACTCACAATGCATAGTGGGTAAAATGTGTGTGCTCTGAAGTGGCCATTGGATGTACACTTCAGATTTGCAGTCCACTTCGAAATGGACTTGGTTGTAACCACAGTTTGTAACCTCACTTAACATGGTGACATCCTCTGGTGCAAGCGGAATAGAGTACTGCAGGGATGAGGTATTTTTGTCGGCCAACCTGGTAGTCAGCATCGCCCCGGTTCCCTCGACAAAAAGCCAATGGGATTTTCCTTTGGATTTTTGCAGAAAATAAACTCTGGGGCAAATAAAAGTTTATGATACTTACACATTTTGTTCAGCAAGCTAATCTTCAAAAATGAACAGCACCTCTATGACTTTTGAAGCGTAAATGCAGTCGCCAGAAGTAAAAAGCTGACGTTAGGCTATAAAGGAGCTACATCACGGTCGCATGACTTCGCCACCACTAAGCTTCCAACTTGTCATTTGATATCTCGCCTACGAAAGCCTGGAAAGTCTGAGTTAGAAAGCTTTGCAGGAGCGTGAGTGTAAACACAACTCGAGGCTGTGACGGCGGACTAGTGACTAGACGCCTTTCCGTGTTCGTGCGATACGTTTAACGTTCCCGACAGCCTCTGTAGTCTCATTTAGGCACTTGTTGGCACCCGCCTTTTTGAAGACAGGTAAAAGCTTCAAATTCACGAGTGGGGTATGCACTGACGCATTTTGTGACGTATGTCATATCTTACCAAAAAGCCATTCCAAAAAATCCATTGACTTCGGGACGAGGGAACCCCGGAAGTACAGAAATGCTGACTAATTTGTTCCTGCGGCCCTCTACCCACCCTTATTCAACAGGGAAGTGAGCAAGGCGCCTTATTTTGTCTTCTCACTTACGGTTCCCCTAAGGTTAACTAGCTAGTTTTGCTATAATCCCTCTTGAGGCAATTAATATCTTTTATTTTATGTATTTATTTATTTTACTACTTCCAGTGAGAGGTTTCTTCCTTCTCCGTTGACTTACATTGAGTGGGAGGTTTTCTGTCGCCGTCGTCTAGCGGACATTAACTGAACCGCAGTATGGCTCCATCACCCGGATGTGACGGTAGCGAGTAACGGTCTGGTCTTTTATTTTCTTTTTCTGATTGTTTCGTTTATTTTAACTTGATGATACAAAACCGCAATTTCAAGGTGCGAAAATAACAACACAATACAATATCGAGACGCTGACGAAAAGGAGGGTGAGAAAAAAAAAAAAGAAGATAAAGGCGAGCGGACTCCTCCATAGACGGGGTAGAAGTGCACACGTGGAGCCCTGCTAGTTTGGACTGACAAGGCTATCGACCGATCGCAGAAAGGAATCGTGGAGCGGTTGTGCAACCATCAGCCAATGGTTTGCCGTGGGGGCGCGACCTAAAAAAATAAAATAAAAATCCCAAACCCGTTCCAGTGAAGGGAGGCAGAGATTGTGAAGCGGCGTCCGGGAGGGTGTGCGGTCTGATGGGCTGGTCGGTGTCTGCAGAAACTCATTAAAAGTTCATAACAAAAGAAAAAAATATATATATTTTTTTTTTTGGGCGTGTAAAAATGTAATGTTTGTATTTGGTCGAACAACTTTAAGGAACTTTTTTTTTTGTTTTGTTTCCAGAAACAAGCCTACTTGGGTAAGATTTTTTTCCCCCCACTTTTGTATTAAAAAAAGAAAACGTTTTAAGTCGATCACAAGTATCATCAAGAGTTATTGTAATACAGTCATTACTATACTATACTATACTATACTGTTTCTTTCACACGAAATAATAGTCAGTATTCTCCCAACGTGTTCATTTTATGTTTATTGTAATTCAGTTTATTGTATATTGCCATTACTTTACAATTGTTGCTGTATCTATGAGCTTGTGTCGACGTAAGCTGCCTTCCTTTCCTCCCTTTCTCCTTCTGCCCATCTATCTAAAAACCTCCCACAGCGTATGTGCGTGCTTTCACTATAATATAATCCCTCAACGCTGCCTGACCCCAGACTAATATAAATATAACAACTGTTTTGCGCTCTGTAGCGCTAGTACCACGAGAAATGTTTACATGGAAAATAAAGGCCTGCTGTACCAGGCTCGGTTATGTCATGTTATTCAGTAAAAGCCCGTGTTCACTGCAGAACATTTTAAACAGCCCAGTGCATTATGAAGTGCATACATGTCCCGTCGAGGTTGCACACATTGTATTTGGAGAGATGAGTGAATCCTAGTATTGCCTTGGTGACATGGGGGGCTGATTGCCATGGAGACTCAAGTGTTGTCACTGGCTGGAGAGATTGCGCAGTAGTTTAACATCACAAAAAAAATCGATTTAATTTTGAGTGCCCCTTTTAAAATGACCCCCTTTGTTGATTGCACGACATGTTTTGCCATTTCCATCACCGAGAATAGGAGAAACTGTGCACAGTTGTCACGACAATATTCCCATATTGTCCTTTCCATCAATTCACATTTCAATCTGGTCAGGACGTTGTATTTTCTATTTTTTTTTATAAGCTATAAGATTTATGAAACCCCCATTGTAATTCATGGAATCCACACCTATTTATGTTGGGTCAATGTAATTGCGTGAAAGATACAAGTGCACACACACACTCACACACACAAGCACACACACACACACACACACACACACACACACACACACACACACACACACACACACACACACACACACACACACACACACACACATAGAGTAGACATTTCATATAATTATCATCAACACAAACATGAATACTAAGTAAGGTTGGACTGGATTTCCAAAAAGAGCAGAAATTCTGAATATTAAAAGAAGAGTAGTAAAAGAGCCAGAAGAGTTGAATACAGAGGTCTCATCTCGGTTGCTGAAATTTGAAAAGGTCTACACAAAAAAGAAGTGTATTTATATTTTTTATATTGGTGAAATAAAATCTGGATTTCTTTTCAACTATGGCAGAAAAAAACATTGGTACGATCGAATTGGACGGAACACGTTCTCTACAATAACCTTCATTTCTAATATAGCTAAGCTTCCAGGCCCATGTGTTTGGACGTAATATTTATTTGTTTTACCTAGTCTAGACACACCCCTGCGGCTGTGTGTTCTGACTCAAACACACTAATTACGTCTTTAATTGTTTAATTAATTTGATGTTTAATTAATTTTACTGCAGAAACTCCTCCTGGCTACTCCCTTTCTCAGCCCTGATCCTTCTCATGCAACCTATTCTAAAAATACATATGCTCATGATTCCATTCTGCCTTGTATTATAAATATGTTATTTGTATTGTAAATTATGACAGTTGTCACTTATAAATGACTTGTGCTTTTCTATAAAGATGAGAATTGGGCCTCAATGATTTATTCCTAACAAGGAAAATTGTGTCTTTTCCTTTTATGACGCAATTCATAATTATATCAGGTCGTTGCGAGGAACTATGGGGAACTTCAAGGGCCACGCGCTCCCTGGATCCTTCTTCTTCATTGCCGGGCTGTGGTGGACAGGGAAGTACTCCATCTGCTATGCCACGCGCAGGAATAAGAGTCTGGGTTCGGCTCGGCTGGCCAGCAAGGCCTTACAGCGCCGTCTGGAAATCACCGAAAGCGTCGTCATGCTGTTCTTCTCTGTGGTCGGTATGTACAAACATTTGCAAAGTGTGAGCAGCAATAGGCTTAAGATGTGTTTTTTTTTATTTTTTTGACAGCAATTGTTGAAAAATGGGCTAATATTTGGGCAGCTGCTTGCATTAATGGGTGAGAACATTTGAATACAGGACTCAAGCAGTCAAACGTTTCCATTTTAATATTGTTATTTCTTGTTCATGTGAATGAAAGGTCATTGTCTGTACACAATATTCTTAAATGCATACAAGTGATTCTCCATGGGGAAAATGGGCCAGGCTCAATCAAGAAGAAAGTAGAATTCCCCCCTTATATAAACTAGTTATACAATGGGAAGTACATTTTTGTTGCATGCCACAAAGCAACAGTCCAGTATATTGAGAACCTGTCATCCATCGTAGTTGGCCAAAACAAGCTTTAGATGCACAAATGTACATGCATCCCAGCAAATGTAGAATGATTCTTCAATTCTTGGTTTTGTTTTTTTTTTGCCTTCCAGGGATGTTGGCAGAGCAGTTCGTATCAGATGGACCGCGGCTACAACTTTATAACTTTGCAGAGCAGCACTGGGCCCAGCTGATGAACTGGCAGCACGCCACCATGTACCTATTCTTTGGCCTAGCTGGCTCTGTGTCCCTAATAATTCACATTACAGAAGCTGCTCCACTGCCTCTTGATAGATTGATGCTGGGCATTGCTTTTTTCAATGAAGGTGGGATTTGTGAAGGGGTTCTTCTACCTGTATTTGCTCATACTACATACTGTATAACATAGTAGAGTCGTGGTTATTTTGTGAAATAGACCCAGACCTTTTCCTGATACAATTATTTAACCATCTTTATCTTTCAGGATTCCTTTTCCTCTACCACCTCCATGGCAGGGCTATGCTGGATGTGCATGTGCATCAGCTCCTTCTGTACGCCATGTTTGGAACAGCTCTATTAGCCTTCCTAGAGATTTTTCATAGAGGAAACATCATTCTGGAGCTGCTGCGATGTGCGCTTACTCTTCTGCAGGGCAGCTGGTTCTGGCAGGTAAAGCTGGATGGCATAGTGTTGTTGTTAGTGCTGTTAGGTGGGAGTGAGTGAAGTGTGTGTGTGTGTGTGTGTGTGTGTGTGTCATGTAGATGCATCATCTGTCAACGGCAATGCCAATGACAGACATTTTCAAGCTGCTCCTAGTTTTCCTGTCTTTTCAAACTATAGTGATAAACTCTGAATTAAATCAAATGCTTCAGAAACATTGTTTTCATGACAATATCAGGTTGGCAAGACTTGCTGGCCTACAGCACAATAAAACAGGGACAGATTGGACACCAAAACGATTACCCAATCACACGGAACATATACTTTTCCATTTTACAAACTATGTACAGCTATTTATGGCTCGTTTATGCCGACAAGAGAGAAGCTTTCGCTGTGGTTTGAACAGGAAAATGTGGTCCGGGCCAAAAATTGCCTGAATGTATACTTGAACGAGCCTTTCTCTTTGGTCACAGATCGGATTTGTCCTCTACCCACCTAACGGCCATGAGTGGGACTTGAAGGATCACAATAACATGATGTTCATCACAATGTGCTTCTGCTGGCACCTTGCATTTTCCATGCTCGTTGTGAGCGTGCTCTTCTGCACAGCCAGCTGGTGAGACTTTCTGTCTGAAATATACCATGAGCGGCTACATGTTCATTTACACTGGAAGCAATATAAATGCTTTAACTTTCTCACCATAGTTTATTTCACGGTGCGAGTGTTCTACATCTGCCTCACACCGGTCTGTCCTCTGCTTTTCATGCAGTGTGGTTCGCTCCAGGTTGAAGAGTACCCCTCCGGTGGAAATGGGACTCCTGAAGCCCACGGAGAGGGAGCCAGAGTCAGAGGACGACGTCTAAATCACCATGATTATATTGTATATATTTATATATATTAACTCTCCACTTTCACAGTCAAAGTCAGGGACACTTCAATTACATAATTGATATGATTGGAATAGACATAAGGGATACACATAAAAGGATATGGACATTGATGCTTTCTGTAAAATATGTCTACCTCTTCCTTACGAAATTAAAAACGTATTCCACGTCGGCCATGTTTTACTTATAGTTACTATTTATTATGCTGTAACCAACCTATTGAATTTGATACTTGTATATTGTGTTTAACTCCCATTGTTCTTTTTTATGTGTATACTTGACACATAAATGTGAAACCAATGTGATACTGTTAATGTATTACTGTTTTTTCTTTGAACTGTCCAACTTGTCTGGTATATTAAGTGCTGTCATGTGGCAGACATGTTTGAAGCCATTGTTTATCATTTATCGTGAGTGGTATAATTGAATAAATACATTGCCACATCAATACGTTACATTCTCACATTTACTTGTCTTCATACTCGTTAATGTCAAGGTAATAACTCATAAGAAATAGTTTAGCCAAATTTCAAATCTTAAATATTGTTCTCCAAATATGTTAAAAATATTACAATATTCTGTAGATTGAATTTCGACAGGCCTCTTATGTAGGTAGGGCGCTTCACTGGGCTGTTTTTGCGGTTGCAATTTCAATGCTGTCCCGGACGTCAAAGACATTTTGGGATAAACATTTTTATGTGTTCATATAAACTCCTTTAATTCACCTAATGTAGTTGGAAATCACACATATACCTAAAACATAAAATATAATCTTATCTATGATCTGTCAAGTTCCATATTAGGAGAGTATAAAAACCAACTTCCTGTATGCTGTCAAAATCCTCATGAATAAACACCATAAATAATGAAGTCGATGAAACAAAACCTTAATTGGATTATATTAAATAAAAGATTTTAAAAAAACAGTATAGTATGAAGCAGTATACGACTCAATTACATAAAAAGAATAGAAAAGCTTTACCCACGGCAGTTCCTTCACTCGCCGCTAGGGGCAGGCCTCGCACTGATTTTGTTCGAGCCGCAGGTGTCCGTCCCCCCGAACAGGTGCCGCGTGGGGGCGTGCGGGTGGCGCTGCTCCCCGCCCCGCGCAGACTGGAGGGAACGACAACAACGGACGCGCGACGCTACGGTTCCTGAGTCATGGATAAGTTGAAGTCGGTTTTAAGTGGAGAGGAAGGGCGCACACAAGACAGGAGTGTCTTACAGGTAAAGAAAAATGATGCTGACGATAATGACTAATTTGATGCCCGGTTTGATTTATTGGTTCACTCATGTGAGAACGGGCTGTTTCCCCAGGCTGCCAATGAGGCGTCCACGCTGGGATGGGGGACGCGTGTGAAGGGCTTCATCGGCTGCTTTGTGGTGGGGGTCTGCTGCACAGTGCTGGTAAAGATTCACTTCACACACGCAATCTTATTTGTTTAGTTCGATTTCCCACTGCTGAGATGGACAAGGAAATGCGGTTGTTGGTGTTGTTCCACCGGTTCATCTGGCTCTCAGGAATGCTCCAGAGTGATATCTCCCTTGTCCATTCATTTTACCTTCATAAAGAGCTGTGTGTGTGTGTGTATAATATGTGCTGTGTCAGTGCCATGTATGTACCACGTCATGCCATGCATTTTATTTTGATACTCAATTTTGTGACTCCTGTGGGTCACAATGCACTTGAAACGTGTTTGATTTTGACTGTAGGTGGGACAGTTTGAGGAAACACTTGTTATACTCGTGAACATCATCGAGAGGTTTACTGTAGGGGCCACAAATAAACCTGTTTTTATTTACGTTTTGCAGGGCGTGTGTATGCTCTTCATCCCCAGGATTGGCATCATCCTTTTCATCGTGTTTTACACCTTTGGAAACCTATGCTCCCTGTGCAGGTGAGACTCCTGCAAGTGGATGCATCACTTGCAAATAAGCGACAAACTGCAACAAACCCAAACCAGAATTGTATTTTGCTTTTCTAAATGAATGGAGACGCTGTTTCACAGCACAATGTTTCTAATGGGGCCTGTGAAGCAGCTCAAAAGGATGTGTGACAAAACAAGAGCACTGGCCACGACTATCATGCTTGTGAGTGGAGAGCTTTATTCGTGGTTCACTTTGAGTTAAGGTTGCCTGAAACCTGATTTTATTTTTTTATTTTTTTGTAAAAATTGATTCTTGTTGGTGTCGTTCACAGACTTGCCTCGTGTTGACTCTTTGCGCGGCCTTCTGGGTGAGTGAAAGCAGAACAGAGACACCGATGAATCAGATTGTCCTTTGCGTTGTTATTTTAATTTTTAGCATTGGCTAATGACAAATTCTCTTTACAGTGGAAGAATTTTGGTCTTGCTTTGTTTTTTTGCATCTTACAAGTCCTAGCACTTGCCTGGTGAGTACGCTTTCAGGTCATATACTGTGTTTTTCGACAAGGCAATTTTTTTATATAGCACATTTCATACATAGAGGCAATTCAAAGTGCTTTACATAAAATAGATAAAAAGAAAAGCATAGAAAAATAAAGATACTTTTACAAAGTATAAATTAATAAAAGGTCACAGTACATTTTAGAGTCAGAGAGCAATTATTAGCAGCAATTAAAGGCACAGGTGAACATAAAAGTCTTGAGCCTTTTTTTAAAAGCAGCCAGAGTTGGGGCAGATCTAAGATCTTCCGGAAGTTTATTCCAGCTATGTGTGGCATAGCTAAATGCGGCTTTAGCTGAGATGTATTTTTGGCCCTAAACCATTGAGTGATTTATCGACAAGTAACAGTATTTTCAAGTCAGTTCTGTGATTCTCGGGTAGCCAACGCAGAGACCTGAGAACTGGTGTAATATGTTCAGCTTTCTAAGTTTTTGTTGGAACTCTAGCAGCAGCATTCTAAATGTGCTGTAGCTGCCTAAGTGCTTTTTTGGGAAGGCCTGAGAAAAAATGATCACAGTAGTCTATCCTACTGGAAATAAATGTGAATTTGTTTTTCTGGGTCTTGTTTGGACATGCTTGCTATATTTTTAAGGTGATTTTAGGCCAATTTTGTTATTGACTTGATACAAGTGTTCTCTGCTCTGGGTGAATAACACTAATATTTCTGACTTCAGCGTCAGACTTTAAAAGAAAAGGGAATCAAGATGAGCCACAACTTTCAGCTATCCTTCTTTAGCACCAAAGACAATCATCAGTTTTTTCTTTGTTTAGTTGGAGAAACCTTTGGCACATCCAGCCATTTGATTTCGTTAATGCATAGACACAGCGAGTCCGGGAATATAGTCACTTGATGAGAGAGCTATGCATAATGGAGTGTCGTCCGCGTACTTATGGTCTGCGATTTTGTTCTTTTGCATCAAGAGGCCTAGCGGGAGCATGTAGAGGCACATTTTAGTGTTTTTAGAGCTTATTGTGTGTAATCACCGGGTTTCATGACATCTCACTGCATATATGTATGACCATATGTACATGTATGTGAGAAATAATCTCTTGAACTTGAATAAAAGGTCCCAGAATTGAACCTTGAGGTACCCCACACGTCATGCGAGTAGACTCTGTCTTGCAGATAGGACCAGAACCAATCTAAGACCCTGCTGGAGAGTCCAATACAGTCTTTCCAATCTGTTTAGTATTACTGAATGGTCGACAGTATCAAAGGCAGCACGAAGATCCAGTAACGCTAGGCTGGACATTTTTTACCGTAATCGGTGTTTGTGCAAATGTCGTTTAGAACCTTAATAAGAGCAGTTATGATGCGGTGATGGGGTCGAAATCTTGTTTGAATTTGTCTAAGAAAACGATTTGTTGGGAGACAGTTTTTTTTTTTCCTCGATTATTTTATTTATGAAGGGGAGATTTCATTTAGGTCTGTAGTTGATAATTACAGAAGCGTCCAGGCTACTCTTTCCTTTTGTTTTTTAGTAGAGGCTTACTAACTGCGGTTTTCAAGGCCTTTGGAAAAATGCCTGAGATGAGGGACTGTTAACTATTTGCAGTAAGTCTGTCGCCAGGCAGCTCTAAACTTTTTAAGGAAGCTTGTTGGCAGGGTGTCAAGGCAGCATGTTGATGGCTTAAGATGTTGTACAGTTTCCTCAAGAGTTTTGTAGGCAGTGGCATTAAACTGGGTCTTGTTTATCATGTTATACCGTTTTTAGACCAGTATTAGCGGGTTTACCCAAGTTTTTTGAAACCAGCTTCAAATAGGCAATTGACACTGTCACATTCAATGTCACGAACGCGTCGGAAAAGGGGCGTGTCATGGTTGCAGTGTAATTGGGAACAAAACAGTAGAGGAGACAGAAACTTAAACAATGACACAAAACTGTAAAACTTGGGGCGAAAAAATAGTATTTTTAAGCCGTTCAAAACAATCGGATCGTTCATTTCGACCCAACACTACAGTAGAAGCAGCATGGAGCACCCATGCTGGCCGGTGTGTTTCAGTCCTTCGGCGGCCAGGCGCAGAGATGCTCCTCCAGTTCGGAGACTGGCTTGGGGCGGTGCTGGAGTGGCTCGGAGCGTGGAGGTTCTCCGCTGTGCTCCCATCGGAGCGATCCCCACACTTACAACATTTCATGGTCCCCCATGCGGGGAAAAAAATGTCAATAACTTCTGGTTTTGGATTCTAAATCGGATATGAAATGATGGAATGATATGCGGATATTTCTCTCTATTTATGCGCCAGCGTCCAGAATTTCAATTTGCGTCGCATTGCGCTGGTAAGCGGACCAAAATAAGCAGGTCGACACAGGTTTCCTGTTCACATCAGAGGCAAGCGGAGGTGGAGCCGGTAAAACCCGGGTCTCATGCAGAGTCATTTGACTGGACTGAAACCCGGGTGTAACCTTTCCCACTGATGACAAATGCCGGATGTTAGCGGGTGTTAGGCGCGGTGGGAAAGGGGTATTACTTTTATATGAATGAATAACTTCAAATACAGTAACTTTATTCCTCTAATTTATTTTCTATTTTGTAGGTATGGCTTGTCATATATCCCATTTGTCAGGTGTGCCACCTTTTCACAATTTATTCCAAACAATATTATACAGTTGAATATAAAAATATCATTGTCAGTCCAAGCTTGATGTCATTTTGATTTCTTTCCAGGGATGCAATATTGAAGGTGGTGTCTGTGTGCATGAAGTGAACACAACGTGGACAGCGTTGATGTGAAGGATCCAACAAAATGATCAAGTATCTATTTAGCTGTTCTTTGCAATGTTTTCCAGCAGCTTTTTTATTTTTTCTTCTTTGCTGGAATTGATTCGAATTATAAAGTGTGTGTGTGTGTGTGTGTGTGTGTGTGTGTGTGTGTGTGTGTGTGTGTGTGTGTGTGTGTGTGTGTGTGTGTGTGTGTGTGTGTGTGTGTGTGTGTGTGTGTGTGTGTGTGTGTGTGTGTGTGTGTGTGGTAAAATATATTTATTTTATTAGTAGTTTGAAAACTTCTATTGACATAAATCAGAGCCATGTCATTAATTCAATTGGGGAGATGGGCTGAGGTGAAACATGTTTTATTTGAAGTTGCAGATGTTTCTTTGTATTGATATTAAACATTTTCCAGAACACAACATAGTCTTTAATTTTTGGTGTATATATCTTGGGAAATGCTTGGGAAATCTTAATATTAGTGACACTATCCATTATATCCATTCTAATTCATGCTGGCAGGGAATTGTGATTGCTTAAAATCTCTGATATGACTTTAGCTCTAATAACTTTTATCTATAGTAGATAGATAGATAGATAGATAGATAGATAGATAGATAGATAGATGGTTGGTTGGTTGTTTAGTCAAGGTCTACAGGGTTCGATTCCCGCCTGGGGCGCTGTTGGCACCGTGCTCCGGTGGGTTATCTCCCAAATAGGAGCCTTTCTGTGTGGAGTTTGCATGTTCTCCCCGTGCTCACATGGGGTTTCCTCCACCTAACGCCAGTAAGGACCCCCACAAAAAACATGCACACATCATCGTCTGACCAGCGATGGACACTCGTCACCAGGTCCCCGGGCGCGTCCACGAATGCTGCCCACTGCTCCTGGCTGTGCCCCCGGAGGAAGGACAAGCCAGGATGGGTTAAACGCAGAGGCCTCATTTCACCGGCCTCCATCCAAAAGCATGTGCGTGTGTGTGTGTGTGCATGTGTTGTAGTGTGGTGTGCTGTGTGACGATTAAAGATTGTTCTGTTCTACACTAATCGGTGAGTGAATATAAAAATGACCCGTTTTTATCTACATAGAGAGCGGGTACGCTTCACGGAGGCTGCCATGTTGCGCCATCATGTTTCTCTTACAGTAGCCCAGAATGGACAAACCAAACACTGGCTCTAGAGAGGGCCTTTCGCGTTTTTTCATGGCCACCAACTCTTCCAGGGGTGCCATATTACACCGCCATGGGCAGGGATATTCAGTTGGTTGCAATCTGCAAACTCACCGCTAGATGCCACTAAATTCTACACACTGCACCTTTCGGGGAAATCAGGAAGCTTGGAGCGGGAGAGATGAGTCAAAAAATGTATTTGCCATCGGGGTAAGGGAGTCTACTCCATTATTCGAAACCAACTCGGCTAATTAAATGAATGTAGTGCTCAGTGAAATGACGTTTATTTTTGTGTGTTACATTTTTGGGGAGGTAGATGACTCTGGTCCACACTCCAACTTAAAAAGTGGCGGCTGATAACACACAAAGTAAGCTGAAAGCACTTGAAGCTGGGCGCCGCCCGCCATTAAACAGGGGGGAAAAAAAGGAAAAAAGAAGGCGGACTCTGACTGCCCCGCCCCCTTTCTGCGTCACGTGGGGGAAAAAAAAAACCCCGGAAGTCACCGCATCAACACACCGCGCTTTCAACTCGCCTGTACTTGTCCCAAAACAGAACTTTCATCTTCCAACTGCTTTACACGGGGAAGATGACGAACTTACTTCCCAAAATAAAAAACAGTATTCCCGAGAAGGAGAAGACGAATGTCGCTCGCGGTGATTTGCAGAAGTGGGGTTTACACGGTTTGTAGGCTTTCGATAAGTTTCCGCATCACCAAAATAAGTTAGCTCGTGTGTCATACGTTAAACCACTTCTAATCTTAAAATGACGATTCATAATATATTTGCAGGTAATGCGGTCTAACATGAATTTATGATATTGTTTTGTAATACATAATGTGATGTACACCACTTTTACAGCTGGTGCAGTTATTGGCAGTATGGCACTGAAAAGCATTTAATTTGCCATAAGTCGGCAGCGAACGTGTCTTGTATTCCCAGGAATAAAGCTGAGGTCCTACCAGCTGGATGGCGTGCAGTGGCTCATCCAATGCCTGAAAAACCAGGAGGGCTGTGTTTTAGGAGATGAGATGGGATTGGGAAAAACCTGCCAGGTTTGTGGCTCCAAAAACAAATGTGTGTGTATATATATATATATATATTTTTTTTTTTTAAAACCCTAAGCCTATCAGGTTTGTGCCACTAATACCGTTTCTTTTTTTATTAACTTGTGCATTAGTGCAGATAGAATTCACTGAATCAACTTCTCCGTTTAGTTATATTCTCTGAAACGTTTGCGTGGTTTTGAAGCTTTCTGGTTTTGTCCCCTCAGACCATTTCTCTGCTGGTCTATGTCGCCGGAGCTTTGGGAGAGAAGGGTCCATTTCTGGTCCTTAGTCCGCTCTCTGTTCTGGAGAACTGGCGAAGGGAATTGGAAAGGTATCAAGGACACACTTTATATATCTACCATAATTATTATGTCAGTTTATCACACCCCTTTTCTACGCCTCTACACACATACCCCTTCCACTCGTCTCAACAGCAAAAGAACCGCCTCTGGGTTCTTGCTTGCTTGCTGGACTGGAACCAAGAACTACACATTTTATTAATCTTGTTTGTTAGTGCGGCAGATCCTTAAGATCCATAGACTCGTGCGGCGGATCCATGAGATCCAAACACTAGGGTTGCCGCTGTTATCTGTGTTACCGGTGTTACAATGTTCGGGCGTATACTGATAACACTACTTGCCCACCGCCCCAACTGTCTTTTTAAAATTATTTTAATTTTTTTTTTAATAAAACCGATTCAGTTAATTTTCGCGTTTCCATGCCGTTGTTCATCAAATGGAAAAAAAACAAAACATTGTAAATTACTAAGGGTGTTATCGGTATTTATTCGGACGCTACAAAATGAAAGTGGCTGCTTGTGGGCACACAGCAGTCTGCTTATCAAGGGAGAAGAGGAAAGAAGGCTATGGAAGATCTTAGATCACTTCGGGATCTGTCCCCCTCCATCCACAGGTAATACCGGTGTTGTCATGAGTTTATTAACTGCTGGGAAAAATTCCAAACCGTGGCATCCCTACCATAGACTCAATTGTCCCCCATCCTAATGAGAAGGCAGCGATGTATGCTGATGTCTACAGGGACGTAATGATGTGGCTCTCTGACCCGTTGTTCCCGTGGTAAAACAAATTGTTTCTTAGAAGGCTCGCAAGTTGAACCAACGGCTAACTGGCACTAGCACCAGCCCAGAGTCAGCACTAGTTTTTTCGTTGGTGGAAAACGTGTAACAGTGGTAAAACAAAAAAGCATGCCAATAACCGTATACATGTATCTAAAATATCTTGGATCTTTGATTTAAAATAAACTCTGTTGTCTACAGCTTTGCCCCATCTCTGACCGTGTTGTGTTACAAGGGAGACAAAGAAAGAAGGGGTGAGATTCAAAGGGACACAAAGCTTCTGCAGTTCAATGTGCTGCTCACTACGTATGAGGTGAGACTGGTGTTTTGTGTTAAAACAAGGAGATTTGTTATGACGCTAAAAATTGTTCTTGAATATTTGTATTTTCCAGCTCTGTCTCAAAGACGCCGCATTCTTGAGAAGGTAAGTGATCACTGAATTGCCTTCATTAGCCTAAGTAATGGGAAGCACATTTACGCTCCTTAGTATTTTTAGGGTAAACAAGGGCCTACTGATGCATTTAAATGTCTTGCATCTTCAGGTGGAAATGGAAGATTCTGGTGGTAGATGAGGCTCACCGGCTGAAGAATCAAAATTCACTGTTACACAAAACTCTGACTGAGGTACCAGGGATATTTTTCATTGTTCTCCTTTCATTTTCATGATTTAATTTCAATTATTTTTTCCATCCCTTCCCGTCTTAAACAATTAATAATTGCTTTGTAACATTCTTTTTGTAGTTCTCAGTGGGTTTTAGAATTCTTCTCACAGGAACTCCTATCCAGAACAACCTGCAGGAGGTCTACTCCCTCCTGAACTTCATCCAGCCCAGTCTGTTCCCACCAGACGAGACGGAGGACTTTGTGAACTTGTACTCGCATATCCAGAATCAGCCACTGCTGGGTAATGAGCAGTGTTACCATTGTCGATATACAACAATAGCTTCTAGTTTGTAAGGAGATATGCGTTGAATATTATTATGGAACATTTACACATTATGTTGAAGTAGGATCCTGGTAGTTACTTCTTACAATTAAACCCCTTTCCCACTGCACCAAAAACCTGGGAACACACGCTAAGATCCGGCATTTGTCATCAGCGGGGGGGGGAAACCCGGGTCAAATGACACTGCAATAGACACAGGTTTTAATTGGATCCCCCTTAGATCGCCTCTGATGTAACACCTGGGTCGACTCACTAATTTTTGCCCCTTTAATGGACGCTGGCCTGTAAATAGACAGGAATATCCGTGTATTATTCCATCATTTCATATCCCATTTAGAATCCAGAATCAAAATCAGAAGTTATTGAGTTTCTTTCCACATGGGGTACCGTTAAATATTGTGAGTTTAGCGATCGCATTGTGGGGAGCGCAGTGGAGCACCCCCAGGCTCCCCACCGGGCTCAGAGCCACTCCAGCATCGCCTCAAGCCGAGCCCTGCTCACTGCCGCCAAAGCACTGCTTCTACTGTGCTGCTACTACTGTAGTGTTGGGCCGTTCACGAATGATCAGATTATTTTGAACTTCTCAAAAATGTTTTTTTTTTTTTTTTTCATGTTTTACAGTTTTATGTTGTTGTTTGTTTAAGTTGCTGTCTCCTCTACTGATTTGTTCCCAATCCCACTGGAACCATCGAACATGACACACCAGGAAGAAAACTGCATTTCTCCTGGCAATGGGAAAGGTGTCAATCGCCTGAAATTAGCAGGTTCACCCAGGTTAAAAAAAAAAAAACCCTGGGTAAACCCGCTTAATTTGGTGTGAAAACGGTATAAGTTAAAGATGATTTGATGGTCTGCTCTCTGTGAACTGCTCTCCTTCCGTCCAGTCGATGAGCTGCAGAGTGTCCTGGAGCCCTTCCTGCTTCGGAGGGTCAAGTCAGAAGTGGCGGCAGAGCTACCCAAGAAAACAGAGCTGGTGATGTACCATGGCATGTCTGCACTGCAGAAGAAATACTACAAAGCAATTCTGATGAAAGACCTGGGTAGGAAGAGGGAAGAATTTATAAAACAAGATCTCATTGTTCAATATTTTAAATATTTTGTGTAATGCACTGCTTGAGTCAGAAAACAACTCCTTATTATTTTAGATGCCTTTGGAAATGAGCAAGGCAACAAGACCAGGCTGCTGAACATCTTGATGCAGCTGAGGAAGTGTGTGGACCACCCGTACCTGTTTGATGGTGAGTCGGAGCTCCGAAACCACTTTATGCTCTCCTGTTAGTTATTTAGAATGTCATATAAATCTTCCCTTCTCCATCCAAGGGGTGGAGCCAGAGCCCTTCGAAATGGGAGAGCATCTCATTGAAGCCAGTGGGAAACTTTGCCTCCTGGACAACATGTTGTCTTACTTACACAAGGGGTCAGTCCATCTTTTGTTATCTCGCATTGGTAAATAACCTTTGGTACCAGGTGGCACATAACAGCCATTTTCTATTGGCGGCTGAATCAGGATTGAAATTATTTCATCTTAATTCTACAGCATGAACGAAATGTTTTTTCACAATTATGGGATGCTTCTCTTTATTCTGCTTTATTTGGTTTCTTTATGCCTGGTGTCTGTATCATGTTCATGGCTCATGTAATACTCTGTACATCATTGCACAGTTGAGTATGTCAGTACAAAATGTCCAAAGCCAAACATCTTCCTATATCATCCACTAAAAAGTGAGAGAAGGGACTCTTTTTTTTTTTTTAATGACAAACGATTTTCCCTGCACTGATTTATTCAAGTGGCCATCGGATTCTGCTGTTCTCTCAGATGACCAGAATTCTGGACATTCTACAGGACTACATGGATTATAGAGGTAAACAAGATGGAAGCTCAGTCACGTACGCATTCAGAGTATTTTATCTCACTGATGTTCGATCAGAAGCATTGTGTTTTACCATTGCTTGTTTTGAATCCAAATTACCATGTCAAACTCTGTTCACCTCCCACCCACCACCTAACATTGCTTTATAAGAATTACACTTTACATCATAATATCCCACACTTTCTTCTCTACAGGGTACAGCTATGAACGCCTCGATGGATCTGTCCGGGGAGAAGAACGCAACTTGGCAATTAAGAACTTCAGCAGCAAAGAGATCTTTGTCTTCCTGCTCAGCACTAAAGCAGGTGACCCAGCAAGTATCTGAGTATATGAACTAACTTAATTCACTTGGTGTCATGTCCTTAAATGGAGGCTTATTGATTTCAAACTGATTATCACTAAGAAAGATCAGTGCTATGCTATGTTAGGTTTATTATTATATCTCTGACACGGTTTTCCATTCATGGAAATAACAAACATTATAATTCCGTTACCAAAATTTTACAGCCTCTAGTGAATGGTGTAGATCAAAATGTTATTTCTTTTAAAGACATAATCTGCTAATTTTGACACTCGCCTACATTTCTACATATACAACAGCCGTTTATGCATCCGAGAGAGGAAGCCTGGCTCGAAGATAACAGTTGTGACAGGATGTGTGAAAAAGCCATGCACAATTCTTTTAAAATGACACATTTTTCATGAGAAGAGAAATAAAACATTTGTTAGATATTGTGAATTTTAGTTTGCAAATAAATGAATCCCGTAGTAAACAATGTTATGTTTGTTATACAAAATGGGTTTGTCTCATTTGCGAGGATGTTTCTAACAAAGGTAGGAGTTTTAGGAACTATGGCCACCTAGAGAGCATAGGGTTACTTTATTTTGAAAAAATCCAGAAAAACATTGGATGCCTCTTTGGTTACAGTAGAATTTCCCATGAGGTTGTGCAGCGGTGGTGAAGCTCAGCGAACACAAATGTAATGACAAATAAAATTACAAATGCAACACTATGCCAACAGGCCACCGTAGCTAAATGTTCAAGTTGAAAATGGGGTTGCAGTCCTTGCAGTGTTTTTAAGGTGGAGGTACACTTAAAAAGACACGAGAACAAAAGACAGAACCACCGGAGAACATGAAACACCGTCAGCAGGTTACTGACTTGACAGTACTCATATGTCTTTAAAAAGTGACCGGGGCTTTTATGTACCTCAACTATTGTCTAGGTGCTGTGCTCCTCAAAATAAATACATCTAAAATAAACTGCACTGGATGCAGGATCTTGTTCTGAACACGTCTTTTTTGATCAAAAACGTCTACTTATTTTTTAAAGGTGGAGGTACACTTAAAAAGTAGAAGTTTTTTACCAAAAAGACATGTTCACAACAAGATAAGAACAAATTGAAGCGGTGACCTGGGTTCTTGCTGTATTCTCGTCACAAGCCCCTGAGGCGAACTTTGTCTTTAGTCTTTTTCTCGCTGCGAGTTCAAGAGAGAGAGAGAGAGACCTCCCCTTGTCACGATTGGTCCAAATGCTGTTACATCATGGCAGGGGATGGACTTCAACGTCCCTTTTCGGGTCATTCAACCTGTTTCTCCTAGTCAACAAGCTTGTTTTTTTTTTTCCAGAGCTGCAACATTCAAAGCATGTTTTATATATACCGTGTTTTCTCAAATATCAACCGGTATTCAAATAAAAACCGGTAAACAAGGCTGAATCTGAGTCTGTGTGTGTGTGTGTTTTTTCTCCTTCAGCGCACCAAGCGCATCCCATGCGGTTCCTGTGCTGGTTTTTACTGTGTTTTTTATTTTAGATCTATTGTTTAGTTTGTTTCTTTTTGTATGATAGGAACATTTTAAACCAGTGAACGTTCTGCCTTGGATCAGTACAGTGGATTGCGTAATGGAGAGAGAGTGCTCTCCGGTCCACTGTGCGTCCCGGCTGTTCCTGTGTTTCAGAACAAAAAGAAGTAGTAGTAAATAAAAAATGTAAATAAAAGCCCAGGTCACTATTTGAGGAAATACGGGTACTATCAATTAATTAGATTGAGTTTGAATTCACAATTTTTTCTTGTTTTTTCGTCTTTATGTAAAGCAAAGCCACTCTTAACTCCTCACTGTCAAATTTGTGCTTCTTTCACTGCAGAGTCTTGCTTATCCATGCTGACGGTGTTCAGGGTCATGTTCTCCAGTGGTTTCAACGTCATTTGTCCTCGTGTCTTTTTAAGTCTATCTCCACCTTTAGTGTACCTCCACCTTTAGAGGGATGCTGGTCATTTCAGTTCAGCCTTTTGTGACAAAGACAAATCATGACATGTCATTGCAACAAATTACACTATCACTATGAGAAGACCCCCCCACCCCGTGTCTGCTCTCATTGGCTGTAGCTTGTTGCATCACTCACAACTTGATCCCGACACGACCAGATATTAAACAGGCTTGATATCTCGCCGGCCGGTCTGCGAGCCATCGCTGAGCAGTTGGATCGCGTTTTAAGCAGTTCACTCCACACGCTCGGCAAGTGGAAAATCAGGCCAGACTCGCGTAGTCTGAAGTCAGCATTGTCAAATGAGACAATGTGGTCATTAGGGCTTTGTGCCAGCAGTGTTGGTCGCTGCAGCTCACCCACTGTCTGTCTTTGCAGGGGGGGTGGGGATGAACCTTACGGCCGCTGACACAGTCATCTTCATGGACAGCGACTTCAACCCTCAAAATGACCTGCAGGCCGCTGCACGCTGCCATCGTATCGGCCAGACCAGGTGATGATTTAGCAACAATCATTGAAAATTCAGCTCTTGAGTGTGCCTGCATCAAAGGGATGTTATGAATATGGACATATACTCTATCCTACAATGCAGATTAGGCACAAGGAGCAACTTTTACAATAGTGTTAAATAATTTTATGCTATGATCCACACTTTTGACAAATAGAAACTGTTGGTTTTTTTGTTTTTTTGTTTTTTTTTACCCAATAATGCCAAGCCTAAATGCAGTGATTAACAAAATAACCGTTATTTGCTTGAGCTTAGGTTTGCACTTGTATATGTACGTAATGATTTATTTATTTCATAAATTAGTGTAAATGCATATGTTAACGGCCGTTGTATTATTGTTGTATTGTTAAAACACGAAGAAATAATTTTTAATCGTTGAATGGTGAATGAGGTCTTGGCAACGTTTTGGATAGCCACTGGAAATGTATTTTATTGTATTGTATTAATAAAGTTTATCGGCTGTATTAATAAAGCATCCCGCCTCCCGTACTTGGACAGGCCAGTGAAGGTGATCCGCCTGCTTGGACGGGACTCTGTGGAGGAGATGGTTTACTCTCGTGCTGTGTCCAAGCTGCATCTCACCAACACTGTGATTGAGGAAGGACGCTTTTCTCTGCTGAATCAAGCAGAGTCTGCTGCTGCGGGGCTCCAGGTGGGGCAGCTTTTTAACTGCACCCGTATCACACAAAGCCACAGAGCAGCTGTGACCCTGTACGACTGCTTACAAGACCTGAACCACTGTTCCATTGTCCAGTTTAAAAACATTGGGCAACTTTTGGTGTTGGGATTCTTCAGCGGTCTACACTTTAAATGACCTAAACAGGGCTGCTATGATCATGACATTTTAGTTGACAGGTAATTGTCATGGAAATAATTGCATTTAACGATTTAATACTTTTTTTTGTGCAACTTTATGCCACTGTGATTATTTAGGCTGGCCTAGTCACTGTAAACTACCACTACACCCAAACTACTACTTAGACACGCAGAAGTCTAACCCTAACCCTAACCCTAAATTACATTGTAAAACATTCATTATTTCACAATCCCACATTTACTTCACAATCTTTTATTCATGGTATTTCACCTTCATAGTTCTTGGTTTGCTTTCTTTCTTTATTTCATGCTGTCCTTATTTCCTCTGTTCCTGTTCTTCCATGTTGTATCACACTTTGCATTTTTTTTTCCACGCAGTTGAGTGAGATCTTGAAATTTGGCGTGGACAAACTCTTGTCATCGGAGGAGAGCTCGATACAGGACGTGGACCTGGGGAAGATCCTGGGTCATTCCCGTGATGGTCAGTGGTTGGTTGATGAAGACACTGCCGTACCCGTTGGGGACGATGATGAAGAAGACGACAAAGACGAGGATCCTGAAGCTGGAGGCCAGAGTAGGACTGAGCGATATTGACAAAAACAAATATGATGATATCTTTTGACCATGATATTGATCATTTACTCTCACTGTTTCTTTCTTTTTCCCTCTGTTAGACCACATGTACTTCTTTGAAGGGAAGGATTATTCCAAGGACCCCAGTGCAGAGGACCAGAGGAGCTTCAAGCGTCTGCTGCAGGAGCAGCTGGAGGAGCTGGACGAGGCTGGAGCCGATGGACATGCTCTGCGACACAAAGCTGGGGTTTGTGTCGTAAAGATTTTATCACCTTTTGGAGATTAGTTGGAACATTTGGATATGATATTTATCTTTAAAGACACCAGCGTTTGTAGCCATCAGGCAATGGGGAAGAATTTAAAGGATAATCATAGAGTTTTACACAATATATGAATATATTACAATAACAGCTTTGAATTCAAAATCCCATGTTGTAGAATCTGTAGAATCATAATCGACGTCTCAACTTGCCGTGTGACCACAATCCACAATCCCATGCCACTTCGCGAGCAATCAGAACATGTAACTTTGCACTCAGGTCCCTAACGTACTTGTGGTGTGGGGATGATGTGGTTTGAGCAGCCACACCTGTCCTGGGTCAAGGTAATGGGGGCCCAGGATCAGAGTGGCTGCATACCTGTTGCTCGTTGGTTGGTCTAACTAGCAACAGGTAAAACCCCCATTCCGACGCACACTCAGGAGAGAAGCCCTTGTCATGACACTTGTCCATCTGCTCCTGGGCTTATTCCGTCTAACTCACTCTCTACAGTAAATTATATGTCTGAAACAATGTCTGTCTCTTTGTGTTGGAGGTCCCTGAAAATGCCACCTGGGTGGCATGTGGTAGGCGAAACTGCCACAATACTGTATCCCGTCCTTACTGGTGCAAGGACCTTCCACTCATTTTTCTTTAATTAGGTCTAGTATCCCCCGGTGGGATACTAGACCTAGGGAGAAAATCACGTGGAGGCCTGGGGAACCTCCTGCACCCCAAACAAGGGGGTCCAACCACTTGTCCCCATTACAGCTATCGTCGTGGACGAACTTTCAGATCATGTTTTTCAGCGTTTTATTAAAGCGCTCCACCAGGCTGTCGGCCTTGGGATGGTAAACACTGGTCCGAATTAAGCGGATGCCCAGTTACTGGTAAAGTTCTCGAAGTGTACATAAAGGATATATAAAGGAAGTGCCCTGGTCAATCATGATATCCTTTAGAATCCCGACTCAGGAGATGACCTGAAACAGCGCCTGCACCACATTCTTTGCCGTAATACTGCGTTATGGCACCGCCTCGGGGTACTGGGTGGCATAATCCACTAGGACGAACACAAAACAATACCTGTGGGCACTGCGGTCTAACGGCCCGATGAGGTTCATACCGAGTCTTTCGAAAGGGACCTTGACTAGGGAGAGGGGTCTCAACGGCACTCTTTGCGTAGCCTGAGGGTTGACTAACTGGCACTCAGGACACCCACCATTTGTGCACATCTGCCCAAATGTCCAGCCAATAGAATCGGGCCATTATCCGCTGTCGTATTTCATCGTGATCTAAGTGACCGGCCATCGGGTTATGGTGAGCTGCCTGGAAGAGCATTTCCGGGCGGCTCTTCGGGACCAGCAATTGGGGTATTTCCTCTCCTGTCTGAGTCTCACGGCTCACTCGATATAACCTGTACCTAATCACCGAAAAATACGGGTGATCAAATGGGGTGTCGTTTATTAGGGTGCTCCAATGCAAGGCTTCCCTTAGATAATCATATGTTTGATAAAATTCTGTGTGTGAGAAAATATTGATGTACTCTATAATTAAATATTTGTACCTTATGGATCCCCAGACGTCGCTTTCTGGACCTCTGGGTGTCCTGCCGAGGAAGAGGAAGCCACTCAGCAAGGCCGAGCTGGAGCTGAGACACCAGAAGAGGCAGGACACTGCTGCCAAGAGAGCCAAGCTGCAGGAGGACGCGAAGAAGAAGAAGCAGGAGCAGAAGCACAAGAAAAAGTACGTCACTTTTGTCTTGGCTAAACGAGGGAAAGAATGAAAAGATTGTTGGAGTAAAAGCAGATTTTAAGGAAGTGCATAGTCATGTCACTGGAATGAATGTCTGAAAGTGTTATCTGATTTACTTTGGTGTTAGATCTGACATTATCTTGGGATTTTTATATTTTTCCATTGAAAATAAGGTCTGAAACACCTGCAGCCTGTATTAAGCTACTTCTCTATGGAGACCTTGACAGAAATAAATATACATATTGTATAATTCCTTACTAATATAACCGTTTCTCTCTCTGTCTCAGGATGGCGTGGTGGGAGTCGTGTGGTTACAGGTCGCTCTGCCTCCATTCTGAGGACAGTGAGAAGGAAGAGGAGGTTGAAGACAGTGACGAAGGCAGCGTATGCTCCACAGATTCAGACCAAACCGCGATCCATTACGTGTTGGGAGACGTCACCCGCCCGCATGCTGCTCAGGAAGACACTATCATCGTCCACTGTGTCGGTATGGATCGCAATCAACATAATGATTGTTTTCCACTGCAGGCATGAGAAACCATTGGAATAAAGATTTGGAATTTTACTTCTTTGATGCCAAATAGGGTGTTTAAATGTAACGTAAGGCAGTTTTACTGTATGTATGTATGTGTCTGTTTGTTTGGTGCATGTGTTGGCCAGACGACTCTGGCCGATGGGGCAGTGGAGGCCTGTTCACAGCGCTGGAAGTGAGGTCGGATGAACCCCGGAAACAGTACGAGTTGGCCGGCAAAATGAAGGGTAGACTCGCCAAAGTTATGAAGTTACAACACATGACTGTCCATAAAAGACAGGTTTTTTCAACCCAAGTGCATTCTGTGAGAAGATCCATAGTTGAGGTGTCAGCTCACGGCAGATGTTTTGACTGTGTTCCAGACCTGGAGCTTGGAAACGTGCTTCTCTTCCCCATCGATGACAAACAGTCCAGGCTGGTTGGTCGAGATCAGGTATAATCTCTCTCAGTGAGACACCCAGATTTATGTCATTTAAAGATGATTAATTTAGTCTTCTTCTTTATTTCCCAGTTGGCGCTCATAGTGGCGCAGCAAAGAGACAAAGCAAACAACTTGTCTGGAATCCAACTCACTGCTTTGGATGAAGGTCTGAAGAAGATCCACAGTGCAGCTAAGAAAGCAAAAGGTACAGTATAGTCAACAGGGTTCTTACCAGGTCTTTGAATTTTGTCCTCAGAAATGTAAGTCCTAATGGAATACCTTGAAAATAGCCCCTTTTGTGCTGAGGTGCTTGAAAAGAGCTGGATAAAAATACGATCATTAAAAACCTGTGATGAGGTCTGTAGGTGGTCCGCATATGCGGCGGCTGAGAGCTGGTCAGGGGCCTGATAGGGGTGCGGAGGGCGGCCAGCCATGGCTGCTATGTCCGTAGGGATGTGTTGGGTGGCTGCAATTTTGAATGTAATCTTTATTTGTGTGTGTGTGTGTGTGTGTGTGTGTGTGTGTGTGTGTGTGTGTGTGTGTGTGTGTGTGTGTGTGTGTGTGTGTGTGTGTGTGTGTGTGTGTGTGTGTCAAGACTAAGGTTAGATTGTATTTTAATTCATTAACATCTCTTGTCCATGACAATGAAAAAATAGTCCTTTAAAAAAGTACTTGAATTTTATTTTGTAATGCCAGAATGAACCCTGAGTCAAGCATTTGAATCAAATTTATTAAACAAATGTTATAAGTGTACTGGTGTGTGTTTAATATCTCCTTTCATCTATTCTCCAGTTGTGTCCAGTATAAAGGGTATTGCAATAATAATAATAATAATAATAATAAACAGCTTTCTCATTGAGTTGCAGATCTAATGTTTATATTTGAAATGCAGGATTGATGAGGTGATGGGAGGATCATATTTTTAAGAGACTGGTAGATGACAGCTTGACTACCAGACACTAGCTCGAGTAATAAACTAATACGTCAAACCTCAGTGGATGACGCCAATTGAGGTTGTGGCTGTGGACGTCCAAACAAAGCAGCACGCACTGATAGATAAGCATTTCATTATTTTCATTCATTATTAATTTCACCTAATGCGTCCCGAAAGGATTCGGTCATATTCAAGGTAATAACAAAATGTTTGCCTTCATGGCTGTAAAAACCTGCCTGACAGAATTGAAGCAAGACACTGAACATCCAATGAGCCACCGTACGTGTGTGCTTAACTGAGATTAGTGATTTGCCATATCACGGCAGATTTACAGAAGCATGGATTTGGATTTCTACCAGTTTCTAAGTATTTTGTTCAGTAAAAGAAAAGAAAAAGTCGACTGAGATTGGAGTTAGGGTTAGTTTTTTTTTTTGTGCAGGCCACAGGGAGTGGAATAAAAATGCGGGAACAACCACCGCAGTGATTTCTACAGTTATTATACGACGTCTGACAAATTGAAGTGCTCTTATCCCATTTTTCTGCACTGGCAGCGAGCGTGCACCTCCCCCGTATCGGCCACTCCACCAAAGGCTTCAATTGGTATGGCACCGAGAGACTGATCAGGAAGCATCTTGCATCCAAGGGCGTCCCCACGTCCATGTATCCTTTAAAAAGAAGGAAAAGACGATGGCCCGTACGACTCTTTGTCCTTCAGAGTTTGATTTTTTTTCCATCCTTGACCTAGCTGGTAGATATTACCACAGCAGGAGTGCCAGGAAGGCCGCTCCAACCCAGGCATCCACCTCCGAGGTGTCAGCCTCTCCACCCTCCCCGGGTAAAGATAGCTCCTCTGAGGAGGTAGAAGCCGAAGCTCCAGGGGTCTCCGGTCCGGCGGACCTCCCCGATTTCATGATGGGAGTACGTGTGTTTTTCTACAACCTGGCCGCCTCCGAGAGGAAGAAGCTCGCCCGTTACCTCGTCACATATCCTTTGGTCCAGAAGACGACTGTAACACGGTGCCATAGATGGAACCCAGGCAGTCGGTGGATGGTTTAATGTGGAGTTCCTGAGATGACATGTTAAATTGTAGTACACACATTTTTGTTTTCTTCACAAATGATGCTTCTTTGTAAAATAAAGAACAAGAGCAACTGACAAACATGTCAGCGAGAGAATGATGCCTATTGGCTCCTTAACACTAGAGCACTTATGATGGTGATGAGGAAGACGTCATGAGTCCAGAGGTCACTCACATTGTGGCGGAGGTCGACAACCCTGTTCACTCACAGGTAGGAGCTCTGGGGTGATCTGGACTGATTTTAAAACGATTTTTTTAATGTATTCAGTCAATAGTCTGTGGTTATCATCACCATTTAATGTAAGAGAAAAACCTATTTTCTATATTTAGGTTGTACCGTTAAGTTACAGTGTAATAGGTAAACAGTGGCGGTAAGATATTGGTATCATGAAAGCGAATATCAACTGAAGTTATCAGATATAGGTAAAAATTTCAACATTTTGAAGATCTATTGTATAGATTTTCAATGAGTTGCTTGGGTCTGATCATGTCTTTTTCAACCTTATTGTGTCACATTTTCTTTCCCAGGAACTCAAGGATCTAGTGAGACGGTATCCACAGGCCATCCCCACCCAGACGGCTTGGCTGGAGTCGTGTTTCTCCAAGCAAAGAAAAGTCAATACCGTTCAGTTTTTGCATGAGCTCAGATGACACTGCTTTAACAATTCTTGCACTTTATCAAAACAAGGGCCAATTTCTATCTTTTATCTTTTTCACTTTGTGATCATCCTTTAATCATCAGTTGTATCAATGCAAGAATTTTCAGTTTTCAAACATCAATAAAAAAAATAAAATGTACTCCTTTTATCTCTGTGGTCTATTATGTATGCATTTGTTTATAATCTAATCGAAATATAAAGGCAGGAATCGCTGTCCTTCATTCATCTCGACAACCGTTCATCCGACTACTACTTCACACTTGGCAGGTGTATCACTGGGGACCCAAGGACGTGCAGTGTTGGTGCAATTTGGACGCAACTGCGTCTGCAACTGAGTCGCAAAGAAGGTCTTTCTCCGGTGTATGACCTTAACCTTTAAGTTACCTTCCATTGTGGAACACAAGACTGAATCGTTCACATTTTGTTAAACTGCCAAAAATATCTTAAAGTCTTGAATTTTGAACGGGCATGTATTAGAAATAATATTTACTTGTACAGAACCTTTTATACACAAAATGCAACTCAAAAGTGCCGCATATTAAAGGGGACCTATTATACTCATTTTCAACAGGTTCATATAGGTCTCTGAAGTCCCCAAAACATGTCCTTGATTTTCTTTGCTGAAAATATCAGTCAGATTAAGCATTCTAGCCACGCTAACATGTCTCTATACTTATGTTCCTTTAAATGAAAATGCTGCTCCCCACTCCCGAGGGGAGCAGCCCACTGATTTCACCTCATCAGTCCAGCAAGATCTGTTTTCTGAACATGTTTGAGGCGAGAAACAAACAACCCAGTTGTTGAATCGTCACTCATATTAGCTCTGCAAGGCGTCATTTAAAAGTGAGTGCCGACTTTTTTTTTTGTTTGTTTATTTGTTTCATTGAATTAGGAAACATTGGAAGATAAAATGAATACACACCTATAAATACAGCCTACAGGCATCCTTTAAATACTTACATTATAATCGTCTGCAGTTTTGTTACGGACAGTTGGTACTAATTCCTCTTTCTTTTTGATAGATTTGTGCTGGTCTGTGAAGCCAGTTCCCAGTGGCGCTTGACTTCACCTTCACTCTCAACCCTGAGGGGAGTTTCTCCCCAGAGTCTGGGTGGAGCTTGGACGCTTCGGTATAACACGTTCCGTGAAGCTGGAAGTCTGTGTGTGTGTGTGTGTGTGTGTGTGTGTGTGTGTACGTGTGTGTGTGTGTGTGTGTGTGTGTGTGTGTGTGTGTGTGTGTGTGTCTGAAAGGGCATTTGGAGTCATCTCTCTGGGTGCGTCTCTTCTCCGTGCGCAAAACAGCCCGAGACAAAGGTAACGTACCGAACGAGCGCTCTGTTGATCGGAAAACCTGTTTATAACGCGCGTTCGGTTTGTGGAGCGCGTTCGGCGAATTGTACACCGTGGGGTCGTCGTCTGTGTTCATATAATAGTTGATTCGATTCGGGTTTAGGTGACTTTCAGTGGGAAGTACCAACCCGGTCCGTTGTAGACGTCCAAGTGGCTTTGCGGAAATGGAAATGGTTCCATTATCTTGAAACTTGAAACCTGTTTTCCTTGTCATGGCCCCTGTTTTATCTTAAATATTCTGGTTATGTTTGAAAATGAGGAATAAATATAATTTCCTTAACCCCTAAGTGTGTTTCTTGTTTAAACTTAATTTGGTGTAGCTTATAAATGTACAACCTTGTATTAAAAACAATATTTTATGAAATATCTATGTACAAATGTGTACAAATAAATATGTGTATATTTTATATATGTGAATATAAAATGTATGCAAATTTTTTAATATACAGTATCTTCATACAATATGTTGGAAATTGTGGGAGACAGATTACATTCGTCCTGATATGTTATTGCGTAATAAGAAAGAAAAAAAATGATGATGAAATATTTTAAAGTTTATCTTGTGATATTTAACAGGAAATCTGTATACGGAGTGAGGGGAAGAGTTTGGGTTTGATCGTCATACGTTAATTTTGTACCGGAAACTCTTTTGATCTGATTGATCGCTCTATCGCTGCCCATGAAGGCTCCCTTGGGCTGGGACGGGGTTTTGGAGCCTGACGTGGACACACATGGATGTCAGGTGGAGGAGGAGGCCTGATGATGCTGCCCACACCGCTCCCGACAGCCTCAGCAACAAATGGGTACAAGCTCTAACACACACTCCATCTGAAATTGAAGTCATGTTATTTTTCCATAAGCAGAACCCTTTTATAACCAGAGTTATTTTCCCGTAAACATATATCTGAACTGAATTACTGACGGAGCAGAAACCTTTGTGCTTCACATAGTGTATAGGATTATCTTGAAAACGATTGTCCACAGACTTGACATTGACTTGCTTCGCTCTTTGCAGTAAGATCCATCACCTGGGAAGAATCCTGAGAAACCACTGCAACACTCCTGAGGAGGACGACGAGACCATGAGCGAACGTGAATGCGAAGGCGGCACCGTCTCCAAACCTGCGTCTTGCCACGGCCCCCCTGATGGGCGTCGCACCCCACCAAACCACCACCGACACCACACCCTCTGTGCCGAGGACTCTCTGTGCTGTAGAGAAGGTCCGGGAGGCGACCGCAAGACCATGCACGGGCTCCCTCCCTTCCAGTCGGAGCCAAACTACGGCTTCTTCCCGCCGTCCCACTCCTTCCCAGATGGGTTCGGCCAGCCCACTCCATTCCCCAGCCAAGCGGCGGGTTCTTGGCTTCACCCCAGCTTTGCCAGCAGCTGGTCGGGGGGGGGATACCCCAGCAGCCTGCCATCCTGTTTGACCGCCAAGGATTATCCGAGTCACCCCGGGGAGAGCTGCTACTCTGGGAACAAGTTCTCCTCGCTCCCGGGGAGGTACAGCCCGAGTGTGAGCAGCCTGGAGCAACCCTACTCGCTCCACACAAACCCTCCCTCGGTGGATATGTACCACCACACCATGTCCCCGTACTACTGCCTGCCCCAGGGCACACCCTGCTGCGCCCAGTGCCCCCAGGAGGCCCACCAGAGAGGGCCCATGGCCCATCAGAGAGGGCCCATGGCCCACCAGATCCCCAGACCAGGACTTCATCCGCTCTACAGACTGCACTGTGAGTTTTTTCTCCATAGTCAAGGTACACGTCAGTAATATTTATGATGAAAGTCACCTGGACTCCTTCAGTTGTTCTACACCTGTCAAAAGCACTGACTCTCCCCCCTCATGTTCTTTTGTTAAGGTCCAACTGAGGGCCGACCTCCTGGAGCAGGCAGTTTGCATAAGTAAGCTTTTAATGATCTGGACTCAAATCTCTTAGATTTAAGACTCTTAAGACAGTCACTTTAGCACGTAGAACAGCTCAAAGTGATCTTCTTGTTGTTTTCTCAACGTCACCCAGTTGTCCCAACGATCCGGCGACACAGAAGAACCCCCCACACGGCGCGCTCTCACTGGAACAGAGTAAGTCAGGGTCAAATAGGACAAACTGTATGCAACTGGTACCTCCATGTTTTTATTGATGCAACCCCAAAATTTATCCTTTAAAGTGGTAATCCATAAGATTGTTGCATTAAAAAAACAAAAAAAAAACCATATTTGATACTTTTTTTTAGCTGGCACTTTCTAAGAAAACAGCCATTCAATGTATTTGTGTTATGCAGTGTTGGGGAGTAGTGAATAACGTGTAACTAATAGTTTAATTACATTGCTGGTAGTTCAACCACATTTATATTTGCATAGTGATTCAAGCAGTTCAATTACTTTGAAATTTAAATTACAAAATACATTTTTGTGCAGTTAACTGATGGAACTGCAAACAATTTTGGGCCATAAAAGGAAAGGAATGAATTTTTTGAATTTTTTTATTTTACCATTGCTTCTCCCCTGTAATTGAACCCCCCTTTGACCAGCCCCACCCCCTTTTTCTTTCATGCTGACCGCTGTGAAGGCATGCCCAGGTGAAAGTTAAACGCTGTTTTAGTTGTTCAATTGTACAAGTCAGATGTTACAAAACTGACGAGTAAGACAACACGCCCATTTATTTATTTTTTTTTAAACCAGCGTTCGAGTCGGTCAAATAGTCTGAAAAGGACAAGTTAAATATTTTTTCCTTTAGTGTTTAAGTCGTAGTCAGAGAATACAAAATCCAGATTTTCACAGCAGGTAAACACATTTTCAGACGTGTAAATTGTCAATTTGAGCTAGTTTTTTTTTATTTTTTATTTTTTATTTTTTACACAACGTAGTTTGAACTGCTTTTTCCAAGTAGCTTTAGTTAAGTCGTGGTCTGAGAAGCAAAGACCAGGGTAAACGCTGATGTTGCAGAACAAAACTAAGCGTCCCAGTTTTGAATGGAGTTCTGGGACTTGTAGTGTAATCCGCCAACACAGCGAATGTTATGGATATTCCACTTTAAACGCCGCAATAATAGCCGCAATCAGCTGCTTTGTTTGACTGTTCCTTCAATGAATGACCGTTTCATCCAAAACAGGAAAGGTCTTTGTCACGTACGAAGCCGACAACGACAAGCACATCAACGAGATCATCAACTTTGTTGCGCTGCTGCGACACAACGGCTTCGATACCCACGTACGCACCGCCTACTGTTTCAGTCTTGAGTGAGGCGCGACCTCTGACCTACATTGTGGCTGGCTCACCCTGGAAAATGTCCTTGTTTTGATTGGTTTCAGATTGATATGTTCGAGCAGCAGTTTCGAAGCATAAGCAAGATAGATTTCATGGAGAGATACCTCAGCGAGGTAAAAGCAGCTTTCATTTTTATCCCTGTTAATGATGGAGTACTCTTACCTTTTCAAATGCACTCTCTTAAAATGAGCCAAGTACATTTTTATTGACCCCAATCCCTCTGATGCCAATAGTACATATGCCCAGTATAGTGCAAAAGCTTAATATTTACGTAACCTGTTTGACCAATATGATCTATTTTTTTATTGAAAGTAAAATATATTTTTGAAGTCTTCATTTCTAAATAATAAAAAAAATCACCAAGTCTTGATGTGATGACATATTTTATAGAAAATAATACCTTTTTTTTTTAAATTCATTTTTAATTAATCGTAATTTCTTCATAATCCATTCTCTGGCCGCATGTGGGCCTCAGGCCGCAGGTTGGCCACTGCCGACACTTTATCACTTGTTGCACGGCGTAGCATGAAAATAAACGCGCTGCTTCGCTCGTATCGTCCACATGGGATTTTCCTCACTCTGGTCCCTCACGCAGAAGGAGTATCTGATCATCATCATCATCAGCCCAAAGTATTTCGAGACAGTGGTGGCGTCGCCAGCGAGTCTGGAGAGTGACGAGAGGACCCTCAACACCGTCTACATACACAAGCAGGTCGGGGCGCCAAAACAAACCAAAAAAACGCTCTGATCACCACTAACCTGCCACCCGTGCACTGATGCGCTGTTCTTTTATTCCTCCCTAGTTGCAGAATGAATTCATTCAAAATGGAAGCAAGAATTTTAGATTCATCCCCATATTATTCCCCGGGGCCAGAAAGGTAACCGATGAGGCTTCTTGTCCTCGTCGCCTCGCGTGTTTTTGTCCTTGCTCGGCGGCGGCGAGGTTTGACGCGCCCGTCTCCCGTCTGATTTTTTTTTATCTCGTCACCCCCTCAGAGCCACGTCCCCAACTGGCTGCAGAACACCCACGTGTACAGCTGGCCGCGCGACCGCGACGACATTCTGCGGAGGCTGATGAGGGTGGAGAAGTACAACCCGCCGCCCATCGGGGAGCTGCCCACCATCGTCTCCATCCCCATCTAGATCCTGAACCATGCTCCATCCTGTCAGTGAGTCTGATCATCTTCCAGAGGACGTCAAAATGCCTTCTTTCATTTTTCTTTCCACTGTTTATGAGACAACCTAGTTTTACTTTTATTTATTTTTAATTAAAGAGAGAGCGTGTGCCCCGGGCGTTTTTTTCGGCTGCTCGTCTGGAATATGTGACGGATGGTGATAACTTTCTCCAGGTGTTCAACTGTGCTCCCATGCTGTGAACATGTATATAATGGGATGTAGAATGCAGTCCCGCTCCACTTTTTTTTCAGCGCAGATACATTCCTTTTTTTGTTTTTATTTTCAATTAAATGAATGCCAAATTTTATAATTATTTCTTTCTTGCTTTCCATTACCTAAATATGGATACAAATATATCGGCACCTCAAAATGTTGACACCTGAATGACAAGAAATGCATATGTATTTTCAAAAACGTTGCACATATGTCCATAACAATAGCAGCTATGAATGAACAAGTGAGTTTACAAAGTGAACCAGAAAAGCGTCTTTGTTGGCGATGTTTAAACAGGAGCCTCGGGGACGTTGCATCACGTTCGGGGACGTTGCTTCATGTACTGAGATCCTGTGTTCACACTTCCCCTCCTCAATCAGATGAGATATTCCAATTTGTTTTGAAATTCAAAAATACATTTGATATTCATAGTAAAACATTTATCTGACAATCAGACTATTTAATTCCTTGGCAGATTCCTCGCTGTTGCCAGGTGAATTGGCACGATGAAAGGTTTAATGGAAATTAATTCTGTATTTACTTATTTTTTTCTGCATTTTTTGTCTTTTTTTTTTTTGACTGTGTGAAAAAGAATTTGTAAAATGTCGCAATTTTTCTAATGTAATACCAGTTATGTTTGCTATAGGATTGTTATACTTGCATTAAATTCTTATCATTTGTCGTCAAGCAGATTCTTTTACCAGTACTGTGTTAGTGTTAATCGTTATTAAACGGCCACATATTATTTTTAACTTTTACCAGAGTACAGTTTTCCTACCAGCAGTGTTCCTATTATCTCAGTCCTATATGTATCCTTAATGTCTGAAAGTCGTATCCACTTCTCAGGACAGAATGAGTACTTGCAGTGTAATGAACATTTCCATTTGGAGGATGATCGTCCTCCCGTGACAGACAAGCACAGGCCTGGAACCAGTTTGGCTCCGGGCGCGCTGAGCATTTTATACACTGTGCGGCGCTTGTTTGCGTGGGAAGGAAGAATTTTACGCTTTCGCGCGCCGTGGCTCATTCTGATGGTAACTGCGTGTCACCTGCTCCACTGACACCTTCAGTCCCAACGACTCAACCCCAACGCCCGGGGTTTGGATGATTTCTCTTTCTTTCCTTCCTGACTTGATGAGCTCAGTTCACACACACACACACACACTAAAAGAAAATATAAACGAAGGTAGAAGCCCGACTTTCTGTCTCTATCTGGTGGCTTTTGTGGAGAAGACTTGAACAGGAAGTCGTACAGAGTGGTTTTTGGCTGACGAGGCTGGTGTGTGGTAGAACTCAAATAGGTCATCTCAAACTGTTTTCACAGAAAAAAAAAGGTCTGTACCGGTGTCTTTGTTTTCCTCACTAGCGAGCACATTTGTTTAACCCCTGACCATAGCATTTTTAAATATATATAAATATATATATTTTTAATGGGTTTTGATTGTTTCCCTAAATGAGAGACCGGAGCACTGCGGGGTTGTTTAATTGTTTTATCTTCACAAGAGGTAACACTGCAGATGCTCATACAGATGTCATAAAAATCTGAATACAGTGTTTCATATATTCATCTGTATATTGAAAGTACATGAAAAAAATTAATAATTTTAATAACAAAAAGGACGACAACTGTAATAAAAGTGGATTACAAAGTGACATTTTATGTAAATAACTCTTATATGAATTATATATCAGAAACAAACGAAAAGAAAAAAAAAATCAGACAATAGTTTCATTTTGCTGTAAAAACACTGAAGTGCTATTTGTTCAAAGCTACAAAATACACTTAAAAAGCAGGAAGCGTTTTAATTTCCTTCAAGGAAAAAAGTACTATAAAATAAGTTACAGTACAGTGAATTTGTCGAAACTGACTTTGTTCCCGTCTTCCAGCCTTTTGTAAGCATAAACAACAAATAAATCATACAGAAGTAAAGAGATACTGTTTTCTTATAAAAGGCCTCTTCCCCAAAAAGGAAACGAACAGCCGCGCTGTTATCAATAAGTGTGTGTGTGTGTGTGTGTGTGTGTGTGTGTGTGTGTGTATAAGTAGAGCCACACAAACGCTTCATAAAAAAAAAAATTAAAAAAAAAGCAAAACTTTTGAATCTTCAAAACCTGCGTCATTTCCTCCGGTTCTCTGCAGGAATAACTATACTTTGTACTTCATGAGTTTTACAGAATTCAACAAATACTTCATATTAAATCACAGAGCACAGAGGTGAGCTCTCATACATCGTCCGCTGGCAAAGGAGGTATATTGAACCTTGGTCTCGTGAAAAAAGCCATCTTCTCTCTGGAAGACAAGAGGAAAGAAGATGTTGTTCCCTCCCACTCTACCATTCTGCATATTTTTGTACTTGATGACAGCTCGTGATTCACATCAGTCGTTTCACAGGTTTTTGATCATTTAGAGTTCACCGTATGAACATTCACTACAATATAAGTTGTCACGTGCTGTGTGTGGAAAACAAACATTTCGAAGAGATGGTGGTTGATGGTTCCTCATTTCTAAGAGAATGACACATTCATGGAGCTCTTATCCATCCCATAATACACAAAAATAGATGTTTTGTGAGTGTCCTACCCGACACCAAATAGTACAATGAGGAATGCAGAGGACTAAAACACTTACTGTAAATGGATATAGGATAAATATCAACCATTTTGGTCACAATAACAACAGAATTTTGCTCATGTGAAAAACTTTTGAGATTCCATTTTTAAGGAACCAAAACAGAGTTCTACTCTACTGAGGGGTTGTGTACGACATGCTGTAAAATGACTGTCCAGTACTACAGATTACACGTGTGTAGTACTACAGACTAAACGTGTGTAGTACAGCAGACTACACGTGTGTAGTACCGTGTGTACTACCACAGACTACATGTGTGTACTACCACAGGCTACATGTGTGTAGTACTACAGGCTACATGTGTGTAGTACTACAGGCTACATGTGTGCAGTACTGCGTGTGTGTACCTGAAGGTCTGCACGGGCAGCGGCTCCTTCTGGCTCTGGCCTCTCATCTGCAGAACCTCCTTGGAGGCTTTCCTCAGTCTCCGCTCCGCCGCCTCTTCCTGACGCTGCTCCTGCTTGCTTTGGTTTGCCTGGAGCCACAGCACAACAGCAGCTCTTTTTAGGGACGGGGGGAGGGTGGAGGAAAGACATGCGGACGCAACTGTGGCACCATCAAAGACAGTGGTGATGAAGAAATTAAACCCTTTTTTATTTTTAAAATTTTTTTTTTTATTAATTCAGAAAAAAATAATTTATTAAAATTGTTGAAAAAATAATAATATATATTATAAGCCTTTATTTTTGATGAATTAACTTGACTATTTTTTATTTTATATTGACTAATATGACTTAAATATTAAATAAAATAATTAATTTCAATATTGATTTTTGTACCATTTGAGAGAGCTGCAGTCCGCAGAGTATGAAGTCACACACACACACACACACACACATCCTGTAAAACCAGGATGGCCACCACTGGTCTAATGACACACACACTCCTTTATGTCGCCCCTGACAACACTTTGTTGCTTCTTCCATTAAGTTGTAAGTGTACTACAGCGACTAACTAACCATCAAGTTTACTTGGAAGCGCTTCTGTTTTGTTTGAGAGAAATGGTGAATTTGCTTCCCAGTGTGAATAAAGCCTTGTAACAGTGCATACGACATAGTTGTGCAGTTCAAGGTAGTATCCTGGCCCCTCCCAGGTCGTTTCAGTATACAGTGCATCCAGAAAGTATTCACACCCCTTCACTTTCCCCCACATTTTGTTATGGAACAGCCTTATTCCAAAATGGATTAAACTAATTTTTCCCCTCATCAATCTACACACAATACCCCATAATGACAAAGCGAAAAAGGTATTTTAGAATTGTTTGCAAATGTACATTTGCAAAAAATTGAACACACAGTATGTATTCACACCCTTTACTCCGTACTTTGTTGAAGCACCTTTGGCAGCGATGACAGCCTCCAGTCTTCTCTGGAATGATACTACAAGCTTGGCACACCTGGATTTGGGGCGTTTCTCCCATTCTTCCCTGCAGATCCTCTCAAGCTCTGTCAGGTTAGATGGGGAGCGTCGCTGCACAGCTATTTTCAGGTCTTTCAAGAGATGTTCAATCGGGGTTCAAGTCTGGGGTCTGGCTGGGCCACTCAAGGACATTCACAGACTTATCCCAAAGCCACTCCTTCGTTGTCCTTGCTGTGTGCCTGGGGTCGTTGTCCTGTTGGAAGGTAAACCTTTGCCCCAGTCTGAGGCCCTGAGCGCTCTGGAGCAGGTTTTCATCAAGGATCTCTCCGTACTTTGCTCCGTTCATCTTTCCCTCCATCCTGACTAGTCTCCCAAGTCCGGCTGCTGAAAAACATCCCCACAGCATGATGCTGCCACCACCGTGCTTCACCGTAGGGACGGTATTAGCCAGGCGAGGAGAGGTGCCTGGTTTCCTCCAGACGTGACGCTTGGCATTCAGGCCAAAGAGTTCAATCTTGTTTTCATCAGACAGAGAATCTTGTTTCTCATGGTCTGAGAGGCCTTTAGGTGCCTTCTGGCAAACACCAAGTCATGTGCCTTTTACTGAGTAGAGGCTCCAGTCTGGCCACTCTACCATAACGGCCCGATTGGTGGAGTGCTGCAGAGATGGTTGTCCTTCTGGAAGGTTCTCCCATCTCCACAGAGGAACGCTGGAGCTCTGTCAGAGTGACCATCAGGTTCTTGGTCACCTCCCTGACCAAGGCCCTTCTCCCCTGATTGCTCAGTTTGGCTGGGCGGCCAGCTCTAGGAACAGTGCTGGTGGTTCCAATCTTCTTCCATTTATGAATCATGGAGACCACTGTGCTCTTTTTGACCTTCAATGCTGCAGAAATATTTTCGTACCCTTCCCCAGATCTGTGCCTCGATACAATCCTGTCTCGGAGGTCTACAGACAATTTCTTTGACTTGAAGGCTTGGTTTCTGCTCTGACATGCACTGTCAACAGTGGGACCTTATAGAGGTGTGTGGCTTTCCAAATCATGTCCAGTCAATTGAATTTACTACAGGTGGACTCCAATCAAGCTGTAGCAACATCCCAAGGATGATCAGTGGAAACAGGATGCTCCTGAGCTCAATTTTGAGTGTCATAGCAAAGGGTGTGAATACACATGCGATATTTTAGTTTTTTATTTTTAATGCATTTGCAAATTTTCTAAAAAAAACCCTTTTTCACTTTGTCATTATGGGGTATTGTGTGTAGATTGATGAGAAGAAAAAAAAGGAATTTAATCCATTTTGGAATAAGGCTGTAACATACCACAATGTGGGGAAAGTGATGCACTGTATATATGCACTGTATATATCCGGATGCACTGTATATATGTTTTTGTTAAAATATCAAATTTCAAAGGTGCAGTAAAATATTGCTATATTTTCCATCTGGCAACAGTCTGGAAGACACTTATTATAATTAATGTTTTTCAATCTTCTCTAGGCCTCTCACTTGTCTCTGGGCCTCTCGTAATAAGCAGCGGAAGCGCTCGTCCCTCAGCGCCCAGTGCGGCGGCTCCGAGGACTCCCGGGCCTGAGGTTCCTCCAGGCGCAGCTTCAGCTCCCTCAGTGTGCTCAGCTCCTCCGTCAGCTGCCGCTGGCGCGTCCTGCAGGCCTGGAGGTCCAGCTCCAGGTCCAGGGAGGTGCGGGTCGGCTGCTCGGCTAGGGAGGACCTGTACGACTGCTACGCACATACACAAAAACAAACATGTTGCGTTTTTAAAATCAGCCTCAACTGAACGGACGCTCCTGGGATCCAGATGTGATCGTCAAACTGCACCTGCTTGTAGCGCAATGTTCTTCTCTCCAACGTGTTTCTGACGAAGGGGGATTTCTTTGGCAGAGTGGAGCTGTCGCTGTCACTGCGATACAACTGAGGGAAAAACATCACACATCACGTTTGTTTAGAAAAGGGATTTGTCGCCACGCTGGTAAACAGTCCCTCCAGTAGTTAAACAATAACTGTCAGTTGCTGGAGAGGGTAAACAACCTGCCGTCCCCGCTGCCTTGAAATTAGAGGCACAGTAAAAGTTGTTTTTCCTCTTGCCGTGTGTACCTGTGTACGTGTGCACTCTTACCCTGCAGACATACTGGCTGCGAGCTCCGGGCGAGAAGGTCTGAGAGCGAACGATGGTGCTGCCGCGCATGAAGGGCGAGGCGTGAGCCCAGCGCCCCCCCCTCTCCTTGGGCCGAACCCTAACCGGCTCGGGTAGCATCGCCTCCGTCATGGTGGCCTTCTCCACCTGCCAGAACACACCCCAGCCATCTTGAGTAATAACCGCGATTACGATGGCTGACTGGCAGTTGGAATGCTTCTAAAAAAAGGGAAAATTCTCACCTTTAATGTGAGGGGTTTGCTGACCGATTGAGCACAGCGCCCCCCAGTGGCCAGGCAGACTCCCTCGGCGCAGAGGCCGTCGGGACACACGACAATGAACGCTGTGCTGTTGCTGCAGCCGCTGTCCACCGATTCCGCCTGCCAGCTCCTGCAGATAAATATGGAAATATATCAACTGACGGTGTTCACTTCATGTTCACCTATGAAAGCACGAACAACAAACAAAAAAAACATTTTTTCCTCCTCTTTCTCTGTGAATAAAGTAAGATGTCTTTACCTCTCGGACACGGCCTCCCCTGGCTCCTCTTTCCTCCCCAGCCTCTGCAGCTCCAGATCCCTCCTTCCTTCCTCCAAATGGGTGGTGGTGGTGGTAGCGCGGGACAGCAGGGTGGATACAGTGTCCTGGAATATAAAAAACAAGGGTTTATTTATTTATTTATTTTAAACAAATACGATTTTAAAAGTTTTCCTTATTGCATTATTCTCCAAAACTGTGATCTTATTTCGTTCGTACCAGGACTCTGGGCCTCAGCTCCTCTTCCTGGCTGCTGTGCTGCTGTTTACCATGGCCGAGGCCTTTTTGCTCGCCCCTGTGCAGTTCCATCGCGCACACCGTCTGGATTCGGAGCCAGTGGAACACCATCTCTGGGCTTCCCTCACACTCCGCCAAGCTCAACTGGGCCGTACCCTGCGACGGCAAACACACAGAATTTAAAACTAGACTCCGAACAGCGTAAGAATGTGACGTGAACGGCTACTCCGACTGGAGCTCCTAAAGTGGTCAACGATCCGGGCGCGGTTGTACCAGCAGGTCTTCCTGAGCCTGGGGCCCCAGCGCGCAGATGGACAGCTGCAGAGCGCACACCACCAGGGCGTTTGCGGGCACAGGAATGCAGAAGCCTTCGTTGAAGCTCATCTGGGACTGCGGCTCCAGCGCCTTGCAGCAGTAGAAGGCGCAGGCCCGGCCGGCATCCAGCGGAAGTAAGTGCACCTTCACATACCTGGGCACCGGGGACATTTTAGATGTGATAATATTCATTTTAGCTTCACGTTTGTTTGGCCTTTTCCACCGCTTGGCCCTACTTACAAATATAGCTACTGAACAGTGGGAGTTGTAGTTTACTTACACTTTATGTCCATCTTTTACAATGCACTTGTTAAAATTTTTGAGTTGTAACAGATGTAGTAGAAGACTTTGTGAGCTGGAGTCATATCTGTAACAAGTAAAGGTGAGAGAGAGATGTTGTTATACAGTACGTTCAGGAGTGTTAAAAAAAACAACGCCGTCCTTGATGTAAACAGAACACTTACAGTAATCCCAGCTGGATCTGAATCAGCTCGCTCACAGTTGTCAGCTCTTTCATGTATGCCAGTTCCTCCGAATCCTCAACCCTGTTGGAGCAAATCATTAGTCACGTTTTCCTGTGAATTTACAGCATAGCTGTGATTCACTTGTGTGTCGCCCTGAGGTCCAGGATAAATACTCCTTTGTTCCACTGAACATACATACAATAATAATACCAATAATACCACTAATACAACCCAAACAGGCCAAATTCATCTGGTTGCTTCTCCATAGCCACAGACCAGCCCTTTCAGCTGAATACTTCTTTTGGGATGGCATGAAAAAGTTTAACTTGTACTTGAAGAACACTTTGTTTCCATATCAGATTGGTTTTTAAATGGTGAGAATGTGATACAATGTGGGCCAAATGTTATCAATTTAATCTATTAAGTTAATTTCTACACCTGACAAATGGGGTAGAATTGCAAAGATCAAGATGCAAACTAAGAAAGCCTGCTAAACTAATGATATCAAAACCTGTCACAACCAAACGCATTTATTAACTGCTGCAGTTGTTGTACTGGGTAGTGTGGTTTCCTCCTCTGCCACTAGGGGGTGCAGGTGCGCCAGAAAGAAAGGTGTTTTGCGACATTCCTAACATTGATATTGGGTGGAGCTTCTCTCACCTTCTGCCCCAGGCCTCAAAGACCCCACTGTCCGTGGCCAGAGCATCCTCTGACACGCCTGCAGACACTCTCCTGGCCCTGCGGCCGCTTCTGTTGGCGCTGTTGCACCTCAAAGTCACTCCTGCACAGGAAGAAATTATAGAATTCACCCAGAACCTTTAGAACAGTGGTGGCCAACCCGGCTTTAACCTTACTCTGAGCACACACACACACACACACACACACACACACACACACACACACACACACACACACACACACACACACACACACACACACACACACACACACACACACACACACACACACACACACACACACAGTAGGGCAAACAACCCAAAATGGTACAATAGATTCATATTCAATTAACTACCATTTGACAATTAATTAATTAATTTATTTACAAATCAATAATAAATAATAGTTTAATTGAGTGGAAAAAAAAAAGAAAATAAACTTAATAATAAATAAAAAATATAAATGTTTAAAAACATTTATGAAAACAAAGTTTTTTTTAAATAAATATACACTTCTTCATCATCTGTTGGTGGACCGCGCCACGGAGGTCTACTGGCTAAATGCAGCCCAAAGGTCCCACTTGCCTGTGGAGGTGAAAGGCCCCTGAGGGCCCCCATCTCGGTGACTCTTGCTCTCAGGTACGTGCACGGCGACAGAGCCGCCCGCCTCCTCGCTACTCGTCAAGGCGGTGTGCGATGTGGGCTGGGGCTGTGCCCTCAGCCCCTCCAGCAGGCCACGGCCCGCCAGCTCCATGTACTCCTCTGTCATCTGGGTGAGGGGGCATTCTTGGGGGGCGAAGTGGTAGGGTGTGTCCATGGGTGAGCTGGGGGGCGACAGGGAGGAGAGCGAGGAGCGGGAGGAGAGCGAGGCCAGTGACTGGGGCGTGTCGTGGGAGCGCTTGGCCTTGCACTGTGTCATGGGGTCGGGGCAGAAGACGGGAGTGTCTCTGGGCAGGGCCTCTGCAGGCAGCAGGTAGCGCAGGTGGGTGTCGTGGGGGTCCCCGGACCCCTCGTGGCGCTCGTACTGGGGCAGGCCGTAGATGTCGGTGAAACTGATGGAGCTGAGCGAGCCTCGGCTGGATGCCAACGAGCCACGACTGGAAGCCAGCGAGCCACGACTGCTGCTGGACGACACTGTCAGAGAGCTGGCGGACAGGCTGCCAGGAGAGACAGATTAAATAATGTTCATAAAAAGGCATAAAAGATCACGTGATTGATGATCAAATAATATTTGATCAATATTGCCCAACCCTCTTCATAGCTCAGAGGGTTGGGCAATATCGACTAAATCAATACAAACTAATACCCCAATAAATAGTTTTGACAGTACTACTGGTGCGTTCATAACACATACCATTTTTACACCAAAATGAGCACATTTACGCAGGTTTTTTAAAAGCGGTAAACCCGCGAAAGAAAGGCGATTGACACCTTTTCCCATTGCCAGTGAACGAATATGCCTTTCTTTTTTTTCTGGGGTGTCACATTTGATCTCATGAATGCGCCATAGAAGGGGCATGTCATGGTTCCAGTGTGATTGGGGGAAAAAAAACAGTAGAAAGCAGCATGGAGTATGCATGGCTGCAGGCTGCCAGGGGGAGTCGGCTGATGAACAGGCCGGCTCTACAAGCACCGGCCCCGGTCCTTCAATGGCGGGGAGCGGAGGTTTTGCTCCGGTTCAGAGGTCGTCTTGGGGCAGTGCTGGAGTGGCTCGGGTTCTCCACTCTCGGAGCGGTCCCCACACTCAAAACATTTCACAGTCCCGCATGTCGGGAAAAAAGTCAATAACTTCTGATTTTGGATTTTAAATCGGATTTGAATTAATCTAATGATACACAGATATTCCTTTCTAATTACGTGCCAACATCCGGAACTTCAACACGCATCATAGCATCATGCAAAAGGGGTGAAAATTAGCGAGCCGACCCGGGTCTCATGTTTCGATCACTGCTGAGCATGAGCCGATAAATACCCATGACTCCTGCAGAGTCATTTGTGCCGGCAATGAATGCAGATTATAACCGTTCCCACTAAAGACAAAAGCCATATGTTTGTGGGTATTAGCAGGTTTGTTCTCCAGTGGAACACACTACAAATATTTGAAAAACAATAATTAGTAATGTGGATATTCTAACCCAGCAGGTACAGTGATAAGGATAAGTGATAAGTGGATAATGACAGTTAGAACACTCTATCAAGTTCAGAAAATTGCACTAATTCACTGCCATAAAGCCTTAATTAAAGACAACACTGAATGGGGACCTATCATGCTTTTCTTATTTTCTGTCATATATATAATATTACAATGTTGGGTGTTCATATTAGACGTGGTCAAGGTTTAATAATGAGGTAACGTAATCACAAAGTAATCCTCCGTGTGTTTCTCCAAACAAATCCAATAACAATAGTGTTTTTATTGTGGATGTATTTATTTTATTTATTAAGAGTCCCTGTGCGGTGTCCATGTAGGGCAACAAAAGTCGGAACAAACTTTAAATGGCCTTGTAGATCTACTATGTGCGAAGATTCAGCAACTAGATGGGCAGGGTGGCTCCTCCCACAAAAAACAACCCGTTTTGGAACAAACGGATTATAAAGGTTTGTTAGAATGGCTAGAATGCATCATCTGAGTGGTATTTTCAGCAACAAACAGCATAATAGGTCCCCTTTAATTATATCACGACAACTAAATTCCCAGATATATATCAGCACGATATCAATATCCTAATGATATATTCTCCAGCCCAAGCAGCTGAAGTGGCCGGTGAAGGAGTGCTGCACCTCTTGAGCTGGGAGTACAGGTAGGTGGTGATGCGCGTGGCCTCCTCAAGCTGCCTCAACAGGACGTTCCTCTTCTCCTGAAGCAGGATCCTGCCATGAGGAACAAATAATCTAGTTTTAGGATAGACAGATGGACCTTGCAGTATGTGCGGTCTGTCCTGTTAACAGAAACAATCACGGATGCATCACATTCTGTTTGGTTTCCTCCTCCATTGAAGTGTACAACAGACCGCCAGTCGCTATCACCTGGAATAGTGTCCTCATCTTGGAGGCTAAATGGGGGCATGAGGGCACCCGTATTTTCTCTCTTATTTCAAGCAGAATAACGGCAAAACTAACTGGTTGTGCGATAGTGAGTACCCAACAAGAACAGTATGGTTTTACATGCAGACCGAGTCCTAGTCTGAATCCTATTCCCCCTCGGCACAAACAAACTTTCAAAATGTCTTGACTCTGGCATTCCAACATTGTAGTTGCGGAGCCTGGCATCAAGGAGCGTTATTCACATTTACAGCTGACAACCGTGCTCAAGTCAGTTGTTTCCACCTGTTCCCTGTTACTGATATGCGATTCTCTCATTTATTGAATCATTAAAAAAGTGACTGTCTCCAAAATTTTGACCTATTTCATACTTAATAATATCTTGGTAGTTAAAAATCCACAATTTCCCAAGGTTTAACCTTGGGGTTCAGAAAGTAAAAGTCCTCCCCGGTATTATGGTGTGAACAATCTGGATTCACTACTCAGTACAACCCGGAGGTACATCCAATGATTGAAGTGAGCGGGTTTCGTGCATTCGTGGACCAAAAAAGAAAAAACTGGCAGAACCTTTACTTTCTGAACCTGGAATTGTTCACCACTAGTCACTCCAGAAGTGTGGCAAAGTTCACCATGCTAACATGGTGCCAGCAATGTGAGGTCATGTACCAATGTGTCAAATCAGGCTTCAAATTGACATTAACAATGGAGAATGGCGTCATTGCAGGCGAGGCGGAAAGTTTTTTTGTTTTGTTTTTTGCGAATGAATAGCTTGGCGCTATTGTTGTGCAACTTTTGAAATGTAATTTGCATCACTTCCAGTGCAAGAGGGATTTCTTATATGAAAATGGACCCCAAATTTTACAATAAAGTCAACAGAGGGTTTTTCATAAATCCTTTAAGTTAATTACGATTAAAAAAACTTAATCTTTCGTGTATGCTTATTACTTTAAACAAGACCAATCCAGTGAAACCACCAGTGTTCGGTACTACTCTGCATGGAGACCTTAATTTCTATGAGCATTGAAAGGAGCTAAATAGGGTGAATAGCGTATATAAGGAAGTTATCACGATACTCAAACAGCCCATGCTGACCTCTGGTTGGCTCCCTGGCTCTGGGAGCTGTGGGCCCTCTGGACGTCCTCCTCCAGCCTCCTGCGCTCCTCCTCCAGCTGCAGAAGGGTCTCTGGGGTGTGCTGCTGCTTGCTGACCAGGATGATCTCCTGCAGTAGAGCCTCCTTCTCGCGCAGGAGCTGCATGAAGTCCCGGTCACGGTCCGCCTCGGCCCGGCCCGACCAGCTCTCGCTGTCCAGCTGCGCTAGCTGGTGCTGGATGCTCTGCACCCTGGGCAAATACGGCACCGAGGTGAGAGACGCAAAACGCAGTGCAGGAAGCCCGGACGGTCAGGAGCCCTGGCAATCCTCCATATCCTCCAGCTGACCAGAGCCCAAACACACCTGTCCGTCAACGTACGTGAACGTTTGTGCCTAGGAGGCATTGAACTGTTGTGGGGTAAACGCGGGCCGCTGAGGATCACAGATGGACTGACGTGCACACCTCTAAAAACACGTAACCCAGTTAAATTAAATAGGGGAGATACATGAGTTTATTGATTATTATTCAATGAGATCACAATTTGTTTCTTACCTTCGCAACCACTCTTCCTGGATTCAGATCAAAAGCAGTTATTTTGTTTGTTCTAAAGAGCCAAATAAGGATTTTTTTTAAGCATGACATTTCATCAGCAATTGTTTTTCTAGCAGTGAGCTGGTAAGGCAGTACTTTATTTTCATGTGCTATATTTTGTGAGTTATGAAGCAAGTATTTATTACGGTAATGTTACCATGTAATAGGCAGTGTTCTTCATAGCGCAATCTCGCAGCTAGATTAACACTAAATGAAGGCTCTTGCTGTACTTGAGTCTAGCAGACATCGTGTGCACAGTGTGAGGGGACCGTAATGACAATGTTGGGTCAGGTAATTCTCACGGCGGAGGAGCCGCTGCAGGTGTGTATCCAGCACATCACTGTGGCTGGGTCAGAGGAGAGAGCGGGTCTAGCCAGAATAAAATAACTGTGTTTATATGTGTTGGATTTCAGACAGAGTGACTCAGCAGCAGAGCATGCAAGTTTCCACAGGTCACCCCCTCCAACCCCTTCTATTCCTCCTCCCTCTCTCCTCCAACCCCCCACCCCTTCTATTCCTCCTTCTTCATCTTTCCTCCACCACCAACCCCCCCACTTACCCCCGATTACCCCCTCATGTCAACGCTGGCATTGCTGTTACTTTAGCGCCATGGCAACATGTATCTTGTAAAAAAGACTGCATGGAGCCAGAATAATAACATGGCGATTCCTGCAACTCACACATCCCACAAATCCTGCTTTCTGCTGCCTCTGCACTTCTGGAAGAGAGACATTTCAAACCTGCTGCAACATAAGGCTCATGACATGCAAGAGTTATGTGCACATGTTTTTGTTTGTTGTTGTTTCTTTTAGCATTTGTATTTCAGCCCTTACTTTAATTCCCGTCAAATAACGTTGAGGGGTGAAAAAAAAAAAAAAAATTCTCATATCCAAAGTGTTGAAACGGCCTTGTGGGGAAGCAGGGTATGCACTGAGGTAGGTGGGCAGGCGGGGTCTCTCTCTCTCTCTCTCTCTCTCTCTCTCTCTCTCTCTCTCTCTCTCTCTCTCTCTCTCTCTCTCTCTCTCTCTCTCTCTCTCTCTCTCTCTCTCTCTCTCTCTCTCTCTCTCTCTCTCTCTCTCTCTCTCTCTCTCTCTCTCTCTCTCTCTCTCTCTCTCTCTCTCTCTCTCTCTCTCTCTCTCTCTCTACAAAGGCAGCACACAGTCAGCAGCACAGCCAGGGAAAAATGTGACCACCCTGCTCATTCCACTGGCCAGACATCGCTGAGGCAAATACTATTCACAACGCATCCTCCCACTGGAGGGCTCACATGCTCAGTGAGTCACAGCGCTGCACACTGGTGTGTCCAACTGCTGCGGTTGATTAATAGGAGAAAAATAACTAAAAATACTTACTTTTTCTTGGCTTCCTCATACTGCCAGTTGAGTTTAACTTTGTCCACTAATTGCGAGGAATCTTGGGAACCGTACTTTAAAGAAAAGTTAAAAAAGAAGGTTTCAGAGGTTTATCTAAAAAGAAATGGATCACAAACTCTTTAATTCTAATTTTTATGGCAGTGTGTGTGTTCCTACCTCTCCCAGGATGTCGGTCTGGCAGCCAGTGTCACAGTACTGCTGCAGGTTACTGGAGTCACCCAGGGTTCCAGTGCTGTTTGCCACCTCGTTCACCGACTCCCCGATAGACAAGCTGCTTTGGAAGTTCACTGTGAGCTTTGCCAGGCTCTGTGCACGAGAGACATGCAAAGACAGTGCACGGTGTGAGATGCACTATGATCGCACTCAAAGTATCATATGAGTGGTGTATGACCCTCATGGGGGCTGATGGGAGGGCATGTTCCTGTACCTGGATGAGGTCCTGCCTCTCTTTCTCGCCTGTAGTGATGGCCTTCTTGATGCTACGCAGCTCATTGAAGATGGCCTGAGCCTCGTCCAGCTTGTAATTGGTCTGACTGCAGGACATCTTCCTGTCAATCCTGCAGCACAAGACAAAGGAACATTTTAATGTTTGGTTGGATGTGGTTGTACAAAGCTGCGATTTCAATTATTTATATTTTTCCCACCTGTGGACATGGGTCAGTGGATAAACATGCCATGATGTGGTTAAAATAAAGTCCTGCTAAAACCTACACTAAGTGACTAAAACAGGGCTCCAACCAACCCAGAGTATGCTTTCATTAAGATAAGGAATATCTGATGTTACGGAATCCACCCACTGGACATTAAGATATCCACAGCTAATTATAGTGCATCAGTAGCGTCCACCCATTTTCAACACCTAATTATAAAGACTCAAATTAGGAATGACATAGTTCATTCCTTACCAGAACCAGGGTGGTGCTTTACATGGGAAATATTAATAATAAATAAATCAGCATTTAATCATGGTCTGACATTTAATATGTCATTTTTGTGGGAGGTCGACTCATCGCTGCAGTTTCTTGTGACTTTCCATGTAATCGTGTCAAAGCGATTATATGATAAGTCATCCATAAGTCAGGCTAGATGAAATATTTATCTTCTTCAACACGCTGAGATATTTTTCGGAGCCTTTTCAAAAGTCCCAGTCTCAAAGGCCACATCATTTGGCCGGTGAAATCTGAGCTAGACCACAGCAGAGTGAGTGCCAGCTCTCTGAGGACTACAGGACAGGTCTCACAGGCATAGCTACAAATAAACATTAACCAAGAAACCTATTACCTATCAAATTATTACAGTACAATATAAAAGTTTTTTTTTTTCCACTCATCAACAACAGGCTTTTGATGGAAGGAAAGTAATAAATAGTTAATACCAAAGCAGTACTACTAACATCTGTGACCAACAGTGGTAGATTACATGAGGTGACAAAAAGAAGAAAAAATAAGAATGACTCATTTAAAGAGCATTTAGGTTTTCTGTACATCAGTGTGTGAAGGGGGTTGCGTTGAGGCTGAGGGGGAGGGAAGAGGGAGCGCGGCCTGCATGCCTTCTACATCACTGGCTCTGGCACGTGGCCCCGGTCTCACCACAGCCCCCTTCCCTCACCCTCCTTCAACAGCAGGTACTGTTCGTCCGTGCACCCTGCCTCTTCCTCCCAAAACAAGCACTGCTTTGTTCCCCCCCCAACCCTGCACCACCCACACCCACCCACCCAAGCCCATTGGCAAGGTCCCGGAGTTTATATGCTTAGCAGAAAAAAAGGTGCCACTACCCAATCTGTAATACCCCTAACGACCCCCCACCCCAGCCCAGCCCAAGCCTCAATGCCAAGTAACGCTTTAGAAAGGATTCCTACACATGCTTAGAAAATAATTTGGAATGTGAATTTCGAATGTGGTCAGGTGAGAAATATATTCTAAGATTTTTAAGACGTTTTTTCACTACGGACAGCACTCAGGGAAGCTGACAAGTAGGAGAACCAAATAAAACAAGCCATGATGGACCAGGACGGAGACGAGATGAAAACACACTCCTGCTCAAATCTGTCCAAAAGGTTCAAACTGGTATATTCTGTCAGGGCAGAAGAACGACGAGGGGAATTTCCATATCAGATGCTGTTTGTTTGGGTTCCCTCATGCGGCATGGCAAGGGGGGAACAAACAGTTATAATGCTGAAAATAGTTGAGATTGGATAACAATAGCCACAGGCTCTTTTGGCCCCACTACCCTACTGAGTAAATCCACAAGCAACAATGAGAAGCGTGAATAAACACACGCACAGCAACAAAAAAAAACCACACACACACACACACACACACACACACACACACACACGCACGCACACACACACACACACACACACACACACACACACACACACACACACACACACACACACACACACACACACACACACACACACACACACACACACACACACACCTCAAGAGGAGGATGCGTCCAGGTTTCTGCAAGCTGTGTATTCTCCTAGCTATTCTGGGAATCACTTGAGTCGTGTATTATCTAAGAGATAAGGACTCTTGCCAGGACTCAGGAAGTGCAGAGGAATTTGCTTCAGATTTCTCTGTGTTTTTGAAAATGCTCCCAAGCCCCCTCTCCCTCCCTCCCTCCCTCCGTCCGCCCGTCCCTCCTCCCTTCTCTCCATGGAGTAACTTCCTCTGCAGGCCGAGCCTTGGCTCTCTGTTCTCCACTGGTGCATCCTCTTCCTGAGGTGGAGTCCCCCCTTTTCTAGGCAAACTCACTCCATTTGCCTCTCTCCAATGCTTTCTTTTTTCTAAGAGGTGGAGCTTCTGGTCCGAACATAGAATTTGAAGCCATTTAGAAAATGTTCCCAGCACAGAAAGCTGCTGTGTGTACACATCTGAAAACACAAAACAACTCAACGGGACACCCCCCACCCCCCCAAAAAAAACAAAAAAAAAAACTAATCTAAATATCTGTGTTGAAGAACAGAATCGCCCTCTATCTTCAAAAAAAAAAAAAAAAAAAAAAATTGTTAAGTTTCCCTTAACGGTAAAAAAAGATTTTCTCCAAATCTTTAATGCGCACAAATTTGCTGCTTGGCTAGAGGGAATAATACCGAAATTACATAATTCAATTATTTCAAACTGTAGTCCAGAGAGAGCAGCATTGTAAACCATGTGGGCTTTAGTATATTGGGCAACATTTTCTTTAAAAAGGGGAGTGTTTCGTACTTTTAGATCGCCGAAATGAACCGCGAGAATAAAGGCAGCGAGTTACACGGGCCTGTAAAATTTTTGTGAATTAAAATGATGTGTAAAATTTATGATCAAGGATGAGAACAAGAGAAGCCGGAGAGGAATAAGAGCGTGTTTCAAAACATCTGGAGCCCTGCGAGCGCACCCAGGGGAAGGGATCCCGTCTGGGTGAGAACGGAGAGACGAGAAGGGTGAGCCGTGGTAGGAAGGGTGGCCACCGAGGCGAGAGGAACACTTACTCCTGTAGGGTCTCCACTCCCATTTCCTTATACTGGAGTTCCTGCTTCATCTGGGCCAGCTCCTGTTTGAGTCTGGAGAGCTGTGGATACAAACGCACTGTCAGCATGGCACACAATGGGCTTCTCTCATCACTAGCAGCAAAAAAACGCTTAGTCATGGCTATTCAGATGGGGGAACACTCGGCTATATCGCCTTAAACTATAAGCACACACATGCTTTTTGTCCACATAATTGCCTTGAAATGGGATGCAGAGTTTTATAACCGATACGCAGTAGGAGTGTTCATCTATTTTATTAAAGCCGTTCAGACACATGTTTTAAAACAAGTTAAACACTATCTCAATATGGAACGGAGCCGCATGGCCCCTGCGTGACACTGGATGATGATGATGATCTCACCCTCATCCTCTAGAGACCCCTGGCCATCAGTGTATCCTGTAGACACCACGCCCAAGCTACAAGTGCCCAAAAGGGCCCCTCACTCCGGCCAGGGGCCACACATACTAGCTCTGACGTCCAGCCCATTGTTCTTCACTGATAATAACTTACCCGCTCCCGTCTGCAAGCTATTTCCACTTTTATTTGGTCGGGGTCATATTTTGCATTTGAAGACGAGCCAGAGATTGCTGCGAGGAGAGAAAGGGATACAGAAAGAGACAGAAACACAAGGAGGGAACAGTCAGTTTGAATAACACTTTACTTTGTGAGGATTTTTTTTGTATTATGATGGACTTGACCACAACACAGGAGGAGCTGGAGACGGGTCTGGTATCCTCTGACGTTGAGCGGAGGTGTGAATCCCTCCTGGGTATTGGGTGTTTGGCAGATGGCTAAAGGTGAAAGGTCAGCCGGGTGGGGATGGTTAAGAGATGTGGGCGGGGGTCGGTGAAAGGAAGGGAGGGGAATCAGAGCTTTCTGGTGTATATTCTGGAGCTCCGCAACCTGACCACAGGCTGCCAGGATATTAGGAATTCTGCGCTCTTTAGGTCAAACGCTATTTTATTATAATCTCTTTCATTCTCTGAACATCTTCCCGTAGGCTGTTATTCCTCTCCCACCCTCACTTTGTGTGCCCTTGGTGTGTGTTTGTATGAAAGACAGATTTTTTCTTAATTAATTCATACAATTTTGGGATACTAGCACTCATAGGTAAAAACCAGTTCGGCCACCACTGAGATCGCAGAAGGGTTACCTTTGCACTCAAAGTTATCACACCCTAAATTCAGCTGCGAACCATAAATATTTGTTTTGGGGGTACAAGCTTTGGGGGTGAATGTCGTCTTACTGCTGGTGAGCGAGCGGTTGTCCTCTTCGGAGAGTTCGTGGAAGAGCAACATCTCCTGTTGAGCCAGCTCCAGGCGCTGCTGCTTCACCAGGTACATCTCCTTCTTGGCGTTGAGCGCCTCCTGGGCAACCACCAAGTACTCCTTCAGCATGCGCTCCTGCTCCTGCCGCCATTGTGTGCGCGGATTCTCTATCTGGGTGGTCTCTGACGAGAATGACGGGAATACAGAAGCGTAATGTTGTTGGAAAATGATCCTAAAGACAGAAAGAAAGGAGGAAGACCAGGCCGGAATGCAAGGCTAACAACGTCACGGGAAAGTCCCGATGGATGCCAATGTCAGAACGCACGCTTCACTGTCCTACCAAAGTTGTCGTAACAATTTAACTATCTAACTTTGGTAACTACCTATTTCTTAAAGAGCAAGCTGGCTAACTACCTAACCAAAGGTTTCATGCAGTGACATGTTTGGAGAGTTATATGGTATTTGTAGTTCAGAAAATTTAAAAGCAATTATTGACATTTCTTAAAAAAAATGATGCCAGACTGATCAATAGTGATGGAAAGCGGACGTCTTAACAGTACTAGCAATGCTGGGAACCACTTTTCCTTCCATTTTTAAAATCTGGCCATCCTAAACGTGACAAAGTGGGGAAATCAATTCTACAAAGCACAAGATAATGAATCATTTGAATTGACCTTGAACGGTCACCAGGAATGTGAAATACAGATATGTTAGATGAGATGAGGGTGGAATAGGAACAGAGCTGCTGCTCCATTCATTGGATTGTGTCTAAGAAGGCATGAGGACAGGATGCATGGAGCCAGTTTTCTGGACCCCAACCCCTCACACTTCCTCTTTAGGAGTAAATGTTTTCCAACGTCATGGTGCTACAATGTCAGTCCAACACAGTCACCTTAGGAGGGCCCACTTTGCAGCCACCCAGTTATTGAGATAATTTTATATCAGCGGCACATATATTTAATGGTATCTTTCCATGTGTAACATAGCTCAAGGTTGATAACTTTACAATTTGAGTTAGTGTGATGTCAACGTTTTTTCTGACACCGTGCGACAAGGGTGTTTATTAACGACTAAACACTAAACCCTATTAAACGACATTGTTATCTGTTATTTGTAATTCCTAATGAGTTTGTATCTGGATGTGCCGACTCCATTTGCACACACAAAATGAGTGCATGTCTTTGATTTACTGTAACTTTGATCCTTCTATGTTGTTTTTCAAACTAATCACAGCCTTCATGGTTCAACGTGACCAATTGCAAATGCTTGGGTGGGTAAAAAAAAAGAAAAAAAAAAGGAGGTGTAAATTAAATCTACATCAGTTAGAGGTAATTGTTAACTACTGGTAATTGCTAAGCATTGTGTGACTAATCCCCATGAAGGAGTCGGGTCCCAGATATGAAACATTGTGTAAGATCTGCCGAACAAAATCTGTCAAAGAGCAAACAAATTCCACAGTTTACATCCATTGTTACCACACCTTATGTCACCAGCACAATTGATTCTATCCATTTCCGAATGCATACTTTCTTACTACCTGGAACTGGACTGAAGGTGTAACTCTACCTTGGATTGGCTAGATTGCCTGAAGCTGCCCGCTGGAAAGCTAAAAGACCAACAATTGGGAAAAGGAATTCTACCAGGAGGATTTTACGTCATTGTCAGTATCCCAAGGATGTGAACCATGGCATGTCATTGTTTTTCTGGAAATGCTGCCCATTTGAAAAGTCCAACAAAAGCCCAATATCGTCAGAGAGTTCACATGGAAGTGCCAGACATACTAATAAATACTGTTGTGCTATCTTGTGTTGGCCGAGAGGGGTGGACTATACTCACTGTTGATATGGTCGATGTAGTAAACTCCCACCTGCTGATCAAACACCACCTCCCACCCGAGAGGCAGCTCATCTCCAACGCAGTCAGCAAACGTCAGTGGTTTAGTAATCCTAAAAGAATGCAGGACATCTATTAACATAATTAAGAAATTCATAACATTCACCATCTTAAGTTTGGTAATAAGCTACTAATGGCAACAATAATAGTTTTGCCAACATAACATACAAAATAAATTAGGAGACTGGTGTAAATTTAGAGATGAAAACACTGTGGCATCTTGAAAATCCTGAGAATGTCTTGACAACCGCAATCTTTTGTCATTCACTTTAACCCCTGAGGTAGCAGTGGAAAAATGGTCGCTTCTGACTAATCTTGGGGGAAAAAACGAATCTTGACATTGAGTTACAACATTTACATTCACATTCTGGGGAATATTAAAGAAGAAAAACATATTTTGTTGTTCCAGGGAGATTGTGTTCTGTGTTGTTCACAAATGCATCTGTCATCCCGAAACTAAAATCACAGCAAAAGCAATTACTTTTCAATATTTGTTTTTTTGTTCTGCCGTTGTCATTAGACCACATTTACAACCTTTCGTAAATAAAAGCGTTTTGAGAGTCCTACAGAGACATTCTTTATCAAGAATGTCATATTTCGGTTCAGATGTCACCGTTTTGACACAGATATTCTATATGCTGTAGGTGGTGAGCCTTTAATATCCAGGGTTTAAATTGATTTGGTTTTAAACTGATTTGTACATCGAGATTTCACAATAAAAACCATTAGATGAGGCTGATATGAAATGACACAGTGAGTGGCACATGACACAGTTCATGATTAAAAAAGGTGTTATAAGCTATGTGGGTAGAGCACTGATGATTCCAATGAAAATCAAACCTGTTGTTAGTGGTTTGGACAACCTAGTTTTTACTATGATAATCAAAACTTTACCACATCCACTAAATTGTCATTATACACCTATTAGGCTACAGCAAAAGCTGTATCAAACAGTGCTGCCACTACGCCCAGATATTCTAGAAATGTCAAAATGTGTGCTGTGAACCCATTTGCCATCATAATCTTAATGTTTTGATGACAGTTAAGCATATAACTGACTGACTGCCATGAATCAAGCGTGGCCACTAGCAGTGACCCCTCGTACCACAGTATGCCCACAATGCAGACAGTGCACAGGACCTGATCCCGGCTAGGTATGCACACAATGAGGGGACTGCCCAGAGTGAGTCGCCAAGGCATTCTCCACAGCATTCCTGGCGAGAAAAATAGACAAAGCGTCTGTCTAAAGGTTGTTTTTTTACCTCACAAATAGATGAGAAGTATAAGCAGAGGAAAATATGTCATCTTGAATATAAAATAATGCCTTTTCTATTAAAAAAAAGTCTTTGGCATGTCTATTTTTCATGTAATTTATCTTTAAATACAATTCTTTACACGGCTGTATGACCAAAATACTGAGCTGCATTCCAGCAAAGTTACAAGAAAAAGTACTGGACCTAGTTGACCCAACGGGATTTTAAAGTGCTTACACAATGTAGGCAGAGTAATCGTCATCCTCATCAGTCGGTGAAGTCAGTCAATATTTTAGTAACTTCAGCAAGCGTGTCACCATATTTTTATCACTTTTATCAATTTTATCAATATGACTCAAACCCAACCCGTCTGCTTCCGTCTTGTTTTTTTTCCCTGACCCCAAAGAGGCCAGACACAGTCCAAACCACAGGTCAAGTAAAATGCAAGCCAATGCACCCATGCTTTTTGGCTTCAACGGGATTACAATTATGATTAAGCTCTAAGAAAATTTCCAATAAGCAAAAAGATATTGCTTTCTGAATCTTTTTCATTATTATGGCTGATGTTGTTAGAAAAAAAAATCAGAGGGAGTAGAGTTAATAGTTTATTTAAAGATCTGTGTTAAAAAAACTTCTGAACTTCTCATCACTCAGCAATTTACAAACTTTTCAGCCTTGCAGAAAACTGACAAATGTAAATCTTCAATTTCTTCAGCGAAGCCTTTTTCCCGGGCCTACAAGCAGAAATACAGAGCAGATATGTTTGATCGACAATGAAAACACTGCACGTGCTTAACCCTCGTAGCTTATTTTGATAGAGATATGCACAATGCTGGACAACCATAGCAGCAGCCGATGGAACACCAAAGCACAGCCCTGTAGAGGGGGTGCCTTCAACTCCCTGGTACTATATTAACCATGAGCATGAAACACGTGGGAAATGCAAACACGAGCACACTTCAGGTCTGCTCTTGCTTTAAGCATTGGTGGAAAGCAAACAAATGTTAAGACACCAACTAGACCTTACTAACAAAGTGTAAACACTTCAAAAACCATTTACACAGACAGTCTAATATGACTGGTGATTATGGGGGGGGGGGGGGGGGGGCAAATCCCTCAGGATGACAACTATTCTGGAAAAGGGCATCAAATACTTCATTTGATTTGGATTGGGTTACAGCAGTCGTGAAAACAGAGAGGGTTTATACCACAAGGGTTTACAACGACTTTCTCAACAGTATTGGATCAGCTCAGGATCTTTGGTTAAGAGTCATCATCGGACCCCCAGGAGGAGAGGAAACAAACCTTTCACCCTCACAGATCTGAATCGGAGGGAATCTGAATGTTTCGTTTGTTACGCGGTCTTGTGACAGCAGCCACTGTTTTGCCAAGTCATGTCTCGGCCTTTGGAGACACAAGAACACACTCCCACAGATGGTGAAGACACTTCCCGGGAGAGCGAACCAGAGGAGTACACCGGTGACATCGTCGCATAACATATTTCCTGGGTAGAGCACCGAAAAAGATAACACCGATAAGGAGTCAGCTGCATGGTATGGAAACCATGTCATTCTCATTCAGTGTGTCACACCAACAATTCAACAGTCCCTAAAAGACGTGCATGCCTCATGTTATCCTAGGTCTCTTCATGTTATTACATTCTTATTATCCAAACGAAGCAGTAATGGCAAAAAGAAAAAAAGGGCGCCAAAAAGCCGTATTAAGCTGCTTAGAAATACCAGCTATCATACAGCTTATTCGGGTCCAGGTATTTATTTCACATTCATTCCTTTGCAAAAGGAAAACACAGACACAAAAGTCATGTAGACAATGTCAATTAGCCTGAAAGCAACTCTGCCGCCACAGGCCTACAAGTCGGGCTTAAATAGAAAATGAGAGCGACGGATGCAATGACAAACACATGCAGCTGTGAGTGGAATGGTAATGAATTGCTCGAGGGCCCGTTAAAGTGTGATAACTTTACCAGCAAATATATATTTAGTTGTCAAAGACATTTGCTAATTCTATAATAATCTGGGCCGTCTTTGGTTGTCGCGGAGGATATTTCTATCTGGAGTGGCGGCCTTTGCCTGGCGACGGGGTTCTGCATGGGAAAGGCATGTGAAACTGGAGTCCAGAGCTACTGGGCTTGATCTGCTCATCCCCGCCGTGGTTCTCATCTACAACAAAGACCGGAGCCCCACTCCAAAGATGCACCAAACAACAGTATTGCTCAGATTGCACCGCTTGAAAGTATTTATTGTAATACTTAACAGTACTTCAGAGGCACATGTGGACGCATTGCATTCAAGTTCCAATTGTACAACTTCTGGACCATGATGGGCTAAATCTCCAGGAGTATTTAAAAAGAGTTACGACCTGCCTGTGTGTCCGTTAAACTTAATACTGTTAAGACATGTTGTGATTCATTCTGAAAGAGTTGTTTTAGTTGCGAGTTGTCTCCCCAGAATTTGATTTAATGACAGACAATTTGGCCACTGCTGGCTAACCATAACCAGTCTATCCTAACCAACATGATTCCACAAGGCCATCTTCTGTTGTGAAAATCTCGACCACAGCATGAAACTTAGATCAAATCTGATTGACTATGGGATCAAATTCAACAAGTCAGGAAGATCTTTATCGAGTCACATAGAATCAAAACCTCATCTCGACAAGATATTAAATAGGTAAGCAAGATGTTTAGTATGGCATCCTATTCAAAGTGAAATCATAAAGCCAAAGTTATCCAACCATTACAAGTGGCCTTGAGTCGTATCTTATTTTCAAGACCCAACAACTGCTGAAGTCTAGAAATAAGGATTGAGATTTGACCTCTGAGTGACAAGCATTGCATGTGTGACCAGAAAAACTGCAAGAGTGATCTTGCCTATAAACATTGTCACAGATGGGAAATAAAGCGAAACAAAAATATTCTAGAAGTTCCCTATTTAACTCTGATATGCGGCACACATTACAACCATCTTTAAATCCCACTGCCCGGCACTGATCCCTGGGCGCTAGAGGGGATGGACGGCCACCGCCTCGGGGTAAAAGGCCACAAGTGTTGGTCTAAAAATTCCATTCTGAGTTAAAAAGGAAATGTGAAAACAACTTTGGGAGGAATGTCATTTATGTCTCCCCTGTCGGAGACGGGTGCAGAATTTCAGAGCGTGGTCCAAAGCAGCTGCCAAAGGCAGTCAGACATCCCCTCATCCCATTATGCTCAGAATCTTTTGGAAATAGGTCTACTATAAGTAGCTTGCATTTGACATCTCCATCCTAGTACACATTTAGACGGGGTCTCGCCACACATGGGAAAGGACTACGGCTGCATTGTGGAGCAGGGCTGGGCCATATTGACTAAATCAAATATCATTCTATTTTTTGACAGATATCTTGATATTGATAATTTGATGTTTTTTTCTGGACTATTGGTGCTTTCATAAGATATTTACATACAAGGAATATTTCAGAAACTATCAATAATAATGTGAATATTATGATGTTAAGTTTCTTTGCATTACCTCAGTTGCGTTCCAATAATTGTATGCAACGCTAAAGAGAATATTTAACTGTAACAATATTACAGCTAAATAATTCCTGACAATCGTCTCATATCAAAAAATTGATATTATGACAATATATTGCTCAGCCCTGTTGTAGAGACCATTGTTGAATGCCGGGTGTCCTACTACACGACATGAACCGTTCATTTATTCACATAATACGTTTGGTTTAGACGTCTGTATAAAATAGACAATGACAATCCGCACAGGAAATGGTAAATGTGCTGCATTTATAGAGCAGTTTTCTAGTCTTGCGACCACTCAAAGTGTTTTACAGTGCATGCCTCACATTCACACACACACACACACACACACACACACATACACACACACACACACACACATACACACACATTCATACATCGACGGCGGCGGCAGCCGTGCAAGGAGCACACCTGCTCAACGAGAGCAGTTAGGGGTTCAGTGTCTTGCTCAAGGACACGTCGACGTGCTGCCAGGAGGGGTCGGGGATCGAACCAGGACTGGACGACTTGCTCTAGCTCCTGTCGCCCAGGAGAAAGCTGCTTGAATTAAGCATTAAACAGCGTCCCTAAACAACGTTTAGAAATGGATTAATGTAACAAATGTTTAACGACATGTAGATCAAGTTAAAAACAAATGAATGTAAACGATAAAAATCTCATCCACTCTCAAATAGCAAAAACATTGTGTAGATAGAAAGACAAAGAAACACAATGAGGACCAATGGCTTCAAGCCGGCCCACTCATTCCTGCCATATCCTGCTTAGGTGCATTCTTTACATAATACACATAACAAACGAGATAATCATATGTGAAATGCAGGCTGGTTTACTACAATGACTGGCTTTCTGTGACATGTTTTAACCCATTGAAGTAAGTTAGACACAGCATGACAAAGAATGTCACGTTCAATGTATGTGGATCAGATTTAAAAAAAACATTCCATTGGGTCACGTCCCAACAGCGCTGGAAGAGAAGAGTTTGAACTTCCAGAACAAAGCACTGTGATAAACATGGGCAGTGAGAATAAGGACCAAAGTCAAAGAAACAAGCAAAACGCATTGTCTACTCATGAAAAAGAACGCACGGACAAAATGACACTGGATTAAACAATGGCATGTTCAACGCCTCCCCCACCAAAAAGGAAAAAAAAGGAAAAGAAAAAAAAAAGCCATCATAATGAAAACACTGGGGGAAGCAAAATAGCGGCGGGGTTCAGTGCATGTGAATAACCTTTCGGCGCTGGAAACACGGCTCACCCTTTCCAGAATAATTGAATTTGGTGTGCTTTGTGACCAAGTATAAAGGCCTCCCTTTGCGAAGCGGCAGGCCGGCCGTGGCTGTTGCATAACAGAGCTAATAAAGGAGGCCTACAGTCCCAGGATGGAGAGGAGGAGGCCGACACGTGGGAACTGCCTCTGTTCTGCTGCTTTGTCTGGGGCCGCTAGCAGGCAGAGCCCCTGGGCATTAGTGTAGGCATGCCTGACATAACGCTCATTCCACAGCAAAAAAACAAACAAAAAAAAAAAAAAAGACACAAAACTGTTAAGCTTATCTGCAGAGGCTCGCCGGACCCCAGGGCTGCTCAAGGTATATCATCGTCCCTTAAGAAACAATCATTCATGAAGCATAACAAAGGATAACGCAATGAATCAATTATGGAATACAGTGGAACAGGATAAATGGTTTGCTCCGTATGACTGCCTTACCTTACATGCTCACAAATCTAAAGCCGTGCCAATAATTCCACAGTCATTACAATCAACTCCAACAACAAAGTCTTGTAAATATATTGAGGCTACCGAATTAACACTGATTTTAGGCGGATGTATCATAAGATCAGAAATGTCTTTTGATGCTTTAAGACATTGGAATTGTAAAATATGAATTCAAATTAGGTTTAGAGTTTAGTGTGGATAATAATGTGGTGTTGCAACATCTCATTTCCTTCCCTACTTCCCTCATATCTTGCCCCAAAAATAAAATACTATAAGAAATGGAGACTTGTCCTCGGAGCAAGCCATGTGCCAAGTGATGCGCCAAAGGTTTCCCAGGTGACTGTGTAGTGCTTTCACACACCGATCTAACTTTTCACTACAAGTCGTCATCTAACCAAGGCAAGTCGATGTGGAGGCTGCGCTGGCGGCCTGCTGCACCTAAACACTGCCGAGGTCCCCTGTACCAGCTGGTAGGCTTTTATTTATAGTATACCATGGGAAGCACTGATTATTAACACCAACCTGACGAAATACCTTGCATATGGGTGCAGTTAGGGCGAAAATAATGAGGAATTATTAAGAACAGAAGGAAATACATTGGTACGTATTTGCCGTGTATTTACCAAGAACAGTAGACATGGCGGGTTAGCTTTGAGTCTGATCTTCTTACTACCAAGGCAGGAATGTCTGTCTGTCTGTCTTTCTATTATCTCAACAACCATTCATGTGATGTACTTCACATGTGGTGGGTGTATCGCTGGGGACCCAAGGACGTGCAGTGATGAATTTGGTGCAATTTAGACGAGCGACACGTGTAATATTAATAAACCTTCAATAAACAGTGAATGGTGAGCCAGTGGGGGGCGGGGCTTCAGGGATCTGCAACTGAGTCACAAACAAAGGACTGAATCAGCAACACTTTGTTAAACTGTGCCATTAAAATGTCTTAGAAAGTCTGACATTTTGAACAGGCATGCACTAAATGGCATTTAAGGATAATATGCCATTTCCCTGTAAACAAACTTTGGTTTCTGGTCAAAGAGAATTTGAACCAATACCAACACAACTGATACAGGCATGTGGAATTATTATCAGCCAGAGACAATTTGAATGTATGCTTCTTACAGCTGAATGAGGTTTTTTTTTTTTATGATCCCAAGTCCTACTGCTGCAGAAACACTAGAAACACAGACCGTCAACAATATTAGTGATATTCAGTGTAAGGCTCCGTGTGCTATGCGCCAAGCAACTTAAAAAAAAAAACCACCTTTACATTCTGTATTATAACAACCGAGAATAGTCAATCTTTCAAACAGATTTTCACTGGCAACCCAAGTCACCCAAGCCTGAACCCAATGTTTTATTTCCTGACAGCTGATCAGATTCCTCGTTTCTCCTCAATGTTGTTTGTACGGCCGAGAAATGGAGACAAAGGACAAGGATGATTGGACAAATGCCGCTGTCCTGACTCAGATAGCCATAGTACGGCGCTTAATTTAAAACAGAGCAGCACCTGCCTACACACTGCATTAACCCCCCCTCCACACACACACACACACACACACACACACACACACCCCCAACCCCATGGTGAAAAAGGGTAAAACATCCTTTAGTCATGCAAACATACACCCCAGTGTCTCCAGCCTGGACGCTGATGACTAGACCTTGTAGGACTCCTATCAGCTTTACGTAACAATGGTTAATCAACATGGCAGGGGGAGAAGGGGGCATCTACGAGATTAGGTTTTTCTAATCTAGATTAGGCAGCAAACTCATTTTGACTGTTATAATCAGTGACAATATATAAATAAGGAACATTTCATGTTAAATAGGTAAAATGACACGTCAGCACAGTAAGTAGGTGTATTTTTCCAGATCTAAAGAAAGTTTTAAATATAAAATAAATTAATGTAAAGATTGAGGCCTAGGCGGTGACTTCTTAAGACATGAAAATTTCCTTCCCATATGAATTGTACATTTTCTACTTCTCCTTCATCGTATCAAACAAAGTTTGAATGCAAACTCTAATTCTTATAATCTCATGAAATCTGCTTTGAATTTTGAATGCCTGGTTGAACTTCTCTCTGAGTTGGTAAAATCCTAGTCCCCACAAAAGCACATCCTCGCAGCTTTCCCAGTGGCCCAACTAGCATTCCTGACATACTTTCACAAAGATTTCTGGGAGTTGGAGTTTACTGCGCTCTCCCTCTTGGATACTTGATACATCTGCATGCATGTTATTGTGAATAACATGGAAAAATGGCTTAAACCAAAACTGGGTTTTAATTTTAGATATAAAAAAAAAAAAAAAAAAAAAACAGAAGAGAGAGAACCACCCTAATTTCTTCTTAGAATTTCGACTCTTGTGTTTATAAAAGCTGGAAAACCGTTTAAGAACACACCCACTACTATGTGCTGTGTGAACATAAGAAAAGTAGCGTTATCAGAAGTCAGATTTAGATATATACGGAGAATGTCACAAACTTCAAATCTCTAAATCAATATAAATGACTTGTGATTATTAGGGGGCTGGAGTGAAAAGGCCTTCTTGACCTTTCCCTGTGATATCAAAGTGTCTGAGTGACAGACGTGAAACTGATTTAATAAGATAGTGTGAGGACCAGCAGGCCATGTGTCGTTGCTTTTATTCAGCAGTTCCAACTTCTATAAGACCCACCCTGCCAGACAGTCCACACTACACTACATCGCTTGTTATTCCAAGGAAGATATCCCACCCATTACACAGAAAACATGCAAATCATATAGTGCACATGACGTTATTCAGAGGTGAGGAGGCCGACTTATCCCAAACCCATGGTAATGTACACACACACACACACACACACACACACACACACACACACACACACACACACACACACACACACACACACATACACTTACGCACACTTTGTTTTGCTTTGTTTGGTTAAACATGTTACTGTTGTGGTTATTTTGTAGTGTCAATCTTTCTATTTTCAATCGCATTGTTTGGTTTTTTTAATCACTCTACCTACTTGGTTTTGCACAGACTTTAGTGCTTGCCCGTCTCAGCACTTCGTTGCGCGGTGCTTGAATAGTTGCATGTGACAAATCAAGTATTTTCAATGTGTTGAATCCTCCTCAGCTGATCGAGCGCTCATGGCTGCAGTGTCAATATCCACAGCGGCGGAGCAAAAAGAGTGGCAACACCGAATCAACTCCTACCATTATGACAAGAAGTGAACATACGATTTACAAATAAAAATACAAATAAAAGCTCGCTGTTGTCACCCTGGTCTGAAGTGCTTAGCCTCGGAGGGGAGGAGGGGGAGGGGGGGGGAGTTAAGGGACAAGTCGGATTTACTGTCACTGTTTTAAAAGGGCGCCGCTCCCCGGGGGACCGTCCTACCTGTCTCGGGGGTCGATCCACGACGTCTGCTTGGTGTTGTGGTCGATGAAGAACACTCTGCCGTCGTAGTCCCGGGCTTCCTCCCAGCCCGCGGGCAGCGGCAGCTCGGAGCTCTCTCTCCGCTTGCCGCCGCTCAGCCACGGCATAGCGCTGGGACGGAGACGCCAGACCCCCCCCCCCCTCCTCCCGCCCCCCCCCCCCCCCGAGCCCTTTTCCCCCCCGAACAAAAAAAAAAAAAAATGAAAAGAAAAGAAAAGAAAAAAAAAACGTTTTGCTCTTCACAGCATTACCAAAAGCTCTGCTCCGCGCGTACAACACCGCCGCCGCCGCCACCACCACAAACAGACAACAAACAACCACCACCACCACCACCACGACGACAACACAGATACTCCGGGAGGATCCGAGGCGCCGAAGCGATTCCGTTAGCGGCGCGTCCACGCTCTCCCCCCGCGACGGGCTCTCGCTCCTCGGTCCTGCTCCTCCATGTTCGCCCCTCCGACCATGTTTCATTCCGCGCGGACCATATTTGGGCACGGGGCAATTTGCATAAACGCCGCGAGAACGCACCGAGCGCACGGGGGCGCCCGCTCGTCCAATGGGAGCGCTCCTCCGGCCGAACGGGAGCGCTCGCGCCAAGCGCCGGTAGTGGGAGTTTGCGAAGTTTCGTCAAACTCACCTGACGTAACGTTTTTTTGGGGTTTTTTTTTTTTTTTTTGTTGTTGTTTTTTTTTTTGGTGTGTGTCCCTGCAGCGATATTACGACGTAGAAGAGAACAAATGTAAACGCAACCAATTTTTTTTTTTTTTTTTTAATTTAAGGTGGAATATTTTTTATGCGTTTTACGCCGTCGCGTGCGCACGGTGCAGGGGAATGCCGCTGCACGAGCTCTGGCTGTCAAAAAACGGCAGCGAGTAGGGGGGGAATAAATACAAGGCGTTCATCGAAATCAGATCAAATCAAATATATACAAGGAAGAAAAAAAAAAAAATACACAAGCAAACACATATATATACGCAAAGATGTACACAGAAAATATCCTTAATGAAGATATACATGTATGTGTACGTATGTAAAGTGTTACAATGATGACGTCCCTGTGCAGCAGATTGTGCAATGATGCTCATGAATATAAATATAGAGGTTGATGATGACGATCAGGACACGGTGCCGACACCCCTTATCATATTTAAAGTAACACGTCACGGGCGTTCTACGTCACCGCCCTTCCCCAGTGTTGCCCCCCTGCTGGGTCTGTCCGCAGTGATACAACAGCGCCATCGTATGTATTCAATGGACACTAACAATAAATAGAAAATGTTTAATTTGTCATTAATGGATCTTGTTACAATCTATGGCATATTTATAGTTTAATAGTACTAATAATAATAATATATAAAAGCACCACATGCCTATATGGTACTGATTATTATTATTATTATTATTATTATTACAAATATTCTTATGATGATGATGATGATGATGATGATGATGGTGATGATTATTATTATTAGTATTATGATCATTATTATTATTATTGTTGTTGTTGTTATTATTATTATTACTATTATTATTATTATTATTGCTATTATTATTAATACTAATCATAATAATAATAATATCTGACATCTGGATAATGCCAGGGGTGGAAAATAGTTGAATCATTCTGCTCAAGTACTGTAAATAAGAAGTTCTGGGATATTTTACTTGAATAATTACATGTGTTATTCCATTCTGTTTAGCTGTAAGACCTGCAAATAGTATTTACTATTTAATTGCAAGAGGGTTTCCACCGCTTGTATGAGGCAGTTTGTTCAAATGATTAGTTCAGCTGGAGCCAGCTGACAATAATACATTTAAAAACAAGCATTTAATACTTTAATATCATGTAGGACTTTAACATTTACTGGAGTATTGTGATCTTGGGGTATTTAAATTTTCACTTACCTAAAGGAAATTTGTATTTTTCTCCCCACCACCACTGAATGGAGAATGTGAATATTTTCATATTTTCACTTCGGTGGCTTGGGAGGTGAGGGGGTTTTTAAACATTTATCAAAGTAACCAAGGACAGACCCAATGACATCAGTACACTGGCTCATCTGTACACGAGACACGAGACATGAGGCTTTGCCAAGCAATCAGCGTGGTCAGCTGAGCAGAGCGAGGCCTCTGGTGTGAACGTGTTTATGTCTGGGAAATATTCTCTAACATCATAGCTTTCAATCTGGGGGCCTCCCACTGTCAGTTCTCACAGACTGGACAGTGTTCCTGTCAGAGCCCGTCCACACAATAAGCTGCACTGTCTCGGCCGGTCCCGCTTAGTCTCATGCATCAAATAAGCCCTGGCGCAGGGAATATCAAGCCTTCAATTGCAAAAGGTGCAGCTTCCTTAAATAACAATGCTTTTCGGAAAAGTGACAACCGTCATCACGGTCATCGCCATTACATCATGGGTAATAAATGAATGAGATGTGCATAATTTAATATGTTGACGGTATAAAGTAGTGAGTCTACATATGAAAGTATGATCAATGGTATCTTACGATAGTACCATTAAATTAATTTAACTATTTTTAATGGTTATCGGTCGCAAAACTGAGAAGGTACAGCATCTCTCTCTTTATAAAAAAAATATATATATACAGTATATATATATATATATATATATATATATATATATATATATATATATATATATATACTCACACCTATATATACAGCATATATAGACAATCTCTCAGGTCAGAGAGAGCTTGACTTAGTTTTATCAAGTGCACTTTTGTATCTGATAATGTACACAACCTGATTAATGTTTTTTGCATCGATACGTCAACCCTGCGTTTGTCCCCGTCACTGTTGGGCAGGAACATAATATGGAGAGCAGAGAGCGAGGTTACACCCAGTCTCAGCTGTAGGCAATAATCTGCAAGTTAATAAGCTGTAATTTCATGCGTCCCCGCTGGCCAGTCATGCCGGGGATAGTGTTTAACATGGATGTTATCAGGAGCCGGTCATCTCTGCCTCTGACCTCCTCTGCCCACTGGCACAACAGCAGTAGCAGCAGAACCACAAAGGGGAGGGCCAACACGGCCCTTCTCCTCCCCACCGCCAATGATGTGTGCTTGGCTGAGTGGGAGCTGTTTGTGAAACGGCTCCTAGCCCGGCTCAACGGCGGTCAATCCTAATTAGCAGGTGTTCTGAGCAGCCACTGTCTCCACTGGATATTACAGAGCTCTCCACCTCAAGTGCTGCCAGGGAGGAACTCTTGTGGGTCTGTCGGCCGTTGCGGAGGCCAGAGAGTGGTGAAAAATGGACACGTGCGCCTGCGCTTTGGAGATGCTGGGGATGTTCCTGTATATTGGAGCATGGCTGTGTACGTTGGCCACAACCATAATGCCACAGTGGCTGACCATGTCCACAGAGCTCCTGGCCATCGAGAGCTACGAGCTGGGCTTGTGGGAGACGTGCGTGGTGCAGGATGTCGGGGGAATGGAGTGCAGATCCTACGACAGTCTCCTGGGCCTGTCCTACGACCTCAAGCTGGCCCGCATCCTAATGTGCATTTCCCTCACCACGGGACTCCTGGGGATTCTGGTGTCGATACCGGGCCTTCACCTGGTCAACAGCTGCAAAGTCCATGGGGGGCACCTGGCCAAGAGGACCATGGCCATCATGGGAGGCATGCTGGGCGTTGTGGCTGGAGTGCTCTGTCTGATCCCAGTCTCCTATGTCGCCCACCTTGCGGTGTTGAGGTTCTTTGACGAGACGGTGCCCGCCGTGGTGCCACGATGGGAATTCGGGGACGCCTTGTTCTGCGGTTGGGCAGGTGGATTTCTGCTCATAGTGGCAGGGCTCCTCCTGATCACCTCCTGTCTTTGTTCGCAGCTGGACCCTCAGCCCGGGCCTCAGCGGAGACACCAGGTCAGGGGCGCGGATGTTTCCTCCAGGAAGCGTTTGGAGTATGTTTGAGGGGCCGTGCACGTACGCACCGGCGCCATAGATCCAAAACAGCACGATCCCAGAATCAGCTTCAGCACCGTGCCGGCACACCAAACTGCTTCAGGACTTGTCATGAGCGGATCAGGTTTCATTCCCGGAGGCATCGCATGAGGGTTTGCTTCAGAGGAAAATAGTAGGCCTATTTGTATAGAATATGATGAGACCTCACTGCTGTGTATGCAGTATATTTAATAGAGCACACGCCTACAAACAGATGAAAATAACATAAAAAAGCTGAAATGTATTTTTTTATTGTCTTATAGATGGCTCTGCGGTTTAGAAACATCTTGGCAGTGGCAGCACTAATAAACATGATTCATTTTCATTTTATAATATTTCTGAAGACACTTTAGCCTATGAAATGCTGTGATTGCTTATTACATTAACTATGAGATGTACAGATTAGCTGAAAAGCATTTTTGTTGCCTGTTAAAGTGTGCTTATATGTCATTTTGCACAGAATATTGAAATGATTCATATAAAGACATTTATGTTGGTGTGAATGACTGTCGCTCTCCGTCATTTTACATCTGTCTAACTATCTTTACTGTATCTCATTTTACCTCTGATTGTGCGGTGCAAAAAATCTGCAACACACATCTTCTCACGCTGTCTTATATTAATGTAAAATACTTAAAAAGATATACCTGACGGACACTGAATTGAATACGGTCATTTACAATTCAGATTTATCGGACAAACTGAAAAGTTAAACAGTGAGTTTCTTTGAATCAGAGGGCGGATGTTGGAGCCACTCGGACACTCAGGTGACGAGTATTTAAGCACTTTCACACAAGCAGACAACAAGACGAGCGTTCGCATGTTTTAATCATGGTTATTTGACGGTCGCCGTCTGGCCCGAGAGCGACCCGAGCAAGGAAAAACAGCCGCCTGGGTTGGTGAGGCGTGTCTGCTACGGTGGAAACGCAGCTTGAGACTAATTCCATGAGATTTCCTGGTCACTTGCTGAGTTAAGCTGTGTTTAATGAATGCTCTAATGGGCAGCATGCCCCATGAAGAATGTAGAACAGGTTGCCCTGTGGCCCCTGATTAGGCATAATCACACAAATTTGCCAAGGCCGATGGCTGATGTTGCTTTCTCTTTTCCTAAAAAACAACAAAAAAAAAATGCTGAATCTAGCATTTAGACAGATACCAGCAGACTTGCATTTTAAGTAAGTAAGCGTAAATCCGTTGGCTACAACTTTATCTCAATCATACCTCTGCAGATGGGTCCAACTGTTAATAAATGAGGAATAAACGTGTTATCATAATGTAATTGCTCCCATTTAGAGGCTGATGGGCGTGACAGGGCCCAGGAACAGACGATAAGATGAATAAGTGACTTATTGTCACTGGCTCTGCAGAGTCTCACAGAGCCAGCGACAATAAAGAGAGAGGAAGGAACTGTCCAATCCTGCGCTGACCTGCAGAGCGACCTGGGGCCTGCTATTCTCGGTATGAGCGCGACGAGCAGCAGGAAGCACCGGAGACAACTGCTCCACTGGTTTATTACATAACTGAGATCCTCCAGTGCCTGGTGGTGGGGCCTTACATAACACAGAAAAGAAAAAACAAAACACGACGGACTTAAGTTATAGATCGTTTGTCACGCTACACTTCACACATATTGTATGAATGATCGTGTCTGGAGATTGCACATGCACATTGCAGGGTTAAGCTGCTGTTTAGACAATGTTAAAATATGAAGATCAGTCGAACTTGGGTCAGGGGGGTGTGGCACGATGATTTAATTGTTCTTATCTACTTTCTTATTAACTGGAACGATTGCAGGAGACAGTGAAAAGTACAATCCTTCATATCATTTGTTTGCATCATTTCCTGAGTGAGAAGGACAATACCCTCTTTTCAGACACCGCAGTGAACCATTTTTTACCCGCTCCCGTCAAGGCAGACCCTTTCCATGACAAAGATTGAAACGCTAAAATTCCCTTCTACTTTTTTTTTTTTTTTTTTTTATAACGTTTTCCAAAGGCAATATTTAATTATGGTTCCTGCTCCATCACGAATGATAAAGACGATACCGAGCCAAACAGATTAGATAAAACATTCCAAGTTCAGACCTACACGTCTCCCTTTTCTCTGAGAGGGCTGTGCCTCCTTCTGCAGAGGAGGAGAGAAATTAGGAGAGGAAATTAGACACATTTCTTCACTTATCTTTGTTCCCATTACCACTGAAACAGCAGCGGTGCTTCTGTTGCTATTCAGGTTAAAAACAAGCGGTTGCCGTCAGCAGAACAGATCGGTGGTGCCCAACGAGGGACCCCGGCCCCTGAAGTGGCCGGGGTCCGTCCGTCAGCTCCTTCTGAGACTTGTGTTCTTGACAAAGAGCCGCACTCGGCTGAAGGGGGCCTTTTGTTTCTCCGCGGCCAGCCGCCCCCAGAGAGGTGCTACTGGGACCGTTGGGCCAGAAAAGAGTGTGCGCCATGCCTGGCAACAATCACCGCTCTGACGGGCCACCCCCACCCCCACCCCCCTCCCCAAACTCACATGGCTGCTCTCGTTCAGCCTCATACCTGGGTCACATGAGCCCTCAGCGACCTAACCGTCAAGGATCCCGCGCACGCCGGAACCACGGCGACGCTCACCTCGCCACTTCCTCCGGCTTGATTTGGTGCGTGTGCTGATCCGTCAGTGCAAGATTGTACATTGAACACTGGAAGGATTTCATTCCACAATTAAATCGCAATGCTAAAGAGATTAAGTCATCTGACCCTATATGTATGTTGTTTAAACCAGATCATTGCTGTTTGGTGAATTCCAAAGAAGGGACAAACTGTTGGGTCTCTAACGAAGGTTGCAGAGGAAGATGAAACAAAAAGATGTGAATGTGGGCTTGAGAAACCAATGTAATTCTTATATAATCCTGATTTCTTGAGTAATTTGGCATCCGGGATTAAATTGTGGCAGCATTGTCATCTCTTCCATTTCCGGTAATACGACATCTTTATTTATATTAATCACATAAGTCCGCAGGGATACTAATTCTGACAAGTTGTGTGAAATTCTTATTAAATGGGACAATTTTCCCCACATCAAAATGACTGGAGCTGGGAGAAGAAGAGAAAGAAGGAATGTTTTTGTTCACGGCATTGCAAGCAACACGGTTTAGGGATAGTCCTCCTCGGTGCTAAACACGGGATTATCACTCTCTTGGTGAACACAGGCACTCTGATTTTGCAAAGCTGGCTTCTGGGACAAGGTTGTCAATGTCCAGGGACCGCCAAGAGAGTCTCTGGTGCATCTGCCCGGCTCCTTCCCTGCTCTAGACTGGCGCTTAGTGTACCTGTAGCACAGGAAAGTAAGTCCACAGAAGACATTGAGAACAGAGGCGCCAATGCCGACGAATACAGCCGATCCTACTCTCTGTTCCTTGGGGGCTGGAGGGAGGTGGAATTCTGGGGGGAAGTGTATTGTGCTGTTGGTCAGCACGGAGTGGATATTCCAACACAGCGGCACCAACGAGCAGACTGCCGCTAGGACGTACAGAGCTCCTGCCGCCGAGAAGACCAGTCTGATGCGGTACCGTCTATCCATGGAGAAGTAGGCCATCCTCACGGCAAAGCAAGCGCAGATATTCCCGGACAGTCCACAAATCCATGCCACCGCCAACAATACCTGGCCCACGGAGATCTCCATCGGCACAAACCCCTCAGAGATGTCGATGTTCCGGCAGAACTCGAAAGTGGACAGGGCGTGGCTGTAAAAGCAGGCCCTCCATATGCCGACCCAGGCCACGCCGGAGGTGACCGTGGAGTTGTCGGCCACGTACCACAGCCTCCATTCGTTGAGACCGGCGGCGATCATGGTCAGGATCCAGGCTACGCACCCCAGCAGCAGAGCCAGGAACTGCAGGTGAGCCGTGTGAGCCAGGTAGAGCATTCTGCTGCTGCGGCCCTACACCTTGGGAGAAGATGGACCAGAGCTTGTGCTTTTTAACGTTCACTGGGGAAAATCCTTGAGTTTGACCAAATAAGTCAGGTTATCCCACTTGCTGGAAACAAATATATATAAACAGTGATATAAACAGTGGTTTAAATGAGTAAAATTTCCAACAGTGCAATTTTCTTGCATTAGTAATCTTATAAGCAGTTGTAAAGGTTGCATAATGCAAATAGTTACAGTATGCACTTATCCTGATAAAAGAAAAGTGGTATCTGGAATTGCACATATCGATGTATAGTTGAATACCTTTTGCAGGTTACAGACCGCTATTTTTGACCGTGTACTTTCATACACAGGGATATTTATAAATGCAGGAATGAAAGGTATCATAAAATATCAAAAAGTAAAAGGGCAAAGTAAAACAATGAACCCTCAAGAATGCTTCCATGCAAATCAGTTGGCACAAACTCAAATGTGGGAGACAATTATGTGCAAAGTTGCTCTGACCATCAACTGCTACAATATAAAAAGTGGATGCCAAAAAAATTGACTCCTCACCAAGAAGCGTCTGCTGACTACAAATTAATACCATGGATTCCTTTTTAACCGAAAGTTCGGGTGATTTGTAATCAGGTTAAATTCTTCTAGTGATGATCTATGTTGACAAGAATAAATCAGAGACTAAAACTAATTTAAATAGCATCTAGATCTGATGCATACAAAGTACGAACACAGCTTTTTAATCATTGACCAGTCGTGAGGCTATAAAATAATTCTCCATAACACTTTATTTTTTTACGCACCTGTTTCTTGGCATTTGTCATCTCCAATATAGAATAAAAACATTGATTAATGGAATCTGCCCGTCTTGGTAGCAGCAAGTGTTAGTCCTCCTTGTGCCTCTTGGTCGAGTCCAAGAGGTTTCTTGGAGTCTTTGTCAAAGTCTTTCCGATCGTATAAGTAAGAACGGGGCGGGGAAAGGTTAATTATTACAAAGTAGTATCAGCACCTGATCGATAATTCATCAAACCAAACGTGACCACGTGGTTTATGCAGACCCTTTATTTGAGATAAAGCAGCTCAGCAATTGAATGTTACTTGTCAGACTGTAGTGGTATATTAAAAAGGTGTGTGAAATTCATAACATCCTGCTCAAAACACATCAATTCAAATTGGATTTACTTCACCCAAGTGGTAAGGCTTCACATTTATATAATATATAGACTGAAGATCAGTCGTGATTTGAAATGAAATATTGCAATAATGTGTTACAGGACAGTTAGCTTGAGATTCTTACATGATTATTAAACTAGATGTCAAGTAATAGTGTTTTTTTTATATAGTGTGTATAAAATAACTCACTCTTTAATTGAATAATCTTTTTTTTTTTTTTTTTTTTTAAAGAAACCTCTCAGGGCGGCTGAACTGTAGCAGCTCTGGGTGTAATATGAAAGCACCATAAGTAACAGCGTTGACTTGCACAGGTAACAAGTCTGAATATAACATACAACAACCTCCAATTCATGGGGAACGTATTGCTTTAGTATAAACACTCCAAATGCGTGTATTAAAAGACAGGGATGTTAAAGTAGATAAAATACTCCATAGCATGTATGTGTTTGTAGCGGGGGGGGGGGGCATTGCGATGGCCAGGCACATCCAATGTGGACCAATTTTACGAGAAGAGTTTGGGATGTGAAGTGCTGATTTAGTCTAGTGATCAGATATGGTCGAAGTGCTTGAAGTTCCCGTGCACCAGTACCTCATGGACCCAAACATCAAGTGATATTTATAAAGTGTAATGCGTGTGAGCAAACAAACGGTTCTTCAGAGCGGAAAGTGATCTAACAAAATATCTCATTTAAAAAAGGCCACTAGTTTAAATGGAGTATATACTTCACATAATAATTAGGCTGTAATAATAATTATTGTAGGGATGAGCGTTGAAGGACAAATAAAGTAACATGAGCGCTAAAATTAGATGAATATGAAATACTGTCCCCGCGTACAGATTCAAAAGGCTACAATAAATTACTAAAAAAAAAAAAAAGAAAGAAAAAGAAGTCATGGAATTGTTTCTTAACACGCTATATACAGTGGGTCGAAAAACAGCACCGTTCAGAAGCGGTCCTTCGGGGAGGCTGTTATTCCCAGTGTTTCTATGGCAACTCATTTAAGAACAAAGGTCAACACAAATAAGACCTGCTGATGAGAAGAGTTAGATGACTGAAAAAACTGACCCCCCCCCCAAAAAAAAAAAAATTCAGAAAGTCTTTGCCTTTTTTCCCACAGGTTGCTTATCTCTGCTGCCCTCTGATGGATTAAGGACTCAACTGCAATTTGTAGCATCCAAACTGTTACCAGTTCCAAGCATGCAGACTCAGGGATGAAACCAAGACTGGAGATCCCAGCGTCTCTACAGCAGCAGCCGCTGCTCCAGTGGCAGGCTGTCCATCAGACACTTGAGCTGCTCGTCACCCAGTTTGATCTTGTCCTCCAGCTTGCGCTGCTCGATGATGAGCGCCGACTTCATCTTGACAAAGTGCTCATAGTCCGCCATGCTCTCCTCCACCAGGTAGCTGGCCAGGATGTCGTACACCGCACGCTCCCGCCGGTCCAGGTTCTCCTTCAGCTCCTTAGCGTCCTCGTGCTGGCGGATCAACAGCTTCCTCTTCTCCGTCAGTGTGCGCTGCGGACAAACACGCATCCAAATATAAGTGATGATGAAACATTCTTTTTTTGTTTTCCTTAACCCACAGCAGAGCACTCCTTTTCCTCCACTTTCCTCTCTCAACTCACCCTCTCCTCTGGAGTGGCGTCCTCCTCCAGGCTGTTGAGGGCGTTCTCCACCCGTGCCAGACGCCCGGACAGGGACAGCAGCAGGCTCACCACCTTGTCGAGGTCCCCTACAAACATCCTGAACTTGTCCAGCTCGTTGGGCTTGCAGACCTGCTTGACGGTGACCTCCACCTCCTCTCCCAGGGCGTTGTTGTCCAAGATGTCCTCCTGTAGACTCTCCCTGGCCTCCCGCAGCACCCGCAGCTTCCTGCTCAGGCTGTCAATCAGCTCTTGCTGCACGGGAGACGAGACAGAGCGGATCAGTGCGTTCCAACACATAATAATATCTCTGATATTTATATATGAAATGCGAAGAGTACACAGATGAGCCGATTTGTCACTCGGACCGACCACAGACGATTGGATGATTAAATAAATAGATTCACACTCTCTGGGCTTGTATTAGCAGTTTTCCAAACCTCACTGATTGATGCGTACTCTGTATCCGTATCTTTTGCTGCTGGAAAAAAAAAATCGCTAATAATCAAAAGTGCTTTCATCTAATAATTGAGCCTACCTTTTTGTAGGCCAGATCTATGTCCAGCTCATCCTCTGAGTCTTCCTCTTCCTGCTCCTGCATGTCCTTCATCTTGATGAGCAGCTCTGCTTTGGGGGCAGATGTACTGTAGTATGTAGAACTGGTCACCACGGCTGCCGCCAAACTGTCCTCCTCCTTCCTGTAATACACGCAGGTAGGTGGTCCTTAAAGTAACAGACAACTAAATTCCAGTGTGAACAGTTAGGTCAAAATGGCAGTTCAATCGAATGAGGAAAAACCGAAATACTTTCATACACATATTCATACCAGGAAAATCTTAAACAATACAGACAAAAGGGCTTTTTGCAGATCACAGCCAATGATAACTCCACACTAAGGCAGCTATGGCACTATGGCAATACAAATAAAGCAGGCACTTAATTGTGAGTAACATCTCAAGATCTGAAATGCAGAAAAATATCTAGATATTTTACAGAAAGTGACATGAAGCTTATTTTGTGGTGTATAGTAGGGGTTTCACCAACTAGTTGACATCTATAACCACTAGTCGGCACCGTTGGCAGCAGTCGCCTAGTTGTGGACAACATATTTTTTTGCCAATGTCACCAGATTACAATAATTATTTTATTTGTAAAATAGATTATTATAATATTTATTTAAATGTATATCTTAATTCAGCTATATTTTCCAAATTAATTTAATTGACAAAATACAATGGCCAATATTTCTGGGGTTCCGGTGTAGCCAGCAGATATCCGGGCAAAGACTTCCTCTTCTGTGTGCCCGTCATTGTTTACAGTCCGGTTAGCAACTTGAGACGCGGGAATGGAGTTGGAGTTGAGAGACGACATCTACGACTGGATGGCTTCACAAGTACTACATTTAATTTTTTTTTAAATAAAAAGCTAAATCGTCATCAGACCAATAGCCGACGGGTTCTGAGTTTGCCAAGAACTCAGTCTGCATCTGTCTTTCATAATAGGTAAAAGATGACAAGTCAACTACTATTATGAAAAAAAACCCCTTTAAAATCACAAGTCATGACATCACTAGTGTATAGCACAAGGCTACATTTCTCTTGTTGGTTTTCATGATCAGTGATCGTTGATAGAAGTTAATTTTGTTCATGGGCAATAAGAAAAAAACATATTTTAAGATGTCAACCACAGCAAGTGGAGACTTTTCTGAGATTATTTTTAGAAGACATAATTTTCCGTGTTTGCAATCACAAAAACAAAAAACTATAAATAGATTGTAATTACAGTCTGTTAAAGAGGATGATGCGGAAAAAAAAGCAGAACTGAGTAAGAATACTTGAAATGAAAATTTTTTCCCAAAGTAAACGGTTTTCTTAGTCACAAGATCAGACTACTGGAAAGAAACTAATTAGTAACCATGTTAAATTGATGAAACAAGCATGCCTATTTCTGAGGCGGGGCATGGAAACTGTAGTTGGTGCACGGCTTCTAAGCTGACCTCTCTTCACTGGACCTAGAGGATGTCTGTTTGGGGGCAGCCTTCCTGCGCTGATGTGCCCCCTCTAGCAGCTGCTCTCCCTGGGGGAAGATGCCCTCCATCAGGTCCATGGTGGTCCTCCTCTTGCTCTGGTCCAGGATGTCGGCTAGGGACTTGTCCTTGCCCATGATGTCTTTGGCCAACAGCTCTCTCTTCTGGTCGTCCTCATACAGCCCAGAGTTCAGGGACGCCATTTTGTTGCAGCTGGGCTGCTCAGTAAGCTGGGACATCCGCTCAGAGTCTGAAATGTTTGGATCTGTGAGCGGGTGCATGTCTGTGTGGAGAGGTGGGAGGCACTCAGTTACATGGACAGGAACAAGCTTTAAACAAAATAAAAAAAGGTTTACTTTACTGAGTAGGTTTCATACATACACATATACCGTTTTTACACCAAAATTAGTAGGTATACCCGGATTTTTAAACATGGGTGAACCCGCTAAAAATAGAAGATTGACGCCTTTCCCATTGCCAGGAGGAATGGGGTTATTTTGATTCATTTTTCCCTGGTGTGTCATATTCAACGCCATGAACATGCCGAAAAAGGGGCGTGTCATGGAACAAGTAGAGGAGACAGCAACTTAAACAAACAACGAGAACAAAAAAAGCATTTTGAGCCGTTCAAAATAATCTGATCATTCGTGAACGACCCAACACTCCAGTAGAATCAGCTGGGAGTATCCATGTCCGCACCCGCGCACTGGTCCTTCAGTGGTGGGGAGCGGAGACGCTCTTCCGGTTCGGAGACCGGCTTTGGGTGGTGCTAGAGTGGCTCGGAGCCCCGGTGGGGAGTGTGGGGGTTCTCCGTTGTGCTACCCACGGAGCAGTCCCCACATTCAAAACATTTCATTATCCATGCGGGGGAAAAAAAAGTCAATAATTTCTGATTGATTTTCTGATTTTCTTGATTTTGGATTCAAAATGGGATATGAAATGATGGAATGATACAAAGGAGATTCCTGTCTATTTATGCACCAATGTCCAGAACTTCAATGCGCGTCGCATCGTGCCGGTAAAGGGGCCAAAATTAGCGGGTCGACCCGGGTTTCCTGTTCTCATCAGAGCCAATCAGAAGTGGAGCCAATTAAAACCTGTGTCTATTGCCGGGTCATCTGACCCGGGACTTTAAAACCGGGTGTTACCTTTCCCACTAATGACAAATGTCAGATGTTAGTGGGTTTGGGTACTGGATCACAATCGAGGACGCACGCACCCTTGTGGATTAATGGGACTTCTGTCGATAGGGTGAGCATCTTCAGATATCTGGGAGTCCACATCACAGAGGACTTAACATGGACTGTTCACACAGACACTCTGGTGAGAAAGGCGAGGCAGCGTCTCTACCACCTCAGGCAGCTGAGGAAATTCCGGGTCTCGGTGAGGATCCTCAAGTCCTTCTACTCTGGAGCAGTGGAGAGCATCCTGACAGGCAACATCACTGCCTGGTTTGGGAACTGTACTGCTCAGGACAGGCGGGCCCTGCAGAGGGTGGTGCGTTCAGCTGAAGGTACCACTGGAACTACCCTCCCCCCCTTGCAGGAGCTATACACCAGGAGGTGTAGTAGCAGAGCCCGTAGGATCATGAAGGATTCTCATCACCCCAACAAGGGACTGTTTCAGCTGCTGCGGTCAGGCAAGCGCCTCCGCAGTCACACAGCGAGAACAGAGAGACTGAGACTGAGTTTTTTCCCGCACGCCATTAGAACTGTCAACGCTGACCTCACCAGGGGTCCTAACTGAGCCATCCAGCCATAGGCTCCACTACCTACTGTACTGTATGTAGCATACTGTACCGCATACTGTGTCACTGTTCTGGGTTGTTCGTGATGCCGTATTGCTGCGCCGTACTGTTGTATACTGTGCTGTATTATCCCAAACACTACCTCACTCTATTCACATTCACATGCCACTTTAATTCACATGCCACTTTAAATGCACATATCTGTATATACATAGGCATATTCCTTCAACCTATTCCATTTTATTTCAATTTATTTTTATTGTATTTTATTCTATATATTTTTATCTTATTCTATAAGTATTCCACTTACTGTATTACGTTTTAGGAGTCAGTTAGTCGGTCTATTAGAAAGGAATTTTCTACTTTTTATTTTATTTTTTATTTTTTCCTAGGACATATTGTGTGCTATCACCGGGTGCGTTGCATTACATTTCACTGCATATATGTATGGAAGTATGTATATGTATGTGACAAATAAAAAATCTTGAATCTTGTTTTACGGGGTTTTTGGTGCAGTGGGAAGTAATACATTAATACATTTAGTTTTTAATTGAATATATTTTTAAAGCTGTTAACAAATGTCACGTTTGTCAACCTTGGTAAATTTTAAGTTTGGGCCCTTTCATCGATGAGGCTCTAAACATTTGCCATCAACCAGTAGCATCTGCTACTTTGAGTTAACGATGCCTGTTATGTTTCTTCTGTTAACCAATCAAATGCAGCTAAAAATGTACTCTGACGCAATAATTCTAACAGTGAAAAGGCGACTCAAAACATTTCTAGTGTCTAGAGTGACAGCCACATTGGACTGTTTAAAAACACACCTTTGAGCTTTAAACGACTTGCTCGAGCTCAAAATCTCCAAATTTGACTTATTGTTCTGCACTGCAATTACATAGTTCTACTGCAAAGATATTAAAACAGTTTAGAGTGATAATAACAAGTCCTTGAGTAACTGTGTAACTTAATAAATTATTTTTTGGAGAATGTATTTCAGCTGTATTTGAGTTCACATCTTTTTCCACAACTTTTCAGTATAGTTTTCCACCCACCCAAGTGTGCATCTCCCTGGATCTGCAGGTCTCTCTGCAGGGCTGGTGTTCTATTGAGAACAGGGTCTCTCTGCCGAGTGTAGGCGCAGAACCCAGAGAAGTCCTGCTCTCGAGCTCCCAGGCTGCTGGGCAGAGTCACTGCAGGTGCAGGCTGGACCTTGGCAGCATCGGCGTCACTGAGCTGTATGCACTGACGGCTTTCCTTCTGAGAGACACTCTCCAAGTGAACGATCTTGATGGGCACTTTCTTCCCTGCTGTGTTGTTGTTGCTTTCCATCACACTCTCCATCCTAAAAAACAGGGGGTGGCGGTGGAGTGGGGTGTGGGGGTGAGAGAGAGAGCGAGAGATTATCTTGTTGAAAGAGCAACTGTGGATTTTGCTTGACTTTTCTCCGAGGGGAACAAAATTCTGTGGCCACAGTTCTAAGTAAACACAGGGGCTGATTTACAGTCTTACTGCATGATGGCAATAGAGCCTTTTTCCATGCCCAACATCTTGGAACACCCAAGACTCCTCCCATTACTTTGGTTTCTGTTTTTCATAAATGTACAGTACATTGAGTTTACTACAGATGACATCAATTACTATTGAATTAGGAAGACAATCAAGCAATTCCATGAATTGAGCATTTAAAAGCAACATTTTTATCAGAGGTTATTAACTTACAGTTGTCCAGTGACTAACAACAGCAAGATCAGTATAAAATCTACAACACCACTGAGTATTCAAATGTATAAGAACCTTGTAGTTATTTTTATGGGCTGCTATCACTCATGGTAATTGTAGGGAAGCACTTGAGACTCAATGAGCCCCTTTGTAAGTGCAGCTCAACATACAATAAGGAGGAGCATCGCAGTGATTCTCTTCTAACCGAGCAGACAATAGTGCAAGAGTGTCTGAAAGCAGAAACTATCCAAACTCTCCAAGAACTTGAGAAAAATGATTATATTTCATTTTGTTGAAACAAGAGTTTAAAGCTTACCTGTTTGAGTCTTCATCTTGCAAAGCAACGGGAGGCTTGTCACTGAGTCTCTGTGGGGAAAACTGTGGTGATGGTGTCCGGTGCCCATCCATCGTGGCCTCAGCAGAAACCCCGTGGGAGGAAGGAGAGGGAGGGGAGGCTTCCAGAGGATTGGATATCCCCGTTTGGTGCACCGCCCCTTGTAGCGTGTCCTCTAGTTTTCCGCTCTGTTCACAGTCTCTCTTCGGAGAGTAGGCGGGGGCAGGGGGCGGGTCAGCGTCCCCGTTAGGAGTACAGTGGGTGGAGAGTTCACCCTGGAAGATGGGCAAGGCCTTCTGGGAGTCAGTGACTGGAGGATTGATCTCTGAGCATCTGGAAGCGTCCAACTTGGGCAGAGAAGACTTCTGAGTCACAGGGGGCTTCTTCCTGGGACCAGACCAGGCCTCAGTGTGACTATGGTCCTCAGTGTAAGGGTAGGTAGGATCTGTGGGGCTTTGGGTTATGGATGTGGGTCTCTCATATATAGGAGTAGGGGCAGCTTCATTTGTGAATTCAGGGTTGTTTCCTGTCATGGGCAGTTGGGGCGTTGCTGGGTAATGCTCAATTTCCACAGGATTTTGTCTGTTTGTGCAGTCACTAGTCCTACTGTCAGAAAACCTGAGATAGAAAAAAAAAAAAGAAAACTTTAATTTGATGCTTTTGCACCACTAGACAGCAGGGACCATAATCTATGGCTCAATAAAATAATAGTCTGGCAGGGGCCTTGATCATTTTGACAAGAACCACTATAATTAAGAGTATCCTGACATGACAAGACACCCCTACACACGTCGCCCTTGGTTGTGCAACTCTCTAGTCTAGCAACTGTTGAGCTGGCAGCCTCAAGAGGCATATTTCTATTCCCACAAATCTGGGATGCATTAGGAAATAAATGACCGACTGAGCCCAAGAAGCAAGCAAAGATCACCACCCCTCATTCACATTTCAATTCTTTCTGAGTCAGAAAGGTAAAGAAATAAGAGACGTAATTTGTCATTTTCGAATAGACATGGTGTTCAGTAGAGGCTGATTAAGGGACCTACACAATATACCGGGGGCATAAATTACCTTCCAAAAATGAAAATTTTGAAACGATTCAATTCAGCTAGAGTAACTGTGCAAAGGGTTTCAGGAAGTGCTATAACCTTTGTTAAGTTGAAGTCTTCATTTTAAAGGGGCGAAGGCAGTGGAAATTTACTTTGCACTCTTCACTCTAGAACTTCCCATTCAATGTTCAGATCAGGCGATGGGGGAGGTCATGGTAGGCAGTTGACTGTATACTGGTGTTCATGAGAACACTCTTGAATTTGTTAAACACTGTGTACAGGGGCATTATAATCCTGAAATATGGGAATGACCTGTTGTACCAGGTCTTAAAGTGGCCGCATAGCCCTTGGCCATTAAAAGACCATGCAGAGCAATTACTGCACCCCAAATAGACTATCCCAAGTTGACTTCCCTACCATGTTTAACAGCTGGTGACAGACATTGCAAGTTTAGGGCATTCTTTGGTTTTCTCCAAACGTAACATGTCTAGATGAAGGAAATAGGGTTAAAAAGAAAATACAAAAAATACAAATACCTTTGCAGTCCTCTTTTTGTGCTACTTGTTGGTGAACGACAGCCCTGCCATAAATACCAGCTTCGTGAAGCTCATGATGTGTACCCTTTGTTGGGACTGAGTCAGTGTTGCTGATTTAATGCTATGGTATTTTTGGAGGCTCTGCTTTTGTGCCAATTATCCACTATCCTATCAAGTCTGTCTATCCTTGCCAGTAAGCTTCAACTTGCAACCACTGAGCATCATTGATAGAGCAGCTCGATGTTTGCATATCCTGTCATCATTTTTGAGACCATTTCCCTTGACACGTTAAATAATTCAGCATTTTTATGCCAAATGCACCTGAAATTCAGATGGGCCATGATCTGTGGCTACATACTTCTAATTGGCCATTTACCTCACAGCTCATTAATGCCACTGAAACTGCATTACCTACATTACTTGGACATATATACATTGCAATCCTAACTTTGAATGCCACCTGTCACATGTTCTGACAAGTTACCAGCTAGTTTGTCAATGGTGTAGGGCTAAACCAAAGCCAAATTAGTCCAAGCAATAGAGAACCAAGCAATATTAAAAAAAAAAAGCCACAGAATTAAAAAAAACCCCATAATTTTAAAGAATGCACTTCAAGCAACAACTTACCCTAGCAGAACGTTCACGTAGCAGCAGATATACTGGGCGTGCTCTGCTCTCCTAAACCTGCTTGCTGTCTGTGACAGGCACCTCCGTGTATCCCTTTACCCTTGTATCAATAACCTCACCTGGGTGGAGCAAACCTCACTTAGCTCATCTCCCAGCCCTTTCAATGACAGCAGCATCCTCCACACTTGTAATGCAAACTTGAGCGTCATATTGTTCAGCTCATACAATGAGGTTGCTCAAGATCAGACATTTAACACTCTCCAACAGGTTTCACCTGTGGAAGTCTAGATAATCCCACTGAACTCATGAATAACCGGTTGAAGTCATTTTGATCATGATGCCATTGAGCAATCTTGCCGAGATAGACTTGTTAAAAAATAAAAAATAAAAATACAATGCAGCAATGGATGGGAAAATCTGATATTTATTTTTTTAAATTAAGTTATTGCAAATAATTTAATTATGAACAAAAAACTTCACAGATAACACCTCTTGTTTTCACAACCCAGGTGTATAGTAGCGTCCCTATAGGCTAGATTGCATATCACGATAATTCAAAGTCCCATTAAAACCTTGACATGGCCCAAAGCACAAACAGTTGCCAAGGAGCTAGATGTGATCAACTCTGACCAAACGGTTCAATAAACACAGACACCTCAATATGCGCTAGGTGAAATACAAATCTATCAGACTTTCTTTTCCAATTGAATTGAATAAACACCAGTCAGCCACAACATTAAAACCACTGACAAGTGAAGTGAATATCATTGATCATCTCGTTCTAATGGCACCTGTCAAGAGGTGCTATATATTAGGCAGCAAGTGAACAGTCAGTTCTTGAAGTTGATGTGTTGGAAGCAGGAAAATGGATAAGGGTAAAGATCTAAGCGACTTTGACAAATAGTGATGGCTAGACAACTGGAGCAGAGCATCTCCAAAACAACAGGTCTTGCTGGCTGTTCCTGGTGTGCAGTGGTTAGTACCTACCAAAAGTGGTCCAAGTAAGGACAACCGGTGAACCTGCAACAGGGTCATGGGCTCCCATGCCTCACTGATATGTATGGGAAGCGAAGGCTTGTAGACGGTCTGGTCTGATCCCACAGAAGAGCTACTTTAACACACATTTCTGAAAAAGTTAATGCTGCTATGATAGAAGGTGTCAGAACACAGTGCATCACAGCTTGTTGCATATGGGGATGTGTAGCAGCAGACCGGTCAGTGCCCATGCTGACCCCTGTCCATCGCCGAAAGCGCCTACAATGGGCATGTGAGCGTCAAAACCGAACCATGGCGCAATGGAAGAAGGTGGTCTGGTTTGGTCACGTTTTCTTTTACATCATATATCCATATGATGAATATATGAGCCAGGGTTAGGGTCCAATCTCATCCTGCATCTGTGGGATGTTCTAGAACAACAAGCGCAATCCATAGGGGCCCCACCTCGCAACTTCCAGAACTTAAAGGAGCTGCTGCTAACGTCTCGGTGCCACACACCACAGGACACCTTCAGAGGTCTTGTGGAGTCCATGCTTCCACAGGCAGAGTTGTTTTGGCGGTACGTGGGGGACCTACACAATATTGGTGGTTATTACTGGTGGTTTTAATGTTGTGGCTAATTGGTGTAGAGCCCAACAGGACACTTAAAAGATAGAAATATAATTTGTTCTTTTTAAAGTGGACTTATTATGATGCTTTTTACACAAGTTAACATAGGTCTCTGAGGTCCCAAAACATGTTTTTGAAGTTTGTTGTTGAAAATACCACCATATTATATACCACCAACCATGTTTGTGTGCAAAATGGTTGTGTCCTACATGTAAACTAGTTTCAGAAAGAGCCTGTGTTTGTGCAACGACTTATTTCATTATTTGTCATATCTTTTGTTATATTAAGGCTAGTCAATTTTGCCAATGGCTATTTAATTCAAGTTATTCCTTGTAAGCTACTTGTATTCAGTTTGTCATTGTGTTTGTGGATGTGCTTTTATTTATTTATTTATTTATTTATTTATTTATTTGATCTTATTTATCCTTTATTTTTGCTGACCCAATGATTGATTGGGGTGGGTGAGGGGGGTGTTCTGTGTGCTTGGGGGGGGAGTGAGGCAATCATTGCAAAAAAAACTTCTGCCTCACACCAAGGTCCTGGGTTTGATTCCCCCCTGGGGCGCTGTTGGCACAACGCGCCGGCGGGTTATCTCCCGATCAGGGGCCTTTCTGTGTGGAGTTTGCATGTTCTCCCCGTGCTCACATGGGGTTTCCTCTCTGTAACATCAGTAAGGACCCCCACCAAAAACATGCAAAAACATTGTCTTCTGACCAGCGATAGAAATTTGGCATGTTGCTGTATGCTGCCCACTACTCCTGGCTGCCCCCCGGAGGAGGGACAAGCCAGGATGGCTCAAAAGCAGAGAACAAGTTTCACCGGCCACCATTTAAAAAAGCATGTGTGTGTGTTTGTCGCCGTCGCTGCATGAGTGCATGTGTTGTGGTGTGTGCACTGTGTGACAAATAAAGAATCAACTTCTTCTTCTCTTTCACTGGAACTCACTGTGCATTAAACCAGCTGGATCAAATCGAACGACTCATTTTATTGAGTGACTCATCCAGAACAGAGTATCGTAACATTTTTACGGGTAGATGAACACAGTATCAGGCGTGTAAATTTGACTGGCATGGAATCTGAAAATATCTGAACGGCCGGTCACCAGTCATGGCCAATCAAACTGAAAAGGGGCAGATCGACCGGTGCATCCCTATTACCAGTGCATTATATGTTACGTTCACATTTTTGTGATTATTACTCCCTCACTTCCCATTGAACCTCAGCAATGCAGCATTGGTGGATAATAGAGTACCAGTGTGCTGCACTATCAGTGGATGTTGAGTGAGTGAGACGGAGGGGAGGGGATACAGCACAGAACCCCAGGTCGTAGCATCTGGTCCAATCAGAGGACTGTAGTTTGAATACTGAATACATATAGGGTTTGTTTTGTATCGATTGTATAGTGTTTTGTGTAATTAAATTTCTATATATAATTAAAAAAATGTAATCTTGCCTAGTTTCAGCTGGCATTTCATACTTGAGTATTTTGACCAAGATTTGCGTGGTTGGTACACAAAACGCGTGCAGGTTGGCAGGTCTGCATTTTGCTTGTAACTTTGGGCAATTAAAACAAAAAGGCTCACCAGTCTTGAACCCACCAAGGTTAAGTCAGCTCCAACTCCATGGAAAGGTTAAGGCTATGCTTATGAAGGCAGGGTAATGAAGCCTTCTACCAGTCTGATCAATTTACCAGAAACTGATACTTGATTCACTGAAACTTTTTCATGCAAGACCTAGTAGCCAATATCAGCTATTATAGCTAGTATTTACAAAAAAAACAACCAAACCCCCCCCCCCCCCCACATTTCATACAGTATATTCTACAGATGCATGTGCTGAAGCTGAAAATAGTTTGTGAAAGTTGGGATTTTTATTTGAATGAGAGCTTCACGGCTAGGCTATGACCCACTGAACTGGGGAGCCCATGGCATTCCAGTGGAGGACTGATGAAACACTTCCTCTCAGTCACAGACATAATCAGATGCCTCGCCCACACCAGAAAGCCTCCACTGACAGCACAAAGCAGGGCCAGAGAGAAGGCCCATGTTGCCACAGTCAGCCAAGGCTGTACCACTATGGTACTGTATGTCTTAAGACATAATAAAGAACTCACTGTTTCACGTCAAGCTCACTGCCCCTCTGGGCATAGCTCACATTTTCAGTTAAACCTGATGATCAGAGAGAAGTTATGAAATTACTCTAATGAAGTAATAACAACTGCAGAACATGCACACTAAACATTGCATTTCCAAGTGGTTTTCACGCCAATATCGTAATGTTCGTTGGGAGCATTTGAATAGAACCTAAATTCATTACATTTTTGAGAGATATTTGACCAATTACTTAGGATGGGATCGAAATCTACCCAGTTTATTATGGCAGCATTAAGATTATTAAGATTGCTTTTCTTGAGACAGCTGAAATAGCAAAAGTAATATGGAACGAAAAACTCACCTGGTTGCATTGTGCTGCTGTTCTACAGGTTTACTCTCTGGATTTGAATACTCTGTAGACTTTACCTCGGGTCCTTGAATCTTCTGTTGAAAAGGGGAAAAACAAACGCATACTTCTTTATGGAAAAAAGGTACAAAATTTCCACAGAACAGTTCCCAACTGCCTTGCTACAACAAGTTGATGTTTTGACCTCTTGGTTTCTACCCTGACAAAACACAAGTGAGTCGGTTTTCTCATGAGGTTGATAACACAGTCGCTTGCTTGGTCTGAGGGTGTGTCAGAGTGAACAAACATGGATTAATATTTGATTTGGCTCGTTTCTTTGTGCCTTACTTATACATTTCAAGGAGTTTGCTCGTCTAAACAGGGGAGTGACTTCACCTCCTCTTTCCTAACTTTGTAAGAGCTAATTTATTCCTAATCTACCAGGGATAGTTGGTGGACATTTTATTTACAACAGAATTTTATCCAATTTAATATTATAAACATTTTCTGACAAAGTGTGTTTTGTTTTATGATCTAGTAAAGTTTCTATATTACAATCAAAATCTTAGGCTTACCTGCCCATAGAAGTCGGCAGAGGGAGAAGACCTAGACCTCTCATGGAAGCAGGGTTTGGCTCTTTCCTCTGCTCCCGTGTCGAGAATGTTATCAGCTGACCTGTAACGTCCGGAAGCTCTCGTTTCAGAGGGTTTTCGCTGCACAGTCCACCGAGCCTCATACTCCGCAAAAGTGCCGAGCCTCTGCTGTTCCAGGAGGGCCTGGTTGTGTGCAGAGTAATCCTCCTCAGTATTCTCCGTCGAGGAAAAGACTCTTCTCCTGATTGCTTTCTGTGTGTCCTCCAGTTCACTGTTGGAGGCAAGGATTGCGGTCTTTGAATCTTTGGGGTCGTCCGAGCAGCTTTGAATGGAATGCAGTGGCTTGGATAAGACAGGTTTATCAGCTGTCTCAAAGGGCTTCTGTGGGCCCACAAGAGAGTGGTTATCTTCAGTTGTTGGGAGATGCTCTCTCACTCCCACCTCATGGATCTTGTCTGGTTCGGAGAAAGACTTTACCTTCTTTTCTACAGGGAAGCGCTTTCGGCTTCCAATGCGGGTCACCTGACCACCAACAGAGACTGTTTTGCTCATAACAGCTTCCGAGACGGTTGGTAGAGGCGCGACGTCTTTACGGGTGACTACTGAGGATGGGTAGTTGGGTAAAGCCTCGGCCGCAGGATGCTCCAGAAGGACAGGCTCCAGGTCTCTCCTCCTGAAAGAAGTAGCCTTGAGCACCCGAGCCTGGGCCTCCTTCAGATTGTCCTTGTAGGTGCTAGTGAAGGAGCTATCTGCAGATGTGGGTGTAGAGCTCTCTTTGGACTCCCAGACTACCTCTTCTTCTACAGCTTCAGCTTCAGTGCCAGTCAGGGTGGCAGCACTCATACTTTTCTGTAGCCTGGCTCTCCTCATCTGGATTTCGTTTCTCAAAGTGGTAGCAAAGCGGTCACTTCTTCTCATCTGCTTGCTTTCGAGAGACTCCTCAGTTTGAGCTCCGTTGAATTTATTGTCTCGGCCTGCGGTCTCCATGGACAGAGAATGAAGCATGGGGGTTGTCTGGGGGCAGATCTTGCCATTTTGTTGATTCTGATTTCTGACAGGCAGTGGTTCTAATTCCCTATGCTGCAGTGGCAAAGACCTCCTCTGTTCAGACTGCTTGCCGGGGGGATAACTCATGTAACAAGTTTCTGCATTTTGCGAGTTGCGTCTCCTTTGGCTTCCCCGATCATCAAAGGTGGGTTTCGGTGAAGGGGCATCCAGTATTGTCGGAGGAGTAACTACATGCTGTTTTTTGTGATGATTAAGACTTTCATCCTTCTTGTTGTATCCATTACTGTCCTTACTGTAGCTAAAGTGTTGTTGGGAAATATGATGATATTTTGTTTTGTTTTCTGTCTGGTGGCCAAAGTAACTTTTGTCATTTATGGTCTGCATAACCTCTATGCCTGCTACACTTTTCCTTTCCTCTGGTTTACCGGAGAGAGGATGGATGTTAGGCTGGGTCGGTTGGCATGATGTTACACAGTAGTATCTGCTGTGTCCACTGCTTTCTGAGTTTTGGTCAATAGATGTTGTGGGTAGGGAGGTACTAGGGCTCTTCCCCTGGTTAGCACCATAGAGTTGAATGGAGCCATCAGTGGGCAGTTCCTGCATACTGCTGTAGTACCCACTTGCATTCTGTGGCTTCGATACAGATGTGGTCTTGGGCTGAGTGTAAAAAGTGCTTTTTTCATTATATTGCCATTGATGATGGAGTTGGTTAGCATGGTGGGGTTGGCCTTGTCGGGTTTCAGTATTGGAATACTGTTTGACTGAATTTAGCTGCTGGTGACTGGAGTTACCAGATAACAGGTGAAAATTATCCGCATCATTTTTGAGCAGTGGAATGAAGTTACGCCGACTTTCAGTGATGGATTTAGGAATTTCCGATGCCTCCATCTTTTTGTCAATCCCTTTCTCATTGTGTTTTGAATGGACATGTGAGTCAGGTCCCTCTGGATGGGTTATAGTGAGCCCCCTTTCATGTACCTTGGTTGCCGCAAAACTGTCGCTGCGCACTGGTGGAGGAGGTGGGGGAGGTGATGGTGATGCAGTCTTCTTTTTTTCTGGAATATGCCAAACAGGCCCAAAGCTGGCCCTGCTGGAACTGGAATGGCGGGACCCAGCCTGCTCTTCTGACCGCGGGCTATCACGGCCTGATGCCCCTGGAATCAGTATGTACCCTGGTCTATCTTCATGTTTTACTCCCTCAATCAAGCTCTGGCTATTCCTGCCACTGCTGTGCTTGCCCCCCGAATCCCACTGACTGACTTTATAAAGCATGTTCTCTGTTGAGGCTGCATTGCTCTTGGACAGAGTATAGTCTGGTGTGCCTGAGCTGGTGGAAAAGGAGCTGTAGGCGGAGTCGCGCTTTTCTCCTCCAAGGTGCTCAACACTGTTGTTGGACTTCCCAGGGGAGAGTTGTCCAGGAGGGTAAGGGTGTGAAATGTGCTCTAAGCTGTCCATGCTCCCAAGAGAGCTGAACTGATCAGACACTCTGCGCAGGTTTGTCTGCTCCCAGTCAGTGGACAGATCAGTTGAAGATGAGCTGAAGGGGAAAAAAAAAAAAAAAAAGTTGAAAAATGAACTAAATACAATATTTAAAAGGAAATTGTTAAGAAAATATACATAACGGTATACGTAACAGCTAAATTGACTTAAGTTGAACTGACTAAGACTGTTATTGTGTAAAATAAGATATAGTTGTACACTTGACCAAATCCACAGCAAACATCTTGACTTTTTTTTTGTTATTTTTTTTAATGTATACATTTTACATTTGACAAGCCACAAGGTTGAAACAGTAAAGAACACAAACATTGAGAAGAAAATAAATATATTGAGGAACTGTTTTGAAAGCATTTGCAGAAGTAATTTTCATGAAAAAAAAAAAAATATATATATATATATATAAAAAGGACAAGATTTTGAATGTCATAAATGAAGAGGTAGATTTCATGGTTTTAGTGTTACCTTGCATCATATCTAGTGTGCCACACTGGTGGGGGTGGAGACTGTGTTTTAGCCGTCTCTGACTGGCTTTCGTTGAACTTGGTGGAGTGCCAGGAGTGAGGCCTGCTTATGGGTTCATTTCGCCTGAAGAAAGAGCAAAAAACTGAGTTGGATTAGAGGGTAACTTATGGAAAATAGGAGTAGTTGTCCTTTCAGATATGAAACGGTATTATCAAAATGTACCAACACAGGCAGAACCGCAACCCCCTCAACACTATAATATCCACCCTAGATTAGTTAATTTGCAAAATTTTACATTTTCTTCATCATATGCAGATTGAATAGATTTCTTATAATTATTGGGCTATTTGCTATATAAATACAAACAGTCACAGCTCAGAAACACACCCTTTTAAACGGTTCTTTCTGTGATGCGTGCCAAGAAGAATATACAAGTCACAAGAAGAGCATAGAAGGAGAATTTGAACACACACACACACACACACACACAGACACACAGACACACAGACACAGACACAGACACAGACTTCATCTAATGACAGGAGACAAGTGATCATAGTAGAATGCCAAGGAGGACAGGTGACTAACAGAGTAAGGAGTATGCTATCGGGGGGATGATGATGTTACCTGACCAATGAATAATGCAATCAACAACCCATGTCTCACTAGACGGCAGAATGAGAGGAGGAAATGGATGGGTTCTACGGGTAACTTATGAACCTTGGAGCCATACCTCATGGAACTTCGCAAAATCTTCGTGAGAAAGCTTCTTGCCACATGCACGTCATTCTCTGAAGGCATTTTCTGAGCTACAATATCGACCATTTTCATATTCCTAGGCAGCAAGGGGAGGAACACAATCTAAGCTGAATATAGACTGGACTCACACAAAAGTACCACAACGTTTTAGATGGCTGACATCAATGCATGTTTGTGCAGTACTTGTGTGACATGTGTAATAAAGCAGTGTGAAGAAAAAATAAATAAAAAGAAAAAAAGTGAACAAAGTAGGCATGGTCAGCTAGGAGTCAGGTCCCTTGAATGCAAACAATATTACCCAATAACTTTCAACAGACCTTCCTAAATTCATAAAGAACACCAGCAAAGTGGGCCATTAGTATACTCTTATAACTGCATGGTGTCATTGCCCCCTCTTCTGGTCAACACATAAATACTCATGCTGTGGCTTTCAATAAGCCCTTCAATTTTACACAAAGCTGAGAGAATAGGCAGCATGTGCCAAAGATGAGTATGTGGGGAAAAAATATGATATATTAAAATATATTATGTTATAATATTTCAGAATGCTAGGAAATTGTAACAGTTTACTTTAGCTCTCATGAGTCAGAGGCTCATTGTGAAAACAGGACTCGGTATAGACGTAAGCCACAATGTTGTGACAATGCCATATGGTCCCATGGGGAACATAAACCCAGCATGGGGTAGGGGTTTTAAAGGCCAGAGAATCTCTCACAAAACCCGATCAGCCACCCCACCCCTCAGGCCAAGCTGTCGTCTAGATCCTATACAGATCTGGCTCCTTTCTAGCCTTTGATCAGATTCAAAACCTTCACCTCTAGTCAAGTGCATGTTAAATGCTGAAAACATGCCTCATTCCACACACAAGTTAATGGTGTGGAATTAAAGGTTGTCTCTATTAATTTGAGGTTATCCACTGAGCACTGTCTATCTGCCTATCAACTACTATTATCCAGCATTATATAATTGAAATTGATATATAGATTTTTCAGAAGGTTTTCATACAGCTTGAGATTCACAATATATACTTAATTTGTAAGTGAAATTGCTATCCTTGCTTGAATTTAATGTGCAATGCATTCCACCAATTTAGTTTATTGTGAACTTGTAATATAGTTTTCGTGAACATTCGTCAACATTTCGTCAACATATTCGTGACGAAAGTACATTACAAAATATTGCAAGACCTAATTATATTGTTTGTACCGGCTGTATTCCAACGTCCCTGTTCACCTGCTGCAAAAATTGCAATTTCTCCACTGAGAAGTTAAACTGCCATCCAACCTTTAACTGGTGTTGAAGACTGGGACCAACAGTTTAAATGGGGAAAAAAAACAACTGCATTTAATTGAGAAAATTGGGTCCAAAAAGAATCCAGCACGCAGACAAAGCTGCATCTTGCTTTCATTCTTCTTGGAATCATTCTACCCTACAAAGCTAAGAGGTCAAAAGATCCTGCCCTCCTCAGTCACCCTGTCCAAAAAGCTTGAATGACCTAATGACAAGACTTCCAAAACTTCCAAGACCAACAGCTCCCCTTCAGCAGCACCAGTACTTGTTGGGAGGAAAAGAACAACAAATATTTTACACTAGTGCGCTACACACATAATGGGCAGCAACAAGGGAATAAAATGAGTTTTCAGATTAAGACTGGTAAAGATTTGGTAAAGCTTCATAAAGTGGGACAACTCCACAAAATTAACAGTGGATTCAAGTTAAGGACTATTTAGGAGGACAAAGAGAGGCCAACATGAGGCTCAGTCTTCCTTGTCTCCTCTCAGTCCATGTTTCTGGGGCACTAGGAGCTAGCCACACATGGCGCCTGCTATTGGTATGCAAATTAGCATGTTTTATTAGGCATATCGTCAGGGCTACAGCTGGACAGGGACAGATATGCTAGGAAAGTGATTCAGTTGGCTGCGTTGTGTGTGGGGGGGCTTCTTTGAGGGCGATGTGTGGCTAGCCACGTCTCCCTTTCTGGAACAGTCCCACACTAATAAAGTTACAATCCAGGATATACAGCTTCCTCATGGATACTCAGATAGGTTTCTAAATTGTCCAACTATTGAGAAACCATAGATAATCTTAGCACAAACAAATAACAATATCCATTGATATGGACCACCTTTGAATGTAAATCTTCTCAGTCTATACGTGTCAACAGAATAACTTGCATTTCATTATGAAATGGTAAATCTTGCTGATCACGGCTTAACCCGAATGATGAATAAAGAATTAGGGTCACAAAACACAGCATGGCCAACCACCATATGTTAAACTTCGACTCATTTCCCTAAATAATGACAAAACACCAACTGATATGACATCTACTAAAAGTGTAGTGTAGTAATGTGGCTTAGAGATTTAAAGTAACCGTATAAAAAAAACAACTAAAAAATTAACAAAAGGTAATTTCAACTCACCAATCTTCCAACAAATAAATAAATTGACTCTGGTGGTCACAAAGAGTGTGCTAAAGTCCAAAGTATATCACACTGGAGTCCATTTTACAAAGACAAAAAAGGAAAAAGCTAGTCTTGCAGAGTCTCAAGTGGAAAAGAGACCAGTTGTGCTCCACTGCTCCTCACCACATTCCAGACACTTCAAAGATAGGTCAAAACAAAGACACATCGGCAGGCTGCTGGTGTCCAGACATCATGGCATGGCACTGCTTCCCCACCACTGCTACGTCCAAAACCAAGGCCAACATGTCACAACCCAAGTGATGTTAAAAACTCTAAAAAGCATGAACATGCAGGCTCACGGAAACTTTATGAGTTCTAACTTGTAGTATTTGCTCGGGTAGAAGGGAGATTTCCCTGTGGATTTCAGGGAGGGGGGTGGGGGTGGAGGGGGGGGTTCCCCCTGAAAGGGGTTGGTAGCGTACAGAGTGGGAGGAGGGCCATTGTCACAGCCATTCCCCTTGGAGTAATCCCGTACCTCGTGTCGTCTCATTGGCTCTCAGAGCTAATATGCTAATGAAGGGATGAAATGCCGGACCCTTCTCCACCCGTTTCCCCTCGTTGTGAGGCAGACGTGCATTTCTACCATTACTATGGTTACAGGTTGATCTCTAAGGGTGCAAGGGCATGGTGGTTCCCTGGTAACTGAAACACAATGAGCATGACCCTATCCAGCAGGGACATCAAAATCAGCAAATCAAACATGCTCATTATCTGCGATTGATTATAGTCATTTGAATTGACTGTTTCAATGTTTAAACTAAACTGGGATGATTTTACTAAATATATGAATATAATAATTGCATTCATTTTTAGATTGAGAAATTGACAAAAACACTAAATTCCATACATGCAGGCAAAGCATGTTTGAATCAGCAGCAAAATTCATTGTTCTAAAAGCTATATTTAGAAAAAGCTGTCTGAAACATATAGTCCTTTACTGTGGAAAATTAAGAATATGCCTAAGAAATTTATATGAACACTTTTATATGAACATTTTTCAAATATTCTGTACCTTCTCAACTAGGTAGCACTATCACTTGTAGGGTTAATCTCAGACAAATGTCGACAGAAAAATAATCTCACAGGTATAAAAATGTAGTTTTTGATTAAATCTGCTCTGGGACTCAAACAGAGTGACCTGGTGAGAGGACAGAAGATTAGTGAAGAATTCTTTTTGATTGAAAGGCATTAAAAAAAAAAACACAGTTCACAAAGATCTATTGTGAGTTGATGGATCAGGCATGCATTCCAGACAAGTTGTTTTTTTTAAATCTCAAATTTAAAAAAAAAAAATAATAATAAATAAATAAATAAATAAAAAGGTGATTATGGGAACTGTTACGGCATTTGAGATGATTTTGTCGTTTGACTCCTAATCAGGCAAAACTTTTAGCTACATAAAGTGGAGCTTGTTTATTGTCTGGCTAGATTTCTTGAATCCCAAAAGACACTCAGCATCTCTCATGCAATGCCATGGTAATATATTTGGAATTAGAGCAGAGATATAAAGCTATAGTCACTAGAGAGAACTTACAAGGTGTCAAATACTTAAGTGCCTTTAAAGGAATCAACGCAACTAAAAATGTCTAGGATCTATCATCTGTTTAAAGATAAGGGCGGTGAACACTTTAGGCAATTTAGGATTAGGAAAAGGATTAGGAAATCATTAAGGCAGGAAAATCATTTTGGATTTTCCTTCAAAGGGCTAGACGGAGAATCTTTTAAAAGGTAGATCAAACATACATCTAATATGACTAGGGAATGACTATCAACTTGATGGTTCGTTTTAATTTTTTAAATTAAAAGAAAAAAAAAAAAAAATAGCTGATATTTAACGGCAAAGTAGGCACCCATTATATACCTCAAACATGAACGTACAGGTGAGCTGCTCAATTCCACAGGTCCCTGATGGTCTCACAAAGGCCTTCTTCAGCAGACACCACAATCAGGCCAGTCATGTTCGGGTGAGAGAGGTGAACCATGAGAAGCCTATAATGACTAGCGCATTCTTGGGCTGAGTGGCATACCAACTGTCAAATCATTGTCTGCTTGCAGTCACCTACAGGCCCCCAAACACCTGGAAACCTTTTGTCTAGAGGTGGGTTTTGGACAACTTCAGAAGGTCAGATACCTCTAAATCCTCTTTCAGAATGCAAACCAAAACATTTCTAACTATCTTTGTTAGTTTACTTTGGGGATAGAACAATGCTACGATTTCAGATCATCACACAAAACAACATAAAACCAACCATTGGGTCTCGTGTAATGTTGTTTACAAAAGCCCCGGGGAATTACATCTTTTAGATCATTATTTAGCAGACACTTCTGTCCAAAGCCACTTACAATTATTCATACACCGATAAACGCGGCCATCAGGAGAAATTAGGAGTTAAGTGTCTTGGTCAAGGACACTACATTATGCGAGCAGGAGGAGCCGGGCATCGAATCGGCAACCTTCAGATTACTAGACGATCCTACTACCCACTCTACCTCCTGAGCTACTGCCCCCCGATTTATTAGTATTAATGATTTAACACAAAAACAGTTTCCATTAACATATTACAGTTCATTATCATGATTAGACTGCCTGACAGAAAGGCCAATTTCTGATTAATCAGTAATATCAATTTTGACATCTTGTAAGTCATTTAGCCAACATGGTTTGATATATTTAAAATAACATCTAAAAAAAAAAAAAAAAATCAGATATATGTTATATGATATATGTTCGAAAACCACATAATATACCTCACCACCTCATTTTTAGAATTCTTAAGTTAGGCCGATAAGCTCTTTCGAGGTATAATTGGATTGCTTCCTACACCACAAAGTGGGCCTAGCCTATTCAGAATAGCAGGAATCAAACTGTTCGCTAACCAGCATATGGATCCAGGGCCAAAGGAAGAGTTCAAACAGCTCTCGGCTGAGGTATTGTTTCGTCTGGCAAGATAATGGCTACTGCTTTTCGCTGTTCTGTAACTATACCAGAGGGGGGAAACAAAATGCAAAAACTGAAGAATTGCTTGTCCAAAAATAGGTAAGTAATTCCATTGTTTGGCATGTAATTTCTGTGGCCCAAGGGGTCTCTATGGACAACACTTATTTTGTTCCAGTAGCTGAATTAAGATTATTTAGCAGGGCATAATTTACAGTTAGCGCCTTGGAGTGTTCATTTTGATTCAGTAATTGAAGACATGAGACAAACTTTGCAATAATAAAGACATTATAGATTGTTCAAGCACTGAAGTGGTTATTTTTCTTCCTGTAGCAATAGTATGGAATGAGACTTTGCATGGACCACTTGGACCATACAGAGATGATAGAGGCTATAAACTCTTAAATCCTTTTTCTTTTATTCAATTAGGACCATCTTTTAATCTGACCATGTCAACTGAAAAAAATGCTAGAATACATAAGGAAAAAAAACAACCAAAAAACATATTTAACATTTAAAGCCTTGTAGAGGCACAGTAAATACATTCAAATAGTGTTCAAAAATATGTTCTACTGGAACAGAAATTTGACTACAAGCCGTCTTTGTAAAAACAGGTATACGTGAAACAATTAAACCTGAACCTCTGCTTCGCTTTCCCACAGATAACCACACCTAAAAACTTCTCCATCATGGGAAGCGTGACAAGCTGCTCCCCTCTCGCCAATGACCTCACACCAGTAGTTTCATATTAGTCATCGCATGCAAAATACATGACACAGTTAAACAAACTCCTCCCCTCACTGACTGTACAAAGACCGCACCTGAGAAAGGGTGCAGGTTGACAACTTCCTGATTCCCTGTAAACATTCTACTATAGGCTACCGCTCCTGAAGGAGTTAACAGAGTGAATCCTACATGCACAGGCCCAGGTTAAACACATGCTTTATATGCAGCCATGTAGAAAGTCTGATTTCTACACAAACCTATGCCAGTTTACTAACTGTAACAGTATGTCCAAAACCAGCTAAGGTTTGAGGTTCTATAAATGACCCAATGACCATGGGAAATTAATGATTAAAGAGGCTATTTGAGATTGGTCAGTCAAGGAGCAAATCCATAGTTTTGTCACAGATCATAAACAACTTGGGGACATACAAATGCTAAACTGAGACATGAGAGCAAATACTGTGTGTATATATATATATATATTTATTTATTACATTAATGAAGGGGACCAGAGATCCCTACTTTTGGATGTAATCTAAACGGTTGCCTCCTACTTGTCTGAGGGCAAATGCCACCTCTGCATTTCCTCATTCCTCCATTGATAAGGAAACAAAATAACCTCCCATGACGTTATGTAGAAATTCATAGCGCTTATTTAACGAGAATGTTCTTTCTGTTAGAAACCTCAGACAACGTCTCTTCCAGTGGAAGGGAAATAAATCTAAGAGTAGAAACATATATAAATGGATTTTTTTCTTTGTTGTTTTTTTCTAAAACTGTACCCCAGGTAAATAGTAACTCTCGGTAACATGGCATCACATTTTGAATGAATATTTAACAGGAAGGATACTGCACTTCCAACCTTAACTATTGCTTAACATTAAATGTGTGGCTTTATATAACTCACAATTTTCAGGGCCTTTGGACTTAGGAGGGTTTTAAGAACCTAGGAATACCTCAGATGACCTTTAAATGGTGGCCCAAATGGTAAACAAAACATGGAGGGTAAGGAATACATTTCTGAACAGTACTTTGCCATTCAGTATTATTTGCAAGGCCGCCCTGATTAAATGCAAACATAATGGTTAAAGAGTGAGGGATACACTTGAATTTAAAATTCCTTAAGAGGAGAGTGTACTGTGAAGAAACTGTGAACCCAAGACAGACACATCTTTGTAGTGAGACAAATGGTGAGTGGAGTTCCTTGTACACCAATATTTGCTTAGCACTTAAGTTATGATATAACACAAGAAAACAAGGAAAAGGGAGAAATAATGAGGCCACTGTTATAGACAATAGGTTGCACTGCTATGCGACAATGAGACTGTTAGTAAGAAGCAGCTTTCAGTAAATTATTTTTTACTGCTGCGAGTACTTAGGAGGAATGAGCAGCTTTATAGCCAGACAAGTGAATTTCAGTGTCTAAAGCAGGCCTATCGTACAATATGACCGTGACTCTTGACAATGCCATTTTCTTTCAAGGCATTTTGTTAAAATAGGGATTTAGAATACCGTACATGGTGCAGGCAGAATCAGCAACACTTTGCCTTATATGAGGTTTCATACATGGAATTTCATTTGGCCCAAGGTTTAACGGCATGCCAAAACATATCATTACAAATCACAAGAAAAGTTGGGAGAGCAAGTTGCGAAAACTGCGGAGGTGCCCGCGCATCATGTCTGCAATAAAAGTCATTTTGCAGAGGTGAAAAGAGTGAGAGAAAAAAAAAGGAAAGCAGTTCAGAATAATAATTTTCTGCTTTCTGCATGATAATCAACAAATTCATAGGACTGTCCCTAGTCTCAACTGAACAGGGTGAAAGCTGGCAGAACAGGGCCACCCACCTGCCTCAGAAATAACAACTAGACATACTGTACAGTGACCAGAATGTGTGTATGTTTGTATGGGTCTACATACACACTCCAATAAATATGAATGGCTGACAAAGGCCCAGGTCCTCTGTCTCCCCTCATCTGTAACCATGGTTTGTCAGAGAAGTAACCATGGTGACCTGTTGGCGTCGAAGGCCAGATGCAAGGGAAAGCGGGCGGGTGGGGGGTGGCAACGTACCTTTTCACCACCAGAGTGAGGGTCTTGTGGGAGCCCTTCACTAGGCAGATAGCCTCCTGTCTGTAGCCACTCAGGGGAATCTCGTTGATGTTAACAAGCTCATCTCCCACCTGTAGACTCACAGCTGCAGCCTTGCTGCCCTCCTCGACCTAAAATGTAAAAATATGGAATGTTAAGGAGATATTCAATCTCTTGGTTTGTTTTAAAATATCTTTGAAAAACATATTTGATTGCTCACACCTAATGTCACATTTAATTAAACACTGAACACGGGGTGTTCCCAAAGTTCAGATTAAATGAATACTCTAAGGTTAAATGGAAACCAAAAAGTGGAAAGAAAAAAAAAAACAGCCCTCCTGTCTTGAACACAGCCATGCTTGGCTCACATAGAGTATGATAAGTAAAACAAGATGTATGTCTGCCCTGGTTCTGAATGTCACAGATGTGGCCTATTTTTGCCATAGTACAGTACATTGTTTATTTTTAATATTTGTTGCGGTCATTTTAAGTAGTGTCTGTTTACTTCAGTAATAATTTTTATGTCATTTACACCATCTCCCCGATACAGTTTGTTCATGAAGCTTAACAGGAAAACTAAGACAAGATTAAAACCACCTGCCTAATATTATGTAGCTCTCCCTCGTGCCGCCAAAACAGCTTGACCCGTCAAGGCATGGAAGCCACAAGACCCCTGAAGGTGTACTGTGGTATCTGGCACCAAAACGTTAGCAGCAGATCCTTTAAGTCCTGGAAGTTGCGAGGTGGAGCCTCCATGGATTGGACTTGTTGTTCCAGCACATCCCACAGATGCTCCATCGGATTGAGATCTTGTTTAATTTTGAGGCCAAGTCAACACTTTGAACTCTGTCATATTTCCAAAACCATTCTGAACAATTTTTGCAGTGTGGCAGGGCGCGTTATCCTGTTGAAAGAGGCCACTGCCATCAGGGAATACCGTTGCCATAAAGGGGTGTACTTGGTCTGAAACAATGTTAAGGTAGGTTAACGTAACAGCCACATGAATGCCAGGACCCAAGGTTTCCCAGCAGAACGTTGCCCAAAGCATCACACTACCTCCGCCAGCTTTCCTTTATCCCATAGTGCATCCTAGTGTCATCTCTTCCCCAGGTAAACAACGCACACGACAATCCACATGATGTAAAAGAAAACATTATTTGTCAGATTAGGCCACCTTTTTCTATTGCTCCATGGGCCAGTTCTGACGCTCACATGCCCATTGTAGGCGCTTCCGGAGGTGCACAGAATGGGCACTCTGACTGGTTTGCAGCTACACAGCCCCATATGCAGCAAGCTCCGATACACTGTGTTCTGACACCTTTCTATCATAGCAGTATTAACATTTTCACCAATTTGTGCTACAGTAGCTCTTCTGTGGGATCGTACCAGACGGGCTAGACCTCACTGCCCACGCGCATCAATGAGCCCCTGGGTGCCCATGACCCCGTCGCCCGTGACCCCACAAGACCTGCCATTTTGGCGATGCCCTGACCAAGTCATTTTACCATCACTATTTGGCCCTTGTCAAAGTGTCTCAGATCCTTACGCTTGCCCATTTTTCCTGCTTCCAAAACATCAACTTCAAAGACTGACTGTTCACTTGCTGCTCAATATATCCCGCCTCTTGACAGGTGCCATTGGAATGAGATGATCAGTGTTATTCACTTCACCTGTCAGTGGTTTTAATGTTGTGGCTGATCGATGTACAGTATATTCCAGTTAATAAATGGCCCTCCACTCATAAATCAGCTTAAGGTTAGGTCAGGCACAAAATCTGTTTTACAAAAAGTTAATCTCAATTATTTGAATGACAATAAATATGTCAAGTGAATGTTGCATTCCTTGTCACAAGCTTCCCATCACTTCAACTTGATTGTCATAATATTACTTACTTATTACTAATTATTGGTCTTGCCAATTTCTCAAAAGAAGGTTTGCATTGTGTTTGATCCTTGAGGAAAGAAAATATTGCCCATCTCCATTTGAGGATAAACACCTGCAATAACAGATCTGAGGGTTGTAGGTTGCACAAGCGATATGATTACTGAATCGTCTGGAACAGAGGTGTCAAAGTACTTAAATGAAGTACTGTAGAAGCACACAGACCTCTAACGTGAGGATTAGTTAAGTGTTGGAGCAAAGGTTGAGCTCAAGGAAAAGCAGGGCTGCTAACCACCCTTCCCCACTCACCCACACAGAAATGTCCAACGCAAGAGGTGGAATACAAGGCATGGCTCAAAATGGAAATGAAAATCAGCAAGGGTATACTTGGCATAATAACACAGAGCCAAACTCTGCAGCTGATTATCAGCTCTATGCCCAGATCCAACCTGTGAGAGGGGGTTTGTATGATTCAACAACACAGGTATGTGTACATTTCCAGCCCATTAGATCTTATACGGGCTTGATCCTGCAAATAGAAAACCAGAGTCCAAATAGCACTTATCGTAGCCAATTTTTACCTCAAATAAAGAGTGGATTTAGAGGCAGGATGGCTGGCTAGATTTCTAGGATTTTCCTGATATGGTAAAGCATATCTTGCTAAGTAATTTAATCAAAGGATACATTGAATGTACGGTTAATTGGGGATGCAAAGCTCCCAGACACATTTTTAGCTAAATGGAAAAACAACAAAAACAGTGGATCAAATATGAGGCATTAAACACTTGATAATGATTTCCTAGTGAACTATGTGCCAGTTAAGGAAGAGTAGGCCCAACCAGCAACTACCAAAAGAGGAGCACTCCCAAAAGAATGAAAAGAACTAGCTGCAACAGGCAGAATTAACTTTGGCAAGGGCAGAGAGAAAACCTGCTTGCTTTTAGAGTCCTTATCTAGGCCTAAGAAGGTCAGCACTGTGCAATCTCTGGTGGTTAATAACACGGTCACTCCATGTCAAGAGCTATATACCCAGTTCCCAGCCTACAAGGTTTTATTACTTCAAAATAGAAAGATAGGAAGTGCACCAGGTGGGAAATTCCATAGAGGGGGGAAAAAAAGCAGGAACAATGGAAAGGGAATTGTCTTTTAAAAAAAAAAAAAAAAAAAAAAAAAAAAGGAAACAATGCAATGCATTGTCAACATGACATGACACACATATCCAATGAGAGACTATAACAGGCGGGAAATAGCACAGTAAAAGTAAGATATACATGTTTTTGGTATTGAGGTTTTGCACTGTGAACATTAAGTAAAGCATGCCTTTTCTTTATCAATTTCTCCCAGGCTGTATCACTCTACACCAAATGATCCTGGACCCCTTAGTATTCTCAAAAATAGCCTCTCGTCTCTGTGTGCGACAGGCAGGGAAGGATGTGGTGTGGCCTGTGGTAAGGAATGTGTCTTTTCTGCTTACAGATGTCCTGTGTGCCATGTTGACAGAGCATCGGCCTTGAGCCTTATGTCTTGGTTAAGCTTTGTCTGGAAGAACTCAAAAGATCCACTTTTTTTTTTTTTTTAAACAAGAGCATACTTTTGGTATATCTAAACTTCTTCCGTTTGAGTAAGGCAGTTTAATTGTATTGGTAAGAACTTAACTAATGCTAATCCCTCAGCCAATAATACAATATTAATATTTTAGAGAGCATATTGATAAATATGATTTAAAAACCGCCTCTGGGCCCAATAATGTTAAACCACTCTCAGGACAGCAGGTAAAAGAGTATGTTTACTCCACTAGTCACTTTGGCAAGATTGTCATTTGTTTTCTAACAATATAATAGATGACAGAATTTTTGGAATCCATCACAAAACCTATGCTCTACATTAGATGGTATACTATTAGAGAAGAAACACTTGCAAAAAATTATGTACAGCTGGAGGTAAACTGGATCACTACATGGGCAAAGGTCAAGCTCCCAGTGACACACATTTACTCCAGTGTTGAAACAATTAAAAAAATAAAATAAAATGTAATAGCCACAAGTCTAAACAAACAAAGTTTGTACCCAATGCAGTGCAGTATAATTTAGAGCTGTATCTACGGTTCTCATCGCCATCACTCTCCATTACTAACACAGAGACAAACAAACGCAAACTCATCTCAACTTTTTCATTAATATTGGACAACCAAAGGCATCTGCGTGCAGTTGTAATGGAAGGTGTGAACACCGTTACGTATGGCACACAAAATGCTTGCGTAATATACAATACTTATTCAAGTACATCTTAGTACTTTTTATATTTCCAGCGGTAATATGACAAATAGACATCTTCAAATATCGAGTGGTAAAAAAGGGACCACCTTAAATGAGGTTTAGAGCTGCATTTCAGAGTAAACTCCCCGCCACAACTGCTCCTGCAACGGTCATCACAAATGAAACTTGGAAAATGTATTACCATTAGGGTCAAGCACAAGACGTAGCAATGGAAGTGCTTAGGAATTTTGTGTTTTTGAACTGTACTATGACTTATCCGTAAGATTTTGCCCATGCTTTATAACAAAATACAAGACAAAGCTGCTCAAAGACAAGACAGAGAGACTCAGTGACAGCACATTTCATGAATAAAGGCTGAGAAATTAAAAACACTGTCCTTGTTTCTGTAAGGCTCCAAATGTAGTATAATGTAGTGTGTACAAAGAAAGTATAAGATTAAAACAAGACTCACACTTGACAGATTCCCAAATCCAAACAGATAAAAAAAACAACAACATAACAAAATACAGTGGAACCTCGCATTACGAGTTTAATTCGTTCCATGACCGAGCTCGTTTTACGATATGCTCGTTTTACAAATTAATTTTCCCCATTGAAAATCATTGAAATATAATTAATCCGTTCCAACTCCCAAAAAACACTCAAAAACCACCCAAAAATCATTTTTTATGGGTTTTAAAACAGAATATGCATATCATCTACGTGCTTCGGTCGTATTGACGTGCTAGGTCCACTACACGCGTTCCTTTCTCATGTTTGTCAATGATTTCCTTCTTCAATTCTATCGTAATTAGCTTTTTCTTCCTCTCAGAACTGTTCTTTGCACTAACATTAGGAGCCATGGGTAACAACTAATTATTATAAAATAATAGCAGAAAACGCACAAAACGAAAAGAAAAACACTGGAAAAACACAATAGGGATGCTTCCACAACGAGATATCTGCGTGAACTGAGCAAGCACTGGCCACACTTGTGGGGAGAGCGTACGCGAGCCTAGCGGTCACTGTATGAACCTCACTCGTAATGTGGATTTCCCCTCGTAAAACAAGACAAATTACTCCTAATGCGAGGTTCCACTGTTTACCTATTCCATCGATTTGAATCGGCTTCACTCTAGATTGTGCAATCCAAAATGGTCAAAATCACATCACAACCTTGTCTCACAAAGGATTGAATATTTGAAAATAAATAAATCATGGCTCTGTGAGCGATGTTTCCCAACATGTAAGAACACAGCCATTCTTTGAGAATTTTGTTCAAACCTTACCATTACTTCAGCGAACGTGAAACGTCAATTCCATCACAAGAATGTGGTCTCAATCTAGGGGACATATGTATGAGGTACATGTCCAGCTGTGTTGTGTAAAACAGGATTATTTAAGTTTATTAAGACGCGGGGCTTAAACAAAGTCCAAGAAGATCTTTGGTAAAACTTGAGATATGAGTGGAATGTTAGGAATTTTAATTAGTTCCAGATTATTATTCTTTAACGACATTCTAGCAGTTTTCAATCTTCCAGCCTCCTTCACTATTATCTTTAATTTACCTTTTTGTAGAGACTCATAAAAATAAAAAAAATAAAACAACTAACAGTCTGTAATTGAAGCTCTTTCCAACAAAGCATTTTCCCCCAGGCTACTACAAAAAATAGAGACACCATCTAATGAATAAAAGCAGTGCATTCACTGGGGACAGTGAAGCACAAACACAGGGGTAAAAAAAACAATAACAAGTAAATAAAAAACAAAACACTATGCAACAAATATTTCCAACCATTTGAAGTATTTCTTGTGGAGATTACAGACAGATGCAACCATAAAAAGGGTGCAACATCCAACAGTAATCACACTGATTTTGACAGGATTTTTCTAGGGTTTAGTGAAAAATGGACAGCAAAATAATAGCAGTACATAAATCATATAAGGAACACAGTGGTTTGCATGGCTGCCCGGGCAAATCAAGTGAACAGGGTGAATAATTTATTTGATGATTTACATTAGCACAAATCATTTATAAGAAAGGTTGCTAAATTGTGTGACTGTCGTGCTTGCGGCAGTTACATGATAAACATATTAAGGAATGCCCCTCACAGCAGAGGTTTGTAGGAAATCTTTGTTTAAGAGTTTACAATCAGGCTATTTTATTTTTGGGATGCATTTGGATTGGATCTTCATTTCGTCTACACCAAAATCTAAGACAGCAAACTGTTGTGCACTGCTGAAGAAGCACTCATCACTAATCCAGACAAAATTTATCCCATCATGCCATTCCAAAAGGATTCGAGCTGTCAAAGATAATTCAGTACATTTGGAGTATCAAGCAAAGCTCCAACATTCCTCCTCTGCTCCTGGTACAGCAAGTTACCCCTCAAACTGTAAATTAAGCCAGCAACACAGAAAAAGAGACATAAAGAAAATGTTCAGGTGGGACCGAGCGACCACACACACACACACACACACACACACACACACACACACACACACACACACACACACACACACACACACACACACACACACACACACACACACACACACACACACACACACACACACACACACACACACTTTGTGTCATCAACAAGTTGTCTGTAGAGCTATTACATAATATTCAAATCTAAACGTAACAAAAAGAGTGAAATAAGATCTTACCGACAGATGCAGAAAAACAAGATCACTTCAGATTTCTAAGTGCCCTGGATCGAGGCTCTGGAATCCAGTGACAGAATAGCACAAAATATATACAATATTAAACCTAAAACTGGATTCCAGTAATGCGGCGTCTTGTACTACACAATCCAGTGGTAAGATGTTGAATCTTAGCAGGGAGGCATTCTACTCATGTGGATGACATGCTTGAAAAAACTACAGCCTACAGTAAGTCGTTGAAGGGGGTCAGAAATCGAAATCTATACTAAAGCCCCAACTGTGCTGAAGTTTCAACTAGGTTGGAGTTAGACTTCGGACCCGATTTGGGTCAATACAGTAATTACACAGAAAAAAAAAAGAAGGAAATACATCCGAGGGACACAGCTCCAGGCAAACAGATGGTGGCATTTTACCATGTCAAATTAACTAGCAAGGTCTTCTGTAGTAAATCATTAAACAGGCAAAGGAGATATGAGGTTAGAGTGGGAGTTTAGAGCTGTTAACCAAATTTGGTTTGGCTGAGATTAGGCAGTCATGCTCAAAAGTATTTGACCCTGTCTGGTTTCATGTATTTTTGCGACACTGAATGTTAATGGTTTAATAAAAAAAATGATATTAAATATAAAAGGGACACTGAGCAAACAAAGAAAACATAATGAAACATTCATTTATTCAATTAAGAGAGCCATGCATCACCCAAAGTCCTATTCTGAAGGTTACTACCCCCATAGCAACAATCATCATTACCAGAACTCAACTGCCTTATAGCCATTTCTCTCTCACAGTGCTGAAATTTTGGGCTACTCCTCCATGCAATATGCTTCAACTCAAGAACATTTGCGGCTTTTCAACGATTATCTGCTAGTTTGAGGTCCGGCGATGACGTCTAAACGGCAATTAGGTCTGGACTTTGACTGGTCCAATATTATTTTTCTTTAAACATATTGAAATCAAATTCCATCGTATGCATGTTCTGTGAATGAAGCCCATTGTTTTGCTGTATGACCCAACTGTGCTTCATCTTCATCTCATGTATGGGTGGCCTGGCATTCTGCTGACTCACTGATACAGAGCAGAACTCACGTTTCTTCAATGATGGCAGTGACTCCAGGTCCAGAGGCGGCAAAGCATCTCCAAACCATCACACTACCACAACCATGCTTGACCATTGGTAGCAGATTCTAAGTGTGGTATGTGAACGGTTTTCTCCAGAACATAACAGGGCCCATGTCTGACTGTGGTTTGGTTGGGCCCCAGGGACATGGAAATGGCTTTCTAACACTTTCCAGACTGATAAGACGTCTTTTCCCAGAAGTCTTCAGGAATGTGTTTTGATTTGTTACATGATGCATGCTCAAAACCTGATAAAGACAACTTTGATTCAATCAATACTATATAAGTATTGAACTGGGTAACTTTTTGGGGTAACTTTTCCACACCTGAAGAAATACCACTGCACAGCCAAATGTCCAAATTAAATGTGGAAAATATGTATAAATGGAGAAAATCAAGGCGGGAATAAATACCTTTTTACTTTGCTGAATATAGTTACCCATATCACACAATACAAACAGGTAGGGCACATTTAAAAGGGAACATTGAAATTGTACGTCCTGTTTAAAATGTAACAACCGAGGAACCCGACTCTGTGAAATGTTATGATGTAACATTGGGGCAAATAGATTCAGTATGAGTTACTATATGGGGCCAGTTTGGAATTCCACAGATGTTTTACGTCTAACTGTACGACTGTCAGAAACAGTCCACGCAGATGCTGCCTGTCAATGGAGTAGATGAATATCAAAAATTGGCAACTGAAAGATATTAAGGGGTTGGTAGTACTAAGTCAAACATTTGCTACAATTATGTTTGTTGCAATATTGTGTGTAAACATGATAAACAATATTCATCATGTCATCAGTTCTTAAATGGCCATCTTCCACGGCATTTTCTAGAATTTAACACTAAAACATGACTTTGAAAAGATGATGGCGAGTGGCTGTGGTAACATCAATGGTCTGGCATCAGGAGAGGTTCATGATTTGTAGGATTATACTGAACTGACTGAAGTTGGTCTGTTTCAAAAGGTGACCTGTAACTAGCCAATTTCAAGCTGTGATGAATTTAAACCAGATTCAATGAGAACAAAAGAAAGAAAAGTCAAACATGTATTTTTGAATTCATTAAAGCCAAACTGGCATTCTATGGAAGCATCTCAAGGCTAAAATGGACTGGACTCAGATTCTGAACATGAGCATTTGAACAATGGAAACAAAGGGGGGAAAAAAATACATATATGTGTTATGGATAATTGTCTTAATTATGTTAGTAGCAGCATGTTTGGCTTGGAAAACATTATTCTTGAAATCTTAAGTTTCACATCTTAATTGGGTTTTGAAACTAAACACTGTACAGGATTATTTACCTTGGTTATGAGCAGAGGCTCTTGGTGCTCGCGGCCCCCTCTGAGTGTAAAGCCCCACGGTGCACCACCCGAAAGAAGCACGTCCACCAGCCTCCAGACTTCGTCCTCCCTCGTCTTCTGATTCAGATCCCCACAGTCAAATGAATGCAGAACACCCCTTCCCTCTGTGTAATTGGGATTCTTCCTATAATTTCCGGCTTCCATGGTGCTGTTACAAAGCAAAAGAAAAAAAGAATCAACAAACATAACTTGTCCTTTTTATTTATTAGGTTTCAGTAATTTCAGTAGTACAAAAGTCGTGTCATCTTGACCAAATAATGAGAAGGGACAGCAATGTGTTCGGCTGTGGCTGAACCACATCTAGCCAAGCCTTGTAACTGACTGTTTTGTGGACACGACAAAAAGAAGACTGCTAAATGTGTAAGCTTAATTTTTTAAAGCTGTGAAAAATTAAGACTACAATTTTTTTATTTTTTTCTATAACTGCAATTTCAGCAAGGTATGCTTAAAAGTGCTTGATTGGCTTGTGTGAGGGCAAATTATCTTGTGTATTTGTTTTGGATCACTGTTATGCCTTTACGTCAAAGAAATTGTCTCCACTGGAGCCAGTTTGTTATATTTGGCGACAGCCGTTCCCTGTAGGGAACCTTTTGTCTCCTTAGCCTTTGTCTGGTTTAAAAAAAAAATAAAATAAATATAAAATGAGGTTATCATCCCAAACTCAAACAAAGTGGTAACATTGTCAACTGACTCTTGGCTATATGAAAAGACTCATTTGGAGAGGCTACACAATTTAAACTTAGCTGAGAAAACAGAAAGCTGAAGAGTGAGAAAAGCAGCCTACTCTTCAGCTTCTGGCAAGCGTCTGATCATGGGACGGTGAACTGGATGAACACGGATGTGCGGTGGTGTTTCGACTCGATGTTGGGAACTGTGGTGTTGTGGCTTTCCTGAAAACTGACTTTAACACTTTGACTACTGACACAGATGTTGTTCCAGGGGGGTTCTCCATTTATAACCAGGATCGGACAACACAGTAGTGTCACTTCTCTCATTAACATCTAAAAGATATATATATTTGATGTATCTAAAATTTATTGGAAATTATAAAAATTGGTTGGAGATTATCACAATAGTTTAGACCCGATTCAATGATCGTGGTCATTATTGAGGAACCTAAATTTAAGGCGATCCATTTTGCAGTAAATGACACACATGAAGTTATTTACTGTTCTTCATCAATCCTTTACGCTTTCTGATGAAATAAACAACATACATGTGACACTTTCTTCCACAGGCATTGGTAATAAATAGGGTTTGTAGTAATGTTATGGGATACTTGGACAGAACACATTTTACCCGATAACTTCAGATACATAGATAAATGGATGGATACTTTATTCATCCCCGAATTGCGGTGTTAATAAAGCAATACGAATTTTAAAAATAAATCAATACAACAATGGACCTCAGAAATCGCCTATGCTTGTTTGTAACCAGGATGGAAAACAAAACGGTTATAACAACGCAGTAATCCAAAAGAAGCATCATTAAAATCACTTTATTTACATGGCCCAGCCATAAGATTCAACGCCATTTCACGCTGGAGCGCATAATATCTGGCAACCCGACGACCAACGGATCCACATCGTGCCAAAGATCGGGAGGAAGGAACAGACTGTGACTTGCACATATTGTCGGTAAAGGAATAATCAGTCTTTTGAGAACTATACTTTACTAAAAAAACAAACAAACAAACGAAAAAAAACAAAAACCTTCCCGTGTAGACAAACAGCGCCCCGTCGGACTTAAATCCAGAGTGTAAAATGTGATCAGAAAAGCAGAGCCAACACCTGTTGTTCTCCTTGTAGCTCGCTTAATGCTCTTACGTGGGAGAGAGCATCAAACAAATAAAATGGAAGCCCTTCGTCGGCCAAAGAAGCTCCGTTAAACTTTGTGACAACGTTTAGAGTCATATAAAAAAAAAAAAAATACACCGTTCATAAGGGCAAGCAAGAAAAGTTACCATTAGTGGCGCTTATCCGGGTGAACCGCGTATCTAAATAGGAGAAACTTACCTGCGGGTTGAGTGCGGTCTCCTGGTGGAGAGACTTCCCTCTTCCTTCTGGCTTCGCTTCACACATTATTCATCCTACTTTCCGTGGAAGTGTCCGTTTCGGCCGAATTCAACGCTCCGTCGCGGTGCTGCCCCGACCGCCTGGGCACTCGGGGGTGGGGGTGTGGGGGGGGGGGGGCTCGTTTTAAACACGGGGAGAATTTTAGGCGCTAGTCTGTCTCATCCCATCCGACAGCGACACAAACGTACACGCGTTTAAACTAGCCAACCGTGCTAACTCGCCGGGGGTGGTAACGAGGATACTAGTGCAGGTAGGTGCAGCGCAAGGGCGCCCCCTACCGGCCGCCAACGGACAAGCGGCTCCGAATTACATTACGCCGCGCTGGGTTGTGAGGCATTCCGGGGGACCGCGGAAATCGGGCATTCCCGGTCGCTAAACGTCCCGCCCGCAATAAATGCGGACGCCGGACATGTTTTCCAGACGAAAAACCCGTGCACAAGGGAACTTTGTTCACCGATGACGGTGTTGCGCCGCCGTGCAAGTTGTGACGTCAGGTCTCGGCAAACTCCATTCCGGCTCGGAATTCCCATCTAAATGGGCCAGTGAGGAGTTGGATTTTTCCGAGTGCAGACTTCAAGACCAGGGCGCGCACCACTGTGCGTATTTCAAACTGACGTCGGTTTGTCGCTGGTGTTTATGATAACTTTGCTTTATTTTAGAAATAACGCCCTCTTGTCGTTTAACGTATGCAAGCGAACCTCACTGGTTAACAGTTTAAATTAATTGTGTATCGCCTGGGGGGGAAAAATGGTTTTTTTTTTACAAAAATGCAGATACATATCAAAATAAACCATTGATTCATTCACTTTCAAACGCTATATTACTGCCTTAATACAAACGATTTAAAATTCTAGTCACAAAAAGGCTAAAAACGCCAGCTTCATTTGCTTTGTATAAAAATAACGAGGTATTTGTGTAACGTTGTACCTCTGTGTTGTGATGTGTTCTGCTTCCAATAAGATAACATAAAACGCAAAGTTGCGAGTTGCAAGTTCTAAGCAGAGGTTTATTTCCGTCGACGTATCAAGGACATAGAAAATTAGCGTTTCTATAGCAACGGCGTAAATTACGGGTCGGCGCAAGGTCCAGCTTTTACCAGTTCGCGGAAGTTGTCCGGTGAACGTCACCTTCTCGAAGTTTTCTTTCTTCCACAAGTTGTTCGTTGCATGTGGAACCAAGTATTGTACCCCCCCCCCCAGTAAAAACAAGCATGTTAAGGAACTGGGGAGCATGGCTTGGAATAGAAAGCGAAAATGGTGTAAATACCGAGAAAAGCAAGTCTACTGGCGGGGCTGACGAAGACGGAGCTGATGAAGTAAACAGAACGACTCCTCCTGATGGTGAAGACGCTGCAAGCAACATTCTGCCTCCTCAGATTGTACAGAAAGCCAAGGGCTTTGGTGGTAAATAACTCCCCTTTATGTTCCTTATGCTGTGGCTTTATATGCGTTATATGTCCATGTGTCCAGAGTGGAGATATTTCGACAAACAGTCAATGTAAACAGTTTTTTTAATGTGGTAAACTGCACAGGCGACCAGCTTTATAAAATGAGAGATATAGATAGATAGATAGATAGATAGATAGATAGATAGATATATGGATAGATGGATAGATAGATAGATAGATAGATAGATAGATAGATAGATAGATAGATATACTTTATTCATCTCCGAAGGGAAATTGCGATGTCACAGCATCTCACATCAAAACAATAGGCGATAATAATTAAAGTAATAAGAAAAAATGGCAACATGCAACAAACTTAAAAATGAACTTACAAATACAAACATTGCATATACAATACATATACAATAAACCTAAAATTTAACTACAAACCTATGTGTTGAACAATCTATCACAAATAGGATAGTTGTGCAAGTTTGCATGTATACTATACCGTGTGCATCAGGGCAGAAAACACAACAAAACAAAACGAAACATACAATATGATATAAACAGTATTGCAAAAGGTGAGTGTCTCAACATGTGACTTCTCCACAGGTTACATTTATGATTTTGCAAGCAGCGCCTCCCAAAAACTGTCCAATTCTGTTGTTGAGACCGCCCAGACGATAAAGAAATCGGTGGAGGAAGGAAAGATTGACGGAATCATTGACAAGGTGAGGTGAAATCAAGGTGGAGGCCTTTCTCCCCCGTTCCTTACGTTGGAATGCCCCTAAAATGTGTTGTCTTCTTCTCCAGACCATTTTGGGCGAGTTTCAAAAAGAGCAAGAAAAGTTTGTTCAGGAAAAAAAGGCAAAAGAGTGCGGTGAGTGTAAACGTATCCCCACCGGCAATAAAAATGTTTCATAAGGGCAAAAAGATGTGGATTTTCAGGTTTTGCTTTTGGCTATTAAGGTTATCTGATGAACTAATGTGAGGTAAGTCGCCAAGATCACAGCCTCAGTCCAGTAAAGCGGCTTCATTGTGTCCTAGATGCTGCTGTGCCGCCGTGGGTGGGTTTGAATGAAGAGGAGACCATACAACAACAGATTCTGGCTCTTTCAGCGGTGAGTTCCTGGTAAACTGGTGGTTTGGGGACCCCCAGGGGTCCTTCAAGAGGTTCCAGGGCCCCCCAGCAAAATGATTAATAGTTCAACTTCACTACGTTGACTGTTTTGATCATAGTTTTACTCTTAATGACGTATTGAGTCAGATTGGAGACCCAGAGACAAATTCTTATGGGGTCAAATGGGGTAAATTGAGTTTTCTGTGCAAAGAAAAATAGTGACTGGTTTCTTTGATCTCTGCAAGTTCTTTCTTTGCGTTTTTCGACAGGACAAAAGGAATTTTTTGCGGGACCCCCCTGCTGGAGTACAGTTTCACTTCGACTTTGAGCAAATGTTTCCAATCGCCATGGTGATGCTGGAAGAAGATGAACTCCTCCGCAGGATGCGCTTCCATCTAGTCCCCAAACAGTGAGACCATTGTTTCACATCTCTACTAATATATACTGTGTGTGTGTGTGTGTGTGTGTGTGTGTGTGTGTGTGTGTGTGTGTGTGTGTGTGTGTGTGTGTGTGTGTGTGTGTGTGTGTGTGTGTGTGTGTGTGTGTGTGTGTGTGTGTGTCGACAGAGAGAGAATACACTGATATGTCTTTTTAGGGTTAAGGAGGAAGCTTTCTGGAGGAATTACTTCTACCGCGTCTTGTTGATCAAGCAGTCTGCACAGCTCACAGTTCTAGCAGCGCAGCAACAGGCTTGTGAGAAGAGGGCACATCCTGACAGCGATTATCCAAAAGGTATTATCTGCATCTATGTGTGGTCTATTTATCAAGCATTTAAAGTGTCCTACTACCAGTGATGTTGAATTGTGGAGGAAACTTTGATCACACTTGGCATTTACATAAATATATTTTTTTACTGGGTGTATTTGTGACCCACTGTACTTTTTTATATTTACTGTGGCCAGTATTTGGTGATGTTTTTGCACATGTTTACATTACATACTTTTTTACGATTCAAAATATTGGAAAATAAATGAACTTTCTTAACAAAATTTGTAATGTGTATTAAAATAGTAAAATGAAATATTCTCTCCCCCAGAAATAGTCAGACAGAAAACTCTTTCCACCACCGTTGGTGCCAAACACAACCCCAGTGGGGTAAGATTTGTTTCTATGCTACTATTGAATATACAGATTAAGTATAATAATATGTCCTTGAAACCCCCCTCCCATAAACAATATACTTTGAATTATATACCTATATACAAACATTTAGTCACGAGTGACCCTTTTCTTGTTCTTTACAAAAGGATGAGACGGAAATCTCAACCAGCCCGAGCATGCCTGAATTTGTGAGCGATGCCTTCGACCCCAGCAACATAAACCAGGAAGACTTCCGGAAAGAAATGGAGCAACTGGTGCTGGACAAGAGGGACGAGGCAACCACGCTGGAGGGTACAGTCGAAGGAGCCAAATCCGGTTTGTCAAGGCAGGTGAGGATGTGTTTGAGTGACGTGGATGAGTGACACAATCCCGTTAATCTGCAGAGGAGACGGCAGACTGGGAGAAGGAACTGCAGCAGGAGCTCCAGGAGTACGAGGTGGTCGCCGACAGCGAGAACCACAACGACAACTGGGACGAGGAAATCGAGGAGATGCTGAAAGTGGAGGAGAGCTAGGACAGGAGGACACCCGGTGCCTGCTCCACCCACTGGACCGGAAGCGTGCCTTCAGCTTTTGTGTCCACTTAATGATGAAATTGAATTATTGTGTGAGGACCTAATTTTTTAAAATTGAGAACTGCCATTTTTAGCTAAATACATGGATTATTTTATGGATAAGATACATTTCTTGCTCAACAAATGCTGCATTCATTGAAAATATGTGAATTGCATTTTGATGCTAAAATCCAGAAAAAAATTCAAATCCATATCATTGTTTATAGAACAGCATCCGCCTACATCTCCTGGAAATAGAATATTTAGGTATTTTCATTTTCTGATCAACTGAATAATATCGTTCTTGGGGAGTTAAGGAATGTACGTTTGCATCATTGTTCATTCCATTGCTGAGTAATCTGCTTCATAAATGGAAATACCGTTTATTGTTGACAAACTTATGGGTAAAGTTAAACACTTTTCTATAATGGACCAAAGGGACTTGTTGGTTCCTATGTGCAGTATAATGTGAATCATGAAAACTTTAAAACTGTTGTTTTTCAATTTGCACAATTGAGTCTGCAGACGCTGTGCCTGTTTTCTTTTTACCACAGAATTGACACATACAATATTTATAGTGAAGTTTTTATCCATAGCTGAATGTGTAATCTTATATCAATTTCTATGTTGCCAAATGTATAACATCATCATCATACACAATGCTCAAGATGCACATAAAATTAACTTACGATTCTAATGGATCTTTTATTTTAGAAGTTGCGTCAAAGACATCACCTGTAGCACCAACAGTAATACTGTAAATGTGTTTTTAATAACAATAAACAATGATAACAAATTATGGATGACAATGTCTTCTTTACCCTGCTGACCATTAGATATCTTTTCAACATTTTTACAATGTGTACTTATACTGATGTAAGAATACTAGTTTATTAGTTTGTCGATACTTTAGTTTGTTGTTCGGAGATGTTAACAACGACGAAAGATTATAGGAAACCGTATTCACCGATCACCCAAAACATTGAAACCACTGACAAGTGAAGTGAATATCATTGATCATATCGTTCCAATGGCACCTGTCAAGAGGTGGGATATATTAGGCAGCAAGTGAACAGTCAGTTCTTGAAGTTGATGTTTTGGAAGCAGGAAAAATGGGCAAGCGTAAGGATCTGAGTGACTTTAACAAGGGCTAAATTGTGATGGCTAAACGACTGGATCAGAGCGTCTCCAAAACGACAGGTCTTGTGGGCTGTTCCTAGTATGCAGTGGTTAGTACCTTCCAAAAGTGGTCCAAGGAAGGACAACCAGTGAACCTACGACAAGGTCATGGGCGCCCATGGGCTCATTGATACACGTGGGGAGCAAAGTCTAGCGTGTCTGGTTCAATCCCAGAGAAGAGCTACTGTAGCACTAATTGGTGAAAAAGTTAATGCTGCTATGATAGAAAGGTGTCAGAACACACAGTGCATCACAGCTTGCTGTGTATGGGGCTGTGTGGCTGCAGAGCAGTCAGAGTGCTCATGCTGACCCCTGTCTACCGCTGAAAGCGCCTACAATGGGCTAGGAATGTCAGAACTGGACTATGGAGCAATGGAAGAAGGTGGCCTGGTCTAATGAATCACCTTTTCTTCTACATCATGCTGATGGTTGGGGTTAGGGTCCGATCCGATGGAGCATCTTTGTTATGTGCTGGAACAACAAGTCCGATCCATGGAGGCTCCACCTCACAACCTCCAGGACTTAAAGGATCTGCTGCTAACATCTTGTTGCCAGACACCACAGGACACCTTAAGAGGTCTTGTGGAGTCCATGCCTCCACGGGTCCGAGCTGTTTTGGCAGCACAAGGGGGAGCTACACAATATTAGTGGTTATTTGTTGTGGTTTTAATGTTTTTGCTGATCTGTGTTTATTAGGTTTACTTAAAACCACAGGTTCTCCCAGAAAAGGTATCTTGTTTACTGTATTTTTGAATCTTGTCATGGAATGAATGGTTGATATTCTGTCATACAAAACTGAGGAGTTTGTCAGTGGAAACTATGTTTTGTCATTTATTCAACAGTTGATCCCCCGATGTGTTGTTGCTAGAAACTTGTACTGTTCATACTGTGCTGGATCAGAAATACTCTTCATACGTATAAAACAAAACTAACTATCTAATGTTGCTTTGTAGAATACCTCTAAGACCCAATGTGTGGATCTCGGCAGGAAAGAAATCTAAAACCTGTCAAGTAAATAATAGGCAACTTCATCCAACAACTTGGCAGTAATATCACAGTGCTTGAAGTTTCCATTTGCCAAAAAACAACAAAAAAACAAAACAAACAAAAAACTAAGATTGGAGTGAATGTCAAGGAACATAGTTTACAAAAAAAAACACACACACACACACATTACAATTGGCACAGAATACACAAAATACTGTTACTTTTACTTCTTATACTGTAGAAGGCAGTTTGTCTTTTTAAATGGGGTCACACTAAATGTAATATTTCGTGCCTGGACATAAGCAGCATTTTTCTTATTGAGGATGTTATTGGAATCAAACGTAGGATGAAAGTCATTACACATTTTAACTATGATAGTAACACAATCAACATCAAATTATGCATTCAAGTGTGATCCCGGCCTCAGAGAGGTATTAACAGTTGTTCACAGTGTAACTGCCATCCCCAAAACACCACCAGGACTGGACATTTAGACTCGCTCATCTACAACGTTACCCCTGCACTGAGTGGTGTTACTCAGTGCAGGGGTAACGTTGTAGATGAGCGAGTCTAAATGTTATATTATGAAATATTTGTTTTGAGTTGCAATTTGATATTGCAGTGCAATGTTAAGCAAAGACAAAACGATACCTCTTTGGTTTTTCTCAAGACAATAGTCAGTCGTAGTATCTGGTAAAAAAATAAAAATAAAATGAAATAATACTAAATGAAACCAGTTCATAGAATGGAGTGTCCACATCAGCTCAACCATGGTCAAATGAACAAAGCTCAATAACTATAAGCTGGTTTGGCTTGGCAACAGCAATCAAAACAAAAATGCATGATTTCATCCCAGTAACAGTTGACATTATCTTGATTTTAATACACACAATGGGGCACATTGAGAAATGAACGTCAGATAAACAGACTTATTGGGTTGACACGAACACAAAGAGTGGTACTTAAAGGCAGCGTTTTGGAACAGAATTGCACAGAAACACATGATCCGAGTGTTTTCGCGTCCACGTGTGCAGGTCAGAGGGTTATCGGGCTCGCTGCAGGGAAGCAGTGAACACGGAGCTTGTTAAACAGATGATGAAGGCGATTTTTTTAAGTCAGTCCGATTTCTTCGAGTACGCCGCGTGGGGCCTCCGCTTCCTGAAGGGCCAGTGAGGAACTTAGCACAGTGGTTATATAATATTTGGTTTTAAACAGATTTTTTTTTTTACCTAAGAATAATCATAATAATATGTAATATATATAGTTAAAATGTATATGTATAGTAAAACAATACAAATAACTATGACATGACCTTAATCAGAGGAATCACAACGGCCATAGACTACAATGTGAGAACTACAACAATATAGATGAAATGTAACTCTTCAATCATTTAATTCACATAGATTTTACATGACAAAGGAAAAAAGGAAAAAGAACACTTACTTTGGCATCCTTAATCAAGGTACAGCAAAAAGTAAAGGAGAAGTGGCGTCAAATTGAATAGAAATAACGAATAACTATAAAAAGGACCCAGTAGTTGATGAATCAAAAGGGATGTGCATTCTTTGTTTAGTGAAGATGTGTACTCTAGGTTCAAACATGAAAACATTGGTTATATGTCACATATGGACTAGACAGCCTCTCCCTGGACGTGAAAGTGCACAAAGGTGATGTCTGCAAAATATGTTGCAGACAACACTTTTATGCACCGTCAACTGTCATTTGAAGACAGTTCCCATGGAAACTATTAGCACTGCCATTGAGTGGGCTGATTTTTTGTTTTGATGTCTGCTGTGTTCTGAACTATAAATAGAATACAATTCATATGCAACACAATACAATACGCGGGCAGTAGCTCAGGAGGTAGAACGGGTCGTCTGGTGACTGGGAGATTGCTTGTTTGAGCCCCGGCTCCTCCTGGTTGCGTGCTGAAGTGTCCTTGAGCAAAACCTTAACCCCCAACCCAACTGCACCGCTATATGGCAGCCCACTGCTTCTTAATATGTCAGTTACTAGGATGGGTGAAATGCATTTTGTTGCCTCAGTACTTGTGGAATGACAATGAGTTGAATCTAATATAAAATACAACAAACAGATCAGCCAATTCTATTGCAAAGAAGAGTGAGTGCTAAATGGTCAAAGAATATGATTATCTGTTAATGACTTAAAAATAATAAGTAAACAAAATAAGATAATAATTAATTACTGTGACAAAAATCCCTCAAACAGTCTCAAATATTCTATAATGAAGACTTCCATTATAACCATTTTATTAATCAGACAAAGATACAATGTAAAACACTTGTCAAGTGCACTGATGTTACTAAATGTATATTTTTAATAACTTACTTCTAATACTGATTACAGTGTATTTCAAAGGCTATAATACTATGACATTTAAACACATAATAGCCATAACTTTGATTATCGAGTGCAATTCACAAACCTTTATATTTCTGTAATATTAATATCGCATTTTTACCTATATAGATAGATACAAATAATTCAAATCAACAAGAAAAACAAAAACAAAAGACACATTTATGGGGGCATTTAATTTAACCTCAGGTATGATATGGAAATGATAGCAAGGATAATGAAACATTAAAAATATAAATAAGATAATAGAAGATAAGATAAACCAAATCCATAATGAGAAATTACCTGAATAAATCAGGATAGAATGGCAACGTGTTTCCCACCTGATAAAGAGTCTATCAAAGGAAAAATATCTTCTTAATAATAAAGGAAACAGTAGTTCTAACATACAAGACTTTTAGTCCAAAGTGAAATTAAACCCCCGGGTATTAGATGTGAATAAGGAAATAACAATTTTATTTAAATTAAACAATGCCTTCACGTTAAATAATTGTAAGGAGCTGTAATACTTTATATTTCCTGCCTGCTTTGGAGAGGGTACAGGTGCCAACTTAGAGACCTCCACAGATATAATTATTTTATGAAAAATTGTGTATATATTTATAATTGAATGAATAATACAAATGTTCCCTCTAAGATGTCAGCAAACTTCAGGGGGCATTCTGGGTATAAAATGCTTACAACTGTTCATCTTAGGTCTACACTAACTACCTAGGACTCGACACAGGAATTCTTATACAGAAGTGTTCAGCCCATGAGTGCAACGAAACAAAATGTGCAGTGAAACAGTGAAAAGGCTTGTAACAATATACCACCATGCAATACAGCATGCATCTTATTGCTGAGGAAAAGGCTGTGATCAGTGGCAGGTACATCGAAAATTGAATTATGAAAATATGTGATGCTATATATGCGTTGTGTAGTACGTTGTTACAGAGCCAGCCATGGTGATGTGAAGCGGGGGCCTAACAGGACAGAGATAAATGTGCCACTGAGGAGCTCAGCATGCAGGGTGGATAGCGGCAGCGGTGGCGGCGGCGATGGCAGCCGATCAATACACAGGCACATTAAAGTACTCATGCCGTGGCTGGGGGGAGAGAAATGCACACAGCTTAGAAGACAGAACAGCGTTACGTAAGAGCCGCCCAAGCCGGCCACTTCACCCACAAGACAGGCAGGAGACGCGGCAGTGAGCCCACGCTCTGCTGTGGGACTGTGACCCAGATACACTACACTGACCATTGTCTCCTCGCCATTGTTCCCCATCGGCGGATTAAGATGTCCCTCAATTTTGTGTTTTAGAAGGAGGTGGGCTTGACATGTTACAACACACAATCTCATTGACAATGTATTTACAGTATTTGACTTTAAACTTACAGAATTATTTTATCTAAACCACTCTTTCAACATAGAATACAAGTATATCAAATACTTACTAATAATACAAATAAATGGGGTAAACATAAAGGGAACACAGATAGACAAATAGGCTAGAATAGACTTTATTTTTTTAACACAAACTTCCAACTTCCACCCGTCCAGAAAGTTTGACTACTGACAATGGGACCATGAACAGACTGTGTCGCATCTTGACAAATAATGAGCGAGACACGACAGACAACGTGTGATAAGCAAACAAACACTAACAAAGACTATGACTGGCAAGAGGGTCTCTAAACGTAGGCCTACATCCACAGACACAAAGTATTCACCTCAGCGGGTCTAATTCTGGTGGAAAAGACCAGAGGATTCGGAGGCCATATTTGGGACCAGGACACCTGCGAGGCAAACATTTTATTATATTTACAAAAATGAGCTAAATGATGCACCCCCTACTGACCTTGTGGGTTCTTGTAAACGGGCACAAACATCACATCTACATCTGCATTACCCAAACAATATAAAAAACAGTTATCCTAAACTTCTTGGGACACACACACACACACACACACACACACAGGTGAGTCTTCCTTGCAGCGTGCATTGTACACACCTTAAAATTAATCCAAATGCACCGCTATTTAAAGGCCACGTATTGGATTTACAATACAATACAACACAATTTAAGATTTTGGTTCCTGAAAGGAACCAGACTAGTCAAAACATTGCTTAATAAACATGATTTATCTTTATCTCTACACAATACATCATGGACATAATCCTTGACCATGTGTATTGTTTTGCTCTATAATACAGTGATAAATAATTTCAATAATAATAAAATAATAAATATTTAGAATCAATGTAGTGAGTAAAAACAGAGAACACTCAGGCAGCGTCATTCATTTTTAAATGATTGTGAAAAGAGACATTGTTTTAATATTTGTAAATGTAATGTTCAGCACAAGAAATATTATTATTAAATGTCTTGTCCTGTGTAATTTGGTGGCTGTACATCTTATTCTGTCCTCCTTGTATCTTGTCCAGTGTAATGTGTGTCCTGTTCCAGTAGGTGGCTTCTATCTTGTCATTCTACTGGTTTGTGCCTTAAGCACAGAAAATGCTCATTAAACAAGCATTTTCACCTCCAAATCTGAAAATACATGAATAATTATGCCAATACAATTTTTATGAGCATAATTATTAATGTATTTTTAGATTTGAGGGATATCAATAACTATACATAATAAATATTGTAAATATCAGGAACCAACTTATTTGTAGGAAAAATAAATCCAGTTCAAATCAATTCACAGTACTGTAGCAGTGTTGACAATATACCAGTAGTACAGAAATGATGGTGTTAAATCTTGTCTTGCACAAGAATTTAGTCAAGGATCATTCATTGCGCTTTTATTCCATTGCATTCTTCTATTGGATTTCAAAATAGTTTTAAAATATTACATTTTATATAACTCAGCTTCAATGGTATTAACTAAAAATAATACACCGATTTCAATGAAAACTTATTGTCAGCATCATTTCACTGACTGAAAGTGCATAGGGTTAAGATCTGAACCACAATCTTTTGCACACTGCAATGTCTCAACACCACCATAATTAGTTAAAAATTATGATCGTTTAGGGCATCGTTTTCTGAATATTTGCATGTGATATTAAATATTAAAATGTAAAATAATTGATTTAAAATTGAATTAGAATGTTGACATTGCCAATGGAATAGCAAAAAGATCCCTGTGCTAAATGTCTACTTAATGCCACTTGATGGTTGGGTCCATATTACACAGGTTTGAGGACAAGACACAAAAGGACATACGGCAGCACAGGACACACGAGCCACCAAGCCATACAGGACGGACAATTCAAAATACAGGAAAAGGCTCTAAATTATACAAGAGGGAACAAAGCAATATGATTATTTTGATTATAAAATAATGATATTACCCTTCTCAAATTTTCAATCCAAAAAGTTAAAAATAAATTCTTGGGAAAACTGTTATTTGATTAAATTTTGTTAAAATAATTTTGAATTTAAAAAAATATTAATCTGAACAGCATAACATATGATAATTAAGGTTCATATAAGGAAATGAACTAAATATAATCAGAATCCCTATTAAGCAATTGTACGAATACTACATATAAAACAAATTCATGCGGTTAAAAGTGCCCAACACTGAAAGCCCATGCTGAGTGACTGTCCATCGGTCCGGTATTTACCAGTTGTCTGGCTGGAGGCATGAACTCTAGGGCCTTTACAAGATCTCCTCACTGGGCAAAGCTCCCCAGTCTTCACTCTGGCTCTACAAATACACATCGCTCCAATCAGAGACCTCTCTCTGTCTTTTCGAGGCAAATGTGAATGTTTAAGGATTAAGGATTGGGCTAAGCCCCTCTGGCTTTGTACCTCTGGGTTACAATTGCAGCCACGGTGTCACAAAATAAAATAAGCTATTCACTTATGAAGAGAGGAGCTAGATAAAGTTGCAAAGACGAAAAGGTGACCGACCACAGTGCATTGTTTATATGAGAATTTCCAACATAGGATTGTCCTGCATGATGTTAATCAATGGACTGGCTCACACAGATTATCCTGAAGGGTTTTAGTCTCGGCTGGCTTGTTCATGCTGTCGTGCTAATGACTACAGGCTACAGCATATTCTTCCTAATACTCTGCAAATGTATGCAGATTTAATCAGGGAAATTACGTTTTAATTCAAAACTGATGATTAATGTTCATATTCTTCATTTTAAAAAGGCTAATATGCCGGTTCTGCAAAGGAGCAATTCTAAAACACTTCATCTTTAGTTCTGGCAATATATTTTTCATATTAAAAAACATATTAGCTTTTGCTGCTGGATTTTAAATGGTTTATCAAAAAGCCTTGGATTTCTTTTGTTGGCTCGGTAATTGTTAATGAGGCTCTGTACAACATTTAACAAAAACCCTACATATCAGCCTTCAACAGATGGACCCCGCAAAACGTCTGTCGCCAACGGATCAACTAATTTTAAGTTAGTTCATAGTATAGTCTATAAACTCACTCTGCCATACGAATGAAGGGCACTTATACAGCCTCTTTATCCGTCAAATTGACCCCGAGCCTAAGAATGACAAACAATGGCACCTGATGACGCCAGTCCTCTCCAGCTTTCGGAGCCAACTTTCATCAAGCACATTCCAAATGTCGGTCTGGAGGCTCGACATAAACCAGCACGATGCATTTCGCACAACTTGTGGCTCTCTTTGCACAAATCATTCTTTCGGAATAATTCCCAATTTATCACAATTCACACCCGTTCCACCACAAAAAGCACGTTTGAACCATTCATGAACTGAAAAGCATGAACATATATTTTTGCAGTGATCTTTGCAGTGATATTTTTGCAGCCTGCAGTACCTCTGCAGTCCACGAGAGGCTCTGACCCCACCTTGCAAGAGATGAAAGGCCTGGCTATTAGGCCCAGACAGTTAAGGTTTTTAGACCAGCAAAGGTTCAAAGTCTGAAATCTCAAAGACCTTTTTGTTTTTTGGTTGTTTTTTTTTAACTCACATATACGTTGCGTTCATTTGTTTCTTTTTGGCTTTTCTTTCTTTTTAGAGTCTACACTCATCTGGACAAGCCGGCGAGCACTGTGAGAGTCATGTTCTTTGATTTCTCCAGTGCTTTCAACACCATCCGTCCGGCTCTACCGGGTGAGAAGATGGCTGCGATGCAGGTGGAGGCCCCCATCGTGTCCTGGATTGTTGATTACCTGACGGGCAGACCACAGTATGTATGCCTCCAGAACTGTGTGTCTGAAGGGTAGTCAGCAACACCGGGGCCCCACAGGGGACTGTCCTCTCTCCCTTCCTCTTCACCCTCTTCACCTCAGACTTCAACTACTGCACTGAGTCCTGCCACCTTCAGAAGTTTTCTGATGACTCAGCAATAGTTGGTTGTATTAAAAAGGGTGATGAGAATGAATACAGGACTGTTGTGGGCAACTTTGTCACCTGGAGTGAGCTGAACCATCTGCAGCTCAATGTGACTAAGACAAAGGAGCTCATAGTGGATCTGAGGGGGGCCAAAACACCCGTGACCCCTGTTTCCATCCAGGGGGTCCCTGTGGACACTGTGGAGGAGTACAAGTACCTGGGGGTGTACTTCAATAACAAGTTGGACTGGACCAGAAACACAGAGGCAGTCTACAAAAAGGGCCAAAGCCGACTTTATTTCCTACGGAGGCTGAGGTCCTTTAACATCTGCCGGACGATGCTGAGGATGTTCTATGAGTCTGTTGTGGCCAGTAAGATCTTCTTGGCTGTCACATGCTGGGGCAGTGGGCTGAGGGTCGCAGACAACAACAGACTAAACAAACTAACCAGGAGGGCCGGTGATGTAGCAGGAGAGGAGCTGGACACCCTGACGACTGTGGCAGAGAGGAGGATGCTGTCCGGGCTTCAGTCCATCTTGGACAATGTCTCACACCCTCTCTACGACACACTGGCCCAGCAGAGGAGCACCTCCAGCAGAAGACTCCTCTTACCCAGATGCACCACAGAGCGCCACAGGAAATCATTCCTGCCTGTGGTCATCAATCTCTACTACGCCTCCCTCAGAGAGTCAGACACCCCCTCTCTGTAATCTGACCTCAAAACACGGATATCCACTTCTGCACTTTCTTCTTCTTGCACATTTTTAACTATACATTTTACACTTCACCATGTGTATATAGATATGTTTATATATATATATATATTTTTTTTTTTTATATATATAAATATGTTTCTTAATAATTATTATATGTTGTATGTAAATATGTTGTATGTAGATTTGGAGTTGTAACGAAAGTAATTTCCCCCTGGGATTATTAAAGTACTTCTGATTCTGATTTTGATTCTGATTTCCGTTTACTCCAATCAATGCGCTCTCCTTCCTTCCACATCACCAGCAGTGGGGCTATGATCTTGATTTGACACTTTGTTTCAACATTTCAGCCCACGGGCCAATCTTGCTGTCATGTTGGTGATACGTGCATTATCAGTGCCCACACACACCTCCACCAGCTCTCGCAGGGGGTTGTCACTTATGTTTAATTAATGTTCCTGATTTCCCTTGAAAAAAAAAAAAAAAAAAAAAAAAAAAGCAAAATGATTTTCTCTGTGTTTCTGTCACGGTCAGACGTTGTTTATGTGGGTCGCTGTGTTTGAGGCCGTGGTGCAGCCACCACTGAGTTTTCAGAAACATGTCTGGGAAGTGACTTTTATGTTCAGAAACATCATTATGATAACAAGATGGCCGCCATGCTATTCCGTCGACGTGTATGTGGAACACAAACACAGATGCCAGAACGGTTTGTGGGGTATCATCAATACGTGAAATCTTTATTTTCCATGATCTAGGGGCATAACCAGAATCCTACAAAGATTAAAAACAAATAAAAAATGCATCAAATTTTACTGTCCTTAAACAAATAAATGGCTCTGGCTCCTTTCCCCACTTTTCTAATGCGCTTAAGTTTCTATTTCATTATAAACAACATGCATTCCTTATCATATTAAAGATGAATTGGTCGAAACAATCTCTCTCTGTTTTCCGACTTTCATTAATAAAGACGTCGCTGTCCAAGGAGACAGTAATAAATATGGACGAGCTGAAATTCAGCGGCATTCCAATTTAGGATCTGAGAGGCCGCATGCAGCGAACAACCGGGGCCTTTCATGACTTCATAATGTTTCCCCCTAATCCAACGTTATGAGTGGACATACTTATGCGGCCGATTCTGAGGTACGGATTAACTGACTTTGTACACAGCGTGCCTCACCTGAAACTCCAAAACTCTGAAACAACAGCAGGTTCTTTTGGAACGGCTCAAAAGTTGTAAATAACACAAGTGTAGAGTCTCAAAGGGCAAAAAAAAAAAACCAAACACACAAACAATAATAGAATGAAAAAACCCCTCAAAGAACAGCTAGTTGTTAGTTATTGGTTAGTGTGTCTAGGATTACAACTACATGATTCCATGGTTTATTAGAGGCTAGTGGGTTAAATTGTCAAGAGGGGAAAGTAACACACCAGCAGCACCGACATTAATGGAGCGCTCACGCTCACATTATTGCTGCTGCTGCTGCTGGTGTGTTTGTTTTGGCCGAAACACACATTGCGTTGGTTTCTCTAAAATCGGGAGCTAAGGTGATTGTAAAATGGGAACTATTTGGGTTTTCAGCCAACTGTACCTGGAAACAGGCGCATCTGAAAGTCTATGTTCTGTAAATCACAAAGAGAACGTGAAGCGCACAGAGAGAGGCGTCATCTTGAATCAACACCAAGATGAGATTCAGAGATGCTATGAGATATGAAAAGAGCTATGAAACCAATACAAAACAAAAAAACACATAAACATTTTAGATGGGGCACATGTGCAGCAATCAACAGGCAATTTATATTCATGCCATTCAAATGATACAATTTAAGAAATTATTTTCAAAATGTCCTCAAGACGCAGCAAATTAACTTATTTTACAAATATACATGCAGACACCATAAATAAAAACTCCACTCAGCAATCCGACATCCAATAATTACTGTGTTACAGCAATTATTATGGAATATAGTAAATATTATGAATAGAAGGAAAACTGAAATAAAAAAATTAAAAAACAAAACAATTAATAAATGTAACTATCATTATTGTGTTGCTATTTTTTTATTCTATCATTTGCACCCTGGTTTTCAAATAAATATTCAATTTTGAAAATACTCAATAACAGCGGAAACCTCTTATCATGATCACGGCTGTCCGGGTCAAACTGATCACTGTAAGCCGATGATTATTATAACCATTTTTTATTTTTCTTTATTTCTCATGCAGATTACCTTCTAACGGTATCAATGGCTCTGTGGTGCCTGCCACATGAGCCACGGGGCATTTTTTTTTCATTCAATTAGAAAACGGAGGAAAATAAATACATCTAAAATAAAAACATACTTTTATTTTTTATTTTTTGAAGAAGCAGTAAACAGGGACTTGCAGCGGAGCGGAGATTGCTCCCTCTCCCCTGCTCTACACCTGCCTGTTTTACGAAGTATCGGTCTTAGATTGGGGGGTGGGGGGGGGGCTGTGCCAGTGCTATACAAATTCCTGACGGAGCTTTGGCACAAATGGTAAGCACCGCAGACGAGTTACCCGAGGCAAAGCATCATGGGAGTAAAGAGAAAAAAAATTGAATTACTGTAATTAAAATTGTTTTACATATGTTGTCATATATATGTCAAAAAATTTACATTGTAAGTGGACTAATTGATTACTATAGGCAAATAATTTTCTTATTCTTCTTCTCTTCTTAAATTATTTAAACAGCATTTGTACTGTATAGTAATGATTCCGTCCCAAGCTTTTTGTAAGTGGGTAATCACTGAAACCGTGGTCATTATAAGCGGTTTCCACTGCATTTTAGTCCAGAGACAGACAGAAGGAAAACGGAAGAAATTAGGACATAAGTTTAAAATAACTTTATACATAATAATAATTTACAGTAATAATTAAGTGAAACTAAAACAATAACAATCCATATTGGACGGGCAGCTAAATATGGAAATATTCAATCAGAACATCCCTGATTATTCATTTCTTCAGTTGTTTTGTAAAGGAACCCTGTCCATTATGTCAACTTCATCTTGTGGAATGAATGTTAAAATGTGACGTTGGTCATTCTCAAACTTCAGCTTAATATTGAACTGCTAATCAAAAAAGAATCAGATTTAATGGGTCATTTTGGAGCAAACAAAAAATGTGTGGATTTGTAGTCATTAGCAACAAGCTGCTGGAGTGATTTCTTAAGAGCTCTTCTTACTTGACAACACATTACAGATTACAGTGCAATTTCAATTAAATTATCCAAGCGTACCCTTTACTTGGGAAAAAATCAATGGAATACTCTAAGCACCTCTGACTGAGTTATTATATTTAATGAGATTATTAAAAGAACCCCTGAAAGACAACATCAAAATGATGATTCACTCGAGAAGTCACAAGCACGGTGTGAGTGAGAGGGGAGCAGTCAAGATACAGAAACTGAAAATGAGACGCAATGGTTTTGGCGACATGTCTTACCTCTTGTAGCAGGTCAGCCTGCTCTATGGCCTTTAACACATTCTTTTTGGACGTTTCTTGAGCCTCCCCACCCAGCAGGAACTCGTCCAGAATGAAGTAGGCTTTCTCAAAGTTGAAAATAATGTCCAGCTCACAGACCTGTGAAGCAGGGGGGGGGGGGGACACAGATGTTTTCACAGAATTCTGCCTAATGTTAGGTTTCCGCTGACTGCAGACAAATGATGAGCTACAGAGTGTATTAAGATGAAAGGGTGAGGAGGGTGAGGAGGGTGAGGGGAGAGCTTTCGACTCACGCTGCCAAAGTATTTATCCAAGAGCTCGACGTATCTGTGGATGATCTCCAGCGTGATGAGCTCATTGTCCTGCTCCTCAATGGCACAGCAGAAGTACAGGCTGGCGTACCTGCAACACAACACCCGGATGCACAGCTGCAATCTGACTTCAAATCCCCGGAAACACAAACCCGACAGTTAGGATTGAGAAAACTGTGAAAGTCCATCCGACAAAACAAAGGGAGGTGTTGCTGGTAATAACATGCTGCTATAACATGAGACCTCCCGCCAACGCTCTGTCCCTTCTAAAAAGTCATTTGAAGGTGCTGAGAGAGCGTTCTTTCTGTAACAGAATATTGACAATTAATTTTAAATGTGTAAGCTGCTCCGGTTACTAAGTTTTGGCCACATTCTGCAACCCCCCCCCGGAGGCCTTTATCCCTAATAATCCCTCAGGCGCTTGTTCTGCATGTGACAATTGGCCAATGCGAGAGAGAGCCAGCTGACCGCTCTGAGTACGGAGGGCACGAGGGTGCGCTCGCCTCCACTGTAGAGCGGAGGAAAGCCCGAAATACCGTTCCAAATACCTTGGTCGTTTTTATCACGGCAGTCACACAAGCCGGCGCCGTCTGGTGTATTCATATCGAGTTCATGAGCTCGGTAGAAACGTGCGACGCCTTTGCAACTTGAAGCAAATCAGTCCGTCCACGTGTCCTTCCTTAAGTGAAGATTCCACGGATGTGAGCAAGTCACAAATAATGCAAAGTTAGAGAGATGGTAAAGCGGTATCTCTATTTAAAGTTCTACTGCCCTAAAGTTGTATCTATAGCTGATGCTGTATCATTGTAGCCCCTGTTTGCTATTTAAATGAGCAAAGTTCTATGTAAAAAGGCGATTTGGCAGCCATCAGTCAACCAGGAAACCAGACAGCGGACAGATGGTCCATGTATGTAAGTATGTCAAAGTCTGGGCTCGGTTAAAATGAATTCAAAATGTAGGTTCGATGGAGGATGGAAAAAACTTGGCCCCGCCCTCACTTCATCATCACCATCTTGTGATCTTAATTGGGAAACAAGGTTTGAAAGTTTAGATGAACAAATAAACAGTTCATCTCAAATGAAATTATTTGAAAGAAGGGTAGTAAGTCCACTCTTCTTAATACTGGTTTTGGTTTGAAAAAAATCTGTCTAGCTCACCAGCATCCTGCCGACCCATCTGTTGGCATGGTGCATGATGGGTTGTGATCTATTTTATGTTTTATTTGGTTAATTTGATCAATTCATTCTGCATATCTGTTATGTTCTAAATTCCTTGTGTAAGACGGGCCTGAATGACAGAGGTGAAGCAGGAAGAAGAAAGAGCCATTACACCCGTGTGGGACCTTTCTTGTATAACCTGTCGCATGTTCTACTGACCTCTTGTAGACAATCTTCAGGTCCCTCCACTCTAAAAAGCTGCACATTTTGGGTTTTCGAGCGAGCACAGTCTGCACCAACTCTCTGGTGATCTTCTTTTTCTCCTTGTCAGAAACCGGCACGTACCATTTCTGGAGCCTGAGTTTGCCTTGTCGACTGAAAAGCAGCATGAACTGCATCTGAAAAGACACAAATTGGCACAAATGAGCCTGGCAATTGGAGACTGGGTTACGACACGATGAGATAATGAGATAATAACAAAATTAAGGTGCAAGAACTGTGCAAGTACAAAAAAATGTATATGTATGTATATATAAATAAAATAAAATACACGTACACGTATAAACAGAGCACTTGCACAGTGGACTATGGACTATTTAAGGTTTATCAATTCTGTGTGATTGGGTCAGATGTAGTGAATGGGTTCACGTGTTAAATTACTGATATTATGGACATGATATTAGCAAAAATCCAGGCGTAATGGAGAAACATAATAGGTTCAAGATTCGATGTTTTGATTATTATATGCACAACAAAACAGCATGGAAACAGATATTACCGGATTTCAAATTATTATACATATAGCCGGCCAGAACATTGTAAAACAAAAACTAAATGGCAATAAAAATAATATAAAATGATTAATTAAAAAAAAAAGTAATGTGTTTAATGTGATAATGATAATGAAAAAGTGAATACAGATGTGAAAAGTGTCAAATAAAGTGCATGCCACTGTGTCTGTGATCTCCTCTCGATAATGTCAAATTGTGCCAAAGTTACAACATGAGATAATCAGCATGGCACCCAGTGGGTGACAGTGCACCCGGCAGGACAGTTGAAGAGAATAGTGTGTTTCAATTCGCAGGGATAAAAACAGAATGCATGACAGTCGTGCTTAAATGTTCAAGGATAGAAACAGAGACTCTCCGGCGCTGCCCCAGAACACCAGGGCTGGAATCAGACCACCAGCTGGTCAACTCAACCACGTTACCGCGACTTCACCTGTTTTCCATCGGCAGGCGGGTGAAGCCACAGTGCACATCATTCTAAATATATGAAAACATGTAATCAAAAAAAAAAAAAAAGCCACGTACCTTGAAAAACAAAACTGAATTCGACCTGCGAAGAAACGCAGCCGCAGCCAGAGCCCGACCCCGACACCGACACCGTCCGACAGGACATTACAGACAGTCGTCTGCTGCCCCTCCATTGGCCCGTGGGCGGCACATGCAGGTTTCATTGGCTGGTACGTTTTACTGTCCCCGCCCTCCGCACGCTCTAAATCCCCACGAGGCATGTGGGTGGCTGTCGGGCGAGTCAATCAAACGGGAATCGCCGCGGTCCGACAAGGAGGACCCACGTTTTTATAGTGTTTAAGTTTAACCATTTGAACTGTTTAGAAGTGACTGCACTATGTAAATTGCACGTGTATATACATGCTTTCTTTCTTTTCTCAAAAACAAACCACAACCCACAAGTGTACAGAGCGTGTAGAGGCCATCTAGTGGGGGTAAGGCCTGCGGAATGAATCCCACACCACAGCAGCTTTTATAATCTTTTTAAAAAGCACATCCTTTCTCGTACATCCTATTCACTCCAGTGCACTTCATTGAGACATGCTTTGGGGGGGGGGGGGTTTGGATTGGACAAATTGAAAAAGTTGGGCAATTGAAAACGAACATTGCGGGGAACGCTGAAGGAGTTGTCCACGGGCCAATGGACGGTATTACATAGGACTATAGTGGCCTGTGGATTAAAGTAATCCAATGCACTTGCTGCAGCTATCAGTGAAGAGACACATTTCAAACCAGCACCGAAGGCAGAGATGAAGGCCACGAATCGTTCGGTGGCCGTGCTGGTCCTCCTGCTCCTCTGCCAAGGTAGGTGGGCGAAGCACCGCACCCCAAGATAGAAAGGCCTGAGCGCAGCCTCCGAAATGCTCTGGAGGGGACTTTTGTGACGGTGATCTATCTTTAGTGTCGCATCTCTCTTTGCTGCCAGTTGTGCCGAGTGGGTGAGCTGGCTAATTAAAACTGCTCCCGTAAGGAATTTTTGTTCTTTACAAAGTAAAGGACACAAATGAAACTGAAGACAATGTCGTTATTCATGTCAAATAAGCAATTCTGCTCTTTTTAAATCAATGAAATGCATCATGTTTTCGCCATCAAGCTGATGTTTTCCCCAGAACCGTTGCACACACTCTCATCCTTCATCCGTACACGTTGCTCTCCTACTCATATTGTTTGTTAAAATGATCGGCTCCAGCTTGAAATCCCAAGAATCTCCCACAGCAGAAAACAAACACAATCAGAATCATAATATGTTTTGAGTTTAATAAGCGTTTAATACATTAGAATTTGTCTTGAGAGGTTGGTGCATTGCTGTACAGACACGTGTAGCAGGAAAAAAAAAAGTGAAAAAGTCTAAAAAACAAAATCTACAAAAACACACAGAATAGTATAAACAAATTGATTGTTATACATACAATTTGAGTATTTGATTATTATTGATTGATTTTTATATATACAATTTCTTGTCAAATAGTTACAGATGTTTCACAGTTGTTGTTTATCAGTGCATTTTCATCATTGCATAATTGCACATCAGATTTAGCCTCACCATGTTTTATTTTATTTCATTCCCATTCCATGCGTCACTTCATTTGCCGCAGCCCTGCTTTTGGTTCACTCACAGGAGGTGAGTGTCCACTTGTGTCCAGCTGGCACAAAACAGCTAATAAAGTTTGACGTGCGATTGCAGATGACTCTGAGAGCCTCCTCTGGATTAACTCCTTCTCGTGTGTCCCTCTGTGTGTCCCTCTGTGTGTGTGTGTGTGTGTGTGTGTGTGTATGTGTGTGTGTGTGTGTGTGTGTGTGTGTGTGTGTGTGTGTGTGTGTGTGTGTGTGTGTGTGTGCGTGCGTGCGTGCGTGCGTGCGTGCGTGCGTGCGTGCGTGCGTGCGTGCGTGCGTGAGGTGGAGGAGGCGGAGGCGGAGGCTGAGGCCGAGGTGGAGGCCGAGGTGGAGGCCGAGGCGGAGGCGGAGGCCGAGCAGGAGGAGGAGCTGCAGGAGGAGGACCAGGAGGTGATTGAGACGTGGACTAGGGCAGTGAAAGCATGCACCTGTGACTGCGAAGCTGCCGATTTACCCACAGGTACTCCCACTATAACCTCTCTCGCCCCGTCCACTGAGCCGGCTCCCCTGCCGCAGGGTCGGCCTCTGGACTGTATGCCAGGTGAGGACTCTGCCTTGGTACGTGTGTTTTCAAGCAACAACCCATAATGTGGATGCAGTCAACTTATTATTTAAAGCACTGTCAAATGTAGTGGAACAACTCGGTGACCTACCCTGCCTTCTTTTCCTCCAACTCACCACCAGATATTGTGATGTGACACTGGGTCCTGTTACCTGCTTGTACCTTTCGGTAACTGCCCAACCTGATCTCGTCTTTAAAAAAAAATCGGTATACGCTAAATGGCATATACCGAACGCTGTTTGATAATCTCATTACTGCAGTAGAACACCGATGTGATGAACAGATTAGGCAGCCAAAAATAGGGCACGTCAGCACATGAGTGGATGTCCTCAACCTTATCACGCAAGCCTCCAAATCAAGGAGGATCGGAAAACAATGGGACCTTGTAATGGAACCAAATGAGACATTAACTAACTTTATTTTAACGTTCTACTGTCCTAGAGTCATCTCGCATTGTGGACTAATCATACAGATGTGAACTATTGTTGTCATACATGTGTTGATTGTACACAGCTCAAATATTCTGTCCAGGTTGACAGTATAACATTTGATCCGGATGACTAATTCCACTTCTCTGTTTTCTAAATTGCATTCCATGTAGTATTTCAGCCATGCTAAAGCAAAATTTGTAAAATATGCTTTTGAAATTTCACGAGCATCAGAGGAATCATAATAATTTTCACTTTCATAACCACGGTACAATGATTTATTTACAACGTCTTTCAATGAGCACACAACCAATCAGGCTATAATACAATAATAAACAATAATACCACACCAGATACAAACAGAGTAGAGCTGTGTTCTTCCACATGCACATGTAATCAAAACCTATTATATTGTGCAATTGGAGTCGATGTCTTATTTAAAACATAATTTTATTACGTTTTAAAAACCTTTTTTAAAGTACCCCAAACGGCTGTCCTCCACAGAGTGTCCCTACCACAGGCCTCTGGGCTTTGAGGCCGGCTCCGTCACTTCGGATCAGATCAGCTGCTCCAACCAGGATCAGTACACGGGCTGGTACTCTTCCTGGGTCCCAAACAAAGCCCGTCTCAACAACCAAGGGTTCGGGTGCGTTCCGACATCCCACGATGTGGACACGGTCAAATGTCTACATAACATACTGCACAAGTTCACAAACCTGTCTCTTGCCTCCGGTTAGGTGTGCATGGCTCTCCAAGTTTAACGACAACTACCAGTGGGTGCAGATTGACCTGAAGGAGGTGGCCGTGGTGTCTGGCATCCTCACCCAAGGCCGCTGCGACGCCGACGAGTGGGTCACCAAATACAGCATCCAGTACCGCACGGTGGAGAGTCTGAACTGGATCTACTACAAGGACCAGACGGGGAACAACAGGGTGAGTGAGTTGTGATGCAGCTACAGCTCTGAACTGAGGCACGGTGGGGTTGCTTGTGAACTGAAGCACACAATAAATAGAACTGACTAAAAAATGTATATTAAATATTCAAAAGGATTCATTTATGGTAATTGAGTTTAGGGGTGCACAATCACTAGCACCTATATAAACATACTGTATTTCCAAACAACCAAACCACAGCTTTGTGTGAAATGCACAGGGGACGTTGTCAGTCATACCTCGTCCATCACTTACTTTCGCTTTCCTGTAATTCCGTCAGGGGAATTTTCTTTTAATGACGACGTTCAATTTGTGAAACACGTAACGCAATAAACTTGAATACTTTACATTCTCCAAAATGTATCGAACAAGATGGTAGAAAAGCAAAGTAAGTTTGGAGATCCACAAACATGACTCGGGGAGATTTTGGAATCACAAGATGCTTTTGTAAAATGTTTTACCATTACCCTTTAAGTTCAAGTTTTCTATTGGCTCATTTGAGAGACACATAACACCATTAGCCCCCCAAAAAAGAAGAAATAAATAAATAAATTAAAATAATAATAATTATAACATGTATACAAATTTTCTATTTTATTTTATTTGTTTTCTTTTTTATTTTTTTTTATTTTTTGGAAGTAGTCCAAGAACTCATACTGGAATACATCTGACGAGTGATGGACAGTCACACAAAAGACATTTAAATCTTAATTTCCGGTGCCGGTGCCCCCTCAGGTGTTCTATGGAAACGCGGACCACTCCTCCACGGTGCAGAACCTGCTCCGCCCGCCTGTCGTGGCCCGCTACGTCCGCCTGCTCCCGCTGGGGTGGCACACCCGCATCGCCATGAGGATGGAGCTGCTGATGTGCATGAACAAGTGCACCTGAAGTCCTCCCTTCCCCCGGCAACCCACTATCGGCTGGCAAAGAGGGAGTTTGAGAAAATCATTTGTGTTTTCTTTTATCAATATATCAGACCTTTTTTTTTTTTATATTCTTTTTTGTTTGAGCCCAAAGTAAGAATAAGTCTGGGCAAGTGGACAGACGTGGTGTCAGGTACTGTGCTATAATGTCTATTTCTGTGTATAATATATGTCTGTATACACTGGGAATGACCAAAGTGCAAGTGAAATTTAAATTTTCCTGAAATGCTCATCATTTTGTGTTTTCTTCAATAATGCTATATGACAAGTAGGACAAAGTGATTTCTAATTGAAATATGGTTGTTAAATGATATGCCCTAATTTAATAAATACAGCATATAGATTAGGAGATGTATTTAAATGAAAGTAATGTTTATTTTATGGTTCACCATTACATATATATAATACATGTTTATTCTAAAATAGTTACCTATCACCATGGCATTTCTTGTGTAAATGCTCGGAAACAGACTGCTACCTATTGGTTTAATAAAAACAAAACAAAAGACAAACTAAACTAAATACTTAATTTATTTTTAACAGTTGATAAACATCTTCACTTTAAATATTAACACACAGGCACACATCAGTATTAATATAATACACTGTGCTCGTTCAAAAAAATATATAATCCCAAAAAATAAATGCAGTGCGTCAAGTAGAAAGTGCATACGACAAAGTACACAAATACCTGGATACACAGAACACAGTACATAATATAATGATCATGTCTGGGATCGCTGTGTTCTGGAGCTTCTGAAGCCCTGTTGTTTTTTCAACAGACTTCACACTCACTGTGCAGACGATAAAACAAAATTAGAAGGAATTTGTACAGAGTAAGAGCAATATTGCAATGTGACACATTCTCTTTAAAGTGCAACATTTACAAGGAAAAAAAAAATCCAGATTGGTATTTGCCAGGAGCTCCAGCCTCCACTATGATTCTGACCATCTACCTTTCCCCAAAAATGTCAGAAAGATGTCCTAAAACCCTGTTCCCAATGGCTCAATATGTTTATTGACGACCAGAACGGCTGCAAAACAAATGACATTTAGTAAAAAGTGTTTATATAAAAAGCTATTGTTGTAACCTGTATGTTTATTATATGATATACATATATATTGTTTTAGTACTTTTCAGCGGATTTAACGTATACAACCAGATGGAACTAGCTTTTCTGAGACTACTATGTGAAAGCTATACATAAGTACTTTAACACTCGTTTGAAAACACACATGGTCGGGACTTCTCTGCTTTCTAGGAAACACATTTGTACATCCATTCAACATGTTTTTTTGTGTTGTTTATTTTGCCATACACTGGTTCCTTGTGGCTTATTGAGTTAAAAAAAAAAAACAACTAACGAACAGGGGGCACCACAAAACTAATAAAAGTAGCCCCCTTATATATTTTTTAAGAATAGAAAGAAAACATTCTTTTGCTTGAATGAATAAATACTAAGAAGATACATTTATTTCCAAAATGACCTTCCTACCAAACCTAAAGTAATGAAACAACTACGGACACTTACTAGTAATGAACAAAGGAAGACTACAACCCTACTTTTCCAAGTATTATAGATGATAATAATGCTTCCATTATACTAGTCAAATACATTAGGATTTTATGTATGAAACACATTCATTCAAATTCAACACACACAAACCCTAAACGTTTTTAATTTATAATCTCACTAAGTATGTGCAGTGCTTCCTTATGTCCTACAGGGGGGAGCATTGACCAGGGTGCTGCATGATCATGGGATTTAAGAGTCATAAATGGCGTTTCAGTGCATCAATATTCCCCAAAATCAACGTCGATATAAAAAGAAAAACAAAACGATTTGGATTGTCTTTTCCATCTCACATAAACAGACTTGTGGAATGCAAATGGGAATTTAAGTATCTCTGGAAAGTGCGAGGGTACATCTAAAGGCAAAAGTTTACAATCCTGGGAAGGAAAAACAAATTGCAAACCTACTGACAGAGGGATTTGTTCTTTTTATTGTAACAGTTGATAATCAATTAATAAACGACCATTTGTTAAGCCTTCTTAAGCTACCAATTTTTTTTTTTTTACTATATTTCTATTGAGTAGAAACAAAATTACATCAAATTGCATCTTAACTAACTATATATATATATATATATATATATATATATATATATATATATATATATATATATATATATATATAATATAATATTAAATTCATAATCAGAGTTATCGATATAATATAAAAATATTCTAGCAAACATGGAAAGCTTAAAAAAACATGTAAACCCTTTCAGCCTGTTTGCAAGCAGTGTTTAAAAATTGAAGGGTTTGGTATACGAATGGCATATGAATGCTTTTGTGTATCTTATCAATGTAAATATTGTAAGTGAGCCGTTATGTTCACAGAAAGGTGAAATATTATGAGCCACAGATTGGGGCGAAAAAAAAAAATGGATCTTAGAACTTTGGGGCAAGAACGAGACTAAAGGGCAGTTTCTTTCAGGTCGTTAAGGTTTGGCATACGAGACCGAGACGGGCGTCCGAAGCCGTGCCCGTTTTGCCCGCCTTTGATGCTCATTTGCTCCGGGTAGGGGTTTCCTTCGGCACGACCCAGGGCTGACGCGTGCCAGTTGGACTCCAGCTGTCCGGGGAGTGGGTAGGCGGCTTGTCGGGCTTTTAGCTGCGGCGTGCTGACTCCTGAGTGAGCCCGACTCTCACTGAAGGAGGCTTTGACGGGAGCAGGGCTGGGCAGCGGCTGGTAGCGCATGTCGGAGGGAGCGGCTTGGTTGGAGGATGAGGAAGAAAGGTGCAGGAGCTTGCGCAGGGACTTGAGGGGCTGACTCTGAAACAGAAACACCAAAAAGGACTTAGCCGTCTCATCTCAGTCTCAAAACTGTGAAATATATTGTTATAGTACTGTAATAACATCATAATAACTTGTTTGATTGATTGCGGAAACTAGAATAATGATTTGTATACATATTTGTACACAATAAGTATTGTATACATATGTATTCATCCTGCACAGAAACCTCCCATCAATATCTATATTCATATTGATACCCACAGCCATACTGCCACTAAAGCCTACCTCACATCAAATCTGACAATCGTCAAGAACAAACCGGAAGTCCATTCATTCTTATGGAGAGTCAGATTCTGCAGACCAAAATGTGCTGCGTTGCAGCATTTACGAGTCGGCTCAAGGCATCATAGTCAGACCTAATGTCCGGTTAAGTAAATGATACCTCCCATTTTTACTGCTTACCTTTCCCATTCTCCCTAACATGGTTTGTGGTGCGGAACTCAGGCGCAGTTCATCCGACTACCACCAGGGGAGGAAGTCAGCTGCGGACATGCATTTGGTGTGAAGCATGCTTAAGCCTCCGCCATAGCCTTTTAATGAGATTTATCCTGTGCATAAAACCCCATTTGGTATATTCTGTATATTTTATATATCTGTTTTCCTCTTTGTTATTATTGCTAAGCTTTTATTTGTGCTAATTGTCTATACACAATGACCAATTGCTTATATATGATAATCTACTTTGGCCAAACTATGATTCTTATTCTGAACAAATCCTGCGTCTGTGACTCTAACTCTTGTAAGAAAACACTTCAATTAGGCCATTCAACGTGTTCAACAAAACCAAAAATCAACCTATCATTTAATGGCAAATATTCTCGAAACACCACTCAACAAAAGACACCCCTCCTTGCACCTGCGAGTGTGAGTCGGACAGTTTTTCGGGCGGCCAGTCGTTGTCCCTGTCTCTCTCTCGCTCCTGCTCTCTCTCCCGGCTCTTGTCTCGGCTCCTGTGGCGGCTGCTCTGGTGGCCAGAGGAGCGCGAAGCCTTCTGCATGACTGCGTGATCCGCCCCCTCGGCAGGAAGCTGCTGCTCAGAAAACATGCACAACACTTAGCCTCAGACCCTGAAAGAGCAGATAAACCACGCCACATATCTTTAATCATTTATGAGTCCCGATGGAGAGGAGCCTGAGGAGGAACCACAGCCTGTTTTTTTGGAGAGAGAGACGATCTTCAGAGTGATAAGCTCAAGAATTGTGAACCTTAAAATATTGCATTTACAAAACACCTATTTGCCGGATTAAATGTATTTGAGCTCTATCTGAGAATAAATCTGAATGAAATAAAAAAAATACTCATCATCCCATTGCGCTTAATGATAGACTGGTCGTGTTTCCTCATCCTGCTCCCTCCGCAGGGTCTAGATGCACTCTGAGGGGCAGAAGAAGACGCTGCGTGCATCTGCATAACGTGGATTGGAATTAGACTGGATGTGATTGTGTAGTCATGCAAGCCATGTCGGCGTTACCGCCCCACACCACGCGTCAGATTCACCTGAGCCATTAATTTTGCATTCCCAGTTTATATCCTCACTTGAAACATGCTGTTGGTTATCACTGGTAACTGATGACCAAACGGAACATATCATAATATAATCCACCAGACCCACAGGTACACTTCATTGACGGCAGAGGAACTCAGCTGCATTAAATATAACGCATTGAAACATTCATGATACACAGATTGTGATATTTCCTGAAGTGCAGTTTTATGTTACCATTTAGGGTATGGTTATACTGATACCAAGCTGGATGTTTGCTTAATTAAAGGATGGGTTTGCTTGTGGCCTTATTAAAAGGTCGGTTCCAATCGCTTATAACAACCTCCCTGGAAAACTTTACTGTTGATCTACTGCAGCTTCTCGTTCTCTTGAAAATGGTAAACTCACATTATAGTCACACATGCCTTAGTGTGTGTTTTGTTTTACAACAGTAATATCATTTTTTAATTTCAAAATACTTTTTGTAATTGCTACAGTACATCCAACGTGTAACATTGGTTATCCAGTAGTAGGTTGCCAGTAGGAAGTGGCGCAACTTCCTATTTCTAGTCTCTCAGTTATAAATAATTTTGATAAGGCCCGGGTTAAGGAATTACAAACCTGTACTTGTTTGTAAGTACTTGATCACCGTTAATAAAAACAAGCAAACAAAAAGGACTACTAAAAGAAGTCCTAAAAGCAACAGCGGGGTTGATTCATATTGTTATTACATGCAAATGCGGATGCGTTACATTGAGTTAGCAGACGAGTGGGATATCGTAAAGCGGGGTTGTACCATGGGGAAGGAAACTACAGGGAGGACTCTCCCGGAGGAGCTATTCTTTATGCTATTCTTTGGGTTAAACAGGGGGAAAAGATATTTCTTGATGATAGGAGGCCTTCCATCAGGGGGTTCCATCTGCAATATAGAGGTATATGACTCTGGTGGAACAGGGAAACACGATGCAGGGGTCAACAACAAACACAACAATAACAACAATATCCATCTCATCCATCTTGCTTGAGAAGCACTGTGTATGTATGTATGTGAGTGTGTGTGTGTGTGTGTGTGTGTGTGTGTGTGTGTGTGTGTGTGTGTGTGTGTGTGTGTGCGTGTGCGCGTGTGTGCAGTTCACAAAAGGTTGCAGAAGCAGTGCAAGAGTTATGCACCGTATAGAGCCTGAAATGTTCTTCACATGAACCCGCACATGAATGATTAAATTCAGACATGATGAACGTGTTAACAGAAAGACTCACCGGTTGGGACTTCTTCTTTTTCTTCTTTATTGCTCTGAAGAAACCCTGCTTTTCCTTTTCTTTACAAGTCTCTGTGGGGTTTAACGCAGACTCTGTACCCGTCCTTGAAGCAGAAAAAGAATATTTCGACTTAAGCAAGTTCCAATGTGTTACTTCCATCTGCTTTTGGTGCCAGGACCAACGCCATCCTTCCTAAATCATGTTGCAGCGCAAGGAAATACTGAATAAATGAGCCCTGACATTATCAGCGAAATGAGAGGTCAGGGTAGGAAATTGATCTGGAGTCCACATTGTGAAGGATTCTGTCTCTTCTTGGACTGAACAGGGAATTGAACTCTGACGTGACCAGGTTTCAGGCAGAGCAGACCATCGATATTATTTCAAGACCTATCAAGCTCAAAACTGCAATTTGTTTTTTTATACTTTTCAATACTGAACATCAAATCCCATCAAATCCATCCTAAATTCACTTGGCTATTTATCTTATTTCGTGTGACTTTCTTTTGACCATAGAGCTCAATAGTGTCACATTGTGTGCTGCAGCAAGTCTTACAAATATTGATAAAGCAAAGATTACTTTAACTAAGGGTGGTTGATATTGCCAAGAAGCATATATATATTAACAGTATATATACATGTATAGATTGAAACTTGATTTTAAGTAATGTGGATATGGTGATCAGGCAGGTGGAGACAATAATTGGGCACTTAAATTTTCAAGAACTGTCCAAAAATATGATCAATTTACTCTAACACATTTCTCCAGACTTATCACTTTATTATCACCAAGTGACCAAAATCCCAGCCAATATCTAGTCTTGCATCACACATTGACATGACATTCAAAACCACCAGCTCCACTGCAGAGTCAGGCAAGTACACTCACCAGAGGTCAAAGCCTGGTTGGCGTTTGGAGTGGTTGCCCAAAGCGCTGCCCTCCCCCGCCATGCCGGGGCCTCGGCTCTGACCCCTGCCATCGTGGAAGGAGTTGTCCGGCCGCGGAGATGGTACTGTTACGAAAAAAAACGAAGCCTGTCTGAGGAACGAGTATTTGATGGGGGAACAAGATGACAAGAAGAGGCACAAAGCCAGGATTAGCACGGTCCATGACGTGACTGACCTCTGTAGAAGCTGCCCACCCTCCTCGGCATGGACTCACTGTAAATGAGGCGGTTCTCTTTGGAAGAGCCACCGTCCTCTGCTTGCTGCTCGTGATACATCCCCACCTGGATCACGTGGGAAACCTGATCAGGATTCAGTAAAATTTACTATCTTTACTTTAGTTTCAAAATGTGAAACTCTCCAATGTGTTACGAACCTTACAAGGCAAGACAGTTTTGTTATATTGACAGGATTGTAAAATGTGAAATATTCTATTAGCCATTATTACAGTAAATATTTCACAATGTGGTTCACGCTACTTAATGATCTGCTCTTAAAGCCTTCTCTATGCTCTCACAAGCAGACACATAGTAGGGAGGCAGAGAAAATGAGGAGGCATCTGATGCACAGAGACAGAGAGAGCAGTTCATGACAGCAGCATCCACCCACATCCGCACTCCGCACAAGACTGGATGTGGGTGGGGAATAGTGGTGGGTACAGGCAGCGTGTCGGACCTCGCTTTTTTGCCGCTGTAAGTGAAAAGAGGCGGTGTTGTCCCGCGTGGAGTCCCTGATTGGGGGTCGGCCGTGGGCGACCTCGGTGGCTGCCTGATCGCCTCGTTGCTGGAGAGATGATGAAGCATGAGGTGAGCTCTACGACACAGCAGCGCGCTTCAGACTCTCACAGACATCGATATGTTTACATATTCACACAGACAAACAAAGAAAATATGCACTGAGTATATATATTTAAATACACAGGTCACGTATACTGTGTACTGCTAGCCCTGGCTTTCCTACACAAAACAGGGGAATTGGAATGATCAACATTTTGCGATCATGAAAACGTTACAAGGCTGAGAAATATCTATTCCTAACTGAGAGAGCCAAATAAATTATTTTTAATTATCTTTTTTATTATTATTATTTCTAATCAAATACACGGTCAAGGGTGAAGACGAACCCTGCTGGTGTCCTCTTCCCTGGAGGAACCCCCGGAGTGGTGAGGCAGTGTGCGGTGCTGGAGCTGTGGAGAGAGGAGCTGGAGGCTGCTGGCCCTGGTGGGCATCCCCTGCCCCAGCACCAGCCCCTCCTCCAGCCCATGCGTCCTCTGGTGGTCTCTGCGCACGTACATGGAGTGGCGGTGCGGCCGCTGCTGCGATGAGAAGGGGCTGGTGTATCCCTGACCGTAGGGCAGAGCGTCATGCGGGGCGGAGAGGGAGAGAACGTGGCTCCCGCCGCCTCCGCCGCTCTCCCCCGGGTCCAAGCCCTCCGGAGACTTGCTGTCCTCCGAGGCCTTGTGCCGGGAGGATGAGCGGCGGTAGGACGAGTCCAGGGTGTTGCTCTCTTTCTCTGAGCGAGTGCTGCCCCGGCTGCCAGCGCCATGGCCCAGCCGGTCGCTGCGGCGCGTCGACGGACTGGCGGGCGCCGTGAGGTCCAGGCAACTGGAGGGAAAGTAGCGGGTGGAGGGCTCGTCGGCCAAAAGGTGCACCTCGTTCAGGTTCCCCACCGACTTGGCGTCGCTGAGTGTACCGTGGCTCTTGGACAAGTTCAAGTAGGCAAACTTGGAAGAATGCGAAGAGCTGTGAGAGTCCATGTAGCTGTGTCGACTGTGTTTGTCGCCCGACTGAAGCGTGTTGGTCTTTCCCTCCACAAAAGAGTGGCGGTTCTGCTGCAAGCGGGAGTTCGATTTGAGGTACTTGGCACCAGGCCCGTCCGAAACCTTTGACCCCAGGTTGACATCAAACTCCCCCTTGTTCTTGGGGTCTTTGGGGCTGAGCAAATGGGGCAGGTTGCCGCCGGCCAGGTCCATGCTGCATGAGGTGGAGTGGTTGTAGATCTGAGGCTGATAGTTCTTGGGGTGCAAGGTGGGGCTCAGGCTGACAGAAGTGGTAATGTTGCCGTTTAGAAAGCTGTCGTTGCTTGGGTGGAGCTCCTCATGCCTGGGCAGGCTGGAGCAGTCTCTGCTGCTGGAGCGGTGGTGTCCAGAGCTCTTCCCTCCATGGCTCCTGACCAGGAGACACAGACGGGCAGCATTCATTAGATGCATTCACACATTCAGGAAATCGGCTTCACCAAATTTCCCTTGAGTAAGATAAGATGCATTTTTAGGTAAACTACGACAGCATTTTATGGATCCCCTCCCCTGTGACGAATGAAATAGGATCCCATTAAAGTGCTCATTGAGTTTAGATAAATGACAAGTCAGCTTTCCAGCTTCAAATTATTGAAGCGCACCTCACCACACAGACTCTTTTTTCTTTTCTAGAGATGCTGACATGTACAAAGCTAGCTTTACTGTGTTCTGCTGACCTGCTGGGGGTGGTGTTGTCTCCATGGTGAGGTTTCCTCTTGGACGAGCGTACAGGTGTGGGCGTGGGCGGCCCGGGACGCTCCACCAGCCGCTGGGTCTGGAAGGCGTGGTGATTCAGGCTCTGCTCCGTAAGGAAGCGCTCCGTCGGGCTCAGCAACAGCAAGTTCTGTTGCACAGAAACCAACAGGAAGCCTTGTGATTCCACACTCAGCATCCAGATCTCGAAAAACAAACAGTCACAGTGCTATGACTCATTCCAATTATTATCCGTCAGGCCACTAAATTGAATTGCATCCCACGCTTAGTTTAACACCGATTCAAAATCTGTATCGTCCTCATTTTGACCATCTCTTTTCTTCTCACCTGTCGGTGTTGTGCATTGTAGCAAATGCTATTGGTATTGAGCATTGCTTCGATAATAGCTACTGTATGAAGAAGTAAACACGCGCACACAAGCACACACGCACACACACACATGCGCACACACACACACACACACACACACACACACACACACACACACACACACACACACACACACACACACACACACACACACACACACACACACATACTGTTGTTTGTTAAGTCAGTCCTTAGATGGTATTGTGCTGCCAGTGAGTCACTACCTACAGGGAAAAGCACAAGTGAACAGCCTCTGCCCACGTGTTTGACATGGGGCTTCTGTTCACAGTGCTGACACAGGAGCAACACCAGTGATGGAATCAGGATGTGAGCCGAGAGAAGCTCAAGGCACTAGCGATGCGATGCGCAGTCAGAAAGTGTTTACTCACAGGGAAAATAATGCAATGGCCAAGAGTCCGTTTTCTATTAATTTAGGTTAAAGGATTTTGGTTGAACAAGGAATGTCTTTGGAAATAATGAATGAGTCATATTTGTATTCTCATTCTGAGCATTGTTGTTGCTATTTTATGTTGTTTTTATGGTGATGTAATTGTACTATAATTATTATTAATACTAGTGCATGCCCGTTCAAAATGTTAGACTTTCTAAGACACTTTAATGCCATAGTTGAACAAAATGTCAATGATTCAGTCTTGTATTCCACAATAGAAGATGAAACTGCCGGTTAAAATCATACACCAAGGAAGGACGTTCTTTGTGACTCAGTCGCAGAGCCCTGAAGCCCCGCCCCCCACTGACTCGCTGTTCGCTGTTTATTGAAAGTTTATTAATATTACACGTGTCGTGTGTCTGAATTACACACTGTACGTCCTTGGGTCCTCAGTGATACACCTGCCAAGTGTGAAGTACATCAGATTAAGGGTTGTGGAGGTAATCGAAGGACGGACGGACAGCCAGACAGACTGACAGACGGACGGACAGACGGACAGACGGACAGACAGACAGATTCCTGCCTTTATAGTTAGATTAGTTCAGTTCCTCATCATTCGAATGCATGTGATCCGTACCTTCATGAGGTCCAGCAAGGCTCCGCTGATGATTCCTAGATACCTTCTCTCCAGAGTCTGGGGGTGGTTCACAGCAGGGAACTGGAACAGAACAACGACACAAATATTATTGTCTGTGAGCACACCAAGTCACTGCCAGGCACTCTGGAGCGTTTTATACTTTAATTTACCGCACCAGCGGTTTAATCGTTTGTATAAAAGTTTTGATGGCTCCACCAAATAGGCATCGGGCGTCGGAGATGGAGCGACGGTCACCCAAAGCCAGCTTTGGGAAACGTAAATTGTAATGACTCAGAACGAGAGGCTTTGACCTGGAGAGAGGAAGAACCACCCTAGTCTGCTGTACCACTCGTCTGCCAAGGAAGACTATCGCAACCCTCGCCTCAGAGAGCTCGCTTGGATATATAATACATGATGAGTCACCACGATCCAATCAGTCACGGCACAGAAAAGAAAAACTCAGGCAGGATGGAAGAAAACACTGGCAGACAGCACAGAAACAGAGCAGGCAGAGAGAATAAACGAGGGGAGAGAAAGAGAGGAGGTGGAATAGAGAGATAGCGAACGTTCAGAAATATCAAGATAAAAGCAACAGGGAAATAAAACAGGAGGGAAAGAGGGAGTGAGTGGGTGAGACACGTTGAGGTATAGACGGCGCACATTAGAAGACAGTGTTTGGTTGGGTTGGGGGGGCTGTATTCATTTCGTTAATGAAAGATATGACGGAAGATGTTTGTCCCCGACTTTCTTTCCATGACGTATGTTTTGTTTTCGTTGATGAGACGAGACGGGACTAAAATGTTTGCGGCGGGCTGTTGGACATTCAAAATGCATGATGTTTTTCCCCCGATCGTGCGTCTGTTCCTCAACTCTCCACTAATTTGTGTGACTGAGTTTTTTGAGTTCCTCACCCATTTTTGAACTTGCAACAACAGCAAGAAGCGCGATCTCACGGTGGCTTTGATGAAGATCAAAATCATCCTTCCATATTCTGTGCGACGTCCAGCCAGAATGGCAAACCGTTTGGATAAAACAACGTCATAAAGTGCATCGACTCCAACGACTACACCGGCAAGAGGAGACGTCACTTCCGTAGACATCGCCAAAGAAACAACCACCGATAAACACCGGAAGCAGGAGATTTCTCCGTGAAAACACATCATTTCATCATTGTTTTGGATTAAGAGAAGAGGGCGGATGTATGGAGGATAAAAATGACTCAAACTAATAAGGATTTTTGACTAAAGACTACATCTAAAATAGCTCCCAAAATTAACACTGGTGGGGTGTTGTTGGCGTGGCATTACCCTCAGCCCGTGGAAGCGAGGGTTGTTGTAGAAGAGCTTCATCTGTTCTGGTGGCAGGGGTCCCAGCACCTTTTGGATGGTGAAGAGCTGGTCTATCTCGCTCTCCCCAGGAAACAGTGGCTGTCCGTCACTGAGCTCCCCTAAGATGCAGCCTACTGACCACATGTCCACGGCCTTGCCATACGGAGCCCTGGGGCCAGAAATGTAGGAGGTGACTGCTGGTGGTAAAACACTCGGCGCATCTATGCCAATGTGGTCGTTTGAAAAAGTAGTAACTTAAACGTGTTCTGTTATACTCTGTGGGGTTTCTGGACAAGGTTGAGAAAGGACACACTTACCCGAGCAGGAGTTCTGGAGAACGGTACCATCGAGTGGCCACATACTCTGTGTAATTGGCGTCGTTCCCTTCAGAGAGATTACGTGCAAAGCCTGGAAAGGAATGAGGGAAGAGGCAATATGTAGTAAGAGAAGGGAGCTGGTGCGGATACTCCAAGCAATTTCAGTCATAATTCAGTAATTTCTGAAATATCATTCCAATTAATTGGGCAATCTATATTCTTCTCACTTACATCCTGCTGTTACAACATATTGACAACATCATTTGGTCTTTGGGGGGACAGTCGACTGGTATCTATTTTCTAACAGGAATATTAAACTGATGAATATAGATGTCTAGGAACAATGGAGAAAATACAGTGGTCTATCTTGGGCTTTGCTCGCCATTTGCCAGTTATTTTCCGCCCGTGCAAAATAAAATGCATTTTCTTATTTTCCCACAACAAAGGCAGTTTAACACAAGCGTGCGTTTGATTTCAACCCCATTATCCTGGAAGAGCCTCTGAATTGGCTGTGTTGTCTTTGCGCACCGCATGCATGTTCCACAGGAGGGACAAAATAGGACCTCACGTGGCATTCAGTCTAATCTGGAGATCTCGGTAGTTCACTCGACCCGCATTTGTGCTTTCCAAAAGCAAGCCACAGCGGGCCTCCAGTCTCTCACACCAGATTGCCGACACGACGGCGGCCTTGCCATGTTTGCCGTTTTCCCTCTCTTGTTTTGATGTTGGGAGTAACACCAGATTGGATCAGAGCTCACTGGCCTCTTTTTCCTGAACGCTATAATAGATTAGGATTTGGAACATTCATGAGGCGCCCAATGTAGGTGGAAACTTTCCAAACTAGACTAGGGGTAACTTGACTACATTATATTTTAAGTAAGTGGAATACTCACCAAAATCACATAACTTGAGGACATCTTCTGAGCTGATGAGGAGGTTTTCTGGCTTTATATCTGAGATGGGAAAGGAGATCGGGGGTGTACTGTAAGTGCAGATGCCGGCATGGGGCTTCACTGTCAAATCAATAATACTAGCAATTAAAGAACCACATGGCCATTTTGTCTGAATGAAAGTGAAAACTGTGACACCCAGAGAATCCATAGTATGACAAGCTTGAGTGCCGCTCTATAATATCGTCAAATGTGTGCCTGGGAATATCACAGACCATCTGGATTCATGCTCTGTTGTGATCAAGGTGCCAAAAGCTCACAAAGGCCATCTGGTGCCTGCTCCGCTGCCAGATCCTCACCAAAAGCGCACAAGTTCTGAATAATTGAGTGGTTATTTATAGTTCATTGTAAAACCTGTGAAGCCTCTATTTTAGCACAGAGGAAATATTTAAACACAAAGAGGCCCTGTCCATACTTGACTGAAAATTGATGGTTGTCATAAAAAAAAAAAAAGATTGTTCCAAATAATCCAGTACAGACGGGACTGGTGACGTCGCTGCGGTTGAGACCTTGGATGTTCTGAGCCTGCACGTTCATACCCTTGGCTGTGGAAAAAATAAAAATCTCACTAGAACGGGGGGTGGGGGGCGGTGAGAATCCGTATCGATACGAGAGGAAGAGAATCAAATCAAAGCTGCTGTTCCTTTACTACGTTTCCATGTCTCAGGTTTCTAACTTTTTGTCTCAACAGATTAAAAAAAAACTTGGCGGAGTGGATTAGCTGCTTGAGAAAAAAAAAAAAGAAAAAAAAAAGAAGCAGAGAGGGATTTTCTTTTACCCCTGTGAACAATGTCGTTCTTATGGCACCAGTGAATTGCTTTGATTAGCTGGTAGATGTAGCTGCGCACTTTTTCAGGCGGCACACCGTTGGGTAACTCCTCGAGCAACTCGAGCATGTTCTGCGAGAAACAAGAAAAAAAGCCCACATCGTGAAAAAAACAACATTTATTGGTCTTGGCCTTTGCGTTAAATAGTGATGGCGAGCCTACCTTCTCCACATATTCAAAGACCAGATAGAGCTTTCCTCTTCTGCGGAAAGCCTCCTTCAACTCAACGATGTTCTCCTGCTTCAGGGTGCGGAGCATCTTAAGCTCCCGCAGCGTGGTTTCCTTAACCTCCTCATTCTCTGCAGGGAGGTGGGAGAGGTACGCGGGATTAGATATGACAAGAGAGGGGAGATGGATGGGGGCGGGGTTGAAGCAACAGCATATCAAAATACGAATGCAATAGGATACTCGTGAAATATTATGATGTATAGAGTAGAGAATCTTGGAAGCAGAGGTGTAGGGGAACTGAGCTGAGCAGCTAAAAGCAATGAAACTGTACATCTGGACTGGTCTCTCAACGTCGCCATTCATTTCTGTCCTCTTACTAACTTCTGATGTAATTTGTGTTCCTTGATTATGCAACGCCACAAGGAAAAATTAAAAATGAACTATTTTAGGCAGACCTCAAAATAAGCTTATGCGGTTGAATGATTTATTCTTTCATCCAAAAGAGATAATAAATACTAGAAGCGATAAACTTAGGCATTGGGCAAAAGCTGCTACTCTGCCTCAAATCATTGGAAAAAATGAAAGGCATATAAAATATATGTCTGCTATATGTATATGCTATAAAAATGAAAATATAAAAACTATTATAAGCTTCAGCTGTGGATAGGGAACATTTCTATCGCAATCAATGATTCACCTCTATGGCTAATATGCAAAATCATTGTTTCATGCATTTTTAAAGCAGCTCATAAATTACATGTAAACTACAAATGACTGAAAATCGTTTATGCTAATTGTGTTTTAATAGTTTTAAGTTGATGGAGTGCATAGGATTTTGTAGATAAATATTCAAATACGTCAATGGAGTGGAGAGTCAGCAATAGGATAACGCTAATTTCAGGGTGTGCCTTATTCCTTTTTTTATTCTGGATTAGGGCCATGTAAAAAATCTGATTTGTGTTAAAGCAGAATTATGTAACTTTTGGTATTTGGGTTTGCCGCCCCTACAGCTTTCTGAGTGCAATTGCACTTTTACACCAATGTCGTGAAACTCAAGTCCGGTGAAAATAATACATTTTACCTGACTCATTTGAACGTTATCAGTGATGTTTAAATAACAGTCCATGTTACAAACACAAATATAATGCACATCTAGGTTACAGCGTCCCTTCCGCTTGCCGGAGCCCTGGGAAGAATGGGCGAGGAGGGATGTGGCCCCCCACTACCGGTGTAGGTACCAGATGTGTTCGGCAGATCAGATCACATGCGCGAGACAGAGGGTGAAACAAACCCCGTGGTGCAATAATAGTGAGGGCCGGTGGGCGGCGGCTGAGGTGTGGGTGCCAGGCGCACCACTGGCCCGTCTCATCTGCGCCGCGGTGGAGGTGGAGCAGCTACGTTTTGTATGAGCATTATTATCAGACATTTGGACCGGGAAGTTTATAATTTATCGTATTGGTTTTTTTTAAATACATTTGAACCAGGCAAAAAAAGGGTAATTACTGGAGCCAAACATCAAGGAAGTGACGTAACGCATAACACACTTTTCCCGCGGTTTCATAGCCAAACACAAAAGTTACATAGTGCAAGAACAGGCGTTCGGGAGGGTGGGGTGGGGATGAAAGAAGAGCTATTCTCCATATTACAAGTCAGTGTACCATCACAATGATTTTGAAGTTGTTATTTTAAGGTAAAAAAGTTACATAGTCTTGCTTTAAAGACATAATTCTGACTTTTCTATTTATCGCTTTGTTGGAAGGCTTTTTCTTCTGGTGGTATAAATTGCTTAGACCTAAACCTGTTCCTCATAATATGCACTTTCTCACCAGACCATTATTTCCGACAAGCATTTATTTTTTCTGCTGTGTTGTTCAGACCCCAACCGACTGAGAGGGGAAGCAAGCAGTACTAAAAATGTCGAGGGCCATGGCAAACCCAGCCAACAACATTTTATTACGAATAAACAAATACAATTAATACTGTGTATGTGTTGAGATTTATTCTATAAGATGATCAGAAGTCAAAGAACACACAGGAAAAGCCTTTTTTTAAAGAACATTGATTGGGTCAAAGCTCCTGACACTAATGCTGTTCTCATTGTAGGGACCTATTTTCTCACCAGTGAAGGATGGATCTCTTACCTTCACTGTCCTTGAATTTCTTAATAGCCACAATTTCATTTGTCTCCTGCATCAAAGAAAGAGTCACTTATTAACAAAAGGACCTCGCAAATCAGTGCTAATGTTGGTACATATTCAGGGCCGGCTCCAGCTATTTTGCCGCTCTGGGCAAACTGTCAATGGGGGTGGGGGCGTCCAAATCGTTCCCGCTCCACGCCCCCCGCTTGGGATGGCGCCCTAGGTGGCTGCCTATGACGCCCGAAGGAAGAGCCGGCCCTGTACATACTGACAGTAAATTGACACATAAGGAACACAAACATGCTTCTTCTTATATTATCAACGTTACTATCACTCTACTATTAATAACAGTACAGACATGAACCACATGTCCACTGCTAAAGGAGCAATACTGTATGTACTATGGTAGATGGATATGTGTAATTTTCATGTACATTTAAAACATTTAATGCATTAAGTCTGTATTGTGTCAAAAACGCAGCACAATCAATACAAGAAATGATGCATGAAAAATGCAGAATAATACATTTTTGAGATAACATATTATGCCCAAGCACATTTATGTAATCCAATGAGTTGTTGTTTCTGATCGTCGGTTAGAGAGATCCCTGCGCGACGTGGCACATCACAAGCCGTGCATCTTTGCATGTCCTACTTAGGGCTGGTATTTCTGCCCGTGGCTCAGAGCTGTGCTCTAGATTCACCCCTTCAGAAAGCTACAGGCAGCATCGTTCCGGAAAATCACATTGAGGAGGGACCCCTCATCACAGCACTTCGAGGGGAGAGAAGCTGTATGGAAATCTAAATGCATGTGCTGAACTGTACTGCACTGTATTTTTAATGGCTCGCTGGTGCTAAGCCCTCCAGGGCTAACCTACTACATTAGTTGGGAAGCAAGCCAGTCTAGAGCATCTCCAAAAAGACCCTCCCAGACAGTACACAACTGTAATGTCAACCTTTTCACAAAAAGTCATGTGGGATTGTTTATTATAAAGGGCATCAAATCATGTCTCCCACACAGGTTTCTTTTCATTAGTTCTCATAAACTAGTATTGTCTTTAATCATTCTCAAAGCTTACTTTATAATGTGTGTACACTCTCATTAGAGGCATCTGTACATCTCCACTGAACATCTTTTGATTTAATATTTTACAAGGATATTCCCCTGTGATTCTGGACTGGGAGGCTTATCTATGTGGGAGAAAAAGTGGTGCTGAGTAATTCTTCACTTTACATATTTTCTCTGCAAACAAACGCCACCGAGCACCATCGCTGTTTCTCTTCAGGTCAACGGGCGGCTTAACTGTGTATGACAGCATAGAATCAATCAAAAACCCAGGCAAGAGGGGGTTGAGAAAGGATGCCAGATTTCCAACCATGCGACAATGTGGTGGCAAATGTGGCAAATGCGCCATGAATTCTATGGAATATCTTTAAAAGTCACGAGTGGTCAAGATAGGTGTGTTTCTAATAATAAGAAAAGAACAGCACAGCAATCGTATAACATGCACTTTGAATTTGAATCGGATTAGACAGTTCCATCAGTTTTTGGACCAATCCAGTATCTATGTAGGTAAATTTGGCTTTGGGGCCTTGGAGTTACACACAAAAAACGGTAGCTGTGCGATGTAGGCTGGTGCCTGCGTCATGCTGCCCACATCAAGCAGGAAAAGCCCACCAATGATCCGAGCCTGTCCACCAAGGAGGCGTGATGCACTGGAGTAAAGCCGTCTCAATGCTTTCAAGCCAGCTGGAAATTATAAAAAATACTATTCTCCTCCACAATTTCCATGAGTTGTCCGGCGTCATCCCTCGAAGAATGTTGCAGATTAAAAAAGCATCTGAGAAATGAGTCTGAATTTTTATAAGGAGGGGCACGGCAAAGGGCCAGGTTTCTTCAAAAGCACATAGATGCAGTCTTGTTTAAAAATGCCGAACGCAGCCAGAGCTGAGGGACTCGGGGACGCTAGTGAGTGCAATGGATCCACGGAATCAATCTCAAAAACATAAACACATACAGTAAGAACCCACAAGAAGAATCCTACGCACAAGAAGATGGATGTCAGTGTTTACATAGAGAAAGGAGCGAATTGCCAAGAGGATAGGACTCAGGTTTCTGTGAATACGAGATGAGGGGACTTTATATTTGATCTATTATTGTGTTATACACGTGTTATGTATTACACTGTATCATTTATATATATATTTTTTTTTCATCTGTGATATTGAGCTGTCCTTACATAGTGGATTTGTTTTCCAATGGACAGAGCTACAGAACACAGAGTTGTCTCATTAGCCGAAAGGTTTGCCGGTGATAAGAGCTTGAACAAAAATCAGAGCTTTCCCAATTTAAGCAGTTCTCTCACATCCAATGCTCGCGGGATATTTTTGAGTTATGAGAAAGTTTCAAAATAACGCCGAAATAAAAATCTCTAAGAAATTGCTTGGGAGCCCTGAACCTACTGAACAACGCATCATTCAGCAGGACGATGCGTTGGGGCTGGATGATTCAGCTTTTCCAAGAATTTCACTGTCAAATACTTTGGGCTAAAATTACCTCTAGACACCTTGTTGGAGCCGTTAATGTAATAACTGTCAATAACACAATAATTTTTCCATTCTTAATGTGACAAAAGTCGAGAATTTAATAACCTACCAATAATGTAATTACATGTCTGAATCAATAATGTAATACATTTTTGCGCATAATGTAATAAGTTATTACGTTATTAGCTGGGTGCAAAACATAATAAAAAATTTAATCACTGGAGCCAGCAATGTAATAATATACTCAATTTATTTAAGTTATATTTCTTGGCTATAAAGTGTCACACTTCCATGACACTTAGTCTTACTGTTGCCTCTTTCAAAAAGCACACACACACACACACACACACACACACACACACACACACACACACACACACACACACACACACACACACACACACACACACACACACACACACACACACACACACACACACACACACACACACACACTACTCTCTCTCTAGGAATTATGACTAGGATGGTGAGATACATAGGTTCCATCCAAACCAAGAGTTGACGCAACAAGAAACTGAACAATGAATATCTGGGAGGCTCTTTGAAGAGTTATGTGTTCACCAGTGTCGTGTTGTGCCATCCTCTGTAAATATATCCCCATGTCTCCTCCACATACTCAGAAACAGGCATATTAGCCAACAAATAAAACTTAAAGTGATACATTTTTTATGATTTTTTTTAAAACCCAGCTAATAATGTAATAACCAGCCAATAATGTAATAACTTATTACATTTTTACACAAAAAAATATTACGTTATTGGTTCAAAAATGTTATTACATTATTGGTAAGCTATTACATTATCGACATTTATTAAATTAAGAACTGAAAAATATGATTACCTTATTGGCAGTTATTATATTAATGGTAGATATTACATAATTGGCTCCAACTCAACACACCTGTTCCAATTTTTTTTTTTATAAAATGGATAAAGTGGAGCAACAGGTGGGCAAGAACCAGACAGTCTGCGTTTGAAAAGATTCTAGAAGCAGCCTGAAATATCCCAGCTCCACCAGGGGACAGTGGAGAAGCTGTGGATCCTGATCCCTCTCCCTTCCTCCCGGTAGGACAACTCGGTCAAGTGTTCAACTCAAGGTGACCCATTTAATGCCACATGTGAAGGTATTTTTTTCCCTCTCCCGTCCCAGTTTCTGTGCAGTGGGTGCAAAAATAACTGCTCTTTCAAATGGGGTGGGTAGACTACATTCACTGCGTCGTTTTTGACATTACTGAAAGGCATTCAGCTCGTTTCAGATGCGCACAATGTCAGTATACATCTTATCATCTGCAAAACAAAGCTGCGGCAATTAGACTGTCTGAAATGTAGTTCCACCAAGTTCTAACGTCTGAAAAAACATTTATTATGATGGAGACAGGATGAATGACAGAATTGTGGTGTGTCAGTCACTGTCACATTGCTGATCCTGGAACAACGATGAATGCACATACAAGGACTTGTCATTCCGGTAATTATTCTGTTTTGGACTCTTCGGCGATATATCAATCAATCAATGCAAAAAAATCATTAATCACCTCCACCAAACTAATAAATAGAACTGTTGTTTGTGACTAAAAGTACTGTAGTGGTTAAGTACAGAAACAGAACAGACACTGAACATGCTTCCAAATTCTATGGCACTGCATTTAAGAGGAATATCATCCCAAGCACAAGTATAAAGACACAAGAATGTAAAGCTGAGTTTGGAAAGACATCCACCGTGAGAAACGCCCTCAGAAAACCGATTCCCATTGAAAATAAAGTGACTGCAAAGAGAGTTTATTTTTTTCTATTTTATTTTTTTTTGGCTTATATTTACTGTTTTGTCATTCAGTTGACTGTACATTAGAGCGACAACGATAAAGCTGCAGTCAGTTAATCGATTAATTCTTTTTAAAAAGAACATTTCCAAATTCTTTGATTCCAGCTTCTCAATGTGAATATTTTCTGGTGCCTTTACTCCTATATGACAGTAGACTGTATGTCTTGGAGTTGTGGACAAAACAAGATAATTGAGGACATCGCCTTGGGCTTTGGGAAACCGTGATCGACATTTTTCAGCATTTTCTGACATTTTATGGACAAATCAACTAATCGATTAATCGAGAATATATTCCACAGATTAATAGATAACGAAAATAATCGTTAATTGCAGCTCTAACAGGCTTGTGCCTAAACACCGGCCTGTTGGCGAAACTCTCATGAGAAGCCAAAATCGCCACCGCGTACACCCTGATGGTGGATGCCGCATGGTGCTTGTTCATGAGAGACTGCAGGAATTCCAAAACAGGAAGAAGGCTGCAGCACGGGGGGTCGGCCTGCTTGTTGACGCACCACCGCTCAAACACGTTCCACTTGGAGCCATTAAGCCGAAAAGTGGACGAAGCGAGAGACCCCACGATGGTGGCGATCACAACATGTGACTATCCACTCTGCTCAAGCCTGCGCGTTTCAGGCGCCAGGCCAGCAGAGGACATCCCAGGACCGATAATGAGGTCACCGAGCCCCTGGCCTGCTACAACACGTTGCGGCACATGTGGATCTGCCACAGGCCCGTCACCACTAATGGTTGGAGCTCCGTAAACCAAAGTGCCCTGGGATGATCGGGGGCTACCAGTATCACCGACAGCCCCTCCAAACGCACACATTCCATCAGTATGGGCATCAGCCGCGATGGTGGGAATCTGTAAAGCAGACCCCTAAGCCATGGGTGGTGCGCCAACGCATCCACCCTCAGAGAGGGCTTGTCTTTCCCGGGGAGGGAGAACCACAGGGGACACTGAGTGGTCTCTCTCGACACAAATAGGTCCACCCACGCTGTCCTGAATAGTCTCCAAAGCTGGAGTGCTATATCCCGGTGAAGGCGCCACTCATGGGTGCCACCTTGTGACAGGAGGTCTACCCCCACGTTCAGATGGCCTTGGATGTGGCTCGCCAACAGAGAGCAGAGCCGTAGTAGCGCCCATCTCCACAGCCTCTCAGCTGCGCTGATGATCTCACACTGCCCTGACGGTTGATGTAAGCCACAGTAGACGGTTCTCTGACCTGATCCGCACATCCTGGCCCCGTACGAGGGGTTCGAAGTGCTTCAGGGCAAGTAACACAGTCTTCATTTCGAGGAGATTGATGTGGCCAGGGGCCACGCGCCACTCAGCACCTGCCCACTGCAGGTCCCGTCCCGTGTGTAAAAGGTGACTCGACCTAGACGCACACCCTGTGTGAGGGTCTGGGGATCCCTCCATTAGGCTAGGCCCCTGTTGAGAGATTGTGGCACAACAAGAAAGCGTAAGTGGGTGGCGCACTGGGTTCAGCCGGAGCCGTCCAAACCATCGTTGGATACATCGTTGTCCATGTTACACCAGCACTACCAACTTGGCTGCTCACCTCTCAACCAGCTACACAAAACTGGTCTACCAGCTGATCCACAGTTAAACCAGCTTGAGCACGCAGGCCCACCAGGTAAATCCAGCAAGACCAACTAATGACCAACTAAGATTTGTAGCTGGTTCTAACTGGATTTTTCAGCAGGGAGAGGCTTGTCAAACAGTCTGCATTGAGCAAACATGCGTTATCCCTTATGTCATTGAACTCAGGGTCAGTGGGGGCAAGTTAAAAAGATTTTCCACTATTGATATTGATCTACTTCTGACCTAGTTTCGTCCACACAGTGCACAAATACAGAAAAGGTAAACATCAAGCATTCCACACTATTTTGAATTGTGTAAACAAAGTGTTAAGTGTGTTCAAAAACAATCAAGAAGTAACCATAAAAATGTGCTTCATAGAATCTTAAGAAGCTTAAGAGAATGATTGTGTTACGATAACATTTCGACAAATTTACTGAGCACCAGTTCATTTTTCACAAGAGAACTAACAATTTCAACGGATGAAACTCTAGAACGTTAGTTCAGTGTTGGAGTTTCATGGAACCAGACCCAATGTTTTGAATGAAGTATGATAATGGCTACTAATGAGAAGTATTTATACCATCTGTTTTCCATAGCGTATAACACTCTGCAGCCACACTGTAATGTCTCTGTTTGAGCATCCCTGCGGTGTCATTCATACCAACACGACGCAACTTACACACAACATGGTAAGATGAGTGTTGAGAAGCAATTTCACAGAAATGGGGGCAGAAAACATTTCACAGCGCTCCACTAGCACATCAGTGTGGTGGCTAAAAACAAACAGCTTGACAGGAAAGCACTTCATGACAGATTATCTGGATTGCTCAGAAGGGCAAATTGTGTTTGGAAAACCTGGAAAATGTGCCATTGCCTCCGCTAAGTCGTTCTAACCGTGTCAGCAACCTGCTGGATGCTCTGCAGCGGGGCACGGCGAAGCTAAGCCTCTTTATTCATGAGGGTTGGAGGGAGGACATTCGTGTATTTGTGTTGGTCCTGGTTCCTAAATATCCCAAGCTGCACCTCTGTGGATGCATGGGAAGCCGCACAAAATTGACAATTGTCAGGTGCGCAGAGAGCTTCCATCTAGGGCCGTGCGCGGCGTGCAGCGGTCTACTGCGATAAACACCACATACATATGGACATTTGTAGTTATACAGGGCTATTTTCGGGGGACTGGGACTATTTTGATCTTTCCAAATAAGTACATGTGCAAGCGAAATTTGTGTGGTGTGGCATCGCTTCGATTATTGGGTTGGATTGGCCGAATCAGCTGCGAGGCAGGCAATTGTTTCCCACAATGCAGCTGTTTCCGGTTTTCTGCCTTTGTCTCCAGCACACCAACAGCAGCCTCATGCCAGCGCGTAGGACCGTGTGCCTTTATGTTTGTTATATGGCGGTCTATCGCTCCCTTTAGGAGTTGCCTTCCTGGAAAATGCAAACTGCTGCTTCATTCATGATAAAAGTAGACATTCCACAAAATCATTCTCTTTTACAATTAGTAGTCTTCGTACAGAGATCGATGTGTCCTTGTTTTTCTTTAATGATCTTTTGAAAAGGACCAATAAACTATTGTGAGGATTATTATGATGACAATTTGAGAATAGTTTGAGAATTGCTGGAAGTAGTTCAAGAATAACACCAATACTTTGATACTTTGAGATAAATAATGATTGAAAATCATTTCCTAGGGAATGATTGTCATCCTTCTGTTTAAATTGATGACGTAAAACCGAAATTGAGTAAAATATGTACTTATTTTATTCAATAGATTTTTCTTTAGTTCTTACATTATTATTATTATTATAATTATTATTATTAGATTTCCTTCTATTAACGTAAAGCACTTTTAGCTGCATGCTGTGTATTAAAGCCGCTTAAAAAAAATGAAACCAGTGAACTTGCATAGTAAAGCCCTTGTTTATTATTAATCTATTTATTTTGTATGTTATTGAAACGATCAACTCATAAATACCTTACAAATCAGTGGACCTATGTGAGAAACAACTGTAAAGAAAACAAAAGAAAACAGGGGTTCTCACTGTGAGGATGGTGATCCTCATCGTGTAACACTTAAAACCAGTAAAAACAGCTATTATGACAGATATAGCACCAGGCGTGGCCTCTGCTGTGGAGATAACTGACGCCTAATGGTGCTATTTCTGCTGCACATAATGGAAACATTGGCGTTTGCAGCTCCCTAGGCCGGGGATCAATCAGTCTGAATTATAATGTTCAGTAATTATAGGCTTTGACTCTGGTTTACTGCAGAGCTCGCCCCTCGCTCGCAACATCCATCTGAGTGATTGTGTACCATTAGAGTCGGTGCATTTTTGTTTTGCAATTATCATAACATAATTTAACTTGGTTATTATACGAACTATAACAAATGTTTTATTGTATTTACAGCTGCTCATTTATTGACCCATGTATGTTTACCCGTTTACCTCTGACTGGTTTCAGGACCTGTTGAACTCTCTCTTCAAAGTTCTTTTAACGTCCGCTGGCTTTGACCGGGTGCCGTGGCCCGGCCCTGGGGTCTAGACTCTCCAGACTAGAAGCGGGTGGTGGCCCGGGTCACCCATGACATCTGTGCAAAGTTTGGGGCTAACTACCTTGCCTGTGAGTTTTGGAGTTGTGTGTATGGATTGGGTAAGTTGCAAATTAATTGTCCTTCTCAGAAACAATAAGATTGTCTGAATCGGAATCTGAATACCGAGCCTGGCTCACTGACAACTTTTAACAACTCATTACATGTAAATACTAGCTATAATATTCCAGACAATATTGCAATTAATATTGAAGGGTATCTGTTGTGTTCCACTGGCTATCAGTGACTCACTTTGTTTATTTTCCAATTATAAAACAAGGCTACTACCTTGTTGAGCCCCTCATCCCTTCATACTAATGACTGCTAGACAGACCCACAACACCTTAAATAAAATGCATATCACTTGACAAACATGATTTGTATTTTAACATAAGGCTGAAAATTAAACTAAGGGAATTAATATTGATTGATACACATTGTACATCAAAATGTAAACAAATCTTACCTTGTGTCTACACTTCAAAACAACTCCATAGGCACCTAAGACAATAAAGCATAGAATGTATAATTAACATAATAATTATAATAATAATAATCATCATCATCATCATTGTAGTAATAATAATAATAATAATAATAATAATAATAATAATAATAATAATAATACTAATAATAATAATAATAATAATAATATAATTCAACAGTGAGTTGATAATGAGGTTTGCATAATATTCAATACACAACAGCAGCCTATTGAGAGTAGCAAGTTTAAGTAGCCTTAGATTAACTGATAAAAGATGCTGCTCTTGCTTTCACATGAACAAAGATTCACAAAAACTAAACATCCTCTTGACAAGTCACTCAACAATGACTGCTGACTGTCCATCTTTAAGTCTACCTATTCTGTTTCTTTTCCTAGATTGTTATACAAACCAGACAACATTGTTTATTATTCTGAATGTAACACTTCTAAAACACTCAAACCAATTAAGAATAACATCCTTTCCGCATTATGGCCGATGGATTGGAAACTAGGACACTAGTGTTGGCAAGCCATCGTGGTTGTGATGTTATGGACCCTGGCAGCCACATACAGTACGTGAGCCCTGAGGTCCAACTTGCATTCTGAGACTGGGAAGGCATATGATTCGTTAAAGTACACCAGTTGAATATGTGGCACTATAATACATAATCCAACAATTTCATAATGACACCAATTATTGTTGACTTGCAGAAAGTCTGGGTGAGGCATCAGTAGTGAAACTCACTTCCGAGTCTACTGGCGTGCTGTGACTAAATCTTTTTGGGGGAATTTCTCAACCTGAATTGACTGAAATCGTTAGTAATAAATGAAGACCGTCGCTCTGCTGGGGTAGTTCAGCGCTTGTTGAAATTGATTGACCTCAAAATGACTGAGGCCATGTTTACGGTGCTATATCAAGCAGAGCATATGTCACCACAGTTAATGGATGGATTTTGGGCAGATTATTCAACTTTAATGCTTAATGCGATAAATGAGAATGATGACCTCCTGCTAAACCGAGTCATACTTGGATACACTAAACTTCAAAATCCATCTTAAAGTGTCCCTGCATCTCGGAGGAGGTGTTGGTAGAAGTGTAATAGCATGAGACGTGGGTAGCATCAACTCCTCAATGCATTTTATTATCAAACCAGTTTACACAGTTGAAACTACACTTTCAAAAAACTGTAACATCAGTGGGAAGTACAGTTTTTACTCTGTCACTCTGTCCCGCTGACATTTTGTCAAGAATTAATAAGCATTTCCCCATTCTGTATGCATTCAGTTACCTGCACCAAGCAGCATAAATACAATAACAACTTCCTTGCAAAAAAAAAAATCTTCTTTTTGACCTAGCCTGTCAGTTGGCCCTGAGCAAAATCGACTGCAGCGGAACAGCCCAATTAAATGGCTTCTGTCTAGGCTGTTCCCATAATAGCTGTATGTAGATAAGATCAAAAGTGGAAAACAAGATCACAGAGAAAATGTATATCAAATTTATGCAAGTAAGCATTCAGAAAGGGCGTGGAAGCCTGTGATAATTGGCTCCTGACTGTCAGTTCCCAAGCACTTAATGTTAATTGCTGGTTGTCCACAGTGTAGCCTGCAGGGTAAACAATTGCACACAACGCCGTGGCGGTTATTTAGTCATCTTACCTTCACCAACAATCCCAAGGACTTCAAATTTATTCATTACATCACCAATGTCAGGAATCTTCATGTAGTTAAACGGCAGCTGGGCGGGGTGCTCCGAGTTAAGAGAGATTGGTCCCGGTTAAAAGATGACATGAACAAGGCACCCGCTGGCTTCCGAGAGGCGGGTGTTGGCTGAGGGCCATAGCAAGACGCACATGTCCTGTTCAATGGATCAACTCTGCCTATAAAAATTGCGACAGCAAAAAACATACAGTCTGTGTTAGTGGTGGTGAACGCCAAACATCCAAAAAAATGAACATCTAACCTACCATAAATGGTACATATCAACTTTGAGACATTTCTAGGATTGAGGTGCCATACAGTATATTGGTGAAGGTGACCAAAACCTCTTGATGAAGAGGCATACAGTACCGGTGACATGGTGTGATGTAGTGTGGGGGAATAATATTATGGTCTATTGTACCAATTAAAATCAATCCACCTACACGTATTGGCTTACTCTCCGTGACAAATTACTTTGCGACATTCAGTTGGGTAGCATAATATGGGCCTACAATTTAAATGAGACACGCTTTGCCTTTTGAATTGATGGGAAAACAGAAAAAAACATTTGATCAATCCACAGTTTCACGTAGATCCAAAGGAAACGCTACCTTGATGTTATATCTTTGCTCGGCATCACGTTGAATCACACAACCACTTCATCACTGTATCTCTCTTAGTGGGAAGCGTAGGACCAGCGCGGACCGCAAAACCTTCTCATATCTCCCACATCCATGTGGTTTGGGGGCCGCTGATCGGCGAACAAAAACTCAACACGGCCAATACCTAGTCTCCTAAAATGTCTCGAATCACTAAGGTCTACAGCTCTGTGGGGACGGAGGCCACGGGCTTTGGCTGCAGCGCTCTACAGTCGATAGAGGCGTCCGACGGCGTCCTTAGGTAAATAGCTACTGCAAATACAACCCCAAACAGCCCGACGGCAAACACTCTCAGACCTTCATAATTACCATATAAAATTCCTTTACGTCGTTTCCCCTTTTAATCATTAAGTGCCTCTTTGTTTTGATTTTACTGCCATGTGTTGCCATATGGCAGTAAAATGTAGAATGTGTGGGTATGTATACCCAAGAAGTGAAGACGGTTGAGGAGAAGAAGAGGACAGCGAAGAAGAATCACACACATTCAGACACATTTGAATAAAGCTGCGTTAGCCCTTTATTCTTTGACCCAGAGACAAAGTCAACTCCAACTCCAGTTCAGCAAGAGATACTGCAGCAAATTTTACAAGGACAGGTTTTGTATTATCGTAACTGGTATTTCACTTGACGTCCATATTAATTCCATGCATTTTTTTTCTACAAGCAAAAAATGACAGGAAGAAAAAAGGAAGAAAGTAAAAATGTCGCTGACGCTTTAATAGGTTGTATGGAACATATGTTGCTCCTCGTTACAACCACAACTACAACCGCAACCACACAAGCCACAACGACAACAACCACAACTACAACAACAAAAACAACAACAACACATAAACACTGTTGTTGTTGTTGACGGGTCACAAACGTCCACGATTGTGGGCGTGCGTGCGTGCGCCCGCGCGCGCGCGCGCGCGTCCGCGGCTGCCTCCACACCGCGGCTCGCGCAGGTTCGATCCCAGGTAAAACAATCCGACAAAACCGGCGGATTAACGGCTCCGCTCCGCTCAACTGCGCCAGTTAAGTCTGATCCCAATTAGTTACGTGCGACTTAGCTAGTTTCCTGAGTGGATCGCCAGTGAACCGCGGCTCCAGGCAGATAACGAAGGCGTAAAACCGCAGATATCCCAAAATAAAACCTCCGAACCTTCCCACCGCGCGAATAAACTTGTTGGTCAGAGAAATGTCAGCAGTCACAACAGCGCCACGTGATTGTTGAGACGGAAATAAACAATACGGCCGAAACACACTCACTTGCTTGGGGGACTGTGGTGCCGGAGCCGCGTATCCACCCACCGACGCAGATATTTTTTTATTGCACCAGCTACAGTACAGTAACTGAATCTCTGGTTGACAACCCGCAGGCGCGTCGCTGGGCAACAGCTTCTGAGTGACGTACTGACAGCCAATGAGAACGGAGAAAGGCTGTGTTTTATTTTTTTTAATCAAAACGCCCCCTTCGTGTTGACCAATGGGGGCGCGGGACGGCTAGCGCGAAATAAACGACGCGGTCTGGGTTTGCTGCAGGAGTACGGAGAGGATTGTTCCAATTCCTAAATTACAAATTACATAATTTCCGACGACAAACTCACAGCCTGACGTCCACACATCTGGGACGGCGTGTGCCCCGCTCAACACTGCTTGACCTTAAAAAAAAAAATCCTATGCTAGATGTTGTAACACCCCAAATACTGGTCATAAACAAATAAACAAATAAATAAACAAACACATTAAAAAAAATAATTAAAGAAAATATTTTTTTGATAAATAAATTGACAAATAAATAAATGGATAAATAAATGCATAGACATATATATATATATATATATATATATATATATATAGCACTGTTAATTGGGCTACTTTGAAGGAGCATATTAAACATCGCCTTTATTTGAAAGGAATTCGAAAACATGTTTAACACGGGTTTAAGCTGCTGTTGCTGCACCCCCCTTCAGTTACAGTAGGTGTTAATGTTTTTGCTTGGTTTCTTGTGGAAACATTTTGCCCGTATGTTGTTTTTCATCCAGGTTTTTTAGACGCAAAGCAAACAGAGGGGATTCCAGGACTTCTCCGAGAGTCAAACTTTGGCCTCAGACAAACCTTTAAAATGAAACTAGGCTGCCACCCACAGGATGGGTGACTATCACCAGATCACTAACACTATTAAACTGGCCTGGTCTTTCTCAGATTAAGGCCTACTTATTTGAAATCGCAAGTAAATAATTATTTGATAATTTGAGCTTTATTTGGAAATATTATTATGGTAAAATTCGCTACACAAACATGTTAACATATAATTTTTATTTTTATTTTTTTTATGAAGACATTACCGCCTTTAAACAAAGATTAATTTATGAAACAAATTCACATCAGAAAAAAATCTTTCTGTAATGCACTGCCAGCTGTTCTGTCTGGGTTCAGCTTCCATCAAGACAAAGGGTGATTCATGAGTCAGGTTCCTCCTGGTGGAATTTGTAATAATGTTTTGTTTACAGTGAATTCAGCTTCCAATGAAACATCAAATATTGGCTAGAATTGGTCGATACTGTACATGGTCTATTATTTGTGACAGTTATGTATAAATTCTCTTGAGTCTGTCAATCCTGTCAAAATCACTCAATGCTGGTTGGTACATATGGTGGGATAATAATGATATCACTGTTCATAGCTTTTCCATTCTTTTTTTTTTCTTTTTTTTTTACCAAACAGTACATTATAAAATCCCTTCACTTAGGAATACAAAGTTTAATAGCATATAGCATGATATAGTCTACATTTTTTCAGTACTTCTGGGTACCTCCCATTGCCCTTCAAATGTTTCTACTCTTATTTGTCGTCATAATTTATAGTATCAGCCATATCAGGCCTTATGCAATGTCATAACACACACTTCCCTGCGGTTTGATACAGGACTTAGAGAAAATGTATTAGTACAACTGGAGCCAGTCCAAATTGATTTAGCCTTGTGCCACTCAACCATAAAACACCAATTTCACCAGTTCACATACAGATCAAACTGTGTGCCTGTCAGACACAGTGAGAACAAGCCTAGCACACAAATCACAATGATTCATTGAGTGAACAGCTGCAAGGTACTTTTTGAGATTAGCTTTACAATTGTACCAATAAACAGTCAAGATATTCAGATAGAGTGATATTATGTAACAACAGCAAAACTGTTGTGCCGATATCACATAGATAAATCCTAATGGTTAAACAAGATCATAATCTGGCTTTTTTTTTTAAAAGAGTCAAATTCAAATGTCTTATTTATTTTTCATTGTACAGAAACAGAAAAATGTATGAAAACATATCAGCAAAATGTGATGCTTCATCAAATCAACTTCTTATCCTTAGGACAATGAGAAAAAGGCCTATTTGTCTGTAATATGCCCATCTGCCAATTTTCAAAATAATAAATATTAAAGCTTTCCTAACACAAACTAATTTGAGGGGTCTCAAATTAAACCAGAATCATATGATCTTATCAAATGATTTGGATATGGATTGGATATTTTTTTTTAAATTAAGTTTACATCCAAGTAATATGAACTTATACTAATATAAAACGTGTTATGTAAGAATGGTGTTAAAACAAAAAACCCAAAACATTGGCGGTGACAAACTGATGCAAAAGGGTAATGGAAACTATTAGGAACATGAAAAACATTGAGTTGACCTCAGTGATGCTTGAGTCAGGCTTTGTAGGCCCCATGACAGTGACTGTATTTGGCATGAGAGAAGAATGGTGTGAGAGTAAGAACCACATGCAAGTGAAACCCCTGATACACATCAACCTACACAACACTTTTCAGTTTTTCCACCATGCTTCGCAAATTAGTTTATGGGCGTCTCTTGACCATTTCACACCATTTTAGTCAAGTTGAATTTGATGTAGGTTTTATATAGTATTACGTTTTAGTAGTTAAGGTAATTATTATTGTTATTATAATTATTATTATCATCATTCTTATTATTGTTATATTATTATTAGATCATTATTATCGGCATCATCAACCTCATTGATTGCTGTTGTTGTTTTCTGCCGATAGATACGTTTTAAACGTTTGTTTATATATATATAATTATTAGTAGTAGTAGTAGTATTTTTTATAAAACCAAACTTGCCTACATATCAAACTCTCAAATGCAGAATTACAATAAATATGTTTGCATTATTTTTTCGGTCATGATAAAGGGGTGTGTTTGGTTGCGAGGTCCCACACGCGCTGTGTTTTTAACTTTACAGCAAAGCACGAAAACAATGACGACGACGACGACGCCTCTTTCTCTTCGCGTAGTTCGAGCAGACGGGCCCGGCAGCTCGGCAGCCGATTGGCCTGAGCACAACAAGGCGCTTCGTGAGTGGACAGCATCCCGGAAGTAAGGGGCTTCGCAAGACCCCAGTCATCCCGCTTCGCTTCTTCCGTCGAATACTATCTTTGGCAGGTTACAGTCGTGTAGGCACAACGTTACATTTGTGGAAAAAATATGGCAGCTGACGAGAAAAGTGTGAGGATATTCCCTCAATTAATTTAGAGGAAAAACGCTATTGTAAGTTAACTTTTCTTACTTTAACAGATTGTTCGAAAATATATCTATTAATGCTGTGGACGCTAGTGGTATTGTAATGCGCCGTGACGACATAAAATAAACTATTTTGAGGGGGAACGTGAAAGCTAACGTTAGCTTAGTTGTTAGCCAACGATGCCTTGTGCGTCTGTTGGTGAAGTTAATAGATCATCGCATTTGTCACGTTAAAAAAATAAAAACAAACCCGAGCATGTTCGGGGTAGTTTCGTAATGGTTCCTACGTTAGTAATAACACAGTAAGGTTAACTTCAGCATATCGCTGTTTAGCTAGCTAGCTAGGTAGCAATAACGCCAGGTTCACTGTGGGCTCAAGCTGTTGGAGTCGGGTTAACGTTAACTATCCATTAACTATCACTTAAGCGTCGTAATATCCAAAGTGGGTGGATTGGAGTTATCCCCCAGTATTATCCACGCCTTCACCACTTTCACTGACAGATGGAAACTGTTTTTTCTAATCCCCCTGATCAAATAATCTGCTACTTTGAATATGTGGATCAGGATTGTGGAGTGGGATGGGGTTACATCGTGGAAGAAGTCGTGTTCAGTAATACAGAAACCTATCAAGTACACCCGAGGCCCGCGATAAGTCCCAGTAAAGCACCGTGTGTGGGACTGGAATGCCACATCCACTGGTTTCTGATGTGCTGCATGCCATTGTTTATACTGGATTAGCTCGACCTTGGTCTCAAGACTTTAAGTGTTGTGCATTCGCAATTCCACTCTTAATAGTTACACCATTACTTCATTTGTTGACCTTTTAGCAAATTAAATTTGACGATTGATTGGCCAGAATGGTAGAAAAAGCAGGTATCACTTTTAGATCTTTTTTTTTTTTTTGGCCCAAGGCGCACTTTTTTTTTTGTACAATGAAACACTCCCACGGCACTTAACCACTAAATCGTCAAAAACGTGTATACCTGCTTATTAATATGGCCCGCTAATAATACTCACATCTACAGTGTACTTTGAGCATGTTTTGATGAACACAGAGCTGGTATTCTGGCCAGAACTAATGAATTAGTGCAGTCTTTTGATCTTGAAACACACGAGCTATTTTACATAAAAAACAAATGCGAGTGGAATTTGAAAAATGTTCACAGCACACCTTGCAAGCGCTCATGATTAGTGGTCGAAAAAACCCCCGATCTAGAGGTTTTCTCAAACTGACAAGACCCTTGAGCAGAGAAGGCAAGTTAATTTGTATCAAACATTTCATTTCATACATAAAATGCATTATAAAAAGGCAAAGAATAATAAAAGCAGAGAAAACAAAAGCTAAAAACAGATACAGTGGACACTGTTGACCGCTAGTCATCTAAGGTCACTCCTTAACACACAGTTTGATTATTACTTAATTTGTTGACTCTTTTAAGCTAATTAAATGTGATAATTGATTGGACAGAATTGTAGAAAAAGCTGGGCACAGGTTTTGGAGCGGTAATAACAGTCCTTGGGTAATTTGTTATTTGTAAAAGGATTTTGTCTAACTGTCCATATACACAGTAACAAGTATTTTTTAGGTGTCTCTCACAAATTTCATTTTCAGATAATAAAATCACAAACGTGTTTCATTCATACAATGCTCAGCATTGGAACTTGTTAAAAGGCATACTGTTATACTACATTTATAATACAGTCTACATTTTATTTTATGATACAACACAATAATTAATTCATCAAGTAGTGCATATTGCTAGACAGTCAAAAATTACTGCCAATGAAAATGGACTGGGAATACACATTTTTCGAAGGAAATTCCTCTTAAAACCACATACTGTTGGCTTGTGATGCTGATAATTTAACTTTCATTTTACAAGTTTAACTGTAATTCACTTGACTTTTATGCCTTCTCGTATCTAGTAACGTGCATGGACTGAGGATGCTTTGTCCTGTTTTGTCCTGTTGTGTCATTTCATATGAACTATTTCACAATTGTTATTTTTTTTCAGTACAGTGCTTCAGGGATCATAGAGACATCCCAGGAAAGCATCTTCACCTTTATCTGTATTATAGAAATATCTCCATCGGCCATCATCAACATGGGAAAAACATCACTGAAAGGCAAGTATACTATTTACCGTTTTGCTCATCAATCATCAGACATTGGGCTTTGGAAGAGCAATTGGTCAGAAAAAAAACTGTCTACACTATTACAGTGATTCTAATTTTAGGCAGCTGGGCATGTGTCTGTATGCAGTACCTGTCATTTAATACGGTCGCAGAATTATCACAACCTAAAGTGGCTGTGATGGCTTGGGAGTACTTTAGTATTGTGTATTAAAGTTGTTCTTACAAATGAGTGCACTCACTTTTTATTGTAGAATCTGAAAGCACTTTTTAATTTATAGGACAAAAATGTTATTTTATCCCCAATTTTGGATTAAACCTTTGACATCTGACACTCCGTCACACCCAGTCTTAAGATATTGTTTTCTGACTGACGTCAATTTGATATATCATGTTAAGAGGTTCTGACATGAGTTTTCAGAAGTAAACCAAGTGAATGGCCTCACCTTACATAAGATCCTTTGTGAGGAATTTTGAATATGTGAGGACAAATAATTGAAATATATATGAGAATGGATTACAGGGTAAACATTTGACAGTTTAGATCAGAATATTTATTTATAAAGTGTTTTCCTTTTATTTCCAGACCACAAGGACAGCAGAAAAGAGAAACTGGGAAGGAATATTCCACCTCCAGGTCAAACTCCCTCAGCAGCTATTAAAGGTAACAGTCCATCAGCTAGTCCTATTTATGAAACTGATATTCCTGTTCAATGTGAGCCCCCAAATGTTTTCAGTGGTGCTGTTTGCCATCTGATAATGTTCTAATGTTTAATTCAGATCAGATTCTCTCAATATAGGATAAAATAAAATAAGATAAAGATACTTTATTAATCCCCAAAGAGAAATTCCAGTGTTGCAGCAGCAATGACATACATGACAAAACACACATCATTTACAAAAACACACGTTTTTGAATCTATATATATATATATATATATATATATATACATATACATACATACACCCACACACACACATATACATATATATATAGATACACACACATATGCATACGTGTATATTCATATAAACATATAAAACTACTGTACCGTATAAAAAAATAGAATAAAAAAATTATTTTACTTAGTGAAAAGTAAAATGCTACTGTATGCTGTGTTTTTACATAAATTAAATCGCAATACAAACACAAGAAAATCCAAAAAACAAGACGTTGACTGGAGCTAATGTAACAGCTACCACTAGCGCGGCGCCATCTACGTCACAACATATTTTTTCACTTGCGCTTGCTTGGTGCCCGTCACTGTGTGGCGAACGAGAAATCCTTTCCGCACACACGTTATGTGAACACCAAATTCAACGTTGTATGTCCTTGGGTCCTCACCAATACACTCACCAAGTGTAAAGTATATTGGTTGTCCAGATAATTCAAGAGTAGAGTAGGAGAAGTATAAGAATATAATCTATATTGGAGAGAGAGAAAACAGATTACTTCCTTTTATAGTTGGATATGCTTGCATTTAAAAAAAGCTTAGTTCTGGCTCAATGTTCTGCCCACATCGTTATCTAATTGGTTGAAACGTGGACGATGATGAGTAAACAACAGACTTGGTTTCCATTACTTCTCTATGTGCTTCATTGTGTTTGAGCTATAAGGGCTTATAAATATTTATTAACCTCCATTAGAAGAAGAAGAAGAATCTTCAATTGTCACACACCACACCACACTACAACACATGCACGCACGCACACACACACACACACACACACACACACATGCACATGCTTTGGATGGCGGCCGGCGAAATGAGGCCTCTGCATTTAACCCGTCCTTGGCTTGTCCTTCCTCCGGGGGCGCAGCCAGGAGCAGTGGGCAGCATTTGTGGACGCGCCCGGGGACCTGGTGACGAGTGTCCATCGCTGGTCAGACGATGATGTGTGCATGTTTTTGGTGGGGGTCCTTACTGACGTTAGGTGGAGGAAACCCCATGTAAGCACGGGGAGAACATGCAAACTCCACACAGAAAGGCTCATATTTGGGAGATAACCCCCCCAGAGCACAGTGCCAACAGCGCCCCAGGCGGGAATCAAACCCAGGACATTAGTGCTTGTATTACTGTAGATTTTTGTTTGAGCTATGAGGGCTTGTAAATACTTATTGACGTCCATTCGTGTTTGTATTATTGTAGATTTCAACACTAAAATGTTCATACTTGCTGCGGATTGGCCCCAAATATTGGTGAACTGATTACTAGTAATCGTTATCATCCCTGAAAACCATATTGGTTCATTTGTATTTTAACAAAGGATCAATTCACAAGATATTATCGCTACATTGCATCCTATAAACAAAATCAGTTATCGTCATCTAATTCTTCCAATGACATTTTTTTTCTTTGCATTTCTTTTTAGATTCCTTTAGCTGGGAGCAGTATCTTAAAGAAACATCATCTACACCTGCTCCACCCAGCTTATTTCGTCAGGTATGTGATAATTTATTGACTTATAAATTTTCTAATTTCAGTTATATTTCATTATCAGGATCACATGACATTCAGTGCAGCCCTTCAGTAAATGAAAGTTCCCAAAAGCAGATTTAAGGTTAGAAGTGGTGCAAGTCAGATGGAAAAATGGTTAAGTTGGGGAAGTAGAGCATCTCAAGCAGAGATTAAAGGCAAAAACAAAATTAAACAATTTTCAAGCATGCTTTTTGAATCTGTAGTTTGTTAGTAATAGTCAACTTTGAAGACAAATTTCAGCTCTATGAATTTCTACTAGTGCCTGCTCAAAATATAATTTCTGATTGATATTCAGGATATTAATGAGATTATTATAGAGCAGAAAAAAATAATGAATAAAACTAACGGAATAGAGGCGGGACATTTTTTGTTTTTGTTGTAACAGTGCTGTTTCTACCTCTGCAGTCTAGAGTCCCTCCCTCCAATGACTTCAAGGTAGGAATGAAGCTTGAAGCGCATGATCCACGCAATTCCACCTCTGTCTGCATTGCCACGGTGATGGGCCTGACAGGCATGCGTCTGCGTCTGCGTCTGGACGGAAGCGACAACACCAACGACTTTTGGAGGCTGGTGGACTCCTCTGACATCCAGCCCATTGGAACCTGCGAGAAGAATGGAGATATGCTGCAACCACCGCTGGGTATGTATGGAGGCTGAACTTGAGGGCAGGGATAAATTGGAATAGTGCGTCATGTGCTTTGTTAGCATACACAATGGCATATTGAAAATATTAAAATTCAAACAGAAGTTTAATTATGGCAGTGGACTGATTATCAACATGTCAGACAGTGTTGATTTTATTTCAAGCTGTCATGAATACTGCGAGGTAATCCCTCAGTAATAATTGTTGTTTTATATGTAATCATTGATAAATAATATAATAATAATAATATAATGTATGTATATGTTTCTCCTTTAAGGATTTCGGATGAACGCCTCCTCATGGCCCATGTTTCTCTTGAAAACGCTAAATGGAGCAGAGATGGCTCCAACAACCGCCTTTAAAAAAGTATGGATTCCTCACTCCAATATCAAATTGTCATACAGAGACATGTTTTATTTTCTTGCTTCCCAACATCTTTCTAATAAAATGCACATTTCCTCCATTCCAGGAGCCTCCAAGGCCTTCCCAGAACAGCTTCAAGTCTGGTATGAAGCTGGAAGCCGTGGACAAGAAAAACCCGTACCTCATCTGCCCAGCGACCATAGGAGAGGTCAAGGGTGACGAGGTCTTTGTGATGTTCGATGGTTGGAGGGGTGCCTTCGACTACTGGTGCAAGTACGACTCCCGGGACATCTTCCCCGTGGGCTGGTGCTCCATCACCAAGCACAGTCTGCAGCCACCAGGCAACAGTGGTAGGTTTTTTCCTCTAGGCGGCAGCAGAGCTCTGGGACATGGTTCTCAGACTGATGTTATTGACGTCCTAAAGCTCCCTTTACATGAATTAAGCAATGATGGAAATGATGACATCAAAACCAGAATGCGGTTCGTATATGCTATAGGAACTGCAACACGACCTTCCAAATAACTTAATCATTAGACTAACTCATCAACAGTACTATTCTGTTCTGTTTTTTTTCTCATCTAGTTTTAGAGGGGAAATTTTCCATAGTTTTTACTGCGTGTTGAAATTGATTGAGGGTTTATGGAGGTTTAGTGGAGACTACCAACCATTTGCCTTTTACTCGCTGGTAGTACTGGCTACATTTATGAGGGGCATGAGATATGAAATATATGTTGTTTAGTGTCTCGAGTACAACAGGGACCCCAACAAACACACAATACTAATGCCCTATGCACTGTATCTTGCATAACGTTTCTGCCATGTTGCATCCGATCAAGTATTATAGCTGGCACAGGCGTTAACCTATATCCAAAAGGATAAACCAAGTAGGTGGTTGTTTGCGGACTGGATCTGACGGGGGGAAAAAAGAATGTGTCGAAACATTTTGACAGCCAAGAAAGTAATTAAACGTTGACATGATGTCTTCCAGATTAAATGGGAAAACGAAAATGACAGATAGAGAAAATAAACAGACTGAACACTTCCATGACAAGCCAGTCCTCTTATTCCTATGATGCAGCTTTTCCATTTAGTCGATGGACTCGGGAGAAGGGGGGAAACCTCCATGCACAGATCACACATGATACTTCCCAGATTCCCTGTGAACTCCTTTAACTGGAAAGTAAGGGGAACGATGAGGAAGATTCATGGTCTCCTACCTGTTTACATAAAAAAGTCCTGTTTACATAAACTCCACCCTCCAGCCTGCGATGGGGCCTGAGCTGTGTCTGCGAATGAAATAGTGGTTCAACAATGTCAGCCCAAAAACACACGTGTAGAAAGGCATGTAGCCCAAGCCCTTTTAGTTTAAATCATCCTTCTCTAACCTGTTCATGTTGGAGCTTCCCCACATACTTCAACACACCCTAAATAGATTGGGAGGGGCCTAGGCACACAGTAATCCCCCCCCCAGCCCCTCCCCCCTCATCTCCACACCCCCCTGTAATGCAAATCAGTCTATGTCTGCTGAGCCCAGCTTCTCCCTCACTGTGGGCTTTGTTATGGACTTGCACTGAATTTTGGAGGACAAATTGGACTCCGTCATCTTTCTGCGGGCAGTGTTTGAGATTTCTGAGCATATCATGAACCAGAGCTGAGGAAATTGGCTGCAGCTTTTTTTTATTTCTCAGGATTTAGATCTTTTTTATTGTTGCTGTGTTTCCCGAGAACGGTGAGTTTGGCAATTCTCTTCTATAATGTGTTTTTAATCCATGCAGAGTGAACAACACCAACGTGTTTAAATGTAAAGATCCTTGCTTCCTTGATCCTTGTTCCCCCTTTGTGGACATGAAAATATGAGAAATGTTATTTTGCACATGTTAACCTAGTGTGTGCATTATAGATTTGTTATAAATTATGTATTAAGATTACTGAGGAGTCGCTATGGTGTTTTTTCGGAAGTTTCTATGCTACTTTCTCAACGCATGTAGGATGGTTTTGAATTAATTTAGTATTGCTTATTGGTATGTGATGATATTGGAATTATTTGCCATTGACCTCATTTGTTTTTATCCACTAGATGCAGGTTAACCTACCTGTTAGAGTGGTTCCACTGCAGTGTACTGTGAACTGCAGCTGTTGTTGAAATGATTTGTGATCTGTAAAAGGCTGTTAAATGCTGGCTGTAATTTCTCAAATTTGAAAATTCTTTGATAAACTAGTCTGTGTGGGCCATTTTGCTCATATAATTATTCTGTAGATCCCATAAATGCTAATCACCATGAATCACCATGCATTACCATACGACGTGGATCACTAAAGAGCAAAATAATCGAAAGTTCCGGTCTTCAACTGGTGGACTAACTCCACCGCAGTGCACCTTCCCACATCAGACATATGGGGCTATTACCCCCCAACCCCCTACCAGGAGCACTGTAGGTCATTCTGTCAAGAGGAAATGAAATCCCATATGGCTCCTAATTTGCCAGGAGCGACGGTATAGCGGGACAACTTACAGGCCCCTCTTGATGTGGATAATCTGCTCTCCTGTACCTGCGGCAGTCTGTCCCTATGAAAAGAAGGGAATGATGGCTTATGTAATTATTGACAGCACCCGGCGGTCTCACATCTCACATGTTAGGTCTAAGAGGGCCTCAGCTTGGAGGACATTAGATGTTAACCCAATTTCCACAACACTCTATACTTTACCTTTGTTTTCAAAAACAAAGCAGCAAAAGTACTAGCACGTGTATTTTTTGCCTGGTCACAACAACCCGCTGACCTGTGCGGATCTTTGTTCCATAAGAAAGTAATTCCTATCAAAGCCCCTTTTTGCTGGCTGTGCCCTGGCCCCAGGGCAGCTTATGCTGCTCTCCAGAGAAATTACCCATAAGGGCTAAATAATGTATAAACTACAATAGTGTATTTACACACCCACTGTATGACCCTGCCCTTTAGAAAGCAGATCTGTAGTGTATTTCCAAAATATGTAGATGTTTGGGAGTCACAAATCATTTTTGTTATGAAATTGCTGTGTCACAGTTTCTAATTTTCTCTATAAGGTAGTTAAGAATTTCCTCATAACTGATACCTGTTTGCATATATTTCCACTTCAAATACTTCTGGTCCAGATTTATTTTATATTCTAACTACCTAGAAATGTACTTATCATTGACTAGTTTTTGTTATGAGAGGCCTTTGCATCTTTTGTATTACTAAAAAGGATTTCCCAAGAGGAAGTTACATTTCTTCCCTAGGGCTAGTTAATGAGTCTTTCAAGTCATATTTAAGATTTTCAGAGCTGCCAGCTGTTTCAAAAAGCAGTTTCTGCTTCCTCTGTGCCAATTTGCTCTTTTATACATTGTTGTTACAGTCACCCTGCCAAAGAACCCGCAGGCTGTGTCTGCGTCACCCTCCAAGCCCAGCAGGCGTGCTATGCAGTCCCCTTACCGGCTCCCGAACCCCTTGCCCCCTCTTCCTGTCAGGAAGGGAGTAAGGGGGCGACGGCCCAAGAGTGAGACTATCGCCCTCCTCAAAGCTGTGGCAGAGGCCGCAGCGGCACAGAACGGCACAGCGTCTGAAAACACACAGCTCACACCCAGGTCCCACAAGAAAAGAGGCCCCAAGCCCGGGAGCAAGGTGAGATCCTGCTGAATGGTTCGTTTCTCAGCTCGGGGTATCAGACTTCCAGGTGCCCGGCAGATGCGGGGATGTGGTTAAATGTTCAGGTTGTTGTCTCCAAAAATGTCCAATCGCTCAACGGTGCTTTGTCTTCCAGAGAAAGCCCAAGGTTCTCCAAAGCGCAGCACGGCTGTCCGGCATCCAGGTGCCGAAAGAAAGTCTGGCGAGCCTCAACTCTGTCGTCTCAACAGGTAAATAACAATGAGTGTTTTGATGTGTTACGAAATAACGTGTATCATCAACCTCTGACTGAATTCTAACGGCGTTTCTCCTTATCTGTTCCTAGTTTGCGTGTATGTGAACAAGCATGGGAACTGTGGCCCCCACCTGGACAGGAAGCAGATCCAGCGCCTGCCGGACCACTTCGGCCCAGGGCCGGTGAACGGTGTGCTGCAGCAGGTTGTGCAGTCGTGCATCGACTGCATTTATCAGCCTAAAGTCCTGCTCTCCGCTCTGCAGACGCACTCGGGTGCAGGGGAGGTCGTCAGAGGTGACGCTTTCTCATATTTAATAGACGTCCGCAGCTTGTTTTTCTCCAGCAGCGTTTTAAAGTCCGGTCTTGTGTTCCAGTGCGGACGGACGGTGGAGTGCGTCTGGTCAAGCTGCCTTCAGCGTCCAGCGCTTCCTTCGTGCTTCGCTTCCTGGAGACGGTGTGTCGCCACCTGCAGTGCGACAACCTGTTCAGCAGCCAGCCGTTCAGTCAGTACATCGCCTACGACAGGACCAAGTCAGGTGAGGCCGTGGTTTGGGTCTCTGTCCTTCATTTAGGTGGAGGACATTAAGTGTTTGGCGCTGATGTCTGAGAGCAGCGCCTGACCGCCACTTATTTTTTCCCGTTGCAGTGAAAGAGGAAGTGCTGGACGCTCCGTCTTTGAGCCGCAGCAGCAAGAGGAGCCTCTCTGGGATCTCACCGCCGTACGCAGCCCCTCTGTCTCCCAAACATCTGCGCACTGATGCCCACCCTTCAGAAGGTGCTTTTCACTTTTCACACTCCACAAGTGTGGTGCACTTAAGCACTTCTATTTCTCCTTTATTCATGTTGAGTTCATTGTGATAGATTGCCTCTCTTATAGCATAGTTTACATTTACTGAAATGCTCTTTGTTTTTCCTAAAATATGCACATGAAGAACTGCATCCATGATGGGTTCAGTCCCTTTACGACTGCAAAATGCCAAAACAAAACAGTATTCTACCTATTTGTGATTCATGTTACACATGAAACATTTCTCTGCTGAGGGAGTTTATGGATCCTGTTCTGTTGTGCCGTGATGCTCAGCGTTCACCTGATATTTGAGTCTCCCTTTGAATCCTGTTGGCATTACAGCGTTGTATAATTATTATATTTTTTGATCTGTTCAAAGTGGAGAGATCTGGATATTAAAATACAGAAATTGTTGCCATATGCGAACCTTACTTGCTAGCATATTTTGTTCCCTTAACTCAGTTGTGTTGAAAAATTGTGTTTCATACATGTAGGAAACAAACTAATATAAAAGCACAGGAGGCGGGAAGCGGCACGGTGCAGACGCTGTCTGGAGGAGAAATTTAAAAAAACTCTTCTCTGAGTTAGGTTTACTGTTTTTCATTTTTCATACAAGTGAGACTTGGGGAAAAAACTAAGGGAACAAAATAATTTCAATCGTTCTCCATGAGAATATATTATATATTGCTATATTATAAGCACAAGATTTGCATATAGAGCGGCTAAGTGAGATCCGATCACAAGTGGTTACTCGACAGCTCTAAGCGGAGAGGGCGAGAGCCTCCGCCTCCTCCCTCCCGCTCCCCCTCTCCCCCTCTCTCCCTCTCTACCTCTATCCCTCTCCATCTCTCCCTCTCCACCTCTCCCCCTCCCTCCCTCCCTCCCTCTCTGCTCCAGTTTCAGAACATGGTAAACTGCACTTAGTCTGTCATCAATGTCAATCGCGATTGATGGAGCCGATTGGCGATTTAATGGTCGATCTGCCCAAACCTAGTTAAGAGAGTTGAGACAAAGGCTGCAGAAACGTTCATCAGTGGAGGACGTCCTTTGTTGTTTGTTGTTGTATTCTTCCAAATGGCAATTATTTGAATAGACCAAAATTTCCAATCCCGTCGATAAAAAGCTTCCCTCTTCACTGGGTTTCACGGACCAATCAGCATGGACGACTGATGTGGATGCCTGGATGTGTGTTGTGCTTCTCCAGCAGAGACGCTGCCCCACGAGGAGAGCAACCTAATCAAGGAGCAGCGCTACATGGACTCGGCTTCCAACTCCATGACCCCTCGACCCCAGACGGCGCGGAGCTCCTCAGAGTACCAATCCCAGAGCGCCTGTCCCTTCTACCCCAGCGGCGGCACTGCCCTGCGCCGCCTTGCCTCCAACCCGGCAGAACTCACCTCCACACAGTCGCTCAGACGAGTGGAAGGTACTCCCACAAATAGATCCCCCTCAAGTCCTCCTCCTGAGAGAACTCATTTATAGTTCATTTCAAACTGCTTCCACCCGGTCCTCCAAACTGAATGGACGGAGGGTTGACTTACTCTTTCTTTTCAAAAAGAAAGTCAACTTCAATCTTTTTATTGTTTTAGGTTGTGGTTACTTTTCAGATGGAGCCAGATGGCTGGCGTGTTCTACACTAAAAGCGGTAGTTTTCTTGTCAGGTTCCTGACATTTGGTTAAGTGATCTGACTGACATTAAGAAGATATGTGAAAAGCAAAGTGCCCTCGTACTTTCTGCTAATACTTAATGCAGAGCTATGCACATACTAAGTGTATTCACACAATGTTTACAGAGGACAGTCACTTTTCCAGGGATGGTTCTTTTATGTCTTTGAAAAGATTTGTGGTAGTTGCCGTTGTGTCCTCCACTATCTCATTGTTATGGTTGTTATTGTCCTTCTCCAGTGGCGAGCTCCACCACAGGCCCAGAGGCCCTGGCGTCTGACAGGGACGGCTCGCAGGCTCCCAGTAAGAGTCCCTCCACGTGGTCCATCGAGGAAGTGATGCAGTTTGTAAGGGACGCCGACCCCTCCGCGCTGGCACCGCACGCTGAGCTGTTCAGGAAACACGTGAGTACATTCTGCTCTTGGTAACACAAAATAAAAACACATTCTACTGCTACGGACGGAAACTCACAGCGCTGGCGCCGAGGCCCTGGTCGCACCAGCGCTATGCTAGCTACATCTGCTTCATCTAGACTTCATGTAGAGTTCAGCTCGGTGAACTTTTGGCATCAACCAACTGTTCTGACCGTGATACTATTTTCTATAATTTTGCCAGAATAAACACTGCTACACAGTGAGACCCAGCATGAAATGTAGTTAACCATGAGACAGGAGGTGACAGGGTAGTTGTTATTTCTTTCATCTGTGTTGAACCGTTGCTATGTTTGGCTGCTACCAGTACCTTAGCGGAGACACTCCGAGGAATCTCACACTTCCACTGTCTGGTGTGACAGGGTCCTGGTCCTGGACCTGCTCTGTGGGAAAAGTGCATTAGAAAAGCACAAGCCGTTCCAAAGTGGTAGAACTGTATTCCATGGATTCTCAAGTGTGTCGCTCTGCTCCTGCAGGAGATAGACGGAAAAGCCCTGATGTTGCTGCGCAGCGACATGATCATGAAGTACATGGGCCTCAAACTGGGACCGGCGCTGAAGCTCTGCCACCACATAGAGCGGCTGAAACAGGGCAAAGTGTAGCGGCGCGCCACCCCCCGGCAGTAACCACTGGAAGGGCGGACATCTTCGATCCAGTTACAACGTAAACAATAAATAAAACTCCTTCAACAGTTGTAGTCGCCTCAGACTGCAGGGGCTGCTCGTCGCAGCTTCACCCCGAGGAGTGAACCCGTTACTTCATCCCGTCATCAGCGGAGAACAAACACAAAGCTGCTCACTCCGGTGACCTAATGTAATCCCAACGGAAAATAACACACGTTGTGTTTACGTTGTGCACACACAGGACGGACAGTTTTTTTCTGTTTTTTTTCTGTTGTTGTTTTTTTTAGTTTTTTTTTTTTTTTTTTTTTACTGAGATGAAAACATTTGATCCCCGTTTTGGATACCCAAAGACGGAAGAATGTTTCTTACATGTTTTTGTTAATGATGAGATCCCAGTTAATAAGGAAGTCCTGCGATACTGAAAAGCAAAGCGCTTCCTCATCTTCCGTTGAAAATGGCTGCGCTGTACAAATATTGTTATCACTTTTTCTTTATTCAGAATTCTGTCTTTCTTTGATCCCTCTGTCCAAGGATCGCTCACGCTTCTTCATTCCATTTATTTCATAAAATAAAAAAAATAAAAAAAGATATTTTAAAAAATAACCTTTTAGATGCTCAGAATGCTTGTTAAATGTACTGGCAATAAACATGGATAGTTTGCCTTTTTATTTTTTGGAAACTTGTTTTAGCTTGTTAAATGTAAAACGGGATGTGAACAACTTTGGCAGGTTGAATGTTTCGAAGAAGGACAGCCAACACAAGGTTTTGCTGCAAGTGCATTGAAATGACTGAACGGGTTACATACTCTATATATTAATATTGTATGTAAATAATGTGGTAAGAGTTGTGCAACCTGTTGTCCATTCATTTCTAAAGGCTTTATGGACGGGGGGTCATGAGTTGGATTGCCACCGACATGTTGTATTTTAATTTCTTTGTCTCCAATGAGACTAAATGGATGTAAAACTCTGAAAGTGTCCTAAGCTCTAAATCAGTTTACTCAGAAGTCATGAGTTGGATTTATTTATTTGAATTGACAGATTGTTACACAAGTGCATGTTTGTCTTTTTTTAAGGACTTTGTTTTGTTTTGTTCTAGTATTTTTTTAAATCAATCATCAACATTCGATCCTTGTGGTCCTCGAGCTTCAGTGTTGACCTCTTCAAGTTGACCTTTACAATCACTGTTAACGGCGGAAACAGAAGTGTACAGTTTTATGGGTTTAACCATGAATATCAGCAACAGAATGTAAATTTTGTAGAAAATAAATATTTTAAGAATATCATATATAAGTTAGAAATGGGGTAAAAATAATGGGTTTGGGGGACAATGTATTTCATACTGCGTTAAACTTTTTTTTTTTTTTTTTTTTATAGGTGAAATACTCCATCCACTAGACTTTGCCTTGCTTTACTTTTGACATTTCTCAGGATTATGTGGTCTTTGTTAGTGCAACCTTTTGTAGTGTACTGTTTGATATGATATACTTAAAAATAATCTTTAATATTCTTTCTGTAACCTATATTACTTACTCGTGCCATGTAATATGCAACACAGAATCAAAGTGCTGTTAATTTCCCCCCCCTTGCGTCTTCTTCTTCTAATGTATTTGAAAAATGTGTTGCAAAATGTCTCCTGTTCATTAGCTTGTTTGTAACACCAGAGGAAACGTATTGTGTTCATGCTGTTGTGTATTTTCTATTTTATAAATCAACTCTTAAGAAACGTTGGATGTGCTTTATTGACAGAGCAATTCACTGTGAATAAGTAAGTATTTAAATTAGGTAAATTATTTTGAAATGTTACCCTGCCCAATTTAAACCTTGATTTTTGCTGAAACAAAAACAGACTTTGTTTCTTCCTCTTCCAGTACATCTGGTAGCACCATAAGGCTTTTTGGTGTCTGCATTTCATTAGTGTCTCAACAGGGTAACCGATAAATTTCACATTTCTCAAATGTCATCAAACTGTAAAAAACTAAAATGAGGCTTTCGGCCATCACCGTTCTGAAGGTCTTCAACTATCGCATGCTGAAATCTTCCACATATGTCATGTTCCAGTGTGTAGTACGTTCCTGGGAAGCTGGGAGTGAAGCCTTTTTCAACAAAATGATGATGACACAGGAAAAACAGTCCATAAGAGAGCAAACCTAAATGAATGTTCATTCTAAATAAATGCTTCACTCGCAGAGGACATTATTCAAACATGTTTCTCTGAAATGTCAGCTCTATTATGTTATTGTTATATGCCCTGCGTGAAAAAATGTTGAGACGAAACATACTTTGAGCTCTTTTTCAAAATTTGAACTTCTATGCAGGAACAGTATCAATTGCAATTCATTTATAAACTACAGAGGCCTAATGATGACTTATGGGAGTTGGGTTTCTGCAGCAGTACAGTAAATATGTCTTGAAACACTCAAATGTAAACACATCACAAGCGGCTCCTCCTAGTAGCTGTGTAGATGTGTCCTTGAGCAAGACACTTAACCCCCTAACTGCTCCCCGGGCGCCACTACATGGCAGCCCACTGCTCCTAGATACCTCAGTTACTAGGATGGTGAAATGCAGAGAAATGCATCGTAGAATTGCCTCGTACTATGTGCAATGACAATTAGTTTAATAAAAAAAAAAAAAAAATCAAATAATGCCTTATGAATTCACTCACCAAACAGTTGCCAGGACACAACTTGGAAGAGGTGATCAACAAAATTGGACATCAATGCCATGACGTGGATCAAACAACTTTATTGTGGGAACACCAGCCAACCAAGCAACCAACCCCCGTAGCATGTGGGTCACTCATTTCACCACTACGCATTTATACTTTTCAATAAATCACAAGAAACCTCAGCAGATTCACTCATCTGGGAGCCTCTAATTTCACAGCCGCAATAAACAATGAACCCAGTGAACATCTTAGTCGGGCAGGTGAGGTCCCCTTGGCCCTTTTGCACCTAAAAAGAAAAGAAAAGAAAAGGCAAAGTGCACTTCATAGGATAAATAAACCCACAAATACCACAACACTCACTCACATTCACATCTGACCACAAGCTGGAATAACAGGACAGAAACAAAAAAAGTAAAACATTTAAAAAACTGTAGAAATTACATTACGTCACTTTAAGCAAATTTGTATAAATGGTACAACTTGAAAAAAGCTTTTAGAAACTGCACTTCAATCAGAGCAGACACTTTCCGCACATGAGAGTTCGGACACCGCCACCATCTTGGTTCTTTTCTTCCTCCCCAACTGAATCGGTGAACTAGTTAAGAACACTGGATCACGGTGGTTCGTTAAGATGTTAATGTACAGTCAGTACACACATGTAAAGTAGAGTATTGAGTCCTTTTATCTGCCACCTTGCAATCACATCTGCCTTTCACAATCCTACGATAATCTGGATTGGAAACTGGATTCAGTCATTGAGTAAATAATGCTATTAGGTCATTTCATTAGTTTGCACAAATATTGGTTCTTCCGCTGTGTTTGTGGTTGAATATTTACTGACTGAATATTGACGCATGGTCAATATTGGTCCCTTGTTTTCTGAAAGATTTCTGAACCAAAATGTCTGAATTAACCAACAAAAAAAAGCAATAGTCCAACAAAAATAACAGAGCGTTCACATGATATAAATAAACGTGGAATGGGTTAAAAAGTCCAAAACTGTGATTTTTGGGCAAAAAAAAAAATTGCATTTTGTATAATTCATCCGTTGAAGTGAGCCTCCTCCAGACGTTAAATACCGCTCTGCTCCGACGACAGGTGGCAACGTCAAGGACACTCGACAAGATTACGGATTGGAAACAAATGCTCGCCGGTTCCGAAGTAAAAAAAAAAAGGAAATCTGGCCAAATGTAACTTTTCAAGTTAGAAAAAAAGAAATGTCAAGTGCCGTATACAGAATCGATGTAGCTGCCACAATAAAACAGTTCTGCTGGGACATTTTAGAGTAGTGCATTATGAAACAGAAGGAACAGAGGGTGGTGAAAACACAACGCTGTCCTTTTTACCACGACGCCGGACGATCAGCTTTTCGTGAGCGTTATTTTAGGGAGGCCAGCAGCACCTGGGCCTGAGGTGCCGATTCACATAAATTAGATTAATGAACAACACAGGTGAATGCTCTTTGTCATAGCAGGATTTTTCCAAAATTATGAATTACCAGAGAGTAGTCTAGGAATGAATCACTTCCTGGGCAGAAAGGCCGTTAGTCGCTGCTTCTTAATGGGGAGAAAGTGGATTTCTTGTGAGCTGACCTTCTTCAGTTTGATGGCTCTGTTTTTATGGATCTTTTTAGGGGGCTGGTTGGGGTCCGGCTGCTCCCCTGGGGTCCTGGATTGAGCGGCGTAGAGCTGCTGGAGAGCCGCGCCCTGGCTGCCGTCCCCCTTGATGGAAAAATTCTTTGTGGACACCCCCGAGAGGCCCTTGATTTTCCCACAAAGGATGGCTGGAATGGCGTCCTTCACGGACACAATAACCTTGGCCGTCTGCGAGGCGCTCACAATCTCGAGGTTCCCCGCCGCGTTGAGCGACGCCTCGCTGCCCAGAGAGCCCGACGCACCGGGGCTGCCATCCACCAGCCACTTGTGCCTCCGGCTGAACTCCAGTGAGGCCAGACTTCCCAGCAGTTTGGAATCCACACCCTGGGCCTGGACCGGTCGCAGTACACCCAGAGATAGAGCAGCAGCAGGAGGTGCTTGACTGGACTGGAAAGTAAAAACTCTCTCACCCCCTGGAGACTTACTGGACTGAACACACTTTTTCTTTACGCCAGCTACTGAGAGGTCGAGCACGTTGTCCTGCGGACAAGGAAACTCCTGCTTTGGTTCAACCGGGCATGTTCTGTTCACGCTCATGGACAGATCTAGCGCCTCCACTTCGGCCGAGGGAAGGGCGGACGTGGCGATGCTCTGTCGATGGGAGGGCGACGTCAACGTGCTTTGAGAGAAACAAGGAGAGGTAGCGTCTTTCGTAGTCTGAGTGCTTCTACTTACAGTGCAAACTGATTTTGGCACGTTACACTTTGAGTCCTCGGACTGAGGAACGGGAATAGGGATGGGAAGAGGGATGGGGAGCGGTACGGGCAGAGGAATGACGACAGGGTAGGGGACTAGAAGGGTGGGGGGAGGCACCAGAGAGGCCAGAGGGGATGTATAGGGATGGGACAGTGGAGGAGGTTGGAAAAAGGTCGAGGTAAAAGAATCCGCCGGTGCAGACCCTGGCAAATGAAAGGTCGAGGCACCGGTCTGGGAAGAAAAGAGGTCCTGCAGGATGGCCGAAAATGACGGGTTTTGAAGTAGAGAGAGCAGGTTTGTGTCCTGGGAGTGTCCCGCCGACTTTTGGTCGGCAACGGGAGGCAGCCCTAACGTCAGAGCAGTGTTCTGACATAGGACATTGTTTTGAAGCGGCAGTGCTGGGCAGGAGGTGTTCTGCGGTAAAACAGGGGGGCTCAGGTGCTGCAGGACCTGCTGATCCAGAACCAAGGGCAGTGAAACCGGGCCTTGGCTCGTCAGGAAGCACGGTGCTGCGCCCATTTGTCCAATCTGAGCGCCAGCTGCGCCCGCCATCTGCAGCTGAATGGGCAGCATCAGCGGACTGTCCCCCAGGCAGATGGGCTGCAGGACAGTGGTGGCCATTTTCAGGGCGACCCCTCCCGGCATGTCGGCTGCTGGACTCACCACCGGAGTAGCCGGAGTGTCAGCCAGGCTCGAGAGTCCTCCCTTGGTCAGTCCATTTGAACTTACATTCCAAGAGTCTGCCGCAGGGATCCCCTTCACGTCATTTTCTACTTTATTTGCAATTTCGGCTCCAGCGCCATCAGCGTTGCATGCTTCAGTTTGTATGTTTGGTCGCGACACATTCTGATTGTCCTCCATAGTTTACGGGTAAGAGTGAGGGATGTATCTCGCTAGTGACAGGCTTTATCCGTCAGTCTTCCATATGGGTCTGAAACAACAACCAGAGAGTTCAATGTTAGACAGTGTTTTCACTGCATTCATTCATTCATTCATTCATTCATCCATCCATCAAAGGATCTCATTGATAAATAACTATAAACGCAATTGAAGTTCATTTCATTGCAGGCCACATTCTGTACATGTTCATGTGTTGGAGCCATTTCAGTCTTGACTGTATTGAACAGTCTGCATAGTGCATACAGTATATGAAGCTGGAGGAAGCTTGATATCACCATCAAAATGTAATTGTTTACTCCTTATGACGTAACAAACCTATTGACAATATTTGGTGGAAATCCATCAATTTCTTTTTGACACAGCCTGTTCGCAAACAGATAGACGTACAAACAGACTGAGGCAAATACCGTAATGGAGGTCATTTCTTTTTAAGTATTCCCTCCAGGTCAACTCCTACTTCGTATCGAAGAGGGCACGTAACCAAGAGTAGGTTTTACAATGTTTACATACAATTATATGATGTTATATAGTGTATTAAAAAGAACGTTATATATTGTATTTTGATCTCACAAATAAAAGTTTATAATAAAAATAAAAGGACTAAACAAACAAATAAAATCCATGGTTGAACCACAGCTTCACCGGCTTGCCCCGGTAAGAGAAAAACAATAAGTGTATTTAGATTCATGAACCAAATATTTAATCCCCACAAGACGCCAGGTTTTCCTGCTGGGGTGCGCAAATCACCCCATTATATCGCCTGACATTTGACTTGATTACAAGCAAACTGGAGAGATTTTTCCTTTGCCCAAATCATGCCTTCTTTCCTGCACTCATCTTCTGCGGTTAAGACTCCACTTGAGGAGCTTAAGCCTCCAGTAATAAGCCGTGTGCAGCTGAACGTGGGGAAGCTTTCCATTTACAAAGCCAAGAGTCCTTAGTGGCGCTTCCATAGACAACAATGTGCTGAGAAAGATGACCCAGTTTTCCACAGATTTGCTTATTTAAGAGCTTATTTAAAAGCAAACACATATTGGGTAAAAACGGGTAAACAGATATTATGCTGTGGCCCCCATCTATCCACTTAGGTCAATTTTTCCGTTTTCCTTCTACCTTCTACATAGTGCATGTGTAGGGTGTTTGCCTAGACAATGGCGTGGTTCTTTGGGCAGCACGTTCCACCCTGCCAGGGCTGCCAACCCTAATCCATCTACAGTGATAAAATGTCCTTGGGGGGCTGAGATACTGTGGGCTTACAAGGTAAGCAAGGTCAATCATTCATGCCGACAGCAACACCAACCACGCTTTATAACATGTAAATAATTAGAAGCTCAAGGATACTCAAGAAAACACGAAAAATACCCTCATAAAAAAGGCACACGTGGACACAAATTCCAATTTGCTGACAAAGGCATTGTGCAGTTTCTCCTGACTGAAGAGCGTTCATGTGGTGTTTGGTTGCCTTTGAGGGTGGAGCTGTTTTGTATTGTCCTGTAGCATGGGTGAAACATTATAACGTAAGAGCATTGACGGCTGACATATAGGATGGAGCTACAGGGACAGATGGTCGCCTGATCACCTCGTTCTCCACCGCACACATGGCCAAGTTTTTGGAAGTAGTCACCTTGAGTATACTAAATATTATGATTATTCCACTCTGTGACCCAGTCAGTTCCTAGGTATTAGTATTTATTTGTTCCTTTAAATAACTTGTGCTGTCACCTTTGGCTATGCAAACGTAGAATACTGAATGGGAGATGACTGTTGTTATAGATTGTAGTAGTCTGGCCTTGCCATTTATCTTTTGAGATACACTATTACTCAGGCTTTTCCAGCACAGTCTCACATAGTTTCTAGTTTTGCACTTTACGTGTCATATACGTGTTCTGGGGAGGTAAATGTGAGACCCTATCTGATGTCAAATACCACCGCGCTAACACACTGCTGGTCACCCCCACGGTTTGTTCATGGCTCACTGCTCCACCCCCCTCCACTCCAACCCCACTCCCACCATGTGACTGTGTCTTAATTCGGCCGACAGTGAAAAAAGGAAGTTTATCCAATGAGGTCCGGGGTCATAACGCGACGGGAACATGTTTGTTTTTACTCAAATCCATATTTACATATTTCTGATTCTTGAGACTTTCCTCAAAGTGAGATCTCGGAACATGAATATATGCACAAATATATATTCACGTCTTCTAAAATGTACATTGAGCCGATTGGCTGACGCTTGTACTTTACATTTCATTAAGGCAACTGAGGCTGTAAAGCATCTCTCAAACAATCAACGTTTCGCATCGTTCAAACTCTTGGCGGCTCTATTTCAACTTATTTCCATAACCCATTCAATCAAAACACATCATGGTTCAAATAAAAAGTTCCGATTCAACGTCTTCCAAATCCTCTGGCTGGATCTGATATGTCTCGAAACGGCTGGATGAACAAGCAAATACATAAATACATATAAAGGCACATTGATGTCACCCCTCCTCCCTGGAGTCACGTGAGCACAATAGAGAATAACATGTGATCCATTTGGACGAGCTGGCATTGCTGGGAATTTTGGGAGATTCCCAAATAACAACTTAAATATTTATATATTTATTTATTGATTGGATGGGTGGATGATATAGTTATTATCCAACAATATTATGACCAGCGGGTCATAGTGACCCTTTCTAAAGTCCTAGATTAAGGTTTGAATAAAGCCTAAGAACACCAGAGCCAGCCAACCCCCCCGCCCTGTCCCCTCTACTGTAATGATTTCCACATTTCCTTTATTGCCCTTACGCATCGATGGAATCTGCACTATACTCAGTCAACTGCCCAGCGAGGTAAACAACAACAGCAACAACAAACATCACCCAAAAGACACCGGCGATAAATACAGAGCCCCTGCCTGAGACACACACACACACACACACACACACACACTGAACCCAAAGCACAATTTAAAGGGACAATACGTTGGCTTCTCATGTGATCACTTCGGCCCAAATCAAGAGCACTGCTGTTGTAACAAACACACGGTTGTAATTAGAATTGAGACGACACTAGGAAAGGGAAAATACCAGAAGCAGCGAAACAAAAGAAAGAAAGCAGAGACAGAGCAAAGTGGAGGACCAGGGTCTAAGGGTCATTCACCCTTGACACCCTTCCACTCCGGTAGCCTAAAGTTATCATGCAGAGAGAAAATCATTATTATTTTCACAATTGTCTTGTTCTGGCAAAATTGCTCCACGGTCTAAGACGATTTTATTTTTTTTAAATTTTTTGTCTCAATCGACTCGAGTTACATTTGTTTTTGGTCCCAATCCCAGTCAAACGATAAAAAGGAGGATGAATGATCCCACATGCACTGCCGTACCATGAGGGTGATATTGTGTTGCCTTTGGGCCCATTATCCACGCAGAAGGGCATCACAACAAAGGGAAGTGGCTCAAACAGCGCAACGCACCAGTACATCTTCTGCTTCTATCTCTCATCAGAAATGTGGGGGGGGGGGGTGATCCAAAATGATATCTACGAAAAAACAAACAAAAAAAACCCAACATCTCAGGTTATATAGGTCGATGGAGTAATGAAGGGACTATCAATAGGCTTCAATGGGTGTTGTACCAGTTTGGTGACAGAT